>NC_068307.1:3697500-4418750 GCF_025860055.1 Xyrauchen texanus | reverse complement strand
AAGAGCAGTGCACTTCAAAGAACTCAAGAGTCACTTCACAACATATATTTTCAATTAAAGGTCACAGAATCACGACATAACAGCCGTGACAATAAATCAAGGGCACACAAAAAACCTTCGCTATCCGTGTTAAAATGACACACTTACCACAACTGAATACATGTTAGTGAGAGAATTTAATACTAAAAACTTCATCAGATGATGATGATTTTATCCAAAGCGACTTACAAATGAGAAACACAGCAAGCAATTTGTCATACAAAGTTTAACAACATCTGCAGGATAGGACTGCCAAGTTCTCACAGTGAATAGAGTGGTCAAGATGCTAGCACAGAAGAAAGAGACGGACAAGGATTTGTTTTTATTTGTATTTTTTTTAAGTAGGGATTTAAAAGGTACCGAACTGTGGGAATAAGCCTTCTATAATCTTCCATTCTTCACCTGCTTCAATTCAATATTTACTTTTTTTCCCTTTCATTTTAAATGTGCTTATCTCTGTTTATGACTACTGATTAATTTCGATTTGATAAAAGAACAGTTCAAGGATATTATTTACTTCTAAAAAACAAACCAACACTTGAGGCAAAATCCAACGCAAATTAGACACCTTTCTCATGTTATCTTTTTCCGCACAGCGAAGAACTATTGTGTCTGAAGTTTTTGCTGATCCTACCAGTGGCTATGAGGGCCACACATCATGAAGGTTTAAATGACTCAGGATTCTGTTACTATGATATCAGAGTGATTCACCGCAGAGCCCCGCTCCACTCTCAGAAAACAATACACCCCCCTCCTCCCAAACACCTTTTAAAAGTCCACAGGGAAACAGGCACCATTTCATGTCTGATCCTCTAATGAGGCATGAGGGAGCAGCGCTCCTTATCGAGGGTTTGCAAGCAGCCCCCTGAGGTGTGCGGTGTTACCGAGGAGCCCTGAGATCTTGTACGCACAGCGAGTTCTCGAGTCTAGGGTTGAGGCAGATAAGTCGAAGGAGGTGAGGAGGGTGCAAGAGATGCTTCTCTCTCCGTCGCACACTAGCGGACAAGGATTAGCACCTGTTTGCATGCCCTTGCCAAAGGGAACTTCTTTTGTTTGAGAGCAAGGGAGATGACTGAAACTGCCTTTGATGTGTTTTTTCTTTTAATTGACTTGTCGGGAGCGGGTGTCTTTGCTCACACTCTCTCTCACTCTTTGATTTTGCTTTATTTTGAAACTTCAGAGACAAGACTAAAAAATGGACCAAGAACCAATTATTTCCATTTGAAATGTGTGTCATCCAGGGGTCAGTGTGCTTGTGAACAGGAAATAGAGCTATAGTTACGTGCATCAACCACATTTTGTGATCGGATCACTCAAACCACAATTAGAAAGGGTCAGAAACATTTGCTATCACATTTTGTACTGTAAATGCTGATGTAAATTTGTCCAGATGTGTCTCAGGCAACTGCGAAGGGCCGCCTACTTGTCTAAACTAAAGTTTTAGCCCAATACATTATGACTTCTTGGACTTATCTGACATCTACAATGCAAAATTAGTTGGAATTTATGTGTAAAAGTGATCCTAGAATAAGATTTACAGGATTCTTTAAGGCAGAAACATGACGATATACTGTACACTAAACGGCCACTTTATTAGGTACACCTCTACATCTACTTATTCATGCGATTATTTAATCAACCAATCATGTGGCAGCAGTGTTATGTATAAAAGCATGCAAATATGGGTTAGGAGCTTCAATTAATGTTCACATCAACCAAGAGCATGGGAAAAACTGAGATATTGATCTGAGTGATTTAGACCATGGTATGATTGTTGGTGCCAGACGGGCTGGTTTGAGTATTTCTGTAACTGAGTAACTTCACACGCAACAGTCTCTAGTGTGCATAGATAATGCTGTGAAAAAACAAAAAACAACCAGTGAGTGGCAGTTCTGTGGATGAATATGCTTTGCTGATGAGAGAGATCAATGAGAATGGCCAGACTGGTTCGAGCTGACAGAAAGGCTACGGTAACTCAGATAACCACTCTGTACAATTGTAGTGAGAATATGCAAAATAGCTTTTCAGAATGCACAACACATTGTATCTTGAGGCGGATGGGCTACAACAGAAGACGACCATGTTGGGTTCCACTACAGTCAGCTTAGAACAGGAAATTGAGGCTGCAGTGGGCACTGGCTCACCAAAATTGGACAGTAGACGATTGGAAAAGCATCGCCTGTTCTGACAAATTTGGATTTCTGCTGAGGTACACAAATCGTAGGCCCATTGCAGCCACAGTTTTCTGATCTTGGCTGATAGAAGTGGAACCCAACTTGCTCTTCTGCTGTTGTAGCCCATCAGACTCAAGTTTCGACATGTTGTGCATTCTGAGATCCCATTTTATTCACTACTATACAGAGGGGTTAACAGTTACAGAGAAGAGTTACAGAATTACTCAAACCAGCCCATCTGGTACCAACCATCATGCCACGGTCTAAATCAATGAGATACAAATTTTTACCCCATTCTGATGGTTGATGTAAACCATTAACTGAAAGCTCCTGACCCCTATCTGCATGATTTCATACATTACACTACTGCCGCACGATTGGCTGATTAGATAATCACATGAATAAGTAGATGTATCCACAATATTCTCAGCGAGTCCTCTGTATTTTACTAGGTGGGCGGAATTTCCGGTTGGCTAGCGGAAGTACGATTGGATGGCATTTTGTGTGTAGCTGGTAACTGCTTGCTTGCGTGTAATGCAGTTAGATTCTTGCTTTTTAATGTTGTAAAATTTCTCAAAAATTCCCTGGACAATGTGTGCATTTAATAGTAATCCTAATAATCAAACCCTAACTAAAGGTTTGTCTAAACAGCAATGTTATGATCAGAAACCAATCACAAAGCACAGCGCTCCTGTCCCAGATGCTGCTTATTCCATCAGATGCCTACAAAAGGATTGACTTAGGAACATCTGTTTGGATAAAACGCTTGGAATAATTTGATTGCGTTTTCTTTTCACTCTATTGGCAAGAAGTCAACTGCGGGGATTACTTATATTATGCACCATTAGGAAACGGCTACGATAGACGTCCAGAAATGAAGTGCAATTAATTACACATAGACGATAGCATTATTTTGCTAATAAGTGTGTGCACATGTACTGAAAGTTCATTAGAAATGTTGAGAGTTTGTTCATGCTATTATTACTGTGTATAAAAAAATTATTGTGTTTTTCCTGAACTCTCTGTGAGTAGTGAAGATTTTTTCAACCGTTTTCATGCTGTGAGGCTAAATTGATCAATTCTACAGTGAAAGACCATCATTATTAGATGAGACATACAGTAATGAGATGTTTTATCATGTTTGAAATTAATTGTATTATGATTTTCCTCTTTCCTGCCAGCAATTCACTTTCTTTTGAGTGCCTTTGCGGAATATGCATCTCTTCCTTTAAGGCGAAAAAGTGATTTGGAAAGCAGTGTGGACATCAGTATCAATTAAATGTACTTGTACAGTGCTTTTAATAATACATACTGTTTTATAGTTGCTCTACATAATCAGTACATGGTTCAAATGCAACTTTTTTGTAGGTTTGGGTGTTAAAATGCTAATCTCGATAAAACTCGATATGATATCATTTTCATATTAAGCCTATGTTCTACATAGAGGATCGGATCTGGTGCATGTTGCTTTAAATTCAAGCAGATCTGCAAATTTATACACACGAATTACTAACTGAATCACAGTCATTAAATCAGCCGGTTTGGAAGTATTAACTGGCTAGCAGCTACAAAGCCCTGCTGTCATTTGAACCAGTAATGAAGCTAGGTAGCCGTTAGCTAGCACATAGCAATCCGGCTAATAAGATCTCGAAGTGTACCGAACAAGAAAGCACTGACAATGCAAAACAGCTATGGAATTCCAATTCCACTGGAATTTTGACATAGCATATATTTTTATATTTCACAAGCACATTGCAAGGTATATACCAGGTGTTATCCGTCCATACAGACCAATCATTTAGGTTGAGTTTCACGCTGAGACAGAGGTCGCCCCCACCACTTCTACTTCAGATACCTCATAACTATATCACAGCAGGAGAGCACTGTTCTACTTTACCTGAGAGACAAAACACAGCAAAACTCCAACTACCACACAAGCATCACACCTAACCCTTCATTAGTCCAGTATAATACTAGGTGACAAGGAAAAGCAGCACTTGCAATAGTTACACACTTAAACAACCTCTTATTTAACAAAGCGTGGGACTTTCCTTTCTTTGTTGATCTGAACACAAGGCCTTGTTTACACCTTGTATTAACACATCTCAAATGTGTCTCATGTGACCACTTTGATTTTGTGACTGCATACATTACTTACTATATGTAAAACATGATGTTTTATTTCTGATCAGCATGCTTCAAGTGATACATGTCTATGTTGCTGCATGTTAATGTCAGGCTCACTGAAGATGTTCAGTGAAGTCTTGGGCTTCTCATATGTATTTATTATATTAGCTGCATATAACCTGCACTACTTTTGTTTTAGCACAGTGGTTTATTGACTGGTAAGTAGGCGGACCTTTGCTGCTGTCCAGGGCTCACCTCAACAGATTAACTTCCAATATTGGGTAAGTTACTCTAAAAAAATTAATTAATTACTAACTACTAATTACAATTTTACAGTGTTATTAGATTACTGTACTAATTACTCAGTCTGAAATGTAATTGCATTACTTATTACTAATTACTTTATAAAACCCTTATCAACTTCAAAGGGTGAAAAATCCAAGGAAATCCAAGGAAATTGTTCTTTTAATTCTGTCAAGTAAATCATATAAAATCAAATAAATTATTAATGAATTAAAATGAATTATTAATTACAATAATTAATTACTTAGTAATGCATTACACCCAACACTGTTAACTTCCAAAGTATATGTTGGTTTTGAGGTGAACGCTTAGCATCTGCGTTCAGTCAAATGCTAGCTTTTCAAATTATACTTCATTTGACTGTGCACGCATACACAAGGGGTTGACTGGACTATTTATCTTCAGGAGCTATGTCAAAACTTCTACAGGGCCCAAAATACCCTCAGACCCCAGAGGGTTAAGACCCATAAAGACTGTGCAAACGTCTTATAAGATCTTATCATATAAGATGTTTCACAAAAACATTTGTCTTAAGATGGTTATTTATATCTTCAGCTTTAGTGTGTCAATAGGAAATATTCATTTTAGGTTGTGTTCACACTTGGCAGGTTTGGTTCGATTAAAACGAACTCTGGTGTGATTGCTCTGTTAGTGCGGTTCATTTGAACAAGTGTGAACGCTGTCACCCGAACCTTGGTGTGCACCAAACAAGCGGACCATGACCGCCTGAAAAGTGGGTCTCGGTCCGCTTCCAAATGAACTCTGGTACGGTTCTATTGATATATGAATGCAACATGGACCAAAGACATCTAAACGGACCAAAAACAGGAAGTAATTTGCCTAATACTGACCTCAAGCATACCTGGTTCTTCTCATCATAGGAGCTATGTTGCCCATTACAGTTCGGTACAGTCGTCGGAACCGCCGTCCATGCAGCATATCTTCATTTGTGTGAGCAACGGAGGAATTCCTGGCATTGTTTTGACTCCTTTACACATTTTATTGGCTCTTTGTTTGTTCTCAGCTGGTAAAAATACCACCATATATACATACATAAATATAACGAGCGCATTTCGCCCAGCAGCCAGCATTGTTTTAGATGTTTGGAAAGTTCTGTCAAAAAATATACGTCATAAAAGCTGTCCAATCAGGTTGTGAATTTTTCCTGATGCCTTTGGTTATGTATCGTTAGGTACGGTGTTAAAAATGCCAGTGTGAACGCTAAGCGAACCAGGACAAAATGTATCATTTTAATTTTTGGTCCGGACCAAGAGGACCAAGAGAACCGAACTACAAGTGTGAACACACCCTTAGACTCCCAAACATTCATTTTGCAAATATAAACAAACAGAAAAGAAGAACAGGGAACCCTGCAACACATGGCATGACTTCAACAGAGCCCCCTACTGAACATCGGGTCAGTTTGGGATTACACGAAGAGACAGAAGTAATTCAGACAGTCTACATAAATAAAAGAACTGTGGTGAATTCTCCAAAAAGCTTGGAACATCCTATCTGCCAACAACCAAGAGAACTGTGTCCAGGTGTAAGCAGGAGAATTGGTGCTGTTTTGAAGGCAAAAGTGTTCACACCCAATATTGATTCAGCTCTTTTTCTGTTTACTTGACTTTGTATGATGTTTATTGATTAATGAAAACTATTTATGGCATTTTATATTTATAAATCATAAAGTGATTCATAATTCATAAAGTGCCTAAAACTTTTGCACAGTTCTGTATCTCCTGACCTCCTCACATGTGCGTTCTTGACGTGTACATCCACTGTTGTTGTCTCCTGTTGTTTAGCAGCGATTACATCTTCTAGTGCTTCTGCTTGACCCCAACCAATAAATGCAGAGTTGAAAAAGGTGTTATTTAATCATTCCTGAGGTAATTTACTTCTCTCTCTGTGTTTGCGGTAGAACAGATGCTGGTAGTAAAGCTTGACGGTCACCAACAGTAACTAAAGTAACTTAAGGGATGTAAAGTGATTGGAACCAGATGTTGCATTAACACAATTTTTGACAGATTTTTTTAATTGACGAATAATTCCAAAATGCTGTCTGTCATTTTGACAGATTGAAAAAAAAAAATGAAAAAAAAAAAGACATGGCATGCAACTATCTCATAAGTTTTTCTTTGAACCCTCTTAAAGTGTTTTGTGTAATGGTGGTGGCGTAGTGGGCTAAAGCACATAACTGTTAATCAGAAGGTTGCTGGTTCGATCCCCACAGCCACCACCATTGTGTCCTTGAATTGGAGTAAATATTCAGTACCATGTGGCAGCACAATTGGTTTCAGAGATCCAAACAAAAAACGTAATGGACATCGTTTACACTGAAGCTGAAGAGTGATTTCTTCATGTTTACTCGTTGGGTTTTGATCTGTGTCTGAGCAGGTGTCTCTGATATTCTTTCAAATAAACATTTGTTCTGGAGAGCTCGCTGGCTGAAGACGTGGGTATTTTATGATGTTTGCTCTGCATACTGCAGACTCGCCCGTCCATAACACTGTTTGTTTTCTCTGCAGAACTGCAGGGAAAGGCTCTTTTAGCGTTCCGTGTCAATCCATCTGCCTCAAACCAGGATCATTGATTCGAGTCAGGGGAACAAAGTGACACTGCACATAGTCTGGATTACCTAAGAACTGCTGCTGAAAGAAGGGCAAGTCAGGGGAGAGTGCCAAATTCTTACAGGCTCCACTGCTGATCCCACCGACACACATCATTGTATGCTGCTTTGCCACGATTCCCTGGAGCCTGACTTACGGTTGTAGAGCAGATGAGGCCTCCTGCTGCAGGACCAGCAAGGCTCCACAAGGAAAGGGATACAATGTAATCAGTGGAACAAAACAGAGCCCTGGCTCAAACTGTGGATGACCAACTCAAACGCAGTAAGGGCCCACACACCTACCACTACCTCAAACATCCTCTCTGATGGGCGTATCCAGAGAAGTCTAAGAATAAAGAGATTTTTGATTCCAGAGATAAAACCCAAGCTGGCATATCTAAAGGAATGCTCAGGGTTATACATGTTTATGGGGCAGATCCCCATGGGTATGACTTCTTCATAGTTGAGATGTCACTGGAAGAAGGGATAAGAATTTGTTTCCACTTGACGATTCTGGATTCTCCTACATGATTCCATTAACGATTCTTCTTGAGGGAGAACCAAATTGTTGATATTATCTATATTATAAGCCTTCAATTTATCATGTTTTGTTTATATGTGGTTGTAGTTCAATTTTTACCTCCTTTAACCTTGTGGAAAGTAAAATCTTTTCACATTTTTTTTTCAGATTTTTCACTAGTTTACTGTATTTTATTCCTAACAATGTCCAACATTGTAGGTACATGCAGCGCAGGAGATTTATGTAATTTTTATGGTCTCATTTCCAGCATATCTCAGTACTGTGGCAGAAATTACATTTTTTATTTATTGTTTTAAGTTCGCTGTTCTTTTCTGCATATCGCAATGCCATTTTGTGGTCCGTTCTGCATAACGCCGCGGCTCATTGTTGCTCATCGCGGACCATTCAGCACATTTCGCTGCCGAACTACCAGCCCGCTTGGTTCTTCCGATTGCCATTCCAACATTGATTGGCACAAAAGTGTGTCGGCCCACCGGGAAAATGCCCGCTATGCACACAGCTCAGTCCAGCCCTGCACACAACTCTGGACAGTCATAGTTCTTTAGAAATAATATTTTTTACACATACAATATTAAAGTGGTGTACATCACTCTTTGTTTAGATTTTCATAGCTGTAAACACAATAATTGTATTTATTTATTTTTATGTATTTTCATAGTTTAATATTGAAATTGGGTCTATGACAAGGCTAAAGCAGTAAAATCAGTACATAAATGGCATTTGAAAAGTACCAAAAATAAATAAAAGCCAGGTAAAAGTTTCCAAGTCAGTTTAAATGTGACCTTTGACCTCAGCTCGTAATGTGTTTCTTTAACATTTACAACCAGGTCTTTCAGCCTACATTCACATTAATTCAGATATAGTTGAAAACGGCATTTTTGTTCTCATAACACTCTCCATACACTGCCGTTTTCAAGCGTTTTCCAAAAGTTGCATGTCCAAACTAAAACGTATGAAAGCTCCCCTTACTGCGCATGCGAAAAATCACTGTTCCATGTGCGGTTTGAAGCGCAAATCTCCTCGTGTTCTGTCTCCGGACAGCAATTCCAAGTAAACTTCCCATCACATTTAAAGGAATGCAATGTGAAGGTTGTATAAAGCAACATATCTTAAACAACATTATCAATGTAAATAGCAGGTAAAACAACAATGCTACAACATAGGCCGCCATCTTTTATGGCTTGAATGGATCACAAGACTGCATTACATGACAAAAACAATTACATTGTTTCCCTGTCCACAATACAACAAGAAGACAGCATATTCAAATATAAATCCACTTGGGAGAAAGTTTTCAAAAAGCTTAATTCACGATGTCAAAAAAGGCGTCTCAGAGTGGACAGAAGGCCTAAATGAGATGTTTTAAAACATATTAGTGTCTGCATTTACAAGACACGGTTCTTGATTCTCAAACCTACTTATGAGGACATGTTAGAGCTACTTCAATTTATAAGCCTGTGTGGTTTGAAGTGAGTAAGAAAGACAGAACAATGGACCCCAGACGAGATATCTTGGCCCCATATATAGCAATGGATTGCGGCTTCTCTGTATAATTATTGATCTTCACACACAATCAAACTTGTCAGTTAGAGTAGGCCAAGTGCCCATGAAACATAGTCTTTGCTCCTCCATTCGCTATTTTAAAGTTGGAGTGTACATATATATTAGCATGAGTAGTGCTTTTGAAATGATGAGCCTACCTGAGTGGACAAGCTGGAGCTGACAACTACGGTGACTGTGTTGGCACAGCTTGCCCACACAGAGTCCTCTAAGGCAAGTAACGTCCTCAAAGGATCTGGACCAACTGTTAGTTCTCTGCAAGAGTCTGGGTTCCACAGTTCCCCTACAGCATAGAAACACACACACACACACACAAAACAGAGATATCACAATAAGACAAGCCTTCTGTAGGGATTAGGCAATATAAACAGTTTTTAGAATCGAGTAGGGCAGGGCAATATATCCAATATTTACGATAAAATTACAATGATTTTGCTAGTGATATCAAATATTGTACATATCGCAAACACTTTAATGCACATCTGATTTGAGCATTACGTTTCCAAAAGAGTGCATCATTAGATTTTTTCATCTGAAAAGCATCACAATCTAATTAACATCTGCTAAACCTCTAAAAAAGATCAGATTTACAAACATTATTAAGCATAAACGTCTCAAAGACATCTGCTGAATGTCTTATTGACATCTAAGACATACTTATTGACTTACGTCTGAAAGATGTATTGTACATGAGCCAACAACGTAACAAATAAGTCTTATGGATGAAAACACACACATCGTAATAGGCTTTTGTTGCCATTTCACCCAGACCATATTTGGAGTAATTCTGGTTTGACTTGCCCTAGTTTGCAAACATATTTCCCTTCTCCCAAAATAAATGTAAAAGTACATGGTTGTACAAAATAACAAGGCTTGTAAAATACCTTGCTTAAAGGCAAATCACTAATCCTATCTAGTGGAACATTTCAAATGTGGCCAAAGATAGTCAATGCTAGTCAATTAGCATGTTATTTCCCTTAAAAACGCTTCACATAGCAGAGCAACAAAATGTGCTGCATGCTAATTTCACTGCTATTGCCCTGAGCGAGTCACTTAAAGTAAATTGGTTTCATTAATACTCGAGAGTAAATCCTTGTGTGTTGCCAGACAAATATGTATAACTGGCGGTGGGACTGTATAATTTCTGGCTACGTCTTAAAAAACACACAGCATAGTGTGTTTGTGGACTGCAAATCTCCTTCAAAAGGAACTAGCGCTTTCTATGCTAATGTGCTAACTGTGTTATTTTAATAACTGCAGCATGTTGTGTAATCCAGTTTGTAGGTTTTTCAGCAGCACCTCCTTTCTCTCTGACCATTTTCTTTAGATTTATTCACACAGGGCATCCACTGCAGCCACCATGGACACCATTATGGGATGTATTACATACGCTTTTTTCTTCATATCTTTCGCCCCCATCGCAGTGCATTAATGAAGCAAAATTAGAGAGGGAAGCGCAGCGAGCCGTTTAATTAACATTTTGAGTTGTTTATTTCTGCCTTTGAAACCAGAATAGCTTTACAATGACTTACGACATCCTCAGGTTAATTGAATGGCATATTCACAATGTCAGTTTTCCCACTTTGTGTGCTTTGAATAAATCCACTTGTACTCGAATGAAGGCCGCCTTAGATTGCGGGTGGGTTGGGGGATGACATATCTGAACACTCCAAGCATCAGCAGATACAGTCTTTACTTTATTGCTGCAAAAGTAATAAAGTGGAAGGGTTGGCGGAAGGCGGGCACCATTTCCTGTAGCGTTTCATTCAGAGGGATTCTTATTGCTTCTGGGTGTAATGTTTGCATATTTTCTTCTGAAAGTTAGACAACTCATTATTAGAAGTTCTGTGCTCTGTTGATTAAACACAGCAAAATGATCCCACCCTCTCAAACAAGAAAGCTCCCCCCAAGCAATTTTGTCTTGCTCATAGGTTTCAAAAAACTTTCAGTTTAATCTCATGTGAGACGCTGATGTTTATTACAATATTTGCTGTTTTGAGGGCAATGTATTGCTCTGTAGAACAATTTGTATGATTTTTTGCTTAAAAAAAAGGCTTTTCAACCACTCCCCCATTTCTAGCCAGTACTTCCCTGGGAATGTGTTTGTTATTTATTTTTTTCCACTATATGAATAGTAATATTTAATCGTGCACACTGCACATCAGCATAATTAATCTTACTTTCCACCTCAGTGGAGGTAATTCCTTGTTGACAGCCAGGTAAGTAGTGCAATGTGAAAAACCCATTGTGCCAGGCTGTCTGTTTTGCACACACCGCAGTCTTTCGCTATCTATCATGTCTCACAAGTTGTGCTTGCCCACCCGCTTTTTGTTGTCATTAGCCCACACTTACTTACCGCAAATGAATAAGGCACAGGGGCGGGCAGAGTATGGACTCGTGAAATCATAAATTGCTTTCATGGTAATCCTGAATTCATTGGCTTTCTATCGAACTAATACGTCGCAGAACAATATTATCATCCCTGTCTCATCTGTGAATGCATTCTGAATACATGACAGAAATAATATCTCTCACATACTCACCGAGGCATTCAGCCTACCGAGAGGGGATGGAAAAAGAAACATCCTTGAATGTTTGAATGGAAGGTTGATGAAAGAGCAAATTAAACATGGGGACAATCAGATTCATTTGTACTATTAATTTGATTTGATGACCCTTTGACTCCATTGAGTCCCTTTCATTTGGGGACATAATAATAATTACCCCTCTTAATTATCCCACCAAATTAGTGTTTAATCCCATTAGTAGGGAAAAGTAACTGTCCATTTCTGTGCTAATGTGATAAAGCGAAAAAGCACAGCTAATAGGATGCAAAAAACAAAGACGTTTCAATCCGCGCTGATTATCCAGAACGCTAAACAAACACCTGCAATGTACTGAGGATGAATGGAATGGAATTCTGCATAGCACATAAAAGCAATACAGAAAACAGCAACACCCATTCTTTCATAAATGAGTTTTGGACATGAAAGAAAGGACATGAAGCTTTACAACAATATACTGTAGGCCTATTGAGCCATCAAACGCTATGTAACCCGTACCTCCGTGATGTCTCTTGTACACCATCAGCGTTCCATCCCACAGGTCAGCAAACAGGAAGTACCCGGAGCGTTTGAGACACAGAACTGGACAGCGCTCTGGGATTCTGAGAGTCAGGTGACAATGTGCGGCCGTGTCCATACTGCCGTAGACCAGGATGCTTTGGCCGAAAAAGAAAGATGCTAAGATGCATTCTTGTTGTGGACATTTTTGAACATGAGAGTTTGGATAACGACTTAAAAAAAAAAAATAATTCTCACAGATAAAATCATATACTGTATATATATATTATATATATATATATATATACTATAGAATTTCCATAACATTTAAAGAACATTTATTTCCATTCCCTTTCCAGGCCTGGAAATTACAATTGTCAAGCTCCCTGATATGTTCCTGTAAATATTTTTAAACAAATATTGATTTACCTGCCATCAGAGACCTGTACAGATAGTGTTTCCAACTCCAGTGGGGTTATAAGGGCTAGTTTCAGTGTCATCTGAAGGGCTGGGCAAAGGCACGTATTCCAGACAACGCACTTGAGCTCCCATCTTGATGGTTTTCACTGGCCGAGGTGTGGGTCTGTTCAGGGAGAAGATATCCACCTGGCCTTGAGTGCAATTACCTCCACTGGCTACCTGCAATGACAGGGCAAACCACCAATAGTTATATTCCATCCAAGTTGCAAATTACATTTTGAGAAAATACAAATTAGCGGAATGTCGCTAAAATAATTTGACAATAAAACAGCATTTCCATCCCATGTGTTTATGAGAACCAAATTGTCATATCTAGAAAAACTGATGCAAAATAGAAATGAAAATGGAAAATACTTGCGGTTTAGAGCATGCAGAAAAAAACAAAAAACATGCTGACATCTTTGTTAACGATCAGCGCATTTGCCTTAGTCTGGGAACAAAAGCCTGTAAGCTTTGGTATTTCAAAAGAACTAGAGCAACAGTCGTGACTGTGGCAACATTTTTGCAAAGTGAAATAACATGCTGCATTACACATTTGACTGCAGTTTCCCAGTGAAATGTCCAGCGGGGGGCGCTAATAGTGAGTGAAATGGTATTGTAATCAGACAAGGTTTTTCAGGTGAATATAAGTCAGGGTTGTAATGAGTAAAATGTACCTCCATACCTAAAAATGTATCCTAAATCTAACCAATAGTGTTTTAAAAAAGCAAATGAGATGTGAATAAAACGTATCGGTTACCTAACGTAACCTCGGTTCTCTCTAGATGAGGGAACGAGTATTGCGTAAGCTAGCTTACGCTACGGGAAAGATTCATCTTTTCTGAGATATTGAAGCCAAAAAATTATCCTTAATTTTTGTATCCATTGTCAACGCAGTGCGGCAGCTGCAGACCTTGAGCGGGCTATCTAGCGAGCTCATAGGTTGCTCTGCGGCAACTGCTGCAGCCTATAGACGAGCTTGGGCGAACTCGCATCCAATGAGAGGCGTCCGCGCGCTCACTGCATCAAAGCCCGCCAAAATGGCCGTGACTAGAGTGCACATAAGCGTAGTTCGTAGGCTGGAACCCTGGTTTTCATTGACTGAAGCGAAAAGTCGCTCGTGGCGCGAGCACGGCCGGCTACGCCGTACTCGTTCCCTCATCTAGAGAGAACCGAGGTTACGTTAGGTAACCGATACGTTCTCTTACGAGAGGTTCTCTCGTATTGCGTAAGCTAGCTTACGCTAAGGGAACCCATTGTCAACGCCGTGTGCGCCAAGCATCCACTGTATGAGCCCCAGGGAATTAAGGGGGGACCCGGGGGAGCCCTTATGAGTGGGGAAATAATATTTGGCCGGCAAGAATGCGGGTCATTGATTGTGTAATACATAAGCACATAGTGGGAAGGGAACGACAGAGCGGCGGTGCCGGTCTGTGTGGAATGTGACCCATCAGTGCAGCTCACCAGGGGAGCTGTAGCGTATTAAACCGCTAGTAGTTTTGCCTGCAGAGCGGGCACTTCCATATTGTAAAATCTGACAAAGGTGGAGGGGAAGTCCATCCCGCTGCCACACATATGTCGTGAATGGAAATCCCGCTGGACCATGCCCACGAGGATGCCATGCCTCTAGTGGAGTGAGCCCTAATGCCCAACGGGCATGGCAGGTCTTTTGACGCGTATGCAGCAGCAATAGCGTCCACTATCCATCTAGATAGTGTCTGTTTCGAGGCGGCGAGACCTTTGGTGCGCCCTCGAACGAAACAAAAAGCTGCTCAGAGCGTCTGAAAGCGGCGGAGCGCGCAGTATACAATCTCAGTGCTCTGACCGGGCAAAGGAAATTGCCGTCGCGTTCAGCTATCGGATGCTGGCAGCGCCGATAGGGAAATGACCTGTGCTCTGAAAGGAGTACCGATCACCTTGGGAACATAGCCATGTCTAGGCTTTAAAATGACCTTGGAGTCACTTGGTCCAAACTCAAGACACGCAGCGCTGACAGACAGCGCGTGAAGGTCTCCCACATGTTTGACTGATGACAGGGCAGTCAGAAAAACGGTTTTGAGTGAAAGGTATTTCAAATCCACGGATTGAAGTGGTTCGAAAGGGGGCTTTCATAGTTTCGAGAACTATAGAAAGATCCCAGATAGGAACCGATGGGGGCGCGGGGGTTCATCCTTCTAGCTCCCCTGAGGAAGCGGATGACCAGCTCGTTTTTACCCCATGACTGGCCGTGCAGGGGTTCAGCGAACGCCGCAACGGCCGCCACATACACTTTGAGCGTGGATGGGGATCTGCCCTTATCCAGCAGCTCTTGTAGGAATACGAGCAGCGACGACACCCCACATGTCCGTGGGTCCAGGTCTCTGTCGGTGCACCATTTTGAGAACACAGACCATTTTGACGCATAGAGGACCATTTTGACGCATATCTTCTCGTGGAAGGGGCTCTAGCGCGTATGATGGTGTTTATTACTCCTTCTGGCAGATCGACAGGTAGTCGTTGATCACCCACGCATGCAGCACCCAGCGCTCTGGGTGGGGATGCCAGATTGTGCCGCGAGCTTGAGAGAGGAGATCTGCTCTCACTGGGATGGGCCACGGCGCTGTCAGTGACAGCTGCGTAAGCTCCGGGAACCATGTCTGATTCTCCCAACGCGGGGCTATGAGGAGCACCGAGTGACGCGTTTCCCTGATCCTCTGCATTACCTGTGGCAATAGCGAGACGGGAGGGAAGGCGTAAAGCGGGCGTCTGGGCCAGTACTGGGCCAGCGCGTCCTCGCTTTCGAGAAAAATATTGGGCAGTGAGAGTTCTCTTTGGACGCAAAGAGGTCTATCTCTGCTCTGCCGAATAGGTGCCATAACGTCTGGACTGTTTGAGCGTGCAGGGACCATTCCCCTGGGGGAATATTGTCTCTGGACAGTCTGTCCGGGCCGTCGTTCAGGTGGCCTGGCACGTGCGTCGCCCTCAGCGAGCGCAGGTGGCACTGGGACCAACTCAGTATGCTTTTCGTCAGATGGAAGAGGTTCCTGGATCTGACACCGCCCTGACGGTTTAGGTAGGATACCACAGATCTGTTGTCCGAACGGACCAGGACGTGGTGACCCTGAATGACCGGGAGAAAGCGCACGAGCGCATACTCGACCGCTATCATTTCCAGACAATTTATGTGAAGGAGCTTTTCCTGAACTGACCATAGGCCGAAAACCGGAGAGCCCTCGCAGACCGCGCCCCAACCCGTGTTGGACGCGTCTGTCGAGATGACTTTTCGGCGAGATACAGCTCCCATTGTCACTCCCCGCTGATACCATTCGGCCACTGTCCAGGGCTGCAGAGCTGATATACAGGTCTGAGTCACCTTGATGGGCTGGCGGCCTGTGGCCCAAGCCCGGCGAGACGCGCGGGTGTTTAGCCAATGCTGAAGCGGACGCATGTGCAGTAAACCCAGCTGAAGTACTGCTGCGGCTGAAGCCATGTAACCTAACACTCTCTGGAATTTCTTCAGAGGCATGAGGCTGTTCATCTGAAAAGATGCGGCTAGTCGCTGAACACGGCGCGCGAGCTGTGTAGATAAGCGAGCCGTCATTGCCACGGAGTCTAGTTCTATTCCAAGGAAGGAAATTGTCTGACTGGGCTGTAGTGAGCTCTTGGTCCAATTGACTGCAAGACCCAAACTGTTCAGATGGCTGAGGAGAACTGCTCTGTGAGACAGAAGCTCCATATGTGACTGTGCCATAATCAGCCAGTCGTCCAAATAGTTCAAAATTCGCAAACCCTGACTCCACAGGGGTGCGAGCGCCGCATCCATGCACTTCGTGAAAGAACGGGGTGCTAAGGACAGGCCGAACGGGAGGACGGTGTATTGATAAACCTGGCCGTCGAAGGCGAATCTCAAGAATGGCCTGTGACGGGGATTTATCTGAATCTTAAAGTATGCATCTTTCAGATCGAGAGAAATAAACCAGTCCCCCTGGCGCACATGCGCGAGGAGTTTCCTGATTGTAAGCATTTTGAACGGTCTTTTGCAAGCACCTTGTTCAAAACCCTGAGATCTAATATGGGTCTGAGGCCGCCGTCTTTCTTGGGAACAAGAAAATAACGGCTGTAAAGCCCCGACTCGCTCAGAGAGGGTGGCACTTTCTCTATGGACCTTTTGCACAGAAGGCTTGCTATTTCTGAACGAAGCATGCACGCTGCTTCCGTGTTCACAGTGGTTTCGAGCCGCGCTCTGAAGCGAGGAGGGCGGCGATTGAACTGTAGCAAATAGCCCTGTTGTATTGTGCTTAACACCCACTTGGATATCCCTGGAATAGCTTCCCACGCTTTGAAGCGTAACGCTAGAGGGTGAATGGCCAATTCGCTCTGATTGCCGCACACAGAGCGCTGAACAAAATGTGTGAGCGCGTTTAGTGTGTTCGATGCATGATTGCTCGCAGACAGCATGAACAGGCTGTTTTGTGAGTGACTTCCGATTGGAATGAATGGGGAAAGAGTCACATCTGTTACGTGATGCGCAAGCATAGTCATGGGCACGGGACTTACACACAGAGGAATGTTTGCTGGCCGTGTAACAGAGCGGGCAGAGAATGGGCGCGCGCGACGTATTCGTGGGCGCATTTATTGACTCTAGCGCTCGAGCGGTTCAGTAACCGCTTTATGTGAGCGTGCTCTGGTGGGGACACGAGACATGCAGTGCTTGTGTGCAGAAGTGAACACTGGATTGTGGGCACATTTTCTACACATAGGGCTGGTCGTGTGACAGAGCGGCCAGAGAATGGGCGCGCGCACGCATTTGTGGGCCTTCATTGACTCTGACGCTCGAGCGGTTCAGTAACCGCTTTATGAGAGTGTGCTCTGATAGGGGCACGGGATGTGTTATGCTTGTGTGTAGGGGCGAACACTGGGTTGTGGGCACATTTTCTACACATAAGACATGTTTGCTCTTTACAAGATTTATTTGGGTCGCCGTGAAAACGGCGTTTGAGTGCAGGCAAGCGGGCAGTGTCACCAGCTTGTTGGCTGCTAAATTCACCACTGTAGTAGCCTGAGAGAAGGGGACTGACAGGGGGCAAAGCTTTGACGGTGGTCCGGCCGCGGCGGACTGAGCCGTCGTTTGTTCAACAAAGTTAGGAAGACTTCGGTTGCTCTGGTTTCAGCGTTACCTTAAATCGAGGCCTGCGCGGGGGCGGCAGTCTGCGGCGGCTGTCTGAGCGCGATCGAGGGCGGCCGCCCTGTCGACGCTGAGAAGTCTGAGATTGTTGAGCTGGGCGCTGTGAAGAGGCTCGTGCAGGAGGCTGATGACGTGAGCGGCCTGCAGAGGAGCTAGCGCGACGCGGCAGGAAGAGGTTCATGGCTTGAGTGGCTTTCTGGACTTCTGAGAAGCGGTCAACAATGCCACTCACCGCGGAGCCGAAGAGACCGGTCGGAGAGAGCGGTGCGTTAAGGAACGTGGAGCGCTCTGCTTCTCCCATGTCGGCTAGCGTTAGCCACAGGTGTCTCTCGGTCACAGTCAGCGAGGCCATGCACTTCCCTAGGGCTTGAGCTGTAGCTTTGGTAGCACGAAGGGCGAGGTCTGTCGCGCTTCGTAGATCAGTAACAGCCTCTGGGTGCCTGCCTTTCTCATCCCACTCCCGAAGAAGGTCCGCTTGTAGGATCTGTAAAACGGCCATGGAGTGCAGAGCCTCTCTCGGTGGCGCCGTCCACCGACGCGAGAGAGGTGGAGACGTGGGAACGGGTCCTGGCCGAAAAAGGAGCGTTCCACGACTTTGCAAGCTCCGTGTGTAGTTCCGGCAGGAAGGGAGCGGCCCGGGCCGCGGGTGTAGAGCGGCGATGGCTTTGAAGAAAGCAGCCGTCGAGTCTGTTGGGTGCCTGCTCAGGGGGCGGTGACCACTCGAGCCCGAGGCGGTCGACGGCCTGTGTGAGGAGGCGTGTTAACTCCCCTTCGACTCCAGCGCGGGTCCTGCTGGATTCCTGGGCCGAGGAGGCGGCTTGGGAGCCTGACCACTCCTCGCTGTCCGAAGCCATGATGGAACAGCAGGCCTTATCCTCCGCCTCATCATCCGAGATGGCAGCAGTGCCTCTCATAAGAGAACAGACATCCTTAGCCTACCCCTAACTAACACCTAAGCCTAACCTATACTGTTGTAAAATGGAATATACATTTTTTAAGCAACCACGTCATCTTGTGTTGCTTCTATGATACTTTAGTCTCATGTATCAGCTTGCGTGCTTGTCTGGACTTGAGCTGTGATCTTCCAAGTCCAAAGCCCAACACTCTATCAGATGAGCTACTGCGCAAGCGAATCACATTGGAATAAGTGTGTACATAGGTCTGCCATACATGCGCTAAAATGTATAATTTTTTAAATGATGCGTTATTTACATTTACATTTATGCATAACGCATCATGTAAAATGATGCGTTATAGTAAAGGTGTTTCGATATCATTACATGTAATAAAGCAAAAGATAAGTGTTTATAAAGTATATGAGTTGGAGCATCTCTAGTGTAAATTTCACCAGGAAACTGCAGCGAAATGAAGGATTCTGCATGTAAAAGTCAGTTTGCTAAAAATGTTTTATAGTAAATGGAAGCGTAGCACAGTTCTAGCGGGAAGACTAGCAGCTGTACATCACATCATTAGCTGGGTAATTCCTAGCCAATCGCATGTAAGCCATTGCTTGATAAGTCTGCTCACAATCTATCACATTGCTGTTTCAGTGTGCTAATACAGGCAACCTCCACCACCCCACCACCACCAGTTGAGCTCCGTCCCACACGGGGGTAGGCTTCTCGCCTCTCCGGCAGGACATGACGGTTCCGGGCACAACTCCCTCGGACCGCCGGACGGGGCCTACGCCAAAGAGAGAGACATTGCTTTCTGTTATACATTTATCAAATAAATGGCATCTTAAACCTCACTCAAGCCTGCGTGTCTTCCCGATAGAACAATCATTCTATGAGACTATGTTGAACATTTGAGATGCTATGCGTTTGTATTTGTGATATTCTTGGAGCAAATTATGTATTCACAAAGTCACATAATTATATCTATATTCCTATAAAAATTATAAAGGTATATATATTTAGCAAATGTGTTTGCATTAATGTTTATGTGCATGTCTTTTTAGCAAATCATTTTTTATTGCTCATTTTGGAAATTTAATTTGCTTTCATCTAACTTTTTTGAAGCAAAACCTCAACATTTGCATAATGAAAACCCAGCTACTGTTATAGCCATTCATCCAACCAAATCTGTTCTCACATACTGTACATGACTGTTCATGTAGATTTACTGTAAGAAATATCACACAAGCAATTATGCTGTTTTTCTGAATATCAGCAATTGGATTGGTGCTTGTCCAATCAGATTAGAGGACCAAAATTGCTGTATGAAAAGGAAATAAAGTAGACAGGATGTAAACATAAAGTGAAGGGAAAAGACAGAAGACTCTTCCAAATGCCTAAAACTACTCACATCAAATTCCTCTACCTGTACACTTTAATACCCCCTAGCCCTGATATTTCATTCCTGTCTGCAATTTCAATTTTGTGACGGCAGCGAAGTTAAAATCAAATATCTGCTCAAATAAAACCCATGGTCCTCTGCTTTACAATATCTCTACAATTCATTCACTATCACCCCTAATGGATTCTCACTGTCAGCTCAATAACTTAAAACATCTTTTTTTGCAACTCGGGGGATTTTTTTCAGCACTGAAGCAGAGAGAAAGTTGGGGTGTAAAGATGACTTTGAAAAGAGCTGAGATGTTTGACAATTGAGGGTTTCCTTTAGGCTGAAGATTGATCGCCTTCTTAAAACAGAGACTGAGATGACAAACTCGATCCTTGGTGAAATTACATGAAGTTGACAGAATAAGACTTCGGCACAACTCTGCTCATAAATCCACAACTGATCTAGGTTCTACTCCCATCCATTCTTCTATTGAGGTCTTGAAGTTTCTTTCAAATTCAGACTCTCGTAACACATTTGGATTGCATTACATCATAAATTAATAATCCCTATTTCATAAAAATTGTGTTTGTCTTCACCCACGGCCTGAACGCTCTCTCATGGTCTCTTGATCATGCATAATGCAAGTGTAGCAACCCACTCACTATTAGATATTAAACGAACTGATCAGAATCACATCATGTCTTCCACACAAATTGGCTCATCTCTCCTATGCTTCTTCAATTACAAAATCTATACCTAAAGGGCCTTCCAGCTTCAAGAGGCGGATTTAACAGAGACAGAGAGAAGCAGTCTGTTGGCTCTGTCCATAAGGCCTCATTATAAATGGCTCTTGCTTAGGGGCCATCATTTATGATTACCGTAGGATACTGAGCAACTGGGGCCAGCCATGTAGAATGTAATCCCAACAAAAGAAAAGATAAATAACGGTGGAGAGGGAGGTATTCTGCTGGACAGCAGAGATTCATTCTCACTCTGAGTCATGTTATATGAGCAAAAGGCACATGCTAAATATAGTCTTTAGCCTTCCAGTTTCTCCCTCTAATTTGCATGCAATCATTTGTCTGATTTGTATCAGAGTGTATGATCTGGACGGCCAAGGCCTCGTGGGCCGGGAAGAGTGAGGCAGAGCAAATAATGGCCTGTTGCAGCACCACAGGGGGAGATAGGGAGGGCTTATCATCCAGCACAAGGCTCTGACACTCTCTCACAGAGACGTGAACACATGTGCACCTCTCTTTCAATTCCATTCATCCACAGACTAGGTGGAATTACAGTTCCCTGACAAACTCATCAGTACTTCTTTAGAGGAGTGGGTATCTGGAATCATGCCCTGGACTCACTGTTTTTTTTTATTGTTTTTTGGCCGGAACACTGTGAAAACTGCTGTTAAAGCCAATGCCCTGGACAGCAAAGTAATAATTAGCCTAAAATTAACTAAGAGGCTTGAGGGAACAGAGGTAGTCAGGGAAGCAGGACTTTAACAGTCTCTTTGTACACAGTGCACAGTCCAACATTTGTCTTTTAAATAATTTACTTTAATACAGTTTCATGAAAATTTAGCAAAACTTTTATTCATATATTGTGCACGACAACCAATCAACAAACACAATTTAAAATTTACGCAATACAGACATGGGTGTAATCTGATTACAAAGTAATTAGTTAGTGTAATATAACTAAAAAAAGTATAGTTTAATTCATTACATTAAAATTTTAAAACTTTTAAGAACATTACTTTGGTTACTCCTATTTCTAAAGTAATATTATTTGTTTAGAATACATTTGAAACACAAAATATGTTCATTTGTACATCTGTTTTATGGGGCAACAACAATGAACATGGAGGAAATATAGACATTATTTTGAATCTATCGAGCAGGAAATCGATGTGAAAAGTGTTTTATAAAGTAAAGCGATTAGTAATGTGATTACGTTTCTACTAAGTAATTGCTGTGATGTGGGCAGAGTGAGGCCGGGAGAGGAAAAACTGTAAGGATTGACACCTGTGGGAAATCACCACTAACAACTGTTTTGTGTTGCTGTGAAAGCTGGAGAGGGAAAAAAGGGCAATCCAAACAGCCTGAGGAGAGAGAGAGAGACGCATGCAGCAGAGTTGAGCTGTGTGTTTTTTTTTTTTGTGGTGAAAAGCAAACCATTTGTTTTGACACTGAAAAGTGTATGAAAATAAAGTCTTCCATTTTACATTTACCCGTCCCTTGCTTCCTCCTTAAGAAAAAAAAACTAGAGAACTGTCTCAGCGGTTCTGAAGATCAAGTCCTTGAATTGTTCCCCACATCGAGCCCTAAATTACTCGCCAAGTGGCAAGGACCCTTTGAGGTCACAAGGTGAGTTGTGGAAATCGATTTTGAGGTTAAACGAATGAATAGAAGTGGGGCATGTCAGATTTACCACCTCAATCTCCTAAAAATGTGGAGAGTGACTTTGGCGACGGTGGTCCCGGAGAGGGAGGAGCTCGGACACCGATCGAGTCACCCTGATCACTTGCGGAGACCACCTCACACCGTCACAAGTTATGGAGGTTGCAAGGAGAATTCTCTGACGTGTTCTCGCCTCTTCCCAGCCATACAAATCTCATAGAGCACCATATCGATACAAACATATTTATACGTAGTCATCCCTAACGAATACCTGAGCACAAAAAATAAGTGGTTCAGGAAGAATTAAAGGCCATGCTAGATATGGGAGCAATAGAAGAATGCCACAGTGACTGGGCCAGCCCGGTGGTGCTGGTTCCAAAGAGTGGCGGCTCGGTCCGGTTCTGTGTGGATTATAGAAAATTCAATGCTGTGTCTAAACTTGATGCATACTCAATGCCTTGGATTGATGAACTGCTCAATCAGTTAGACGCGGCTCACTTTTATACAACACTGGACTTAACAAAGGGATATTGGCAGATCCCCTTAACTCCAATATCCTGTGAAAAGATGGCATTTTCCATACCGTTCAGATTACACTAATTCGTGATGGATGATATCATAATTTTCTGTAATGATTGGCAGCGGCACCTGAGGGTTGTCCTGGGATCATACAGCAAACCCAAAGACCAAAAATTAGGTTAAATAATTCCTGGGGCTGGCTGGCTATTATCGTAGGTTTACTGTATGCCTTATTTCTGACTAAAAAGAGGGCACCGGAGCTGTGTCAGCGGGCGTTCACAAGTTAAGTGACAAGCCAAATGGCTCCCCTGCCTGAGTCGGTGATGGGGGTATGTGGTGATGTGGGCATGGCCGAGCGATGTATGTGGAGAGTGAGGCCAGGAGAGGAAGAACGCTAAGGATTGACACCTGTGGGAAATCACCTCTAACAGCTGTTTTGTTGCAGTGAGAGCTAGAGAGGGATAAAAGGGCAATCCAAACTGCCGGAGGAGAGAGAGATGCACCCAGAATTGTTGAGCTGTGTTTATTTGTTGTGCTGAAAAGCAAACCATTTGATATGACACTGAAACATCTTATTTTGGACATTTGTTGGACATTTACCCGCCCCTCTTTTCTCCTTAAGAAGAGAACTAGAGACCTGTCACAGTAATTAATAAAGTAATCTGATTACAACTGATTATTACTTTTCTGGATGTTGTATTGTTTATTTCAAGTGTTTTTATTTTGGTTTATTTTGCTTTGCTGTTGACAAATACAGAATAGTGAATAGTGAGAGCAGTGTTTTATGCACAACAATGCATTGTTTCAATTTTAAAGTCGACAAACACACTTTGCAACCCAATTTACTTTCATAATCTGACATAATTCCTAGTGAAACAGGATATTCAACAAGAGAAAAAGATAACACTTTACAATAAGGTTCCATTAATTAACATTAAATGCTGTAAATAAAGGTATCATGAACTAACAATGAACAATATTATTTAAACTCTATTTATTCATCTTGGTTAATGTTAATTAAAAACGCAATTGGGCATTGTTTGTTCATGTTGGTTCATATAGCATCAACTAATGTTAACTTACAAATAACATTTAAAAAAAATGAATCAGTAAATGTTGAAGTTACATTAACCAAGATTAACAAATGCTGTAAAAAGTATTTTTCATTGCTATCCATGTTAACAAATGTATTTAACTTCTATTAACAAATTACCTCTTTTTGTAAAGTGTTATCGAAAAACAATGGGGTGGGATTTTATTTATTAGGGACTGATTGGATCATGGTAATCTGGTGGTTGTATGTATGTATGTATGTATGTATGTATGTATGTGTATATATACACATACACACACACACCAACCAGCTCCGAGGTGAATCACAACATTACACATTTTTATTTGAAGCAAAAACGCATATAAAAATCATACAAAAAGACCAAGATCCAAGACTGTGTACTTAACTTTAATGAGGGAATAAACTACAATCCCATGAAGCATTGTGATTATAAGTATAGAAACAATTCCTTTGAAGTTAATTGCAAATATTCATACAGTAGTTAGAGACTAAAGGGAGACTGACTCGATTGCATAATTCACACTGCGTCATGGGAAGTGGGTGGTCGCTGCAGAGCTCTTTTGGCGCAGCTTGTTCACCACATTCTCTGATTGGTAAATATTTGTTGCATAATGGGTAGTGTAGATGTGCATCAGAAATTTCGCTTTTAAACATGAACAAAAATAATAAATCGCATGAGTTTAACAGTTTAATAGTTTAATAATAATAGTTTAAATAGCCTTAACTAAAGGATTCAAAATAAGCATATATCATCTATTAGCAACTTTTAGCTTTAAAGGTTTATAAGTTATCTTTAATAAAAAGTTCTCTAATCAGACTTTTGTGCTCTTTTACAGATAACCTAGCTTCAAACACACATCATTGGTTGGGCCAGAAATTGACCAGTACAATAAGTAATATCCCAGGGAGACATACGGCATAAACAAGTAAAAATCAATAGCTGAATTAGCCTTAGAGGTGAAAAGACTAATGAGAGTGAATGTGGCTGGCTTAATGTTTTTGACTAATTAGAAACAATGTCAATATTTTGATCAGAGCCATCATAGACCATCATAGTTCGATTTCATTACTGTTACGGGTCATTTGAAATTCTTGCAGTGAAAAAGAGGCGTTGTATGCGAGTGATACTTTAGAAAGTAGCAAACAACTGCTCTCATTTCCTCCTTTCTCACATCGATCATGCCAGATCATATATAACAAAGAAAATATCACCAAGAAAATGACACTTGCTGTAAGTGGAAGATTTGTTGATTGCTTTAGGGGTTGCTTTTACCCTTCTATTATCCAGTGTAGCCAGACAGTTGATTATCAGCATGATACTGTGACCTGCTAACTTAAACAGTATGTGGGTCCGCACATGCGGGCTGCCATGTTGGAATCACATGACCAGCCAAATAGGACTTGCTTAATCTCAGTAACCATCCTGTTATTTGACACTTTCACTCATTGATTAAAGTAATCATGGCTGACTGTGAATACTACATATCTACAATGGCATTTGAAACTGAAAACTCTTGATTTTAAAACAATGCTGCATCCAAGCTCCTAAGTGTCACTGTAAGACCAAGATGACACAAAGACAAAAGTTATCGAGTGCACCTTTAATTAATACTAAATAATGACAAATCGAAAGACGACATTTATTATAATGGATTTGCGATACATTTGTTACAAGTTTGTTTCAATTAAAAGTTGTTAGAACACTGATAATACGTTTTAAGTAAATTATACCAATACGAAAATAAACCCTTGTTTTTACTATAATAATATTTTAGTAACCATGACTGTAAATATAGTCGATACCATAATAATAAAATGGCATGGGAAAAACTGCATGTTCAACTGAATGAGCTGTACAGAAAACACTATGTACTTGTGATAAAGTAAATACCAATTGTTTAATAGATATAACTCTAAAAACAGAGCAGAATACAATTCTGTTTGTGGTTTCTAGGTTAATTGCTATTTACTTTCTGTAGTAAATTGACGACACTATCCTCACAAAATTTGGTAAATCCATTTATTTTGTTCTTCCTCAAAAGCATTTATTGTATCACTTCTGCAGCGATAAACATAATTTTCCAGATGATAAAAAAACCTGTGCACTGTGCATTAATAAGGACAATGTGAGTGCTTTTCATTTTTGTATGCAAAAACATCACATGGATAGTAATAGGCTGAAGCACAGCTCATAAAATAAGTTTGCAAATGTTGCATAACAGCATATATTAGCACATTTAATTAGATGCACTAGCATCCCTTGAGAGTTGCTGCATCCTAAATGGATGCAGTGAGATATATTAAAAAAACTGACCCCTGCGGTTTAGAGTGGGGAGTGAGATTTGGAATCAGGTTCATATTTTGACTCAATAGTTTCAGACATGTAATATCAAGGATCTAAAAGAGGGCCTAATCCAGCAAGATATCATTACCCACTGAATGTCTCCATGTATCTTTTAAATCCAGCCTTAGTGCTCTTTAGAATACCTCCAAAACAATTAACTCAAAGACACAGGCAAGGGCATTCTTTTGTGTCCAACCAAGGCTCAAATTGGATTTATCCCCCTGCTTTGGGGGATTTCGTGATAAATTGGCCACTGCACCAGAAGATGGAGAAGAACTATACTGCTGTGTGAAACTTTTAAAGGTTATTTCACAGGGCTTTTTGCAGAATACATGTTACATACACTGGGTAAATTAGATGTGTGTCAGTTTTAAACAATGATAAAAAATGTAAGGGAAAATGTAAAATTCTGTGATCATTTACCCGCCCTCATTTTGTTCCAAATCTGCATAAGTCTTGTGTTCTGCTACTAAATGTAAAAAAAATTTTTTTGAAGCAGCTTCACATATCAAACACTGTTTTCAGAAAAAACTATTATTCAAATATATGCTTATTCAGTGCAATGCCAGTGTTTATGTGAGATGAAGCAAAAAAAAAGAATAGATTTTTTTATTTATCTACTAGCAATATCCAGTAGTGTATGTACATGCATCACAGAAGATTTATGTAATTTTTGTCATATTTTTCTAAAAAGCCATGATGTCATTTCAGCAAATCTCAAAGTCTGAATTGCAATTAATAGAAATCTGTGGGGGAAATGATGCTAATGGAAATGACATGTTTAATGTATTTGAAAAAGAAAGAAATGGTGATCTCATAGCTAACATAAATACACACAATTACATAATATTTTTACACTTTATGCATGATTTGGCTTGTTTGGAAATGAAACCTAATAAAAATATTCTGCGCACATGTGATAATTACCTTGATTTTTTTCTATTTTCTTCAAACATCTCGTGTTTCATTTTCATAACAAGCATGCTCTTCACTCACACTATTGTCAACTTGGATAACAAGTACACTAACATTTGAAAAACTTAATTAGGGGCAAAATTGTTTGGTGTGGTGGAAATTATGCAACTGCCATTCTTTATATATATATATATATATTGTGGCAGGGCGGAGGGCAGGGCCGGGACGTGATCCTACACATCCTTTTGCACTTTTTGTTTGTTTGTCCTGTGTTTAGTCATTGATTATTCAGACATTCTGTTGGACATTTTAGTTGGAGCTGCGGTGCTGTACAAGCGCACTAAAAGACGCAAAATGTGGGAAGCGAACCAGCACGCTGGTCAAGCTCTGACAGCACGGCTTTGGAACTGCGCTGCCAAGCGTCCATCTAGCAAATCTTCACTCTCTTCCTAACAAGACTAATTACTTATCCTCACCCGCAAAATAAGGACAGATTCTGCTGCAATGTTCTTCACAGAAATCTGGCTGAGTAAAGCCATTCTGGACAGCGCATTACATCTGCTGGGCTTCCAGCTCTTCAGAGCAATGCTGAAGATGATGTGCTGTCTTAATTTAGAGGTGGTCTTCATAAACTGTAAGCCTTGCCGTGGGAGTTTCACATGCGTGCGTAAATACAGTGCTGCAACAGCTGGCTGATCAGATCGCAGACACAGAACAACAACACCGGACTCACTTATTATTATTCTTGGAGATTTTAACAAGGCAAATCTCACATGTGAACTGCCCAAACACAGACAGGACATCACATGCCCCACCAGAGACAGAAATACACTGGATTATTGCTACACAACAATAAAGGATGCATATCGCTCTGTCCCACTTGTAGCTTTAGGACTGTCAGATCACTATCTGGTTCATCTTCTTCAGACCTACAGGCAGAAACTAAAATCAGCTAAACCAGTAGAAAAGACTGTAAAAACATGGACCAATGAAGAAGAGTTGGAACTAAAAGCCTTCTTTGACTGCACTGATTGGAGTATTTTTGAAGCTGCAGCCACATACCTGGATGAGCTCACAGATACTGTGATATTGTATATCAGTTTTTTTGAGGACATGTGCATTCCTACTAGGACTTATTTAACATAAAACAACAACAAACCATGGTTTACAGCAAAACTCAGGCAGCTTTGTCAGGCCAAAGAGGATGTTTACAGGAGTGGGGATAAAATCTTGTACAATCAAGCCAGACTGACAAAGGAGATTAGAGTGGTTTAAGGAAACTATTCTGAAAAGCTGAAAAGACAGTTTTCAGCTAACAAACCTGCATCAGTGTGGAGAGGCCTGAAAGACTTAACCAACTACAATACACCATCCCCCAACACTGAAGGAAATCAACAACTGGCTAATGACTTGAATGTGTTATACTGTAGATTTGAAAAGCCCAGTCACACAACCCAAACCTGCTTCGACCTTCACAGCACACACTTGTTTACACCTGCTGCCACCACCACCCTCCCCTCTCCTGCGACTCAACATGCACTTAAGATCTGTGAAGATGATGTGTGCCGGGTCTTCCGGAAACAGAAGACAACAAAAGAACAGGGCCAAGATTGTGTTTCACTCACTTGTCTAAAATCCTGTGCTGACCATCTAGCCCCCATCTTCACACAGATCTTCAACAGATCACTGGAGCAGTGTAAGTTTCCCTGCTGCTTCAAATGCTCCACAATTATCCCCATCCCAAAGACACCAAATATCAAAGGACTTAATGACTACAGACCCTTCACTCTGATGTCTGTGGTCATGAAGTCATTCAAGAGAGTGGTGTTCGCCCACCTGAAGGACATCACTGAACCCTTTCTAGATCCCCTTCAATTTGCTTATAAAGAAAACAGGTCGGTGGATAATGCAGTCAATATGGGACTGCATCACATACTTCAACATCTAGACAGACCAGAGACTTATGCAAGGATACTATTTGTTGACTTCAGTTTGGCTTTTAGCACCATCAACCCCGCTCTCCTAAGGACTAAATTAATCCAGCTTTCAGTTCCCAGCTCTATCTATCAGTGGATCACCAGCTTTCTGACAGACAGGCAGCAGCTAGTGAGAATAGGGAAATTTACCTCCAGCACATGTACAATCAGTACTGGTGCCCCCTAAGGATGTGTGCACTCCCCACTACTCTTCTCCCTGTACACAAATGACTGCACTGCCAAGGCACCCCTCTGTCAATCTCCTGAAGTTTGTGGATGAGACTAGAGTCATCTGCATCATCCAAGATGACGATGAAACTGCATACAGAATAAAAATATTCTAAAAAAAACAAAATAAATATGTTAGTGTTAAGAAAGATCAACCAAAGGGACATAAAACTACCGATGCTGAAGTAACACCCATACATTATTTTTATACAAAATAAAAATAAAACAAAAACAACGCTATTTTTGTTAACAAGCATCTCTTATTACAAGAAAACACTGTTCTTAATGTATTTCTTTAACTAAATGTTATATTAACAACCTTGGATACAATGCATGAAAGCTATTCGGAAATACTGTAAGCTTTTCTTTCTAAATATTCTATATGCATGTTTATTAACTGAGACTGAGAGAAAGAGAATGTCATCCTGATTACAATGAAGCAATGTGGCTCAGTTAAAATTGGTGGGTGGCATATTTATGGAGACCAAATTGTGGCATAATACAATGCCATGTTAACAGACTACAAAAGCCTCTGTTTAGAAATGTTTAAGTTCCAAGTGAGAATGAAGGCTGGGAGAGATAGCAGAATGCACATCTCATTTTATAAGGACACAATATCTTTCATGTTGCCCTCAGTGAAAACCGGACATCAATAGCTTCCTGCAAATATTTCCCTATTTCCATTACTCTTTCAAAGTGAACTCTTCTTCTCCAAACATCTTTCTTGTCCAATCTCAGTTATTCAAGCTCATTGGGCACATCAGGTTTCCTTAAAATCCCCATTTTTATCATTTATCCCTTATTTTTCTACCATTCGTCCATCTACTGTACAGTGACAGAAAATGTCTAATTTGTAATTAAATGTCAGTCATGGCAGCCTGCTGGCAGCAGAGCTCAGCTGGTGGAGGGAAGGGACAGACTGTGGCTTTCCGAGTCACTTGAGAACACTGTTGCTCAGTGACGAGCACAGGCAATCTTCACAGGTAGAGATTGCTTTGTCTTTGACCATTCTCTGATGAATAGCAAGTGCATTCCCCTGAATTTCTGCTTCAGCAACGGCCCCCAGAGTCTAAGCCCACGTTACATGATTCCCCAGGAATATATTTTCTGGATCCTCAAAATGCACCCTGCAAGACTCTTGTCCGAATGCAGTATTGATATACTGTACTGTTTCTGGAGACTGACTCCTAATCTGGGCAGTCCTGAACACTTGTTTTAATGTATGGAATTCAAATGTTCCTTCTGACTTGTTGCACTTAAATCTATAAACTGTTAGAGTGAATATTAGTTATATTCTTCTCACCACAATTGTACAAAGTGGTTATTTGAGTTACCATAGAATTTGTCAGTTTGAACCAGTCTGGCCATTCTCCATTGACCTCCCTCATCAACAACACGTTTCAGTCAACAGAACTGCCACTCACTGGATGTTTTTTGTTTTTGGCACCTTTCGGATTAAATTCTAGAGACTGTTGTGTGTGAAAATCCCAGTTACAGAAATACTCAAACCAGCCCGTCTGACACCAACAATCATGCCACAGTCCAAATCATGGAGATTTTTATGATATTATGCACTGCACTACTGCCACATGATTGGCTGATTAGATAATTGCATGGATGATTGTTGGTTCGAGTATTTCTGTAACTGCTGATCTCCTGGGATTTTCACGCACAACAGTCTCTAGAATTTACTATCTGTACAATTGTGGTGAGAAGGATATAATCTCAGAATGCTACATCTACTTATTCAAGCAATTATCTAATCATCCAGTGATGTGGCAGCAGTGTAATGTATAAAATAAGGCAGATATGGGTCAGGAGCATCAGTTAATGTTCATATCAACCATCAGAATGGGGGGAAAAAATTTATATCAGTGATTTGGACCGTGGCATGATTGTTGGTGCCAAACGGGCTGGTCTGAGTATTTCTGTAAAGATCTTCTGGGAGTTTCATGCAATGTCTCTAGAGTGTAAAGAGAATGGTGCGTGAGAAATAAAATCATCCAGCGAGTGGAATTTCTGTGGGCAGAGGTCAGAGGAGAATGGTTAGACTGATTCGAGCTGACAGGAAGGTGACATTAACCAAAATAAACTCACGTTACAACCGTAATATGCAGAAAAGCATTTCAGAATGCACAACATGTCGAACATTGAGGCGGATGGGCTACAGCAGCAGATGACCCTCACGGGTACCACTACTGTCAATTTAGAACAGGAAACTGAGGCTGCAGTGGGCACAGGTCAGTGTTGGGTGTAATGGATTACTAAGTAATTATTTACTGTAATTAAATTACTTTCTCATTGAAAAAGTAAATTAAGGGATTACTCTGAATATTTATAATTTATTAATGTATAATATTTAATCATTATATATTGAATTATTGTTTTTTGAGCTGCTTTCTCAGCAAATATTTATGCATGCGATTAATTGATTACCATGTAATTGGCATACCATGTAATTAATTCAATCACAAATTTTAATCGATTGAAAGCCCTAATATTAAGATTCAACTTAAAATAAAAAACTCAAGCTAACTTTTGAGAGGCCTTTTGATTAGCATATTGATGCCTTAAGTCTCAGATACAGGTGCAACAATGGACATCCCAATCCAAACAGAGGAGAGAATTGATCGACTAGTGTTTGGGTGCTCCAGTGGGGAAAGGCAGTAGGTGAGCTAATTAAAGAGAGATTTGTTGATGAAGGAAGAAGGCAGCCACACAGCTGCTGCCCCTATGACCTAGCTCTCTATAAGGCATCCTCTCCACCTTTTTGGGTGACGGGCCATATGCCAGCTCCAGGTGGCGAGTATGCTTTCCATAGGCCATGAATTCATCTGGAGGAAACCCATATTCATTTCTGAATAAGTCTATCCTTTCTGCAGACTGTATGATTATGTAGCCACATGTCATTATTTACTCACCCTAATGTCATTCCAAACCTGTACTACTTACTAGTTATTTATTTTGTCTATGATAACACTTACTATTTCTCTCACAGAGAGGCACTAGTATACATTTAAAAATGGTGGTTAACCAATGTGGTTTTAACCAATAGCGAGACTAATATGCAGAGTAACAGAATAAACCACCCATTAAACTCAAGTAAGTCATCAGGCTTGAGGGGGTTTGAATTAAAAATGTCAGAATCCTCAGAGCAGTTCAAGTGGAGTGTTTATGCTTTGAGCTGACGTTCTGTGACAGAAATGAAATCACTTAATTACCTGTACTTTATTCAATGCATATTAGATGTGATGAATGGTTTACAATGGAGCAGGATTGGGAGGGTTACTTTTAAAATATAATCTGTTACAAATACTGATTGCTTGGTAAATATGCTAATCAGTAACCTAATCAAATTACCACAATAATAAAGTAATGTAATCAGATTACTTTTAATTACATTTGGATTACCTCAAGGTCACATGTGAATAAAGTTAAGAGAAAAGCAATATGATCTCGAAAACTTTTCATTATGCCGACTGGATGCAAACAACATGTATAAATAATTTCAAGAGAAATGTGGTTGTTCTTATATACAAGAAGAAAAAAAACATGAAAAAAAAAACAGCAAAAACTGCCTCCTTGATAAGAAAAGAGAATATGTTCAAAATTATGCCACTCAGTGTCTTTCCTCTTCCTGCTCACGATCCAATGTCCAATATCACTAGCTAACGTTTATGTGTGATTCTGTTTATGTTTAAGGAGGATCAAAACATGGTTTTGCAAAAACCGCCACAGCGCACATCAGTGAGCACCAGAGACAGAGCTCAGCGAAGAGCGAGACTCACGTGATTCAGTCGGGCTTCACTTAATATCTCGGCGGCCAGTAGCAACCACAAAACTTGTGTGACCCATTTGAATTCAACAGAGAACATTCTAGTAAAAAGCTCTGCATGAAGGAAGTCAAACCTCTCAAACTGCTAGACAGCCCCTACATTATAAAGAGCACTGATGAGGTAAAGAGGCTACAGTGTGCCATGCATCGACATCGATTAAAATATACATCATCACCCAAATTAAAATGTTTTTCCATCATAACACAAACTGGTACAGAGGCATATTAAATCGATAAGGACAAATCTATAAAACTTCATTTATTATTAATAGCCTAATTCTTCACTCATCATTCACTCACATTTGATCCAAACCTTTAGGACTTTCTTCTATGAATGGAAAAAAAGATTCATGTATTTTATTAATTTATGAAAAAAGGTGCAATGAAAGAAAATGGTGACTCCATTGAATAATGAAAGTTGCAGTTAAAGGTTTCTTAATGTGTTTAGGCTATTCGTTTTTTATAACAAATACAATAGTTTATTTTTTTAAAAAGACTATCTACCTCAGCCTAACCACAGTAATTCATGGTCTGAACATCTTGGTTACATGAAACGTAACCCTGGTTCCCTAAGTGGGAATGAGACACTCCTACTCATCGTTTGAGTGTCACGTGGTCTGAAGCCCTTATACAATTATGCCAATGAATTGGCTGATGGCGCTTAAGCGACGCATCTAGGGAGGTACATCATGGGCTCCATAAAGGCGCTCGCTTCCACGCCATCTTCTGCATGAAGGCATGAGCCTATGCAGTTGCTAGAGAGTATGGCCAGCTATGCAGTGTCTCGTTCCCACTCAGGAAACCAGGGTTATGTTCCACGCAACCGAGAAGTTCCCTTTCTTAGGAACTCGAGCTATGCATTCACTATGAGAACAATATACATTCAAGCCATGCGAACAGTAGCTGCGAACTGTCTATCCCCATGTGGCAAGCATATAGCGGTTCAAAAGCAAGCTAAAGTGTATGAATAAAAGGATCTTAGAGTTTACTCCTGTTCCAACAGAGAAAACCTAGGAAGCAGGAGTCAAACCCTCGTCCAGATTATAAAATTTAACAAATGTATGTGGAGAGGACCATCCTGCCACCATACAAATGTCTTCCAAGGATGCACCTCTAGCCAAAGCCCATGAGGATGCCATGCTCCTCATAGAATGGGCTTGAATGCCCGAAGGCGAAGGTAAACTGCATGATTTGTAAGCACTTGAAATTGAATCAATAAGACAATGTGACAGGTTATTGACACTGAAACACCCCAGCCACCAAACAACACACCAGCACTAACAACTGTTCTGAATTATGCCACCTGCTAGTACAGTCAACATAAACTCACAGCGCCCAAACTGGGCAAAGCATATGAAACCTTTCATGCTTCTCCAACTGAAAGTGGGAAGGATAGAAGGCCTGAAAATTAATAGTCTGTGAGCAAAACTATGTCGAAATAACCTTGGGCAAATAGCCCAAACAAGGTTTTAACCACTTGAACACCCTGGCGCAAAATCCATACATAATGGATTGATCGACAGGGCATGCAAATGAACAACTCTTCTAAACGGTGCCAATGTCACTAGCAGGGCTGTTTTATGAGTCAGAAACGTATCAGTGCCTGTTGCCAAGGGCTCAAACGGACCACATTAGAGTGCCTCTAAAACAACAAATAAATCCAATAAAGGAACGAGAACGGGACAAAATGGTCTAAGCCTGCATACTCCACACATAAAATGAAAGACAAGAGAATATCTACTGACAGAGACTCCACTGACAAGTGCATGCTCAGCTGCTATAGCAGCAGCATAGACTTTAAGTGTTGCCAGGGCTACCCTGGCCCCGAGACTCTCCTGCAAAATTCCAGCACTGTACTGACATGCAGTGAATACAATTTTCATTTAGAGCTCTAGTATTTAGAATGGTATCAACCACAGCAGGGGATAACCCATCATTCAAAAGAACACCCTGTTGAGGGGCCAAACCAGAGAGGGAAATCCAGAGGGGACAGAGCGGAAGTGGTCCAGTGGAACAGGACCACTTCCGCACTGCCGAACCTTTTCCAGATTTGTTTCATAATCTAAGGGTGTAATGTCCACTCTCCGGGCACCAAGCTCTGTCTGGACAGAAGATCCGCTCCCAAATTCAACCGGCCCAGAATATATACGGCTTGTAGAGACAGCGCATTTTGCCATGCCCACAGAAGAATGTGATGTGCCAGCCTAAGCATGGCATAAGAACACACTCCTCTCTGGCGACTGATGTAGGACACGACCATCCTGTTGTCCGACCGGATGAGGACATGGATGTCCTGAATCTCTGGGAGGAAAAGCTTTAACTACAGCAGCACTGTGAACATCTGACAGTTAATGTGCCAAGATTGCCACTGGCCCGTCCAAACCACACTGGCTGGAAGACCGTCATATACAGTGCACCAACCCGTGGAGGAGGCATCTGTCATTATCACCATGCGGTGACACATCTGTCCCAACGGAATGCCCAACATTAGAAGGTGGGTCCATTTCCATCTAAACAGAGTTTGGTAGCAACCATGCATCACTTTGAAGAGACGGAACACATGCGTCAGCGGTTGAAGTCCCTTTGTGGCACTGAAAGGTTCTCACATGCAACATGCCCAGGGGAATAACTGCGGAAGCCATGACCATGAGCCCCAAAAGCCTGTGAAATGCTCTTGCAAGGAGAACACATCCCACTCTGAACATCGCTAGACAATGGTGTAATGACAGAAATGCGAGCTGGAGACAGGCGTGCCTGCATCGCCTACAAGTACAACTCCACTGGTAACAAAACTGTCTTGTCTAGGTTTACACGCAGCCCTAGTTTAATCAAATGGCTGAGAACGACATCTCGATGCTGGGCAGCCAGTATCTCCACGTGGGGTAACACCAACCAATCGTCAAAGTAATTCAAAACGTGGATGCCTTGAAGCCTCAAGGGCGTCAATGCTGCACCCAAGCATTTTGTGAAAATGTGTGGTGCCAGTGCACGTCTAAACGGAAGGAAGCAAAATTGGGAAGCTTTGCCCCAAAAGCAAATCTGAGAAAACACCTTTGCTTCGGCCCAATCGGAATATAAATTTTTCCTTTTTTTATAAGCATCCATCAAATCTATTGTCACAAACCAGTACCCCGGCTTCACTTTTGACATTAATTGTTTCTACGTCAGCATTCCGAACTGACATTTCATTAGAGTGAATGAATTGAATGAAATAACCATGCTTTATCGTTCGAAGTACCCAGTCGGAATGCCCTTCAGCTGCTGCCAAGCTGACAGATGGGCAAACAGAGGAATTAATGCATGACTCTTGCCTGCAGCGTGACCTGTAGCCACTAGATTGCAGGCATGGTTTACTTTTGGTAACCGCCCCAGAACCAGTGGCATTGGAGAGTGAAGCCTTCACTCCTCCAATACTGTGGCTGTTTGAAGGGAATTTGATAATGTTTTGCCTTTATTACATTTAAGCATAAATGATAAGCGCCCTGAAATGTATCTATAGCAGAGACACAGACAAAAAAAACTTTTTCCCTAGTATTTTGAATGGGGAAAAGTGTTTGAACATTGGGGGGAATGTTTATTTGAGAAAACTAGTTTGTCACAATGGTCACAGCATTCTTTATGGGGGGACAACTTGTGGTACTTATGTTCATGGTGTTTTGTGTACACTTGTGCTTGATGAACATCAAATTCTGTTATGCATGTCTCGAAACCTTTGGTCATCACCCTGATCAACTCCTTTGCCAGCGAGAGCCTCGTGGGGTGGTGGTGGGGGGGTTTTGAGTCGATATTACTTCAAAGGTATTCCTTAACGCGATGTGCTTAGTTGGACTACAAAACCATCGTGTGTAGATCCAACCGCTGACTGAAATGAGCGACATCCATTTTTCAAGCAGAGATAGCAGTGCGTCTCTTGTCTCACCAGAACGCTCCTATGTTCCACAAATGGTAAAAACAAAAAACTGGTTAAAATGCTTTGCAACTCATGATGGAATCCTGAAAGAACAATGGCACCGACAAAGCACACCGCACGTTGGTTTGCCATAATTTCGTTGGGCAAAATTTCTGTTTCCAGCCCCCTCATTCTGCGGCCGGGCTCACTCATGAATGATCCCCTCCGTCACAAGCAGTTTGCTTCAAATGTGGAGGGGAGAGAGAGAGAAAGGCAGAGGCCGCTCCTCCATTGCCTTATTCATGTGCATTCTCCCAAAATGACACAGAAAAAGACAATAGGGACAAATGGGCCAATTTGTTCCCTTCCAACGATGAATTCTCTCATACAGCATTTTTTAATGGTGATGGTTCAAGATGCGCATGATATCTCTTTGCATGCTTTGTTTGTCAGAAAATGGCCTCTGAGCTAGGCCTCAGAACATGTCCGACGAGACTCGGGGGGAGGGTAATAAACACAAGGAACATTACGATGTCAGACACAAAGCAGAAATCCCAAACGGCTCCAGTACACGGAGCTACAAATATGGAGGACGTGGAACTGGAACAAGTGGGGATAACGCCTCGTGGTGAGCAATTGTTGGTTGCTGCTGTCCCCGTCAGATCCTTGTAATATTTGGATAAACCCAGTTAAAAGTGCTCTGAAATTTACGCTGTAAAAAACATCCTTACGCGTTTGCCACTCAAAAGAGAGAATTAATAATATTCGCTTTGACGTCTCTTGAAACAAACATGGGCTTAGACAAAACTGTGAACTGAAGAACAGAAAATCTGACTCGATGGCGTGAAAGAGAGCACCTTTATGGAGCCTGTGATGTAGCTCCCTAGGTGCGTCGCTTAAGCGGCATCAGCCAATAAATTGGCATGATTGTATTTGGGCTTCAGACCACGTGACACTCATACGGTGTCCCAATAGCGAATACGCAGCTCAAATACCTAAGAAAGGGAACTGTGGTTATGGCCTTTATTATTACAGATGCCACTGTTAAAAAATGGAAGAACGATGGTAAACTTTCATGAAGGCAAGTACAATTTAGAAAAGTTAAAAGGGTTCAAATCTGAACAAGTGGACAAATTATTGACAAAGTTCTGTCTCCTGTTCTGTCCTACTACTACTCTAACTGGTCATGTTTGCCTTCAGATATTCTAAGAGATTACTTAAATTGCTAGGCCTGTGTCCTGCTAAACTCATATCATTCTTGTTCAAATAAAATGCCTAAAGAAATGCATGCAGTTACAGTCTTCCATTAGCTTTATCACTTTTTGTGGGGCGGGGGATTTTGGCTAGTTAAAATGCTGAGTGGCTAGTGTCTTTGGGACAGTGCTGGACTGGGAAGAGAAATCGGCCGGGATCGTTGTTTCTTCTGCATAACGCGGCAGCTCATTTTTGCTTATAGGCTGCACATTCGGCCCGCTCGGTTTTCCCGCTGGCAAGTCCGCCACTGAATGGGCCCTAAAGTGTATTGTCCCACTGGGAAAATGCCCGGTATGCCAGATTGCCAGTCCAGCCCTGACTACAAGCCACAGTGGCCGGTGAGCCAAAAAGTTTGTCAATTTAGCATTAAAATTACACAATATATTTTCTATTTGCAATTAAAATAACAATATAAAATGTAAATGAAATCATTATAATCATCATAATTAAATAGTACAAGAGTATGTTGGCTTTGTCAAGCTAACATCATTATAAAATCAAATTATAAATAAACTTTATTTAATTTTCCATTTTTCAAACAGCTATATTTCAACAAAGAAATTAAAAAAATGTCAGAGAAACCAGTGATGACACTACAATAGTAAATAGTATAAGCACCTCACCCCAAATCTATTCATATGCAGTACAAACACGAGGCTGAGCTGGGACTCTACAACACTATTTACATTAAATAAGCTCGGGAAGTTTAATCCACAAAGCTTGGTTAAAATTAAGCATAGCCAAAAGAGGGGAAAATATAGTCTGAGTCACTAAAGCAAAGCTTTGTTCCAATGAAATAATTCTCAAATCCTCCTGAAACAGTGTAGCAACCGGCTCCCACACGCTAACAAACACTAATAGAACTCTTCTGCTGGTTATTAACTGATAATTGCCAGGCTTCAGAGCCCTCTGTACCACATCTTCAATCTTAGCCTCAGGGTAAAGGAAGTGAGACACGGAGACCTGAGATAGCACACTAATAAACTGCGCCAATGCTAATCAGATCACAGCCCTAGAAGCAAACTGCATTTTTATTTGTGTGACATGGGCTAGATCGCTGTTGTTCCAGCTCTCATGCGGTAATGTTACGTACTCTCTAATCCTCATGGTTTGGACAAGAGAAATCCAGAGAATAATGCAAGGCTGACATGATTGTGTTTAGCATTCTGCTACATCGCAGGATTAGGAAGAGGGAAATAGGAGTGGATTAGCCTATAGGAATTCAATACATGTAGGGAAAGGACCAGCGACAGGGCGTAAGGACTAAACACAAGAAATGTTGAGACAGTTTAGCACCAATGTGCCTAAATGAGTATAAATAGCCCAATGACATGCCCCTGTTTGTTAGTTGTTTTTCAATAGCTCTTGGCGACTCTAATGCAGATGAACGATGGGATCAAAGCTGAAGTAAGATGCAAGCGTTATGATTGCATGAGCTGGACGAAATCCAATCATATGAATTTCAGTTGAGTGATAAACGAAGATCAAAGTGTCAAACACCTGCTGTGCTATCGGATATGCATATAATCTTTAGAATAATGTGAGCAGAAGTACAAGTTTCCCTCTCAAATTTAGCCATCCATTTACTTGGTGTTGGGTTAATGGGCTTGATTATGATCTATCCAGGTATTGAGTTTCACATGCCAAGTTAACTCTTGTTTCCCATAACAACTGATGCAGAGACTGAATCAGCTCTGGGCAGGATGGTGTGATGAGTCATTTAGTATATCGGTGTACCCGAGCACTATCTGACATTGCCAGTACATCACTAAGCAGCATTAATATTCATGCAGGAACTGATATTTTCCCCTTATACCCTGCTCAGTCACTTCACGTGCTTAGTGATGCATCCAGCTAATGTGATAAGAATCCAACACGTCTCTTCATCCCCGCTGGCACAACTTCTGTGACAGTGCAACAATTTCAGCATCGTTGAGATGAAAGTGATGGACTGTCCTGCAAATAATGGGTTTGGAAAAAGGAGTGGAAGTCAAGAGTTTTCTAAAGGACGTCTGGAACCGAATCTCTAACCATGCGAAATGTGCGCACAGAGAACATCGTGAGCCAGCCGCCTGAATCTCTGCCAGTCCCCGGGATCTAATTGCAGGATGCAATTGCGACGGACAAGGGTTGGAAGTGAGCACACAGAGGGATGTGACGGTAGGGTCTCTTTAATCCCCTTGATCAGATGACAGAGGGCACAGAACAAAAGGTCCTCATACTGTGCCGAGTTGCGGGGTATTGCAGGCAGTCACCAAGCTGCCACACTGGCTCAAGCAATGTATCCCAGGCTTTAAGCTCCACTTTTAAACACCCATTCATCCTGGCCAGCTGTGCCCTCAGAAAAGCCATCTGAAATTATCAAAATACTCATAATAATTACAAGAAACAGCTACTAATCAGGTTTCAACAAGGGAGAGGTAATGTCAGATAACCAACTCCTCCTTGCTTCAATTTAAATTCCAGTGCATTCACCTAATCAGCCTTAGGGGATAGGTAAGTTGGAGGACGTACCACATTAATAGCAGTAGAATAATAATGAAGCACGTTTAAGCAGGAGACACTGATCCAGGTTGCTTCGGCTTCCAGCAGAGAACACGTTTAAACAACAGCAGGCATGCAAAGGGATTTAATGTTGATGTGCGACTGTAGCTTTGAGGTTTTTGCTTGATCAACTATTGAAGATTGATGAAAATGTATGCATGAACTGCAGATCATGACCTACAATGAGCAGGGCTCCAGACAATTATTATTATAAAAAAAAAAATGTAATTACCAAATTACAGAATTCCTCAAATTTGATGGGTGTTCAGAATTAAGTGGGTGTTCGAAAGCCGGAGAGAAGAAAGACAGCTGATAACCGATAATCGGCCAATTGTTTTAAAAATCAATATTATATAAATATTAAATGATAAAATGTTCTTGATCTTTCCTTTCTGTGATGGGGCACCCCACACACAAAATCTACATGATTCCAAATGTAACAAAATCACAGATGCAGTTTATTGTGCCAATAAAATACCAATAATTCCCAGAAATAAAAAATGTTTCTGGGACTTTTAATTATAAACAAGTCCAAAAGACCACAGGGACTCTTATTTTGAAAGGTATGCACTCCCAGGGTCTCCCACAAATACCCCGTTTCCACCTGGTAATAAGATGCTTCTCAATTGATACAATGACATGTGGTCAGGTGCAGAGTTGGGTAAGTTTCTCTAAAAAGTAATTAATTACTAACTATTAATTACATCTTCTACAGTGTTTTTAGACTACTGTGCTAATTACTCTGTCTGAAAAGTAATTGCATTACTTATTACTAATTACTTTCTAAAACCCACATCAACCTCAACCAGATGAAAAATACAAGGACAAACATGAAACCTTTTTTCAAATAAATCATATAAAATCAAATAAATTATTCATGAACTGGCCCAAAAATTTAAGGGGGCATCGTTAAATTAGAAAACATATATTTTAACATTAGATGTTAAATTCTTTAATTCCTTACTTTACTTTTTCAATGAAAAAGTAATTTAATTACAGTAATTAATTACTTTGTAATGTATTACATACAACCAATACTGGTCAGGTGAGACACATCGCTGTTTACACCTGGTCGCTTAAATGCGTGAAACGTGAAGCTTTTGTGATTGTGTATATATCAGTTTTTATTTTCTGACTCTGTGGTTTTTCCTTTTTTAAGCTGCTTCTTTCTTTTAGCGCAGTTGTTGATTGACAGGTGAGGGGTGGCGCTTAACTGCTGCCAGGACACCTACGTACTTAGTGTTTTTATCTAAAATGCATTCACATGCGTTTTTGACCACATTCATATGTGATTTTTGTGATCCGATCACGAAACGCTTTAGAACCCATTTAGGGGTGACTACATGTAATCGGATCACCCAAAATACATCTTAATACACAAGGTGAAAACGGGGTTAAACAGATAAGGGAAACAAAATAGGTACTCTTAAAATCATTTACAATGCATTCCGATATTAACACTAAAAAGTGAACAGTTTCGTATACCAATTGTGATTATCTGAGATCACATGTTATAAATGTCCAGTATTCCGGTAATCTGGAGAGTTGAAAACTCAAAACAACTGATTCACTGTATGATTCCCTAAGAAAGTGAATCTTTTTAGCTGATTCTTTAAAAAGTCCCAGTTCAAATTAGGGATGTTGAAAACTACTATTTTTCATAATCGACTAGTCGGTTGGTTGTTTGATAGACTAGTCGACTAGACGATGTAAAGGATAATAAATGTAGGCTCATTTATGTTTACGTGCCCCGATCAGACGTGCCAAGTGCAGCACTTCAACACAGTGACTAAATGATTTTAAACAAATAAATAGGCTAAATAATTATAATATTGTGACGAGGAGGGGGGCGTGGCCGGGCACCATCGTAACGGCCCTGCTCCTCGTCACAAACATCTTATTGCACAAAACTATCAAAGTAAGAAAAACTCAAAACAGCTTATACGCATCCTGAACGCAGAATGACAGAAGAAAGCTGTGATCGAATTAAATAAATATCGTAATGCGTGATTGTCATGATGAGGTGTTTTCAGTGTATAAGCTTTAAACATTTTTTTTTTTTTTTTAAATGAATCACTTTGCATTTTAAACTAGGACATGTTGCATTTTTGATTGGATTAATTGCACATTCAAACATACATTTTTGTCCAAATATGTCGTATTCCATGACATTTTGCGTTTTAAAGCGAATGCCATTTTTATGACCAGATTCCATAATTCAGTCCTTGTTTTCTTCACACTACATGCGGTAACTGAGGTATAAACAGACTCCGATCATTGAATTATTGAACATTAATTCACATCTTAAGGTGTGAAGGCTGAATCGCTAAGCTACCAACACGGGGCGCAAGTAAAATAAAAAAACAGTGGTCCCACCGTCAAATGTTTTTGTGGTTAACATAACAGCAATGTTAGAATGATAACAATATTATTTTGTACTATATACATTTTTAAACTACTGACTCGGAGAAAAGCAGAGATGACAGCAGATGAGCAGAGAAACAGGGATTCGTTTATGACAGTTAGCCATTGACATTGTCCAATAAATATCATTATTTTTCGATTTTCCATGACTTTTCCATTACTGGAAAACTGCATTGCAAAATTCCAGGTTTTCCTGGACGCTTGGGAACCCTGTAGCTACACATTCAAAAGCGCAGAGCTGCAAGATAATATTGCAGGTACACATCAAGCAGTTTAAACCTTTTTACTGCAACTATTTATTTGAGCAGTGTCAGAAAGAATCAGCTAAAAAACTTTCATCTCTCCACAACACCTCACAAATACGGTAATATTACATACAGCAGAGGATTTAACGTCCAACATCTTGAACATTTAACATCTTGAAATGTATTGTTGATTCGCCACTTTGATGGCTGCATCATCAGCACATAAAAAGACTAAACCTGAAGCATTAAAGGAATGAAACGTCTTGAAGAGAGTTTTACTGTGTTGACTGTTTATCATTAAGCACAGCAAGAGATCATCATGCAAAAATGCTCTCTAAGAAGGTGCATCTCCCATTAAAACCAACACCACTAAAAATATTAATGTTAGTTGTCGACCCCACTAATCGATTAGCGAGTTGTAAGACAACTAGTCAATTAGTCGACCGCTTTGTTTGAGACAAAACAGACTTTATGGCTTGCACTGCGTTTGTTGTTACATACAGCGAGCGAAGCGTCGTAAATGCGGTTGCGCAGGTTCAAAATATGTACCTCAATAACTCACAAGATGATACGATACCTGACAAAACCGCATATGAACGCACACAAAGTGTTCCCGGCTGTCGCCAATGATTTCTAGATTTAAATTATTGTCGGAATGATTTATTTCTGTCGCAATTGTGACCATTTTACTCGCAATCTGGAGCCCTTTTTCTCCACTAAACTATTACTCTCATATTGTTCCTATTCTCCTCTGAAAGTACATCAAAGGAAGCGTTGACGTTTAAATTAGCACATTTTGTTTGCACTAAGCTTTGCTCCTCTTGCTTATTTTAGTCCCTGCCCTTGATTCTCTCGATAAAAACATAGGGAGCGGGGAAAGTGGGTGGAGGACAAGACAGTGACTGCTTGGTTTAAAGGCTCTGCTGGAGCACTGATGATTTCCAATAATTATCACGTAACTGTCAAAGCTACAGATCAGCCCCTTTGCAGATGACCTCGCTCTGAGTCTCTGCTGCAATGGCAGCAACACACGACAAACAGAGCCACACTGCCCTCTACTGCTGAATAAACCTCACCTTGATGGTGCTTGCTGCAAAACAGGAAATCTGACAAATGGAGGACTGCTAGTATAGATTCCTGGTATTCTTCAACAGAGAATTAACAAGATGAAAGGAGCCTTTTCTAGTGGAATAGTCATCATATATGGGAGACCATTTTGAAGGTATTTACCAAGGCTCTGAATAAAAGGCATTTTTGATGGCACTTTCCACACTGCTTTTCTTAAGCTCCTCATAAGACCTCAGTCCTCTATTTACACCATGGCCTTCTGATATCACAGTCAGGTTATAGTTCACATGAGATATCATTACAATCTAATATGGCTCTCGTGAGTGATGGGGGAACAAATGGGCGAGCACAAAGTCAGAAAGGCATCCGGGCGTATTACCGAATTGGCCTCTCATAAAACAAGATCTCCACGTTGATGCTAGGTTAGCCTTGCTGCTGTGGGCTATTCACATAGTTTAATGTGGTAAATCCTGGTCACAACCCTGAGGCATGCCCAAAACAAATATGTCATTGTGCTAGTGAGCTGTTGGCTGCCTACTGTGGTACACTGAAAAACTCTGAGAGGCTCAAAGAAAAGTATAACTAGACAGTCTAGGAGCTTACGGCAAGGGTACCGTGATAATAATAACTTAATAAGGATATCATGCCTTCGATTCTAGATGACGACACTCTCAAGGTAGTAAGGGAAACATTCATAGCACTTTATAATAAGGTTGTTGACATAAACATTAGAACTGTAAATGTAATAGCATGAACTAACGGTGGAAAATACATTCATTATTTGTGGTTAATATTAATTTCTACATAAACTAATACATGTTTACATTAAAAGTTGTATATGTTAACAGCAGTAAATGTTATATGAACTAACAAGAACAAATAATGAATTAAAGTACTTAAGATAAATTAACATTAATAAAGATTCATAAATTATGTGAAAAAGTATTGTTTATTGTTAGTTTGTGTTAACTAATGCATTAATTGATGTTAGAATAGAACTATATTATAAAGTGTTACCATATTGAAAAATATTTGAAATATATGAAAAATATGGGGTACATTTAATATATATACTAAAATATGGGGTATATATATATATATATATATATTAAAATATGGGGTATATATATATATATATATATATATATATATATATATATATATATATATATATATATATATATATATATTAAAATATGGGGTATATATATATATATATATATATATATATATATATATATATACTAAAATATGGGGTATATATATATATATATATATATATATATATATATATATATATATATATACTAAAATATGGGGTATATATATATATATATATATATATATATATATATATATACTAAAATATGGGATATATATATATATATATATATATATATATATATATATATATATATATATATATATACTAAAATATGGGGTATATATATATATATATATATATATATACTAAAATATGGGGTGTATATATATATATATATATATATATATATATATACTAAAATATGGGGTAAATATATATATATATATATATATATATATATATTAAAATATGGGGTATATATATATATATATTAAAATATGGGGTATATATATATATATATATGTTTTCATTGTTAGTTCATATAAAAAGTATATCTAACGCATTTATTCATATTAACGAATATTAAAGATGCTGTAAGTGAATTTTTTTCATGGAAATGTATGCAAAACTTTTTCCTACTTCATGAAAGATATTAATGAAATAAGTGTCCTGAGATATCTCACCAGTCTCTGTGACAGCTCTAAATGTTTAAGAACAAAGAAAGCGCTCCCAGTAACTTGGTGTAGTTAAATGCCATTTAAAACAAAAATATGTACTCACTACTAGGGGTGTAACAGTTCACTCATCTCATGATTCGGTTCACGAAACTGAACTCAAGGTTCGTTTCATTTCACAATTCTTTAAACTAAGCCTGAATCAAGACTCAAGTTAAGTTCAAGTTAAGATCGCAATCTTTTTTTTTTCTTTTTTTTTTTTTTAGTGTTATTACTTTATAGACACATGCAAAACAGTTTGTTTACATAAAAATGTAGCTAAAAATACTGTTCTTAAAAGTGCTACATGATCCATAAGAGATGTACCAGGACTAAAAACAGCCCAGATATTAAAATCGTACTTTTTTTTTAAGTATTATTGTCTCTGATTACATAAAAATATTATTTTCAAAATACATATTTAAATGGAAGTGCATGCTTATCCAGTTGAACAATAATACTTTACTGATGAAATCAAATTAGAAATGACATTTAACATTAGGATAATATTCTACCATAGCATTATTATACATAATATTCATCATTATATATAGTAGATTAATATGGCACTCTCATTAAACCTCTGTAAACGTAATTTCTTTCTCGCGCTGTCAGAGCAGCTCACTCTCACGCTTCAAACGGGCATTCGATCACTCGTACTAAAAAGGTTCGTCTCTCTCCCACTGTTGGACTGGTCTCACTTTCAGTTTTAGCAACAGGTGGTTGCACGTTGTGTGTATTGGATAAAACAGACGTATGGATACTTATATTTTTTTTAAACGTCTCCACGATGCGCATCCTCACACTTTTTAACCGCGATGCATCGTGCCACGATAAACTGTTACACCCCTAACTTTAACTGTTGAGGCCACTGTCACGTCCTTCACTAATGTGTTTTGGCACACTGAGCATTTCGAAAATGCCATCAATCACTGAATAATTTAGAAAATGTTGACGTTGAGAAACTGCTTAACAATGCAAATCGCCGAAGGCACAAATTTTGGTGTGTTTCCACCATTACCGGGTTTGCATAAATTATTTCGCGAATTGGACAAACAAAGCCAGTGCAAATAAACAGCGCTTTCAGCAGGTGCAATATACACTTGGTGAACTCTCCTCTCACATGAGATTTTGATAGCTGCAATGTTCAACTCAAGACAGAGTCCTCAGAACAGGAGATTTTGATATTTTTCACTTGTGTGCTGTCACTAAAGCGCAATGGACAATGACAAGCTCCAACCGTATGCCGGGAGCTTCCGCTGATCTAAGCGATTTGCAGCCCTGACCGAGAGGCCAAGCTTATATTAACACTGGTGACAGGTCCTTTGTGATCGTGACAGAGAGAATGAAATCAGATTTACACTTTCTGTCCAGCATAATCAGAATGTGTTGAGGGCCTTTGCCCCGCTTGAACTCCATGGATAAATAAGTGACGGATTACAGCCAAGTGAAATAAGGTTGGCTATGATAAAAGACTAAACAAAAGGGCTCTTAATTAATTACACTGATCCTTGGTGATGAAGGGGCAGAGTATAAGAGGTTAAGCTATCAGCAATTAATAAAGCAAAGCCTAAATGAAGCTGTAAAGATTTAGCCACAGATCAGGTGGGGCTTTTCAAATACAGGCGTATTCTGTATAAGTGTTTGTATTTGTTTAAGGGATATATTGCTGCAGAGAAGAGAAAGAGTCACAACAGTCCAGCAGAGATGCATGGAAGAAAATGGCTTTAATCCATGCTGTGGCATCTGTACGTCACAGACAAAGAGGATGAAATGCAGTACACGGGTGGGGGGTCCAATCCACGTATAAGCACAGAGAAGATTGCAGAAGGCGTGATTTCACGTTGAGAAAAATATCAACACTGACAAAAACACAAAGGATATAAAACTCGAATCAAAACAGAGCTGCCATGTAAGGAGAAGGGCACCTTTCTCCAAGACATTTTCAGATCTATATTTCATGTGCTGTCTGTCTCGGTCTCACGCATCAGCTGCATCAGCATGAGATGTAAGTTTTCTCTTTTTTTTAACGCTTCCTGTTGTAACAGCTTCAAGTCACTGGCGTCATATATCAGTCAGTCTTCATACAGTGCTGTAAATAGACTCCATCCACACATTTACTATCACAAGAAATGTCATCATCTTAGCAGACTACATAGGGCTCGCTATCGAGCAACAGTACACTAGCAGACTAGTACGTACAGAACATTTGAGAGGGGTAGCACCCATGCCACTAATGTCTACAGATGGTGGGACATGATTTGCTAGCACCAAATATAAAACTACAGCTATAATATAAAAATATGGACAAAAATGAATAATAATCATAATAGCAATATAATTTTTGTATTGCACAGAAAAGTACAATAACCATTGTTGAAATGCCCACTCAACAGTAAAGCATTGATTTAGAGTTGGGAAACTGATTTTTAAATTTACTCAAAGTTAAGCTCAATTGACAGCATTTGTGGTATAATGTTGATTACCACAAAAAATTATCTCGACTCGTCCCTCCGTTTGTTGTTTGACTGTCATTATTTTTATTAAAGCCTGCACATAGATCCTACATCTCCCGTCTCATCTCAGCATCCATTCGTTACAGCATAAATGATGCCTTCACAGTGCACTTTGAAGTTGAAACTATAATGATGGGCACACTTTAGGATTGTTACAAGAGAATAATCAATCAAAAATGACTTAAAAGTGAGTTTAGAATGATCGTTTATTACATCTTTCTGCCCTCTGACATTAGAAGGTGAAGTCTATGAGGGGAATAGGGATCACTTCTAAATGGAACACACTCATTATGTCAAGTATTTTACAAGGCAGCAACATATTTTAAAATTATACAGACATTTGGCTTTACTCACCCATGGTGCGAGCCACCACACCGTGATAAGGTTGAAAATTTCACACAAATATGGGATGCTTGAGCATTCAGAGTGCTTCAGTTATGGCTGGGAGTGGAGACTCGTTGTCAGACCATTTTTTTGCTTTAAAACAGGATACAAAGCCTTCTATAAGGGACGTTAGGCATCCTGTATGGGATAAAATATGTCATGTAAGAAAGCACCTAAATATTTACATTTGCTTGTTATTCATTGAATTGTTATATATAAGCAATATCACACTCGCAATCATGCTATATGGCCCTATATCAGCACTGTTGTGATTACCTACAGCACTCAGCCAGTGGCCGAATCACAGCAGTGCTGATGTAGGGCCATATCACACACTTGCTCGTGTGATATTGCTTAATATATACAGTATACAGTATATATATATATATACACACACATATATATACATATATATATATATATATATATATATATATATATATATATACACACACACATACATATATATATATATATATATATATACACACACACACACACACATACATATATATATATACATACATGTATGTGTGTACTCAAGGTTTGTAATTATATATATATATTTTGTTATTTATGGGACTTTCTCAGCAAATAATTATATATGCGATTGTGCAAAATTAATTAATTAATTAAATGTACACGTGTATTTAATTTAATAAAAAATTGTGACAGGGCGGAGGGCGGGGCCGGGTCGTGATTCCGCACACCCGGCCCCTAATCAGGCTAATCAAACCTCAGAGAAGGATGATCGTCTCCTCAAAACTTAAATTTCAGTCAAAATCACTGGTGCCGAAATCCGGAAAGGAGGAGACGAGAACCGGCTTGACAATATAAATAATATTTAATATAGAACTGAACCAAAAGACACAAACAAACACACGGTGTCAGACAGATGTCCGTAAATCTCTCTCTCACTCGCACTGCAGCTTCCTGTCGGGCCGGGTGTGCGGAATCACGACCCGGCCCAGCCCTGTCACAAAAATGTTAATCAATTGACAGACCTGATATATATATATATATATATATATATATATATATATATATATATATATATATATATATATATATATATATATTTTGTTTTTGTTTGTTTTTTTGTTACATGTTTAATGTTTACATGCATAATTTATAATATTTACCAGTATTTACATTGATCTGTGGAACAATTGCTAAAACTGTACTATCTTAAAAGAGGTATTAAAGGGTATTAAAAGAGACAATGACAATTGGATTGCATGGATCTTGTCTTTACACACAATACAAGGAATGAGTCAAAACTATTTTAACACGCAGTGAAAGGATCTCTGTGCTTCTTCGCCAATACAACTAAATCACTGCCGAAATCAGAAAATTTTCCAGCTAGTGGCAAATCACAGGCATTTTAAGTTGCATGGTATGAAATGTGGTTGCATATTCGAGTGATTTACCAGCATTGTAGAGGGTTGTTCATAGAGTAAAAGATAGATCTTGGGGGTTTAAGAATTAATATCTGGATTAATTGAAAAATTCATATTTTCAATGACAATGTGTTCCAAAAAAGAAATTTGGCCACAAATAATACAAAATTATATTAATGCAACCCATAGCAACTGTTAACAAATGAACATGGCTTCACAAGCACAACACGTTCAGTGTAATCCGTGGAAAAATCTGTAATCAATAAAGCCATGGAGTTGAAGCCCTGAAGTAGCTGTTTAAAGACTTTAAAGAATCGATTGGTTTTCGACAAAACACAACCATTAATCATTAATTCACAATAACAGCATTGAAACTTAGAAAATCTCCAAACTAAGTTATACAGTGCACATATCTACAGCAATAAGCTAGGGAAACAAACAAAACAAACCTGATACCCCCAAAGAAACTTTTTATAGCTTGTCTTCCCACACTTCAAAGTACCCAGGTATAAAAAACACTCTTAAAAGGGAGTCATCTTCTCTCCATCCTAATGCTTCATAAGGAAACAGATCGTGTTTCTTTCTCTTCCTATGGGACATCTTTATAGATCTGAGATACAGTTAAAGTCGGTTTATGGTGAAGGTTTTTAGCATGTTAAGGGATAGTCAAGCTACTGTAGTCTCCATGTGAGTGGTCCTCTGAGCAGATAGGGTGGGAAAAGTGGTCAAGCCAAGCTCTAGTGTGCATGCTCCTATGGTGCCCATGTGGGTGTCATTTGCCTATCCCACTCCCCTTTTCTACCCTTCATTTTCTATCATCTTTCTACTGTCTATATGAATAAAAATACAAATAAAGCAGAACTTCATGGTTCTTTGCAAGAACTGTCTAGCAGCCAAAAAAAAAAAAAAAGTTGAAAGGTGAAACTTATCTTCTACAGACTTATAAATTAATTTGATGGATGCATACAAATTTAGATGTTTATAACCACACATATAAACAGCAGTCCACTTAGTATTGCATTTCAGGAACATTGCATGCCTGTTTCTGGTGTATTATTATACTTTCACAAGGTTTAGAAGTGGGTCAGATATTGCCGGGTAGACTGGATGGGGGTGGGACAGAGAGACCCCACTGATCCACTTCAGAAGTGAAAGTCCTGATAACAGTTATCTCCCCTGGCTACCAAGTTCACCCACCAGACTTTTACAAAAATGGCAGAACTGTGTGCGTACAGATCAGTTGTTCATGGTGTGATGCTACAGAACTTCCATTTTGTTACTGGAGATGAGTGAGTCCCCAGAGGCTTTTCTCGTTTGATCTTGGTCTTCAAGTACCCCTCCTTTTCCAACCATCTCAGGACTTTCCAATCCCTGCACCAATGGATGTTCTGCCAAACACATCAGCTGCCAAAACCTAAGAGTAACATGTTTGGAGGCCTCTGCATTGGCAAATGCATGCTGCCCAGTGGTAAGTACAGTTAAGGAGCAAGGCTTGATAGATACTGACAGTATGGAAGAAGGCTTCTTTGCAAGGACCTTATGTCCCTCACTGGACACCTATCTCCTTTTTTGCAAGAACCTCCATCTAGCACTCTTTAATCCACACTTATTTTCAATACAGACACACACACACACGCTGAAGACAAAACTGCCCATTCATAATCAGAGCAGACACCTTTAAAACGCCAAGGACCAAACCTTTTTAGACATGATTTATTGTTGACAAATTGCATGCTATGTAGCGGGATTGTGTCCAAATGTTTCATTCCATTTTTAAAGTACCAATAAATTAAGGTTGGGAACTGAGAAATGGTTCTTGTTCAAAACTGGTTCCATTTTAAAAAATAAAATACTGGAACCATATGGTCAGTGTTGTCATTCAATTTCTTACAGTTCCCATCCCTAATCCAAACCCAGCAAACAATTCTCATTGAATATGACTGGACCAGGTTTTCACAAAGCAAATTCAAGTGAACACCTTAGTCTGAGTTTGAGAAGCCCAAGAGTAGCCCTAACGCAAGGATAGAAACTCATGGCACTGTTCTAAGCAGCTGTGGAAAGCAATGATATGGAAAAAGTATACCGCTGATCTCTTCATCAGAGATCCAAGATCTTGAACAAAGAAACACCATTTCTCCAACAGCCTAAACTTCCCATCGATTGGGTTGCAAGAAGGAAGCTTAATTTAATGTGGCCTGATTGATTTACACTCGGATGTCCCACAGTAATTACGGTAATTGAATGATCACTTTATAACATCCTCTCATGGTGACTGTGGTAATTTGGCACCTAAACCCTGCATTCAGGGGCAACTAACTTAACTTTGTTAGGACTGAAAATCTAGCCTGAAATATCATCTTCCAGACAGTAAAATTGATTTCATTCCTGTTTGACTGACTCTGAAGCCCTTTTAGTCTGTCTCTTACCAAGTTCCCCATATGATCTACGAGGAGCTTGCAGCTCTTAACAGCTGCTATTGATCCACAAGCACTCTCTCTGACTAGTGTGACTGGACAGGTTCCATGTCACCTTGTAACTCCACAATTCTGGCAATGTTACCATAAGATCATCCTCTGGTCAGTCTCTGTCTGTGGAGGTTGCTTCTGTGGGACTTAGCTAAGAAATTATTGTATGGTGTATAGTTGAGTGCTTGTCTTCAAGAAAGGAAATAAACACCCTTTCTGCTCAAGAGAAGTGAAACATGTTTCTAATTAGTCTTTGTTTTGTGGGTGATAGTCTCTGGATAGTCTCTGGATTCGGACATCAACGCAGTAAATGTAAACTTTATAGTTAAAGTTGCTGACCTTCAAATCATGGGTTTTTGAGGTGAAGACAGGCATGCAACAGGCCAGGAGTGGACACCAAAATGGAGCTCTTGTTTTTCCTTCATCCTCTGCAGAGAACCAACCTGGTGTGTTCTCCTCCCCTGGAAAACATTGAAAAATGAATGATCAAAGTTAACCTAAAACCTAAAACAATGGCTTGACAGGTGTAATTTTCTGCCCTTTGTTGATACTATTCAAACAGGAAGTTTGGGCAGGACATATTGAAGGTCTCACGCCTTTTATTGATTGATTGACAGACAGATAGATAGACATATTCAAATCTAGCTAGCTAGAAACTATGGAATGAATGATAGATAGACAAATAGAACAAACGATAGATAGATAGACAGACAAAACAAACAATGGAAAAAACGATAGATATATAGACAGACAAAACAAACAATGGAAAAAAAGACAGACAGACAGACAGACAGACATATAGATAGATAGGACAGACAGACAGGCAGATATATTGATAGGCAGGCAGTTAGACAGACGGACGGACGGACAGACAGACAGATAGATAGATAGATAACAGAACAAGACAGAGGGACAGATAGACAGATAGATAGATAGATAGATAGATAGATAGATAGATAGATAGATAGATAGATAGATAGATAGATAACAGAACAAGACAGATAGATAGATAGATAGATAGATAGATAGATAGATAGATAGATAGATAGATAGATAGATAGATAGATAGATAGATAGATAGATAGATAGATAGATAGATAGATAGATAGATAGATAGATAGATAGATAGATAGACATATATATTGATAGATAGACAGACAGACAGATAGAGAGATAGATAGGCAGGCAGTTAGACAGACAGACAGACAGACAGATAGATAGACAACAGAACAAGACAGATGGATAGATAGATAGATAGATAGATAGATAGATAGATAGATAGATAGATAGATAGATAGATAGATAGATAGATAGATAGATAGATAGATAGACAACAGAACAAGATAGATAGATAGATAGATAGATAGATAGATAGATAGATAGATAGATAGATAGATAGATAGATAGATAGATAGATAGATAGATCGATCGATGGAACAGACGACAGACAGACAGATCAAACAATGGAACTAACGATAGTTAGACGGATAGAACAAACAATGGAAAAGACAGACAGACAGATAGATCGATAGACAGACAGACAGACAGACGGACGGATGGATGGATGGATGGACAGATGGACAGAGAGATAGATAGAATATACAATAGAACAAAAGATTGAAAGAACAAATTATGGAAGATAGATAGAAACAGACAAAATAAACAGACAAAATTCACTTGCATAATTGGATGGCCTCAAAGCAAACATGCTTTGACTAAAAAAGCCAAAAACTCTAAATTAGTTTCTTGGGGTCTTGAAAGATTCCTTTATTATTTGTTCTATTAGCCGTTTTTAAAACAAAACAGTGCTAAAACTTGCAGAGTTGCATCCCCAAGGAAAAATTGTTTCATTATATGTGCGGCACATACTAATTGTACACACTGAAGTATTTCATTAGTTAAGATATTTAAAGCACCAAGTGTGTACCCTCTGAAGGTACTTGCAGTAAAGCAAACTAATGAGCCTTCCTAAGTTTCATCGCTGCAGCAGGTGTCCATCTCAGTATGTGAAACAACAAGCTCCAGATTTCAATTAATGAAGTCTAAATTCTGGAGGCATGGGCCACCAAGGTCTTTCCTCACAGACACTTTGACAGGTTGTTTACAATCTCCATGCACAATGCATGCCTGCCAGCAAGCTCTTTCTATTAAAGTAATACAGTAATTACCTATCATGACCATCTTTTTAAGTTGCACATAAATATCTGGTTTTCATTGCTTCCTGTGTCTTTGCACATATGTCAACTCGAAATCAGCTCTTGAAACATCTAAAATAGGCCACAAACAATTGCAGTCGGATTGTAAATGGCTCTTTTGTTTTCACAGTGTGAAAGGAACTCTGCACGGTTTGACAGGCCATGTTCCGTAGCTCTATTAACGTGGAAGAAAAAGAGAGAGCAGGAGACTTAAGGGCCAATTACCTTAAGTTTAGTAACACGGTTTCTCACTAGTAGCAAGTGGGTTGCTTTAATTGAAGGTGTGTCTTTTTTATCTTTCAACTTTTTCGATACACTCTTAAGGTGAGGTAACAATTTGTTTTTCTTCTCTTGTCATTCATGATGTAGACACTCAACAATCAAAGCACTCAATCCTCTACTTCTGCAAAAGGTCAGTCTTCTAAAATATCTTCTTTCAAACTCCTGCAAGGGACTTCTTAGACAGTAAGTACAGTAAGACTATGGATAAGACCTCATAAATTCTTTGGATAATTGCATACACATTGCAAAAATCCTTGTTTAATACATTAAATCCAGGATTAATTACTTTTAATCGAATAGTTTTATACAAAGTTGATACTACTGCTATGGCAAATCTATGCATTATTTATTAAAGTATTAAACAGTAATTGAACTTGTTGAAGGACAAAGGGAAAAAGGAAGTCCAACACTAATAGAGAACTAATGAAGAGGAAAAACTTTACTGATGAGAAATGTAAGCGCAACGTAGTTCTAGCGGGAAGACTAGCAGCTGTACATCATCGCACCATTAGCTGGGTAATTCCCAGCCAAGAAATGGATGTGGATGATCTAGTTAAAGCATACCTTAGTTTAGGATTTAGCAACAATAAATCCTTTGTCATCTTTGGCACATCAGCACAAAGTTATTATTGATCAGGACACTACAAAGGGACATTTAATCAATTTTATTAATATATTTTGATAATTGAAAAGCCATTGTACACTGTTTCAGAGGATAAAAAAAAGTGTTGAAAAAAAATCGCATTGAATCACATTGAAATCAATGGGAAGTTTCTGCAGTCTGTGTATGCCACGTAATAGGTCTTAATTAGATATAAAGATAGATCTAAATTTACATTACACATAATAATTTATTGGCCTTCTTTGATAAGCATAACTGTAACCAGAAACATAAAGATTCTAATTGAACAGATTTTCCAGTTGCATGCTGCATAATGACAGTAAGGCAACAAGTGCACAATGCCTAGAACTGTATGGTTAGATGATCTGTTAATACATAGATAGGTCTATAGATCAGTAGCCTATAATCCTGTTCTTTGTGCATCTGTTCAGGTCCCAGCAAAAGAAACAAAACTTTAGACTGTGATTGTGTATATTCATGCTACATGCATTTTTGTGTCACTTTCATTGTTTTCTATGAAGTTGACAATTAATTTAAAACCCTGTCTTCCTATTCTATTCTATACTATACATATATGCACCTTTGGACTGGACAGCTCCCGTAACAAAGCACTTACATTCCACTTTATAACTAGCGATCTACGTGCTAGTTTGGGAAAAGTTAAGGTGATCATCAACGATCATAAAAAAACCTCACTAAGAACTAATTGCACCTGGTAAATGTGCTGTTTACTAGCACTTACGCTCTACACTGGTTTAGCAGCCAATTCACTAAAGGAATTATACAGATCAGCCAATAGCACTAACGCGCCCATAATCGGCCGATTTTGAGCACTAAAAGTGGAGGATGCCGCAGACCACCGCATTTCACACCCTGCCAAGACTGTACATTTCACTGTGATCCAGACACCTAAATCGTCTCTTAAACGTGCCGAAAAAAGTGCTTGACTAGCCTACACATCGCATCTAGATAAAGGCTAAAACACTCTTCTCCATCATTTGCTGATGTTCACAAACATCTCTTTTAAATTAAAGTAATTTTACTGCATACTTTTATTTGCGGCAATAGCGCGATCTAAACCGTGCCAGGCAATTTATGTGAATGAAGTGCATCTACAATGAGACTAAATTACAGTACATAGAAAGGAGGCGACTTTGAGCAGAAAGGAATGACAATGGCTGCGTTTCCCAATAATGTTTCAACTTAAGTGTTTATGGTCATCTTAACAAATGTCGCTCATTATTTTAAGATGGAGTAACGTCTGTCTCCTAAACAAGCACGTAGATTGCTCGTTGTAAAGTAAAAGGCAAATGCTTCATTATGGGAGCTGTCCGGTCCAAAGGTGCTGAAACTTTGGGCAATAGCCTACAATATATGTACAGGTTATTTGTAACCTTGTTGAGGTGCTGAATTTTAGTAACTATTACAGAATTGAATTACAGAAATAATAATGGCTTTAGTAAGACAGGGTTTCAAATGTATTAATTCTCAACTTCATAGAGATTAATGTAACATGAATGTATCTGATGTACATCATAACAGTTTTTTTGGCTGGAACCTGAACAGATGCACAATGAACAGGATTAAAATGATGGACATCAGTAGGCTGAACTACAGACTCAAAGACACGCACTTGAAGAAACACACTATTACATTTTGAAGAACAGACAACAGAGAAGCCATCGATGCGTGTCTCTGATGCGCTGTTTGTTCAGAGGCGTGCAGCGGGAGCGTGTCAGGTGGAATACACGCAGCGGCAGGTTCAGTACATGTGTATACAACCTAAACAAGTTCACCTAAAATCTATTTATATTTTAATTATTAGTATCATTATCAATATTATTATGTTTACATTTATAAATGTCTTTAGATCTTAATTTGTATTAGTAATAGGATAGTTGCGTGATGGCAAAGTGTGCTTATATTCCATGTTTTGACCACTTCAATATTGTTATATCTTTTTCGTTTCGTTTGAAGTGTACTTGAATTAAAAAATATATTTGGTTAAAGTTTGTCTTGTTTCGATACATAAATGTAATTTTTAAAGCAAAATCATTAAATTAATAATTCACAGATCCCTCTGTGGGGGGTTGACGATGTAATCGGATATCGCATTTTTTTAATAATAATATGAACATGAATATATTACTTGCATATCACCCAGCCCTACTGTGCACTTGTAGCATCACTGCCATTATGCAGTCTGCATTTGTGACTGCACTATAACCAGACTACGATTGTTTGAATCATCCACTGGAGGCAGGAAAATGAGGAGGAGGAGGAAGCGAGAGAGAGTGAATCGGAGACTTCCCATTGATTTCAATGCGATTCAATGCAGTTTTTTTTAAATATATTAATAAAATGTATTAAAAGTGTCTCTTTGTATCTGATAAACTGTGAACGATGCGAGAAACAATAGGCCTACGTGTAGTTCCACTTAATGTATTTAAGTGCAGTTCATAGCTGTAGTTAATTTACAAGCGTTTTTATGTGCTACTTGGATAACGATGCTTTTGGGAAACATTTTGTAGTAAGTACAATTTAAGTGCTACTAATGTTCAACTTAGAGCTTAGGGAAACCCAGCCCAAGCGTCAGCCACACCGAGTGTTACTGCGCAAACGTCTGTCTGGTTCTTTCTCCTGAATCAATTCAATTCCCGTATAACCGCGGTAGTGTCCTGATCCCAATAATAACTTGGTGCTGATGTTAGCTCATAATTCTTCAAATGTATTCTCATCATTTTGGCATAATTCTCAAAATATTATAACATTATTCTAATTATTTTTTCCCCATGGCACTAAAACAGCATCATACCACTGCCACAATAATGTAATGCATTTAAATGAATGTTATTTTTTATTTAAATAATTATAAACAATATATTATTTGTAATTATTTAATTTTGCAATAAATGTAGGCTTCATTTTATTGACACAAAGTGCATTTATTTTACTAACTTTCATAAGCTGCTAATCCTTCCACCCACCATGTCTCCTTTTAATTTGCAAACAAGACTAAATTCTCCATACCTTCTCATTAAATTAAACCGCTCTGCCATGATTTCATCGCAGGTTTGCTGTTTGGATGGATGGTACAGTAGTGATCTCCTGATTCTCTTCCTTACCATATGCAATCTCAAGACTTTTGCAATAAACTTATGTCCTTTTTTGTTTCCAAAATTACAGACATCCATAAAGACCTGACCTCATCTGGAGCTGCTGCTTCTGGAGGCAACTTTAACACCCCTTATCCATTCCCAACTACTACTTTTTCAAGTTTCGACCTTCCCTCTGTTCAAGCCATTTCGGACATTATTCATAAATCTAAACCCTCCACATGTCAGCTCGACCCACTTCCCACCAGCCTGGTTAAATCCTGCTGCTCTTCACTTGCCCCTCTCATCACTGAGATTATTCACTCCTCCCTAAGCTCTGGTTCAGTCCCCCTTCACTCAAAATTGCCTCGGTCACACCCATTCTGAAAAAACCTGGTCTGGACCCCACTAATTTTAGCAATCTCCGTCCCATATCTAATTTACCCTTCATATCCAAAATCCTGGAAAAAACAGTTGCTTTTCAACTTCATACTCACCTCATGTCGAATAGCATCTACGAGCAGTTTCAATCTGGCTTCCGTCCCCTTCACAGCACTGAAACCGCGACTCATCAAAATTTCAGATGACCTTCTTATGGCTTCTGATTCTGGGTTACTTTCAATTCTCATTCTTCTGGACCTCACAGCAGCTTTTGATACTATTTCTCATCCCACCCTTCTCAGTCGATTATCATCTATTGGTATCACCCACACTCCCATAGCCTGGTTTACTTCATACATCTCTGATCGCACACAGTTCATACAACTAAAACCCAGAAATCCGTTACCTTCCCTGTCTCCACTGGAGTGCCCCAAGGCTCTGTATTGGGGCCTCTCCTTTATCATATACATCCTCCCTCTTGGTCACATCCTCCGTAAACATAACATTAAATTTCATTGCTACGTGGATCGACACCCAGCTCTACCTCTCTACTAAACCATCTTCTTTACTCCCGCCAACCTCTCTTACCCTCTGTCTCCAAGAAATTCACTCTTGGTTTTCATCCAACTTTCTCAAACTGAACAGTTCAAAACCGAAGTCCTCCTGGTGGGCACACCTCATACTCTCTCTAAAGCTAATAAAGTTTCCATTACCATTGATAACTCAACTATCCTTCCCTCCCCTCAGGTTAAGAGTCTGGGTGTCGTCCTTGACAGCACTTTATCCTTCCACTCTCACATTAACAGCATCACCCGGTCAGCCTATTTCCACCTGCGTAACATTTCCGCCTCCGTCCCTCTCTTACTCCAAAACCACCGCCATCCTGGTTCACAGTCTTATCACATCTCGGTTAGATTACTGCAACTCACTCCTGTTTGGCCTCCCTAATAAGTCGCTCCAGAAGCTGCAGCTCCTACAGAACTCTGCTGCACGCCTGATTACTCAGACCCCTATTTTTCATCATATCACTCCCGTCTTGCAACAACTTCACTGGCTTCCTGTCAAACAGAGGATCATCTTTAAAATACTTCTCATTACTTACAAAGCAGTTCATAACATGGCTCCTCTATATATCTCAGATCTTCTCCATTTAAACATCCCTACTGTTCACTCCGGTCATCTCACACCTGCCATCTTTCTGTTCCCCTGCTCGTCTTGTCACAATGGGGAACAGGGCGTTTAGTCGCTCTGCTCCCCATCTTTGGAATTCCCTCCCTCCAGATCTTCGTACCATCAACTCATTTAATCTTTTCAAATCCAAACTCAAAACTCACTTGTTTAGACAATCATATTCCGCCTGACCCATATCACCTCAATGTTGTTTTGCCAATTTTATTGTTTACTGTTTTAATGGTTTTTATCTGTTTTGTACAGTGTCCTTGGGTGTCCTGATAAGGCGCTTTAAATAAAATGTATTATTATTATTATTAGTGCAGGTCAATCTTGCAACAATGTAATTTAATTCTAGCGGTCAGTCTGTTCTACTTGTGGGTCAGTGGGTTCACGGTTTACCTGCCTCTCACTGCACTTGCATGCCGTGACTCTTAAGCCAACTATTAAATTGACTACTAGCTTACTGTACCATGAAATGTGCTCTTTGCCGGTCAAAAAAGGTCATATGTGTGACATACACTATTGGACATTAGTAACAAACTCGTGTCACTCTAATAATGTGGTTAGCTGGTCTCGTAAACATATCAGCTGGTAACGCTGGTCTGTTTTGCTGGTTTAAGAGGTGTTTTGAGCACTTGACAGCTGGCCAGGCTAAGACAAAGTGGGCTAGGTAAAAATATAAAATTTTCACTGAATAAATCCCATGATCGATCTTTAAATCTATGTGTAACCATCTACAATGTCAGTAACCGACTTGCATATTTGACCTAATTGTAGACTATGCGACTAACAAATGTCAGTGATAAGTCACTAGCTGGTGCATTTTCAGATTTCACTCAGCAGTGATTGAGTAGTAACAAAGTAGTTAGGTACCGTGATCATTTCACTCCACCTGTTTGGATTGACTTGTTCCATGTAATGCTACAAGGAACTGTTGAGGAGAGAAAGAGAGAATGAAACACGCAAGCACTTTAAACATAATGCGCTCCTACATGTCTGTCGCAACTCTGATATACGGGACCATTTAAATGATGTTGCATACCGGTCTATTATTGTATCATATTAATATACTGCGAAAAAAGTTTCCCCTTAAAATGTTTAAATCTCCATATGAAGATGTCAGGAATATGAGGTATCATTTGAAAGCTTAGAGTATGAAATTTTCAGAGATAACATCACTTCTACATTTATGTTACTGAAAATAAACAAATAAGGCCTCAAAATATTCATGTTAAAATTTAGCGCCCCCTAGAGGTAATGGGGGTATAAATATTTGCATGAAAAATGAATGTCCTTCACACAGCACCTAAATAGTCATGTAGGAAATGAAAGTTCTCATTCTCAGGAATGTGACCAAATAGTTAATAGTCTTTTAAAAAGAATCACAAAGTGAAATATGATTTCTGCCAGTTATCAAATACAAACTTCTCTTTTATGTTCTGATAACTTCTGCTGTAAGCCCAAGTAGCCAAACAATTTATATCTGCTTTTACCTTAGGGAGTTTTCTAAAACATTAGCTATTGTTTACTTGTCTGTGAGCTTGCTTGGCTGAATAATCCAATGTTATATCTTAGATGTCCAGAACAAAATATGTCATTCAGAAGGAAAAGCATGCAAAACTAATAATCAGAAAAATACGTATTCGACTATTGGAGACACAATGTTATATATCATCGGAATGGGGAGGATCTCAGTTATCTAATGATACCTAGATTCAGCTTCTAGTATACTAAGAGCCTAAGATATTCAATGAAACAATGAGGGTGGTGCTTGAACTGAAAATTAGACTGAATGTCTATGGACGAACACATCTTTGAGACTTTTCAAAGTGAGGTAGAGTGAACAAAAACAGAATTACCTGTTTACAAATTTAAGACAACATTAACACAAAGCACAGATGTCGTTCAACTCCACTCTCGTTTATGTGCGTTCAACCAAAGACTCTCGCCGAACTGCCACTATTCTTAAAGAGATAGCACCATTTTAGCACGTGTTCTACAAATAGGTGTAAACATTTATAATGCAATGAAATGCATAATTATTACTATTTATTGATGGAAAACATGGATTTTTACATTTCTAAAAGCGAAAATGTGACCACAATTATGAAAAACTAAAGATTAAATAAAACTTGTAAATTGTATATTGTTGTAATTTACCTAGTTACAAGGTCCTCTGTTTAATTAACAGCATTAGCTGTGAGAGAATTTCTTTAATATAAAGGCAAAATGGACATTGTAATATTGTAATTGAATTACACCCATATTAACTGGAATCTAATCAAGAGCTTGTAAATCTAAATCCAACTGAATTGGAAAATCTGTATCACTACCCAGCCCTAAAGACCAGCAAACCACCTTAGGATGGTTTAAGCTGAATTTTCAGCATGGATGGTGTGGGTAATCTGAGGAAGGCAACATAAAGATCTCTCTATTTTAAGTTTATAAGAATGCACACTATCATTGCCATTTAGACCTTTGAAATATATTAATAACGTGCAATATAAAGGTTGTGTTCTTAATAAATGCTGCAGATAAGGTATTAGCGATGTTGAAGCACCCTTGTCTTATGCCCTGCATAGCAAAGACCACCATCGCTAATGACTCCGGCTTAATGCATTCTGTCTGCGTAAGCAGTCTCCTCACTCCCTCGTTAACAATGCAGCAACCATAGTTTTATTCATGTTGTGTCATAAAGCTCAAGCCGCTTAGAATAGGATAAGCAAACAAGAATGCACCTTGTCAGGGAGGCTGGGGTTTAACTAGTGGTTACTTGTTGATAGCCGCAGTCAGAGAGAAAGAGAAAGAGAGACAAAGGGATACAGAAAGTGAGAATTAAGGTGGGAGAATGATGGACAGGAGAGGGGATTTGGATTGAGGCTAACAGGTATCTCTACCAGACAGGCGCTCGATAAGAAAACAGTATAAAGAAAATGTAAAATGTATTTGGAATGCATCTGAATATAGGGAAAACATTGCATATAGGGAGAAAAAAAAAGCTGTCAGGTGAAATAAAATAAATGATAAGAAGAGGGCCTGCATGCCTTCTTTCCTAGTCAATTTATTTCAGAAATGATGTACTGGAACTGTTGATTATATCGTATATTACTCTATATAGACAAAAAAAAGGAAGACATAATGTAAAGTGGCCCAAAAAAGCATTTGGTAAATTGAGACACGCTTAAAATGTATGTTTTGCACTTTTTAAAGAAGTCGCAGACTGCCTGATTGATGATGTTCTTGATATTGTAAATTGCTCCTTAGAAACTGGTAATTTCCCCAAATGCCCTTAAATGTGCTGTTGTTCGACCACTACTTAAGAAAAGCAACCTAGATCCTGCGGTTCTCAATCCTTTTAGACCAATTTTAAATGTACAGTTTTTAAGCAAGATTTTTAGGTCAATCAAATTTATAGATGAACACAATTTGTGTGAAGTATCAGTCAGGCTTCAGAAACAGTCATTGCATTGAAATGACATTGTTAAATGTGGCAAATTATCATAGACTGAATACTGATGAGAGGAATGCATCAGTCCTAGTCCTTTTGGACACACTGTAATGGTCACAGTACTCTGCTTAACAGACTTTAGAACCTCACAGGCCTCTCAGGAACGGTCCACGAAGGTCTTAAATTGGATCATATCATACATAACTGGCAGGGACGGATTAACGACCGGGCCAATGGGGCCAGTGCCCAGGGGCCCTTGACTGCCCGGGGGTGCCCTGGGCTTTAAGGCTGCGCAAACTAGTTTGGTGATCCCCCCCCTTGAAAACCCTTTTGGGCATGAAAAACGACCCCCCCCCTGCACAACAACTTTTGGTGGAGGGGGTCCCTTGGAGATAATTGGCCACAAGGCCTTTGCAATTCATAATCCGACCCTGATTACTGGGAGGCATTATTTTGTAAAATGAAGTGTCTACCTCTACGAAACATGTCGTACTATATGGTATTCCACAAGGGTCAATTGTTGGACCACTTTTATTCACATTGTATATGCTTGCATTGGCTAACATTATTCATGAACTTGAGGTAAACTAACATGTATATGCTGACAACACTCAATTATATATCTCTGTAGAACCCATTGACACAGAAGCGTTAAAGAGTGTGTCTGAATGTTTGTCAGAATCCTATTATGGATGAACACAAACTTGTTGCATTTAAATGAGCATAAAACAGAGATTCTCATTGTTGGTTCAAAACATGAAAGGGAAATAATTGAAACTACACTAGGTTATATATATCTCTGGATTTGCAGTCAAACACAGAGGTGAAGGACCTTGGTGTCATTCTAGAATGTGATCTGAATTTTAAGTCTCATATCAATTATGTTACAAAGGCCTGTTTTTATCATCTTAGAAATATTCCATGAATTTGACCATTTGTTTCACACGATGATGTGAAAAAATGTATTCATGCTTTTATTTTTTTCTCACATTGACTACTATATAATGCATTTTATTCTGGCTTACCTAAGAGTTGTATAGATAGATAATGCTGCAGCCAGAGTGCTTGCATGGTCCAGGAAGATAGATCACATTACACTAGTTTTAGCTAATTTGCCATGGTTACCTGTTAAGTACAGGATTTATATAAAAAAAATATATATATATGGTTATGGTTTTTAAAGCACTTGATGCCTTAGCACTGTCAAACATGTCTGTCTGTTTATCAAATTATGTTCCAACTCGTTGTTTGAGGTCTTCCAATACAGAATATCTTACATACTGTAATGTAAATCGTAAGAGATCTGGCGAAGCTGCTTTAAGCCATTATGCGCCATAAATCTGGAATGCTTTACATGTTGAAATTAGACAAGCATCAAGCATTTTTTTTAAACTAGCATTTGATTTATCTATTTTTGTATTCATAATGATAATATTCAATTCGAATCTTTTTACTTTTTCCTTTATTATTTTATTAATATTTTTATTACAATGATGTGTTTTAATTTGTCTGAAATGTTGAATCCTATGTTTTTGTGAAGCTCTTTGAGCTGCATTTTATGTATGAAAATGTAAAAAAAAAAAAATCAATTATTATTCTCATTATTGCAATAGCCTTTTTTATTTTTGTTTATTATTATTACAGTAAGAAAGATGCTTTTGAACTGTTAATTTAACAGTTTAATAAAAAAAATAAAAAGTAGCACTAAGGGAATACTACTATGATCTTTTTAATTAATTTTAATAATGTTTTATATAATTTTTTTATTTATTTTTGCATTGCGGTAATGAAAATGGTTGGGGTAAAATGTGCATAACTGTAAAAATATAAAATCTCAATGGCACTGAAAAAATTTATAATAAAAATATTATTTTATGTATGCATATCATTTTTGAATTTTTGTTTTCTTTTGATTCGAGTTTAAAACAGGATCAGGACATTTTCTTTAAAAGATTCCATAAAAAAAAAAAAAAAAAGAGGTGTTTGCACTATCTATGGGTGTATGTACACAAACCGGGGTGTATTGTATGTTAATGAAGTGGCGCAAAGTGCAGTTGCTATTTTCCTGAGAAATAGGTCATTGCGATAAGACGTTTCAAAGACAGGTCTTATATCAGAACAAAGTCCAAACTCAGTTCCAACATTTGCAGTTTGGACATTCCACCTGCAGGCCATAATAAAAGTTAATGTCTAAACTCTAAAAATACACTGCATTATCGAATTATGTTCATGACGATCACTGTTGTAGCCGTTTATTTTAGTAGTCGCTGTATTGTTGGTTATTTTAGGTTCACATTAAAAACGTACCCAAATTATTGGTGCCCATGCTTCATTTTTTACAAAACATTAAAATGGCTTTTTAATATCCTCTGAATGCATAATTTAAAACATTAATCAGAAAGGGCTAGTAAAGTGCCACACAGGGAGGCTGTGAATAGCTGAACCAAAAGCCTTGATGGGGACTATACTCAGACACTTTCATCAGACTGAAGAGGTTTGTTCCCTTGACTCATTCTGAATGGTGCACCAGCCGCGAGAGCCCGGGCAAACACATCTATTAAGGACAACGTGTACATGCACCATTTTTTAATAACACCCGTGTTCTCCAAAACAATATAGTGAACTTTTACTCAAACTTGTTTATTATTCAGAATAATCGCTGGCAACCACCCATGGACCTTGCAGCCTTTTCAGGAGGGGCTTAGTAGATTTGCAAGAGCAATGCATAATAGGGATTTAGTTTTAATTATGCTTTGAAATTATTGACTAACAGCAGTGCACGTTTAATCAGTTGTGATGATTAATTACAAAGGAACTCAATCAATCAGCATTATGACAAAAGCAGCAAATATATAGCTGAATCAAAAGAGCTTGTGTGCAAGATGCTGGTCAGCATTTCCGGGATCAATGCCGGGCAGTAAATTATTTATTTAATTTAAATTATATTTACAAATTATGGCTGTCATACCAACCATGTTTGGCCATTTCTTAAACATTAAACTTTAGGCAGTTTAATGTCCCAAGTTCATGTCCTATGTATTATTATTATATTTTAGTTTTCCTTTGGTTATATGAAAGTCTCATTATACCTGACTTAACTTTTGTTAAAGGAACAGTTCACCCAAAAATGTAATCTCATCATTCTCACCCTCATGCCATCCCAGATGTGTAAAATGTTCTTTCTTCTGCAGAACAAAAACAACGATTTGTAGAATATTTCAGCTCTGTAGGTCCATGCAATGCAATGAATGGGTACCAAAATTATGAAGCTCTAAAAAGCATATAAAGGCAGCATAAAAGTAATCCATACGACTCCAGTAGTGAAATCCATGTCTTCAGAAGAAATATGACAGGTGTGAGTGAGAAACAGATTAAGTCCTTTTTTTTACTGTAAATCACCACGTTTACATTCAATTTCACATTCTTCTTCTTTTGTTTTTGGCGATTCACATTCTTTGTGCATATTGCCATCTACTGGGCAGCAAGGAGAATTTATAGTAAAAAATGACTTAAATCGTGATCGGTTTCTCACCCACTCCTATAAATCACTTCTGAAGATATGGACTTAGCCACTGGAGTCTTATGGATTACTTTTACACTACCTTATAGTGAATTTCTACTTTCTAGATGTCCACTGCACTGTAAAAACTGACTTTAAAAGTTGTTGTTTCAACTAGTTTTTTTGAGTTGACACAACTAAAATGTCATGCCAACTTAAGTTTTCATTCAATTAACTTGTACTTAAGATGGATAAATAAAAATTGTATTTGGCATTTCAACTCACGTAACAAAGTTGACTGAAAAATAATGAGGTTATTGTTGTGTGCTTATTGTTTTGTGATTAGTAGACTTTATTTTGCGGTTTTATTTGTCATTACTGTTAGTTAATAGTTGTGTGGTGATGATAATAGCTTATTTTATTTAATATTTTATTTTATTTAATGTGTTTGTTGAGTGTGTAGTATTGCAGCAACATGATTTGAATCTGGGAAAAACCCAACCTTTTAACCCTGGAATTCTTCAAAGTCATAAATTGAAGGTCAGGCATCAACATTGGTCCGAAAGGCCCCTCAGCATGACCTTCTGAACTTCCACACAGAGTTAAAACAGACTTTTCTTTGAAAGGTTTCCAAAAGACCATCAGATTTGCACAACTCTAATACAAAACATTTCATCTTAATCCAGAAACATTTTACACAAAGTCACAGTACTTTACCGATTTAACCTTCTAAAATGTACAGAATGCAATTAAATCCATGATGTATACAATACCTAGTCTTGCTAGGGAATTCTGACAAATGCTTTGAACTGTGGTAACTTGTTTAACTGACAAATTAATGATTATAGCCTCTTTAAAATGTAATGTTTTATTCATGATGTTTAACCAATGAATTAACCAGTATGATTTGTAACAAGGGATTTAATTTTTTTGTTACCTACACGTATAATATTCATGAAAGAATGTCATATTTTGTATGCAAACACTCGCTTGGTTACATAAAGGAAGCTGATGACAACAAATAGCATGTCTCTTGTTCCATTCACTAGATAGTTCATGATTTAATATGCACTATTTTTGAGCAGTAGATTTTTAAGAATCCGAAACAAAGGACCATAACATCTACTGTCAGAAAAGACATCCCAGTTGACCATGTGACTCTGAAAAGTCACTTCTGATTGGAGCATGACACCTTTGGGGATGCGGCCAATTTCAGTTCAAATGTTTCCAAACAGGAAGAGCACGCTCTCTTCTCTTGTCTCTTCTTCTGACCACTGCACTCTCTGCTCTGACTCTTCCCTCGTGGTCTTCGGAACCAGATCCATGCCATGTGAGGTCCAAGGAAGCTCGGGACTAGAAGTCCCGAGGAAGCCTCTCACTCTCCACGGTTCACACACCCAACGGGAGTCATGGATCCTCCATGAGAAGGCCTCACTTCAAAGACAACCTCATCAATTATACTAACAATAACTATCCGATCTTACAGAGGTCCAAATCATTGACGAAAACAAACTTTCAACCAAGAGCCAAGAACCAAGCAGCACAAAGAACGCAAGGAAACACCACGACACACCAGTACATCTCCAATATTATGCTCAAATTGCTGTTGTATTAATTAAATAATATATGTAATCCGATAGAAAATCGATGTAGACTCAAATAAGGATAAATGGTTCTTAAGGCATTGTCAGCAGACTCCATTAAGTTCATTTTCACTGTATTGATCATTTATTTCACATTCTGTCACTCTTTTCACCAACCTGTCTCATGTATATATGTGTTAGATTAGATTTATGTTTAGAATAGCAATAAAGTTTGTCTGTATTCAAAGATGATTTGACTGTGGTATTTTTTGATAAATAATCTCAACCCTGTTTCTAAAAGATTTCGCTTCAAAGCTGTACCTAAATAAGTGTGATGTTATTTTCAATAAGCCATGAGAGTAATATTACTCCAATAAGTGAATTAATCATAATTCCATTATTAAAGCTAATTCCTTACAGTAGAAATTATGAGTGGATACAACGAGACATTGTGAGTGTGGAGTGGCGTAGTGGCTAAAGCACAGGGCTGTTAATCAGAAGGTCACAGGTTCTAACCCCAGGGCCACCACCATTGTGTCCTTGAGCAAGGCACTTAACTCCAGGTTGTTCCGGGGGGATTGTCCCTGTAATAAGTGCACTGTAAGTCGCTTTGGATAAAAGCGTCTGCCAAATGCATAAATGTAAATGTAAATCTAATGCATAATGGTTGTCAAACTCAACTAAATCCATTATACATTTCTTACCTAATAATGTAGAATAAGGACAGTTTCATTTAGTTCAAAGCTCACATATTTCAAGACCCTAAATTCCCTTACATATAATGGTGTGACAATGAGGGCACTTAAACGGTTCCCTTCTAAATTTAGCATACCAAATACCCTACAAATGCCACCATTACTAAGCTTTGTATTGAAAACTCTGTGCCTCCCATTCAAACTATTGAATGCCCAGCCTTTGCTGGTGTTTTTTAATCACTTAAACATCAAAATTCACGGTGTTGCAATGCAAACTGGGCAGCCTTGTGTGTCAAAACCTGTTAAATCCAGATAACTAACAATAAACAGTTTACTCAATTGATTATTTAGTTGTCTCGACCCAACTTAAGTTGAAAAAATGTATTTTTTTATTTAAAAAAAAATTTGTCAAAGCAAAAAGTGAGTGTTTAAAGTGCCCAAAGTTGAAGAATCACTCGTTCATAGCAACAACTTTGTAAATGTTGTAAACTTTTTCTAATATTAATGTACACTACCAAGAGTTTAGATATATAATTTGTGCTACACAAAGAGACCTCAAGAACTGTAAAAACCCTTTTCTTGATTCATATTTTAGCTTTTTTTTTCTCAGTAAAAATATTGATATATTTTAAAACAAGATATATTTACTTGACAAGCAAAATAGCATTAGACATCAAGTATATATATATATATATATATATATATATATATATATATATATATATATATATATATACACACTCACCTAAAGGATTATTAGGAACACCTGTTCAATTTCTCATTAATGCAATTATCTAATCAACCAATCACATGGCAGTTGCTTCAATGCATTTAGGGGTGTGGTCCTGGTCAAGACAATCTCCTGAACTCCAAACTGAATGTCAGAATGGGAAAGAAAGGTGATTTAAGCAATTTTGAGCGTGGCATGGTTGTTGGTGCCAGACGGGCCGGTCTGAGTATTTCACAATCTGCTCAGTTACTGGGATTTTCACGCACAACCATTTCTAGGGTTTACAAAGAATGGTGTGAAAAGGGAAAAACATCCAGTATGCGGCAGTCCTGTGGGTGAAAATGCCTTGTTGATGCTAGAGGTCAGAGGAGAATGGGCCGACTGAGTCAAGCTGATAGAAGAGCAACTTTGCCTGAAATAACCACTCGTTACAACCGAGGTATGCAGCAAAGCATTTGTGAAGCCACAACACGCACAACCTTGAGGCGGATGGGCTACAACAGCAGAAGACCCCACCGGGTACCACTCATCTCCACTACAAATAGGAAAAAGAGGCTACAATTTGGCTGAATTGTGAATTGTTTTGTTTTTTTATTAAATGCTTTGCTCATACTGTCAACTGTCTGAATCAATCAATTTACTGGAACTGGACCTGTTTTCAAGAACAATTTTAAATATTGTCATAGTTCGCTTGGCCATAAAGCAGCATGAACAATATTATTGTGACATACAGTAATATTGTGTATGATAGGTGTGTGTGTGAGAAACAGATCAATATTTAAGTAATTCTTTCCTATAAATCTCCACTTTTACTTTCAAAATTTTCTTTTGTTTTTGGTGATTGCATTCTTCGTGCATATTGCCACCTACTGGCATGGAGGATAATTTATGGCAAAAATTGACTTAAATGTTGATCTGTTTCTACTGATTCTGAAGATATAGATTTAACCACTGGAGTCTTTTGGATTACTTTTATGCTGTATTTGTTTGCTTTTTGGAGCTTCAAAATCTTGGTACCCATTCACTTGCATTTTGAGGACCTACAGAGCTTATATATTATTCTAAAAATCTGAGTTCAGCCTAAGAAATAAAGTCATATTCATCAGAGATGGCATGAGGATGAGAAAATTATGAGAGAATTTTCATTTTTGGGTGAACTATCCCTTTAAGTTGCGTATAGTAGCATCACTACTCTGCTCAAGTTGAGCATCCTTTTGCAATCTCCTCCATGTTTCCTCCATGCTCATGGGAACCCTTGAAAACTGCATGTCAAACCAAACATGATTTTGCCCATGACTCCGAAAATCTCAATTAAAACAGTGTGGACTGAATGTATTAATTAAGAGTGTATCCTTAAACCTGTAACAAGGGAGCATTGGGGGAAAAAATAAAAATAAATCGGACCTGTTCTCTAGAACACATGGAGTTGCTGTGCAATCTATGAGCCACATCTTCATTAATTAATGAAACCCTGAGGACACACTTGTGCACAGTCATGTTGAAGCTCTCCATCTCCCACCCCATTAATTCCCAGCATGCTGCCACAATATCACAAACACTGCCTTCTGACAGCCTGTTTTATGTAGCAACAAGCATATGTTACCCTTTGCTGGGCCTCATTAATGTCCCTCATCAGAGAAAAAGGTTTCTGTGCATTTTATATCAGCCGGAAGTTTCAAATCAAAGTAGGGATGTGTACTGGACAGGTGAATTTGAATCAAATCAATATGCGTGAAAAAGGACCAGATGGATGGAGGAACTGGGACTGGTTATCAGTGCTGGGGGAGCTAATTTGAAACTCTATAGCTTTCCAAGCTACAAGATATTCTTAACTTAAAGTAGTTACCAACAATCAAGCTACTCTTAGAAAAGTAGTTAGGTACACTACAAGCAAGTAACATATAGTAGATAGCTACATGAAAGCTATTTAAAGAAGAACACATTTTAAGATATATAACATATACATACAGTATATCAGTTTATCATATTGTAATATATTTAATTGTTGTGACGAAGTTTTAGAACATTAACCACAGATTAGCCATGGCATTTGTAGTATAGTAACCATAGTAACCACTAAATTAACCATGGTTACTACAGTCATCATTACTACAACCTTACCGTAGTAAAACCATGGGTAATTTTCATAAGGGTTAAACAAATAGGGCAACAACATTAAACGCGGGGCGTTCCATCCGCCAGTGGCTGGAGGACTGCCTCTGATCCGCCCGGAGAGGCGCGGCTGTCGTCCGATAGAGGGTGGGGGAGTGGCCGAGGAACAAGCTGCGGTGTATCGGAGAACTAGCGAGTAACAGTTTTTTTTTCATCTCTCTCTCTCCTCTCTGTCTCTCACTGTCACTCTGTGTTGGCCATTTCCCTCTTTTAAATTTTACAGTGTTTTTTGGGGGGGTACTACACTGTTACAGGAAGTATCCCCCATTTGGTGATTTAATGGCCAGGTGTCACGGACTAAACATGAACTTTTAATTCATGTGAAATGGAAGCGAATTTTATCTACCAGACTCATCTCAATCAAAAAGCTAAATCAGCGGTAGTATGCGGGGCTAGTTGTCACACAGGGAAGTTGTCACAAGGGCCATTTGTCGAAGTGTGCCAGAGCTCCTAAAGTGTCCCCTTAATCCTTAACCACGAGGCGCACATGGGGGTGTTTACAATATTCTGACAATTTACAATTGGATTATTTATGAAAACTGGGATGGATAACGGACACAATAATATGAAAAGGATTCTAGTTTTTAATTTCTAGTATTCAAGTTTAGAAGAAACAGCAGGGGATGCTGAACATCCGTACAGGACCCGTGACACAAATTTCGTCATCAGCAGAGTGCATGATCACTAAACACGAGCAGCACGATTTTTCTAATCGCACATCTGTAATGTTGCTGAAAGTGCATGCGCCTCAAATTATTTGTGGTAATTAGTGGGTCCACAAGGTGGCAACACTCACATTTGAGCCATTGCCATCACGAAGAAGCGTTAAGATGATGTAACCACCGCTAAACATCTGGAGATGAACAACATCTCAACAACAACAGCAGTGGATATGCAAGTCAAGATTGCATGTGTGAGGAGGTCTGGAGATACCTGCATTTGTATAACTCGAGTCTGAAGGAATATAAAGACAACTTTATGGGTCTAAACTCCTAAAGAGAAAGCCCGGCTTCTCATAGTAGTGATAGTGCGCATGCGCCAACCGCCTGTGAATGCGCATATAATAATACTTTTATAGGCTCGCGTTCGACTGTACGCATGAAAATGGAAACCTGCCATCCAAAGCAAATTTTCACCATCATCATTTTTGCTCTTGGGGAAACAAGCGTACACAATCAAACCACATTAGCATAAATTCAGGCAAACTACATTATGAAAGCAGGTTTAAATGTGTTCTTGGACTAAAGTATTTTTCATTATAGTCAGGTCAGGGCAATTAACAAATGTCACATGTGTTTGTAAATAAAAAAAAAATTTTTTTTTTACCAAAACAATATTTTGAAAATGTTTCATAACTGAAAATACATTAACTTTTTATAGTTTCATTAATAATTTCCAATATTTAGCTGAAAAGCGTAAAGTAGGCTGTTTAGAGCAGATGTAGATTTAAAAATGGGCGTAGATTTTCTTTTGGTGGTTGTGATGGTTGGGACACATTTCCCCATCATCCTCCAAGTAGTAGTAGTATGTTTTATTTAATGCCATGTCAGCGATCAAAGCTATTTTCATGGCAAGAATTCAATTACAAAAAACAAATATCATATAAATACAATAAAAACAAAACAAATATAAATAGCAAGTCATATTATACAATATTTTTTTTAAGATTAATATATGATAAGAAATCCAAAACCTTTTCAGGCACAATCTCATTAAATAAGTCTTTTAACGAGGTAACTTCATAAAAGAGCATTCTACTTGTGTTAAGACCAGGACAATCTAGTAAAATATGTTTGACAGATAAGGGAATATTACAAAACATACATAGGGTTGGGTCTTCACCTTTAAGCAAAAAGGCATGGGTCAGATTTGCGTGACCTATACGGCATCTGGTGTAGACCACTTGATCAAATCTAGTTTTAAAATTGATAAAAAGTCTGTTTGAAATTTCCGGATGAATTAAATACAACTTATTGTTCTTGCACAAATTCCACTCTTCTTGCCACTTATTTAAAATATATCGGTTAATAATCGGTCTGATATCTGAGGGAGGGATTTGACATTCGTTAACTTCCTGATTAAGAGCTTCCTTAGCAGCTGCATCAGCTTGTTCATTTCCTGCAAGGCCAACATGTCCTGGAACCCAGCAAAAGATAATGCTGAAAAACTGATTTAGTAGATAATCCACTTTGGTTAAGATGCAGTCCACTAAAGGATGGTCAATTTTTAAAGTGTCCATTGCTTGAAGGCAGGATTTAGAGTCAGTAAAAATTATAAAAAAAATTTTGCAGAGAATTTTCAATGTGCTCCAAAGCTAAAAGTAAAGCACGAGCCTCAGCAGAGAAAATTGAGCACTGTTTTGGAATACGAATTCCATAGCGTTGATTTCCAGTCACCATTGCTGCCGTTACACTGTTTTTCATCTTCGAGCCATCTGTGAATATAGGTACATGGGAGGGAATTGGTTTCTTATTTCCAAATATTGCTGTCTATATACATTTGGATGGGTCACTCCTTTCTTCTGATGAGTCAAATCCAAATTGATATTAGGCTTCTTTAGTTTCCAGGGAGATATAGAATTGAATTGTATTTGGGTTAGAATGTTCAAATTTATATTCAAGTTCTCCAAATGAGGTTTAATACTGAATACCAAAGGATCTGATACTTTTAGGTTTGCTCTCATACAAAGGAGTAAATTGTGGTTTGAAGATTGAAGAATAAGCGGGGTTGGTTTTATTTGCCTTTATTTTGATAGCATATTGGAGTGAGAGCTTCAATCGTCTGTTTTGAAGTGAAGGTTCATTGGCTTCGATGTACAAGCTTTGCATCGGCGAAGTTCTAAATGCTCCCAAGGCGAGTCGTAAGCCCTGATGATGTACTGAGTCCAACATCCGCTTATATGATTCTCTGGCAGAGTCATAAATTATGCTTCCATAGTCCAGCCGGGAACTCATCCTCCAAAATTCACATGAAACTACACACTGGTTTAGTAGCAAGTTTCATTGTGACAACTGACCCCATTTAGTGTAATAACATTCCCCACTATTGAGGCAAGTTGTCTCAAAAAGTCAAGAACTGTATCTTTTTTCCTGGGCAAAAATATTTTTTTGTAGCCAAGACCTCAAGGTATTTGGCTATGCATAAATTGACTTTCCATCCCTGGAAAATATTCCCTGGAGTAAAATGTGTGACAACTAGCCCTGGTCACCTTTACTGCGCTCATTCTGGTCAACAAGCTGGGCAGAGATGGTTATGTACAACAAAAGTCTGACAGCTGCACTAGGGGCGGCCAAGTAAGAAAACCAGGTAATGCAGGTACAGCCAAATGGCCTCTTGCAACAAACACTCAGAAAGAGGTTAAGAGCTCTGAAAGGCTCTAAGAAGTGTTTGTTATTCTACTTGTCGCTAGCTAGCTGTGTTTTAGGTACCTTGCCACTTACGTACTGCACCAACATCCACTTAGTGTCAGCTGAGATTGCTATTTGCCAATTGCCATAAAACTATTTTCAACACCCTGAGCTGGACATCATATGCAAGACCATTAAGGTTGTTTTCCAAAACAATGATAATTCAGGGTAAACCTTGTACTCTGCACTTGTTATGATAAGAAATCAGATATGGATCCAAAGAAAAACAGGCAATGCTCTATTACACCTAGCTCCCGTTCCCCTTATTTCTTCTAATTTCTCGATGTGTCTATCAAGTTGGATGCTGTAATCTTTGATTATGCCCTTCCAAGAAGTAAAGCTACTTGTTTTGTCTTGTTAAAGCAGCTTATGCTGGTAGAATAGACGGCAAAAGCATGAAACTGGGAAGATGGGTTCCATCAATCATCCGTCAGGTACTTTTGATGGGTCTCTTAGCACCCACACCTCTGACCAGGCCCACAGACTGACACAAACACTCCTCTGATGTATTTTGTGCATGGCATCTTTTTTTTATTTTTATGCATTTATACACTTTAACAATTCGGATATTGTCCCTGCCACTTTTTGAAAGTGGGGGGTTGCTTGCAGTAGGGATGCATTTAATGTGCTCCTTATAAAGAGTACAACCAATGACATAAAGCTGCAATTTTGTGTTATTTGACATTACAGTGATGTCTCACAGCATGCAGTGGCAGTGGAAGAAGGTCGCCTGGTCTGATGAGTCCATTTTCTTTTATAACACATGGACGGCCGTGTATGTGTGTTATACGCTTACGTGGGAAAGTGATGGAACCAGGATGTACTGTGTGAAGACAACAAGGCGGTGGAGGGAGTATGATGCTCTGGGCAATGTTCTGCTGGGAAACACCGTGTCAAGCCATTCATGTGGAAGTCAATCTGACATGTGCCACCTACCTAAACATCGTTGCAGACCAGGTACACCCCTTCATGTCAATGGTATTCCCTCATGGCAGTGGCCTCTTTCAGCAGGATAATGCGTCCTGCCACACTGCACACATTGTTCTGTGATGGTTTGAGGATGATGAAGAGTTCAATGTGTTGCCCTGGCCTCCAAATTCCCCAGATTATTGGTTTACAGAGTATATAATAATATTTGACATTCAATGTTCAATATGAGCTCAATTTGAACAAAAGGGCCCACCGAAAGCAGTTATTTTCGGAGGTGCCATGGCTACATCCACACTAATATGTTTTCTTTGAAACCATCTCCCAAGTGGATAAACTTGAAAGCGCCATCTTCACGTTGTAGTGTGCATAGATATTATATAGAGACTAGATGCCCTATTGGCCGCTGCGCACTGAGAATTACGGCCGCCATCTTAAACCGGTCGTACTCCTAGTTTCGTTGCGCGGCAGCAGTTAAGATGCCAGAGCACTGTGGAGCATTTTCCTGTTTTAATCGGCGGACCATCGCAAATAGGGCCCGGGGGATTACTTTTCACAAGTTTTAACATTACCGTACTATTGGTTGTATTTTGTGAATAGAATATTACCAGATAATTGAGAAGGAGCAAGGATCTTTGATATTACTGTACTGAAATCGTAGCCAGCTAACGTTAGCTAGGTGTGTTTGTGAGAGAGAGAGTGAGAGTGTGTGTGAGAGAGAGAGAGAGAGAGAGAGAGAGAGAGAGAGTGTGTGTGTGTGAGAGAGTGTGTGTGTGAGAGAGAGTGTGTGTTTGAGAGAGACAGTGTGTTCGTGTTTGTGTGTGTGCGCTTGTTTGTTTGTTTGTGAGAGTGTGTGTGTGAGAGAGAGAGAGAGAGTGTCACAAATCATTATAAATAGTTTCTTCAACTTATCTTACTTTACTGCAACTATCTGTTTCTGATTCTTTATCATATTTATAGTGTGTGATTTATAAAATACCTTATATCCTACATCACATATTTTGATTTTGGACGTCTGGTCACTTTATATCTTATATCAGAATATTATATTACTTTTAAGCCTACTATGAATATTAAAATACGCCGAACCATGTGTCCTGTATCATAGCTACATGAATGACCTTTGCAGCAAAAAAACTCCACGTGAAAATCAGTTCGGTATTCAGTGAGGTATGATTAATTAAATGCGCTGACAGTTCATTGCACCTGCCATACAGATTACACTGAGTGGAGCAGTTGACCGGTCTAAGATGGCGGCGCCGCGGCTCGTCCGCGCCAGTAGGCAGAAATGGTCGATAGGGCGTCTATCTACTGTATATGATGTCTATGGTAGTGTGGACAGGGAACATGGAGAATTTTGAAAACTATGACGTTTTTGTTGTCATGTGACACAGTCGTGTGACCCATTCAACCAAAAACAAACAAGATGGCGGCCCATGTTGTAGTGGTGCTGTTGTGCCTGCTATCCACTTTAATAGCATTGTTAAAGATAAATGTTACTTTGTTCAACCTTCACATTGCATTCCTTAAAAGAGAATGGGAATTTAGGCATGTTGGGACTGCCAGCCTCAGTCACCCATTTTACTTATATGGAAAAAAGAGCAGTCTCAACATTTTCAAAATATAGTTTACCTATATAGTCTAGCGTATCTCCACAGAGGTGAAGGATAAGAAGGATAATGTACACCTACATTCATATGATTATCTAATCAGCTAATCGTGTGGCAGCAGTACAGTGCATAAAAGCATGCAGATACGGGTCAGGAGCTTCAGTTAATGTTCACATCAACCATCAGAATGGGGGAAAAATGTGATCTCAGTGATTTGGAGCGTGGCATGATTGTTGGTGCCAGATGGGCTGGTTAGAATATTTCTGTATTTGCTGATCTCCTGGGATTTTCACACAAAACAGTCTCTAGAGTTTTCTCAGAATGGTGCCAACAACAAAAAATCCAGTGAGTGCAGTTCAGCGGACGGAAAAGCCTTGTTCATGAGAGGTCAACGGAGAATGGCCAGACTGGTTCGAGCTGACAGAAAGGCTACAGTAACTCAGATAACAACTACAATTGTAGTGAGCAGAATAGCATCTCGGATGCACAACACATTGACACTTGAGGCGGATGGACTACAAGAGCAGAAGACCACAATGTATCATTTATTAGAACTAAAGTGTTCCTAATAAAGTTCCCAGTGAGTGTATATGCACGTTATCTGATTCCACCACTATCTACATTCCTAAACTGTTGTGTAATTTCAAAAAATTGCCAGCACTCTGGTCTTTATATTCTCATTCACGATTTACTCAAGACTATGGAGTAAACCAGAGTTAGATTTAGCCATTTCTATTAGAATGTCATGGGAGGAGAATTTCTTCAGGGAGTTACAGTTTAAGATACTGTGGATGGATATCTCCTTGCCCCTGAGGTTAAAACATATTAAAACTGGTTTATAAGACAAAAATAAACATGGCTGCACTCTGATTTATCACTGATGTGACAAACACAGAGGAAGTCAACAAGCCGCAACCTTGTAAATGCACAGATTAGATAAACAAGCAGAAAGACTGAGCTGGTTTTATCATCCTCTATTTTTCAGCATGTAGCAAATATTCTCTGGCTTTGTGTATTGCTATTCTAACTAAGACTGGTGTACAAACTGTTCCAAAATCATACAAATGTCTTACCAAAACTTATCTTAGGATGGGGGAAAAAAACAACAAGGTAAGAACAATAATAGTAAAGTGTTTTGATGTCATTAGATTGTGTGCTGCGATACGAGCCACATAAAATTCAATTAAAAAATGTATGTATAATAACATGGATCTATAGCCTAGTTTCCATCCACCTTTCATGCCATTTTGTTATCGGCAAAGTGAAAATACAAAAAATACAATTCCAACATTTGCCGCCTTCTGCCTGTTTCCATTCAAATGGTCTTTTATCGATAAAAATGGTGTGTGTGATGACATCATGCCTAAAAAAACATTTTGTCGCATAGGTTTTGGTTTAGCTCAAAAGAAATCTGCCCTGAAGCCGTTTCCATTCAGAAATGTGTATTTATCGCTAATTCGCCTCCCAGATGTCCCTCATTTCTTTCCTCCGAAGTTTTGTTAAAATGGGGAGAGTATTGAGACAATTCATAAAAATTTGACAGTTTACTATCATTTTAATTTCTCATATATACATAATCACAAGAGAAGGAATTGCAATCTAAAGGGAACAGTTGCCCTTCTGATAGGACTGTATTATTGGTCCTGATGTTGCGCCTATCGCAGGTTGGCACCGGTTCCCACCCGAAAGTGGAACATCATGGCCCTGTTCAAGCTGGCAACTTGCACCAAGTATTGGCGGAAACTTTCTGTCTCAGTATAAGGACCATCAGTCGATGTGTGTATGATGTGTGTACAGATATTAAAGCAATAAACTGATGCAGTGTTATATCAAGGTTTACCGAAGATACATTCCTGATATTCAATATTTTGAACAATCATCTAATCAAAAGCATCGCCATCACAACTGCATTATGTCCCGCATATTTCTCCAGCAACTTTTAATGACCAACTGAACTTGATTATCATCTCAAATTAATTTTAGCTTCAAAATGGAAATGTATAGTTCTAAAGAAGCAGTAAATGTGATAAAGTTAAAGATGGTTAGATTTAAAATATTTAAACTTTTTAAAATGTTCAAATGCTCGTTTTCTGAAAGTGAACTCAAATATTTCTGATAGTTTATAGTCTTGAAAAAAAGTGCAGAAAATTCTGAGAAAGTCATTCAGCCGACTTTATTCATCTACAGAACAGAGTGAAGCTCATTTAAGTTTGTGAAAAGAAAAAGCATATATAGGTCTAAAAATGTATGTATTTATTTTTTCATTTGGTATTTTATTTTTTAAAATTAATGTTTTTTTCATTTGGTAATTTATTGAATTTAATACAGGGGATTTTGCCGGAATTTTTTCAAAAGTAGACTAAACAATAATTTAATAGAATTTGGCTGTAAGTATAAAAAAAAAAGAACGCTGATGATTTAATTTTAATTTAAAACATCTTTGTGCACAGAAATTATGATTTTTGTATTGTGTGCTAATTCAGTGACTGCCGAAATGCAACTTTAATAAATAAACGGATGGATATTGTGATTCAATTAATCGCAAACAGCGGCCGTTCATTTGTTCAACGTGCACGAGATATTTGTGTTGCACTCCTGGAAGTATCACGTTTGCAGATCGGCTCTATATGCCGTAAAGAGCAATCATAATCACGTACAATAAATTGCCATTCAATACTGATGTCAAGATTAACACAGACTAACGATTGGGGCAAACTCTGTCATGTGACACTACATTTTTGCCTTAATGCCAATTTTATCGACAAAAGTGTTTCCAAACCAGTTTTTCGCGCCATTTCATATATCAACATAGAGTTTATGCGCTTTAAACGGAAAAATATTATGTCGACATTTGTGACATTTTAGCGATAATGTGCGTTTCCATCAGCTTTATTTTGATTAAATATATTTCGCAAAAAATCCTTGGATGGAAACGTACGTTATAAGACTGAGTTGGGTAAAACAATAAGGAAAATACAGAATTTACTGATGTCATTCAGCAAAGGCCTTTAGATTACATATAATTATAAAATTGGTAAATACTGAATATTTAATCAAACAATAATATTAAAAAGAATCAAGAAAACCACTCACTGCTCTTAGCTGGAAAACTCTAGCTTTAGCAAGTCATCTGAAACCAAACATTAGGCCTAATTATGTTAGGCTTAAAAGAAGACCAATTAATCATGAAGACTCATTTAAAATACAGCCTGCCACCAGCATCGAATCTGCATTAATGTATTGTAGTCTGTAATATTTATTCAGAGGAAACTTGGAAATGATTGAGTATTGAATATTTTTCCTTGTACCCGTCCATGTTGTCATTATTACATACGTGACTCTGAGACGTCTATGTCACCTTTTAGATCCACCTTTTACCGAAGCGAGTGAAATGATGTTGTAATTAGACAAAGTTTTTAAGGTGAATATTAGATGGAGGTTATAATGAGTAAAACGTACCTCCCTAACCTGAAGCATTAACCTAAAGCTAACCATTAGTGTTTTAAAAGCAAATTCGACATAATAACGTTTTTCAAATGATGCGTTAGTGTAAAAGTCTTTTGATATAATAGTATAGCAGTGTGTGAGTGAATCATTTGTGTTTATAAAGTCATAATCAGCCATAGTACCCGTGATTTGTGTGAAAGTGAAAAAACACACAGTTGCTGTAGCGCCTCTAGTGTTCATTTCACCATAGAAAGCAGCACGTAAAACTCAGTTTTCAAACATTTTGTTATTATATATAGTAATATTTTATGAGACTAGGTTGCAATATTTGGGAACAAAAAATGCTACTTTTATTGCTTTAAATCTCCATAGCATTTTTTTTTTTTTTTTTGCCAAATGATTTCATATTTCAACAGAGGAGATCTAACAAATCAGACTGACAAGTAATACAATTCTTGGAAAAAGATGGGTTTACACAGACCTTTTAGAGGCATAAATGCAATCCAACTGGTTCTATAGATTAAAAACATGTTATGACCAAAAAATGCAGACATGTCTTATTCATTAACTTTTTTTTTTAATTATTATTATTATTATTATTATTATTATTATTCCACTATTAAAATTCTACAGAAAGGCTATTCCACATTCCAAAGCGCATCTACACGTTCAGCGGGAGATGTGAATATAATCACGGAGACAGCACACAAACAAAACATTCATAAAATGTTGGTTTTACAGTGCGGTTCAGGGCTTACGTACCATATGAACAACCCTGCCTAATTTACTGTCAGTGTCAGCAGCCTCAAACATGAAAGTCAGATTCACTAAAAAGAATCGTCTCAAGTGACTCACACTCAATCTATAGGAATCAAATTATTAACAAAACCGAAAGTCAAGAACCGGTTCCAAACATGAACTAGTTCTCAGTTACAAATATCAAGCAAATTAAATAAATTCATGTGAATGTTTAAGCATAATTGATTTGTATTTATTTACCTTGAATTATTGGTTTGATGCCCCTAGTTTAGTAGCTGTAATTTACTCAGCGGGTTCCTCTACATATCTTAATCACAGTCCATATGTCACAGATTAACAGGTATCCTGTTTGTCATGTATTAATAGGGGATAAAAGTCAGAACTCACTTAATGCTATCTTGGCCAGGTGGAACCAGTTGACCCAGGAGATCTTGCTGAGGGGGCTTGGAGTGTTGAAGACCACCGTAAAGCTCACAGGACGCCCAGACCTAAATGAGAAAAACACCCAACAGATGGTGAGATGAAGGTACATTGATTTAACCAACATGGAATCGTTCTCTAAGGAAGGTGCACCACTCAAGTTCCTGGTGCTGATGTAAAAGCACAGCACAACATGATGGTACCTTAATTATCAGTATTAATAATAAGAGGAGATATTTTTGCTGCAGTGCATCAAGGAGCCATAAGGAGAGCAGCTGCCACTCTTTCCAATTCAACCATGTACTTGGTCTTATTGCTGTATGTATTCAGTGCTTACAGGAATGTGAAGGAGACAGTGGAAAAGATAGAGGAGATTTTCTCCTTATTTAAATCCAAGAGGCAGCAAAGAATTCAAAAAAGCAAAGGTCAGGGAGAATGCATGATTTGTGGATGTGGTGATATGGAGGTTTACATGGGAAAGGGGGGAAAGGGCGAGGCCAAGAGCTGAGCAGAGCTTGAAGAGTTGATCTGCATTCTGAGGCAAAGTGTTTTGCCAGGTTAATGGTCCAGATCTTTTCAGTGTCAATGCAATTTTACAAGGGGGGTATGAGTGAGCATGACTGAGCACTGTGTGGTTCTGGGTGGGAGGAGTTTTTTAATATGAGATGCTGAAGGACATTGGACAAAAAAGTTATCCAACACCTATATCACCCATGTGAAAAACGAACTGCCCCCTTAAAATGTATAGCTGATTGTGCCACCTTTAGCAGCAACAACTGCAACCAAATGCTTCGGATAACAGGAGATCGGTCTTTCACAACGCTGTGGTGGAATTGTGGCCCACTATTCTTTGCAGAACTGCTTTAGTTCAACCACATTGGAGGTTTTTCGAGCATGAACTGCCCGTTTAAGGTCCTGCCACAGCATCACAGTCGGGTTCAAGTCAGGACTTTGACTAGGCCACTCCAAAACTTTAATTTAGCTCCTTTTGACCCATTTAGAGGTTGACTTACTTCTATGCTTTGGATCATTGTCTTGCTGCATAATCCAGTTGTGCTTGAGCTTCAACTCATGGACTGATTACTGGACGTTCTCCTTTAGGGTTTTCTGGTAGAGAGCACAATTCATGTTTTCCTCAATTATGGAAAGTCGCCCTGAAGCAGCAAAGCATCCCCACACCATCACACAACCACCACCATGCTTGAACATAGGTATGATGTTCTTTTTGTGGAAATCTGTGTTTGATTTACACCAGATGTAATGGGACCCCTGTCTTCAGAACAGTTCCACTTTCGACTCATCAGTCCACAAAACATTCTTCCAAAAGGTTTGAGGATCATCAATGTGTTTTGGAAAAATTCAGACGAGCCTTAATGTTCTTCTGGGTTAGCAATGTTTTTCGCCTCACCACACTTCCATGGATGGCATTTTTTCCCCAGTCTCTTTATTACAGTGAGGTCATGAACAGTGACCTTTAGTGATGCTAGAAAGGCCTACTGTTCCTTGGATGTTGTACTTGGCTTTTTTGTGACTTCCTGGATGAGTCGTTGCTGTACTCATGGAGGTATTTTGGAAGGTTGGCCACTTCTTGGAAGGTTCACTATTGTGCCAAGTTTTCTCCATTTGGAGATAATGTCTCTCACTGTGGATCTTTGGAGTACCAAAGCCTTTGCAATAGCTTTGTATCCCTTCCAATGCTGATGTATTTTAATCACCTTTTTCCTTATTTCTGGAATTTCTTTCAACCTTGGTATACTGGGTGAGACCTTTTAGCCAACTTCATGCTGCTGAAAAGGTTCTATTTAGGTGTTGATTTGATTAAACAGAGTTGGCAGTAATCAGGTCTGGGTGAGCATGTTTGATTACTCCCTCTGCTCAATTGCTATGTTTGCAATACAATGAGACAAATGTAGCATTTTGTTGAACTATAGCGCTAACTGTTGGAAAATATAGCTTGGTACTGGACAAGCTACACTATTGTGAAAATAGCTGAACTACTGTCACGCTACTTAAAATGTAGTTAAGTTGTTAGTGTTGCTGTTTTTGGTTAACTACTCCCCAATACTACCTTAGATTTATTCATAGTCAGCTACCCAGGACTTCTTTCAGTCAAGTACACATTCAAAACTTGTAGAAAAACAAAAACAAATAAAACATTGACTTCATTTGTAACTTTCGCCTGCTAAAGATGGTGAAGAATAGGCATGGAAGGCAATTCACATTCAAATATCATTAGAAGGTAATTGACTGGAAAAAAGGATGACACCTGCCTTGGCTACTGTCACAACAGCAGCCTCTGCCTGTTCGACATTCATTCCCGTCCCGAGGAAGAGCGAGCAAGTCAGAGAGCGAGCAACAGAAAATAGACAGAAAAAGTGTGAAGTGCAAAGACACAGATATAGAAGAATGAAATAAAGTCTTTGAAGTCACTCGAAAAGATAAAAAAGCAAATTCAAGCTGAAATACTGGTGTTGTCGCTGTCCTTCCCAGAATTGCAAATGCAACAATAACCCATAGACTTCTCTCCCTCAGCACAAAGCTTTCACAAAAAAAAAAAAAAAACTGGAATAGTGGGAAGGCAGGTTGTTCAAAGCAAAGGAAACGCGCTCCCATGCTTAATTTGATTCCTGGGATAAAGCCGAGCACTCACATCGGTCTAAACACGATAAATAGAACGGCCCTGGGTTCCTCCCGCTGGCTGATTGAAAAGCTGGGTGGCTGTGAGAGGGTGTATGAGTTGTGCATGTCTGTGCAGCCTGAACGAAGAAACCGCAAAGAAGGCAGACTCCCATGCTGAGAGGGCAGAGCAGAGAGCAAGGAACAAACTGATTTATGGCTGCAGGTCAGAGCTGTGGCACGTGTGTGACACTAATGCAGAATGACAGGACAGATGGTGGAATGGATGCAGCACAAGACACTCTGCTCTTCTGTATGCTGATTGGAGCAGAATGTAAATCAAGCAGGAAGTGGCGTTGGACCAAAGGATTTCACACATTAGTCCAAGATCAATTCACCTGCCCTACATACTTTTTTTCCCCCTCAATTTCTAAGTACATTATTTGCGTAATTTTTTGCATACTTGACAAAGTATGCACAGCTGTGTCAGAAAAGAGAAAACAAAAAGCAAAAATAACAAAATTAAACAAAAACACAACAAAAAAACAAAACACAAACCTCAAAAATGAAAAAGAAAAAACAGAACCAGAACCAAGCAACACAACACAACACAAATATGAAAAAACAAACAAAAACAAAACAAAATCAAGCAACTAATTAACAACAAAAAAAATAAAATAAAATCACAAACCACAAAAACATAACACAACCCAACACTAAAACAAAGCAACACAACACAACAAAAAACTAAATAAAAAAAGCAACACAACTAAATCAAACACAAAAGAAGACACAAAACAAATTAAAAAAAACAAATGAACACACAAAATCAAATACAAACCACTAAAAAGAAAAAAAAAAACAGAACCAAAACTAGTCAACACAACCCAACAAAAATAGGAAAAAAACTAAACAGAAACAAAACAAAATCAAACACCAAAACCAAACATAAAACAAAAATCTAATACAAAAAAACACAAAGCAAATCCACAAAAACAAAGCAACATAACACAATAACAAAAAACTAAATAAACAAAGCAACACAACAAAATCAAACACAAACTCCAAAAAACAAAAACACACACAAAAAAAATATGAACAGACAAAATCAAACAAAAACCACAAAAACGCAACAAAAAAACAAAACACAAAAATACCAAAACCAAACATAAAACAAAAATCTAATACAAAAAAACACAAAGCAAATCCACAAAAACAAAGCAACATAACACAATAACAAAAAACTAAATAAACAAAGCAACACAACAAAATCAAACACAAACTCCAAAAAACAAAAACACACAAAAAAAAATATGAACAGACAAAATCAAACAAAAACCACAAAACACAACAACAAGAAAAAAAAAATCAAAGTAACACAAAAAATAGGTGCCAGTAATGTCAAAACAAATAATAATTACAAACAACGAATAAACATGTAAATTATGAATGAATTATCTATAAAGGTGTATAAAATGTATATGTAGTTCAATATATATAAATTTGGCTGTTTCTGATTCATGCCTGCACTCCTCCTGTAACACCAGCATTTGATATCTTTCAGACAGTTTATTAAAATATGTTAGGAGGTTTGAGAGTTTTTCAAGGTATTTCTCTTATATTTCTAAACCTATTACAGTGTATTCTGTGTTGGATAAAGGATCCGATTCATATATTGTTTAGTGCATAAAATAGATCTCAAACCCTAGAAGAAAAACAATATTCTATTGCTGAATCCCTGAAGGCTCGCTTCTGTCAGTTTCAGCCATCTGTGTGCATACAATATTAATTTTTCATTCTCAATCAGCACGCCTTGTTTTTTGTCAACATGTAGCAGGCAGGATACGTTTCAGCAAGTTTGCAGCAAGTGAATGGGTGATGTTAATTATCCCATTTCTTAAATGTGCATCGGCCTCAATGGTAGCGCTTTCAAATTCCACGTGTGTCACTTTCCCATTTGCTGCTTGCTGAGAGGTGTTGTCTGATGGTAAGAAAGGCTCCTAGAATAACAGCGGGTGAAAAATAGATAACAAAGGATGCATGCTGGAGACCGCGTCTCTCCCTGCATCTGTATGCAAGTGTTTGTTAAAGAGAAGGGTGGATATAGCGAGAAAAGATTTGTGTATGTGTGACAAAGAGCGTTATAGAAAAAAGATAACCTTAAATGAACTTCAACTACCTTTCTTTGCAGTGGTGGTGTTCGCTGTCCTTCTCTGCATATCGTGGCGCAGTTTTGTCATCCATTCTGCATAATGCAGCGGCTCATTTTAGCTTATCGTGGCCCATTCGGCATGTTTCGCGGCCGACCCACCGGCCCGCTTGGTTCTCCCGATGGCCAGTACGCCCCTGATCGGCCCCAAAGTGCATCGGCCCACCGGGAAAATGTCCAGCCCTGCCTACAGCCCATATTACACCCAGACCTCGTCTAGCACAGAACTGTTTCAGTTCGTTTAGAAGCACTGTTGCCCCTGGCTACTGACTTGCACTTACTTCAAAAAGAGGTTTCTCTATCTTCACTTCACAGGCCACATGCAAAGCTTTGTGCCGTGTGTCTGTTCCACTTTAGCAGCTAACCTCTTAACCTTGCCACTGCGTACACTATGCGTGCATCGCCCACTCACATGGCGTAGTCGGCAAGAGTAAGGGAGCAAGAAAAGAAAGATTGCAATCACTCCCTGTACTTTATTTGTTTCTGAAATCAATGCATTGTGACATCATAGCAGTTTGAAGGGGCCGTTGGAAAATTCACAGTGTGTGGCATGTTTTTGGAAGCATGGCAGGGGTTCCGCTGAACATCTGACTGAGCAGATTACTCTTGCAGGTTTAGCAGAATGTGAGCCAGCTGAAGAAGGTCTGAAGAGTAGACGACTGACAGATATCGGGAGGACTGCGGGGGACTGTGCTGCTTTGGAGCAGTTGGGCTGTCACATTAGATTGAGAAAGTGCACAGAGATTAAACGTTCTGCTGAGTATTTTCGTTGAGCCAAGGCAGAAAATCAGTCCCTCATACAGTACCTCATCTAAGTTAACACAGCTTTGTTGCTTTACTATTTGAAATTAATGACTTTGATGTTTTTGTGATTAAAATGTTTAAGTTGGCATGTTGTTTATGACAAGTGAGCGCACACATTTTTTTTCTGTCACTATTTGCTGACCCTTATGTTGCTCCTGTATGAATTTTCTTTCTTTGTGAAACATGAAAGGTAAATATTTGAACACTATTTTGGATATTTTTTCCCATATTATTACAGTGAATGAGGACTTGGGCAGCCAAGCTTCAAATTCACAAAAGAAGCACCATAAAAGTATCATAAAGGAGTCCTTACGTCTCAAGCACTATATCCCAAGTCTTTTGAAGCCATACGATAACTATGTGTGAGGAACAGACCAAAATTGAAGTCTCAAACCTTTCAGCTCCTGCATCTATCCAAAGTGTTTCACCTCCTGAGACCAGAGCGTGACTGCTGTGTGCATTTTCAATTACCCTTTTTAATTTGTAACTAGTAGCACCTAATAAACATGCAAAAAATAGCAAATAGTTTTCCTAAAAATGCATGTCCACATACAGTATGTGACAGCGGGACTAAGTTGTGAAATTTTAAATAATAAAAGCTATGGAAAGTCAGGGGGTCCTGGGTAGTTCAGTCGTAAAGACGCTGGCTACCACCCCTGGAGTTCGAATCCTAGGGCGTGCTGGGTGACTCCAGCCAGGTCTCCTGAGCAAACTAATTGGCCCGGTTACAAGGGAGGGTAGAGTCACATGGGGTAACCTCCTCGTGGTCGCTATAATGCGGTTAGTTCTCGGTGGGGTGCGTGTTGAGTTGAGCGTGGATGCCATGGTGGATGGTGTGAAGCCTCCAAGTGCTATGTCTCCGTGGCAACACTCTCAACAAGCCACGTGAACAGTATACAGTTGGTTTAAATTCATATAAATTACGTGTTGCAAAGCCAAAATACAAAGTCCACGCACGTGGACATGGTGTCGCATGAGGTTAAAGAGCTCATGATAGAAGTCATTTTAGAGCTTTACAGCCCCTGTCAAAAAAAAAGAAAGTAATTTTGCTGTGGAATGACATGAGGGTGAATAACTGATTACAGAATTTTCATTTTTATTGAACTATCCGCTTGAAACATCAATTGCTGTTTTGCTATTTTCCTCTCATGTTCTTCTCTTCAGCTCTTTTCTTACATGCATCCTCCACTAACCGGTCTTCATTTCCTTTCCTTCCACGGACGATTCTGTGAGTGAAGTTTCCGCTCTCACTCTGCATCATTACGATAAGCATATTCAGGTGCATCGCACTGTGAAAAATGTGCAGCCTCCGTCTTGACACATTTACATTCAGTGACTCTTAATGTGACATAATAAGAGTACATTAAAGCCCTGTCTCCACATCAAAGAGAAATGACATTGGAGCTACGAATGGGAAACAGCAGCTAACAGACTAAGTCAAATGAATCGAATAAGCTCTATGACTAGCTATAATGTAGCACATCCCAGACAAAAAGGGCTGTGTAACGGTACCTTTGGCATTCCTTGGGCTCCTGAATCTGAATGCTATCACTTAATGATTTCCCATCATGCTATTAGGCTTGTAATTTGCCGCTCAGCTTCATTAAATGTGATGAGGAGCAGGCTTTTAACGGGCCCTACAAGTAAAGTCGGGTAATGCACATTCATTAGGGGAAATGAACATGGCGCCAGGCTGCTTCATCATCTTAACGTTGTTGTAGATGAACATTACCATGTATGTCCTCAGCCATTATGTTGCAGTGTCACTCTCGAACACCTGTTCAGGGGATTTGTGTTAGAGAAAAAATACGATTTTCCTGTTTACATCTCAAAAGCCAATAAGCAACCTGTCTTTTTGTTAATGGGATAAAAAAAATTATATATATAAGCAATATCATATGAGCAATAGTGCGATATGGCCCTATGATTCGGCCGCAGGCTGAGTGTCGTAGGTAATCCCAGCAGAGCTGATGTAGGGCCATATAGCACAATTGTGAGTGTGATATTGCTTATATACAACAGTTCAATGAACAAGTAAATTTTAATTTAATTCAAAAACGGAGACATAAAAAATGCATTAGTGCATGGAACCACTTTTTTACATGATGGATCAGAATCTGCCATTGCTGGTTCAAACCAAATGATGCGTCCAAGCCTCCATTAGTAATTCAAAAATGTCACTTCAGAAATAGTATCACGACTTTTGCTCTTTCTACCAAGTTATTGGATAAACAAGGGTGTGTGTGTGTGTGTGTGTGTGTGTGTGTGTGTGTGTGTGAGAGAGAGAGAGAGAGAGAGAGAGAGAGAGAGAGAGAGAGAGAGAGAGATGGAGCGTGTGTGATCACCTGTTGCCACACCCAAGCAGAGATGCTGTCAGATTTCTGAAGATCAGCTTTCTCAGTGAAAAAATTGCATCCAAGCGGGGGTTTTCCCCTATTTCGTGGTAGCCGGTGCACAAGTGTTGATCACTATAGGAACCACAATGTCCTCTGCCATTTTTAGCAGCACCCATTGTGTAATTAATCAGTCTGTTGTGTCTCTCAGCTGTGATGAGCCATAATGCTGAAGTTGTTTGTTTAAAGCCGTTTAAAGCTATTTCCTAGCTTTAGTAGTGTAGTGTAGTAAGTGTAAGCAATCACGAAGAGCTGTTGTATGTAAACGGCTGACACAGATTCACTTCACGTCACCTAACTGGCTCATTATACACATAATCTAATATTTGTATAAATTCTGAAAGGGGTGTGAAAACTTATGAGACAGAAGGGGAATGCAAATTTGCGCACTGAACTATACTATTAAACACCAGATTAATGAGTTATCAGCTGTCTTTTCTTTGGCTTTCCAAACTGCCATTTGGCTCTTAAATGTTTCAGTTTAGGAGCCAATGGCTCCTTAGTTTTTTTAGCCTGTAGCCCTGATATTGTTTGGATTTCATTGTGGGCAGTGTTAGTTTTCACAGTTTCTTTATATTATTTTAGCCAAAATTGTTGTATTTTGACCTTAAATTTTGTCAGTATTTCATCAAATCAAATTTATAAATTTGAGTCAACGGCATGTGATTTAAATTGAACCAAAATAGCATATTTTATTTGACGAAAATTTGGAAACTGACAGAAACATTTATCAAATTTTAACCGACCAAATAACCAAAAATTCAAACATTTTGAAAAATGTATAAACTACTTACAATTCTTTAAACATGCATCAAACATAATAAAGATTGGTAAGATTAAACAACATGAGAAAACTGTCCTGAAAACATGAGAAATAATACCATTTAATGAATATACTGAAGTATTAGCTCCTTTTTTCTTAGCATATTCTCAATGCAATTTACACTGTAACACATTCTATGAAGTTCATGTTTATAATGCATTGTAAAGGAATATATATACCTTCATACCTTCTTATACATAGCTTCTCATAAATAAGTAACTACAGTTATAACACATTATAAAACTTCCCCTATTCATAGTTATACTAAAGAGTATAATGCAAACATCCAAAATATTGCTAAAATAAAGCAAGTTGCTAAAATAAGCAACATCCAATTTTAACGCAGCAGAAGTTAATCGTTTAAGTGCAGTCATGCAAAAGCAGTATAGTGTAAACAGTCAAAAGGCTTGATGACATCATCATATGGGCTTCATAGAAAGTGTTACTGTATACCATTAACGGTTTATGTTGTGGATATAGCTGATCAATCTCACGTTTGAGTGAGGTAATTAACCATTTAGAGTCTTTGTTATTAATTGAAATGAAAACCCATGTCAACTAATTTTTTGCTCAGCAATTTTGTTGATGAGGTTTACACTGCTGTCAAGAGAAGAATTGCATTTTGTTGAGTACATAAGAGCAAAAGTTTTATCACATTTACTCACTTGTCTGGTCTGCCAGGGACTTGCAATCGTAATTTGAACTTGTTGGCACTCTGAATTCGGCCCTCTTTGATGCGGATCAGCCTTTGCAGAGCTAAACACCAGTCCTGTGCTATTGTGGTGTTCCGATTCTACAAACAAAATAAAGGTGGAGAAATGTGACCCACACCACAAACATACTCATCATAGTTTGTTGTTATGGTAGCTATGGTTTTGGCCTCCTTGTATTTTCTTTTATGAACAAAAAAATTCACTCCACTCAAAAGTCATATCCAATTGGAACGTATTTTCAAAATCAATGAGGCATGCAAATCTATTGCATACTTCTGTTTCAAATGGATTGTGGGAAAGAATAAATCATTTGGAGTGAGGCCAATAGCATGGTTGTGATCAGGAAATAGAGCAAAACAAAGCTCTACTACTGTTTCCAAAGAGCACTTTGAGGTAAAGAACCATTCTAGCTGGTTTTGGTAGTGGTTTAGTAGCTGTCAAGGCATCATGGGAGCTGTCTTGTTTTGAGAGCTATCTCCCATCTGAACTCTTACTGGGGATCACACCATGAAGTGTTTCCCCATGTTGTCATCCAACTATCAAGCGGATGTCGTGATAATCAATTGATGATCTATGCCTTTGGTTGCTGGACTTTGATCACAATTTGATTACGGTGAAAACCCCGAAAGGCTTTCCTCCCAAGATGGCTCCAGCATATGTGTATAAATACTGCTTTCGGTATGTTGCTTATTCCACCTTGATCTTTCCCTTTGTTCTTTTTAGTTTTTTTCATGAAGGATAAAACCATTTGTTCAATCAAATGGTTTTGTGAAAAAAAAGTGAGTGTGTGTGTGTGTGGGGGGGGGGGTTAAAGGGTTCTTAAAGCACTTAAATAGCACTCATTCTCAGAAATGTGGTTGTTACAGTTAATTTGTTGCTCTAACAACACCATTTGAATGATTAGATCATAAAGAATCACTAAGTGAAATATGATCCCTGTAAGACAACAAAGACAAATGGCTTATGTCTGCCCTTATTACTGCTTCTGTAAGCCCCAAATAGCCCAAATCAACTCTTACCTCAGGCTGTTTACTTTTAAATGAGCCATTGTTTACTTGTCTGTGAGCATGCTTGGTTAAATAATCTCCAAGGTTATATATAAAAAAGTTGAAGTCCAGTAGAAAATCATGATTAAAAAGTCCTTGGCAAAATATGTGGACCCATTTTATATTAGGTGGCTTTAACAACTATGTACTTGACAATTTGATACAATGTACTCATTATGTGCATACATGTTGCATAAATTACATTTAAAGTACTTACATTTAATTACATTTGTAGTTACACTGTTAACTTTTCCCCAAATCCTAACCCTAACCCAACCCTTATCCCATAACCTAACTTTAACCTCTAATCCTAACCCTACCCTTACTCCTAAACATACCCGTACCTCAACAGCAGCAAATGTGAGAATTTTGCAGAACAACATGTAGTTACACAGTAAACACATAGCCTTGTATGCATTTAATGTGAGTACATAGTAGTTAAGGCCACCTAATATAAAGAGTGATCAAAGAGTGATTATATATCAAAGCAAAGCTGAGGATCTTTAGACTGAGCTTTTAGTCCATTCATGGGCATTCAAAACATTGGGGCACATGCATGCCATACAAAATTGCCTGGTCGGAGGCAATGTCTAAAATGTCTATGGTGCGTTGGAGTGCCACCTACATTTCAGATCTGTATATTTTCTAGTACTAGCTGCTATTCTAGTGGAATGAAATAAGACTTTTTGCAGGGAGAGAGAGCAAACAGAACCAGAATTACATGCTTATAAATTTTGGGCAATTATTATTTCTTTTTTTATTAGGTTCATTGTGAGATTGTAAACATATACAGTATTACTTTTGAAATACTGGATACATTTTTAATTATTGATTAATTTATTTTTGTGTGGTGGTCTGTAAAATGAGAGTGTTGTTGTTGTTGTGGTGGTGTTGTGTTTTTTGTGTTGTTGTTGTTGTTGTGTTTTTGTGTTGATGTTGGTGGTGGTGGTGGTGTCTTTGGTGTGGTTGTTGGTGGTGGTCGTGTTGTTGTTTGTGGTGGTGGTGGTGGTGGTGTTGTTTTTGTTGGTGGTGTTGGTTTTGGTGTGTGTGTGTGCGTGCTTTTGCGTACATATAAATGTGGTAGTGAACATTGTTTACCTGGTATATTCCCTGTAAAGTCCCCATCAGCAGGGTGACCTGTTCCACCACTAATATGTCATGCTGCAACTCCTGCAGTTCCTGATACAGACGGGGTGGACCCAGAATGGCATTTCCTGTCAATCAAATAAATAACCAGCTTTACTTATCCAATGCAGTATTGGAATTTCACACCAGGTTTTATCAGCACATGAACCCTGGAGTGCATAAAGCCCTTACACCACAGGGTTCTTGATAGCTGAGATGGTATTTCGGAGCAAATGTGCTTCAAGAAGGTGCTGAATCATTCAAAAATCTAATTGAGTCAGGAAGGCTCGGTTACACCATGAATTCTAAAAAAATAACACTAACATCTCCAGTACAATGCACACTCCTCCATTTCGAATAATTGCTCTGTGGCTGCTATAGTGGTCTATAATGATATATAAGGTGCATTTAAGAATGATACCTGACCTCAGTAAACTTTAAAGAGAAATACATACCCATTGTGCTCTCTAAACTTGGTCTTCCTCTGAAAACTTCCCCTAATGCAAATGCATCCAAACACAATCAAAGGCCTTAACTTTTAAAGAGTTTGGCCGATGACAAAACTTTCATTTATCAATACTCTACCATAGCACCACTAACAAAAAGGATCAATGCAGAAGAGTGATCGATCCCCCATTGTTGTATGTTGTGTAGCCACAGAGGCTAACAGAACAGGGAAAGGGAGTATAAAAATGAAGCTATTTGGAAATATGAAGTCCTTTAGAGATGACGAAACGAATGCAGGTGTCTTGTTAGACGTGAAATGTACTATCGATTTAGACCCCCAGCCCCTATTTGTGGTCTCCGGTCTTCGCCAGCAGAATCGATAGCCGGGGTGAATCTGCCGACAGAAAGTCCTGGAATGTGGACTGTAATTAAATCCCGGAGCTGTACACGGCGGCCGCAGGACTGTCTGGCCTATCACCACCTCTACATAATCGGATGACCTGTGTGCAGAATGGGAGGGTGCTGGCAATTGTTGACCCCTAGCTCAACCTAATTCTCCAATAACTGCTAGAAGGGACTTATCTTTCTCTCTACATCTCAGTCTATAACTCTTAGCCTCACACAGCTGTAGAGAGAGAAGAGAAAGAGGAATTGCATGTCAATCTAGTTTTCCATCCACCTCTCTCTCTCTCTCTAACCTTTAGAAATTTAATAGGCTCTTCAACACACACAACCACAGACACATCTGTCACTGGCACGGCTTGATCAATAGCAGGCACATTTGAATAAAAAAGGCACCGTGAGGCCCTACAGCACAAGCTGGCAGAGTCATCGCGCTCTCCTGTTTGCTGTCGCAAGGCCTCAGGCAGGCCTACATGTTTGTGGGCTCGTGGCCCACGTTGGCCTCAGGTGAATGTGCTGACTTGTAATCCAAACTAATCCAGTTGGTGTGCTGGGCACAGTAATCTGCTGTTTCAACTAGTCTATCTCTCTTTCTCACACACACATGGTCATATGCACACAAACACAGGCTGGACTATGGCCAGTGGAGGCCTATGCAGACACAATACAGGTCAACAAAGCTCTAGCCAGAGGGACATCTAAAAGTTGGAATCCTCGTTCAAGAAATCAGTGTGTTTTCACATACAATATTTAGCAGGCTGCGAAAAATCCCACTCTTAATCAGTATATTTGTCTTGCTTTCCAATAAGAATCATGTAAATAATCCTCCCTTCCCAGTAGGTGGTGATATGCATGAAGCATGTGAATCGAGATATAGATCCGTTAAATATAGATCCGTTTCTCACCCACATCTATCATATCACTTCTGAAGATATAGATTTAAACACTGGAGTCATATGGATTACTTTTCTACATTCAAAGTCTCCCACTCACTTTTCGGAAAATGCGACTTTCGAAGGACCAAACGAGACACAGCCATACTCATGCACAGGCTGGTGATGCACTCGCGGCTATTTTTAGCCTTCACAGTAGTGTGGAATATTTGAGCGCTACTCAAGAACAGCATCTCAGATGTAGATGCTCAATAGTTTGGTTCACTTATAATATACAGTATATAATTAAAATAAAGTGGTAGACTAAAAGTACACCTATAAAATCTATTTTCTTTTGTCTTTACATCATTATAACTCTCCTATAATGTACCTCATGCATTCCCTTCCAGAGGGACTTTGTTCCCTTCTCACTCAAAGTGTTCACGCATGTTAAAGAGTGGCGTGCTGTCATAGCAACCATGTTACATTTCGTTTCCGTTTGTCCTATGAAGGCCATCTCATTTAAACAAGGTTTGTTTCAAGGAGGACACTCTGAATACTGCTGCCAAAGGACGCATCCTACCTAGCACGCAACGCAGCCTTCGAAACGAGACACAGACTTTTTATCAACAGAGCAGCACAATTCACTAATGCGCTGGCACTTCACATACTATACATTTATTTATTAAACACTGTCTTTTGAATTTGTTGAGTCTAAAACAATTTTACTGAAACTTTTTTGTTTTTACAAAGTATCTTAAAAATAAAGACATTTGCAATTTGATTACTTCAATAAATGAATCTGATTACAATGTTATATAAGTAATTAGTTATTTGTAGTGGACTATTTTTGACTACATTTTGTGGTGAAAAAAAATTAAGCTGAATGCACCCTTGGGTTAGGGTTGGGTTAATTTTCGAACCTGTGCACATATCAAACCTGTCCGTACGTGTTCACAGTCAATATACTTTTAAAGTTAGAACATGCCACCATGCGTGAGACATACAGTAATGGCATGCGAATAAACTAAGCATACTCTGGGCGTAACAGCAACAGTCAGGCTGAGGGCAAGAGAGAAAGAAAAACTGTATCTTTACATCTTTATTCTGCTTTATAGTGGTGGCGCAACGGGTCTGATGCTTGCCAGAAGGCTGGCCTTTTCCATCAATAAATTAGGGCACTGTGGCCTAGAGGAGATGAAAAATGAGTCCATTTTGAGGTGAGCTGTGGGAGCACTGAATATGATTTGGGCAAAGAGCCCCACAGAGTGACATCACATGGGAGGAGAGATGTGACGCGGGGCCAGGCAAAACAGGGTTGTGTCTGTGAGGGGCTATAAATAGCTGAAGATGAGGGAAAGGACACATTTGAAAACAACGAAGCAGACTACAGAAAAGGTGTCTGGAAAATGGTGATTAAAGTGGCAGCTTGGTGTTATAAAAGTGTGTGCAACCAACATAAACAGAGGTAGAAGTACAGGGAGGAAGGGAAAGAACAAGTAGATAGGATGGAGGTAAAAAGAAGTGGTTCTGAACTGGATTTGACAGGAAACAGAACTTACATTATACATCAAGTGTATGTTATATAATATAACTAGGAACAGCATAGGCACAAACAATGTGCAAAGTTATTAGCATGACATGGGTTGAATATAAAAACTGATAGTAAACAGCATTTAAACGGATAGTTCCCCCTAAACTGAAAATAATTTTCTCCTAATCTCATAATTTACTCACCCTCATGCCATCACAGATGTGTATGACTTTCTTTCTTCTGCTGAAAACAAACTAACATTTTTAGAAGAATATCTCAGTTCTGTAGGTCCATACAATGCAAGCAAAAAGCACATAAAGGCAACGTGAAAGCAATCCATAAGAATCCAGTGGTTAAATCTATATCTTTAGAAGCGATGTGTGAAAAAGATCAATAAGAAAAAAGAAAAGAAAAAAAAAAGTATTTTTAATGATCAATCCCCACTTCTCTTTCACAATCTTCTTCTTTTGTTTTGGCAGTTCATATGCTTTGTGCATATCACCACCTACTGGACGAGGAGGAAAATGTATCGTTAAAAAGGACTTAAATATTGATCTGTTACTCACCCACACATATCCTATCACTTCTGAAGATATGGATTTAACCACTGGAATCCTATAGATTACTTTTCTGCTGCCTTAATGTGCTTTTTGGACCTTTACAGTTCAGGCCACCATTCATTTGCATTGTAAGGACCTACAGAGCTGAGATGTTTTGTCTAAAAATCTTCGTTTGTGTTCAGCAGAAAATCATTTTCATTTTTGGGTGAACTATACCTTTAAGAGTGATTAATTTGTGAATCAGACATCTTTAGCTCTGATTCCAAACCGCAGACAGTGAACATTGGCTTGAAAATGCTGACGTGTGTCAACGCTACCATGCTACCTAATTAATATAATAGCTGAGCTACTGAAAATAAAATAACTTGATTTAAAAACTAGTGAAGCTACTACATCACTACTGAGAAATGTAGTTCAGCTGACATCTTTGTTATTTGTACTTAAGTTACTGATCAGCACTGGTGCCAAAAATAATGTTTGATTGTATGCACAGCCTTTGAAATCAACAGCAATAGATATGAAAAGCATTTTTTTACAACAAAGTATATTATTTAGTCCAACTTTATTTCAGGTGTCTTTAACTACTATGTACTGTACTAATATTATAATACATCCAATGCAATGTACAGTGTAGTTGTAGCGGGAAGACTAGCAGCTGTACATCATCGTAGCATTAGTTGGGTAATCCCTAGCCAATCACATGTAAGCCATAGCTTTATAAGTCTGCTCACAATCTATCACATTGTTGTTTCAGTGTGCTAACACAGCAACCTCGACCACCCCATCACCACCAGTTGAGTCCCGTCCTGCACGGGGGTAGGCTCCTCGCCCCTGCCTCCTCTCACCAGCAGGATATTACGGTTCCGAGTACAAATTCTTCGGACCACCATATGGGGCTTATGCCAAAGAGAGATATAACCTTTGTTTTATATTCATCAAATAAATGTCATCTTAAATTTAACTCAAGTCTGCGAGTCTTCCTAATGGAACATGTTGTTCTGCAAAATTCTCACAAGATTCACATTTGCTGCTACTGAGTTTGTGGTACAAGTAGGTTTAGGGCTAGGGTTAGGTTTAGGATTAGGAGTAAGGTGTGCACAATGCTACATGGATGTTCCACAGACAACACCATTAATATTTCAGGTGGGAACCAAAAAGCATAAACAGCCAAAACTGTTCTGCCCTGATTCCAACCTTTTCACGTCACTTCCTCTGATTGGGGGAGAAGGGGAAATAATCTGCCTAGATTGATGACAGCACACTAAATATGTTTGTGGTCTAGCAGTGAGTGAAATAAGATTGCTCTGGCTGTGTTGTTCTTCTCTATCTCTAGCTGAGATAAACCCATCTGTGGAGACCATAAAAAGGTGCATTAATCACAAGACAACGGTCAATTAATGCACAATGTTTCGAGGACTTGCAATGAAGCGTGCATGTTATCAGATCTTTAAGAATAAGGGTTTCCACACATTTTGTCCAATTAATTTCTATGGCTTCACCATGACTTTACCATGACTGGATTACTTGAGTGATTGTACTCGCACAGAGCCATTTCAAGCCAATAAAATATTTTACAGCAAAGCATAACAAGTCAATTTTATGTTAACCTTATGCGACCCCACGCAGACATGCGTGGACGTTGTATTTTAGTTTCGCTTTATGCACTGCATAATTTAAATTCATTTAAACTGACTGATCTCAGTTCAGGAGACTCCATGCTGTCAGTAAAGAGTCATGTGACCAAACAACATGGCGCTGATCACAGCGGAGTTTGTCTTTGGGGGAAACGCCAACAAAACTACATGTGCTAAGAAACCTAATTAAGTCTTTACATTGAAACCTGTTGACTAGTTTCATCCGATATGCCATTTTTTTAATTTGAGCGATTTACCATAAAATGTTGCGCTGCTAAACACAATGTACACCATTATTTCCTTAGAAAGCCTATATGTACTGTGCATTATCACTTTGTGAATCAATGGGTTCATCCAAAAGCTGAAAAAAAAACAAATGCTTTCAGAGGCTTTATATGGAGACAGGATGAAAATAAGGTGCATTTCGAACTGTTACAGACAGACAGCGCACTGGAGGTTACATGCAAGTCAACAAATTATAATAAAAGGAGCAAGGGAGCATCCTGTATCTCTCTATGCAGCTAAGTGCATTCATTCCTAAAATTGAATCAGATGTTCAGTTTCAGGCTGCAGAGGATGTATAGACTACTCAACATGTATGGCAGACATGGGACAATGATAATCAGTGCATAGATTCAGAATTGTTTATCGTGTTGAGCTGGGCAGGCTGATCGGTGTCTGGGCAGAGCTAGTTCGGGAAGATAAGTGGTGAATTGGCCTGTGTGCCAAACCGGTCTCGTGTTCCAGTGAGGGGCGGCGGGAGTATTTAAGGAGAGGAGACAGCGGCAGACGAGAGAGAGACACACAAAGCTGTGTGTGGTGTTGAGTTGAAAAGCCATCAGAGTTATGTTTAGTGAAGCATTTAGTGAATGCTTTTGCATAATGTAGTGTGAAGCAGTGTGTTATTGTGTACGGCTGAAAAGTGCAACAATAAATATCTACGTGTTTTTTCAAGCCGGCCCCAGCTTCGTCCTTACCACAAACTTCTATAATAAAGTATGATTTTATTTTAACATGACTGGCCATGATTGGATGGAATGGAATTGCTACTAGTGAAAATAATAATGTTTAATATTTGTAATTATGTCTGGGTTCAATACAAGTGTGTACTGGGCTAAAGCACAGAACTGGTAATCAGAAGGTTGCTGGTTCGATCCCCGCAGCCATCATAGTATTGTGTCCTTGACCATGAAAGTAGATAAAAGCATCTGCCAAATGCACCAATGTAAATGTACACACTCTGAGCGGAGTTGGACCCACAAGCAAGGAGGTTATAAAAGCCATGGCTTCTAGCCTCAGTCGCTAGTGCGTCTCTTAAGGCCACTCTGCACATCATGTAGAAGCTGGCTACCACTAGTAAACATTTTAAATTGATATCAAAATATTTGAATAGTAAGTTGGGTGGAATTTCAACTAGTAAGAAATCCATTATAGGTATCTGTACTTGTGTTTTGAACAGGAGCAAATGACAGATACAGTAAATGCGAAATTCCACATATAAAAATGCAGTAACAGATATCAGTAATTATGCGTTTTACTATTTAATTCCATTTTTGATATCAAGAATGGGTATTTCCACTAATAATTACATTATTTTTGTCAAGTTTTAACTATAGTGAAAATGTATTTTTACTAGTAGTAATTTCATTACTTCAATAAAGAATTAACATTTAACTAGTAAAAAATTGATTTTAGAGATATCTTATTCATATCCTGCACATGATTAAATGTTGAAAGATCTTGTGATACATACTGTGGTGCAGACGATATGATGTAAAATTCCTGCAGATCACTGATTGGTCAGGGAAAATCGTCCCTACCAGCATCACTGGATTTCCGATACGCGACATCAACCCGCTAGTTTTAAAGTTAGCTACAGCGCTAACAGTATAATTTGTTTACGAGACTTTCGAATTGTGAAAAAAGAAAGGGCTGTGCGCAAAACCATGCCATGTTCAATAAACGAGGTGCAGACAGTCCACTCATTAGCGATGAGAGAAACGAAAAAGTCTCTCAGGAAGTGTATCAGCTGTTGACCGCACACGGCTACCACCGGACCTACCAACTGTGTAGGGAAAAGTTAAAACACTTAAAAGTGACTACAGAACCATCAAGGAAAAGTGGAAGTGGTTCGACCAAATGGACGCCATCTAAACCGGCGAGCAATGGGATGGGAGTGCCCTGGACTGCCGTTGATCCACGATGGAGGATGGTATGTTTTGTTATGTTAACTCTATACTCTGCTTGAAAGCTTCACTTTATTTAGTTGACCAGCTACTGGAAGCTTGTTTCTAAAACAACCAGGCCAATTTAACTGTTACACCTGTGTAAGATCACAATGCAACAACTGCTTTATGCAGCACAATGAGCTAGCAGCTAACAGCTAGTGGTCGAGTTATTGTTTTGGTCAGTTTGTGTCGTGTTTAAGATGATGTCACGACAGTAGAGGCGGCGCAACTATGACGATCAGCCTATAATCCCGCCCACGTTGAGGAGGCATTAAACTGCATTGGAAATGCAAGCTCCGAAATGTAAAGCGAGTACAGTTGAGGCGAGTTGAGTCGAACCGTAACGTGCAGTGGAAAAGTGCCATATGAGTGCACATGTTTGAGTGAGAGCACAGAAACTGTTTTTTTTTTTTACTCAAGTGCTGATGCTTCACTCGTTACATAAAGTAGCCTATAATCAGATTTATATTAATGTCTTTGTTGTTATATTGATTCTTTACATATGTTTGCTGTTTCCTTTCCTCTATAACTGTATAGCAATACTGAGCATTACCGTAAATACTATTGAAAATTGACATCTCAAATGCATTTATATATTTTATATGATGACAACATCCAAGTGTTGACTACCATGACTGTAAAATGTGGGTAAGAGTGGGGGTGACCAGCACTAACAGTGTTGCCATTACTTGGTCTGGAAGAGCAACATGGACGCTTAATGCCTCAAAGGTGATGTAGCGCCTCCTTGCTTTGGAAGCCGTCTTGGCCCACCTCGACTACCTGGACCTGCTTGTAGAGGGGCACACCACTTCATGGTGTACTTGGGCCCCACCAGCACTAGACTACTGATGTCAGAGGGCCCCCTGGTGGTGACATGAATATCAATGTGATCAAATTTCTCAATAAATGTAAGATCCATTGAGACTAAAGAAAACTTTTGCATAGTCATGAAAGGAAGCAAAGACCAGGACTGATCATCTTAGGGCGTGTTGAGGAGAGCAGGACCCCCAGCTTTAAGTATGAAACATTACTATGCATGTTTTCTTGTAACGCACTGGTATCACCTCATTAAGATCTTCTAAAGGGTGTGTCGAGTTATGATTTAGAAGAACAGAGACTTGCTGAGGAGTTCAGCATCATCACAAGCTTATTCACTTTGCTGTTTACCTTTTGCACTGCTGAGATGTGATCAATGGGGCTGTCATAGATAATCTATTTGAGTGGAACAGAGAAGCCCTTTATGCCTGTGATCTATGGGGATAATTCCCATTTCTGTAGCTAAACACCCTGCCATTTGTTCCCAGATAATGATGGCCCATTTGACTCTGCCTAACTGTGCTCTGTGCCATAACCATCAGTACCCAACCCCTGCTTGTTCACTTCATCATTTTGGGGTAACATCACTGTAATGCTTCAGAAATGTTTAGGAGGCTCCACTCCATATTTAGACCATCTGATGAGCGGCAATCTGTCAGAGCAGCCTTAAGGGGGATGGAGGGACACGGAGAATGTCAATTGACCTTGTCTAGGACACGTACTTGACATTGATGTTGGCACAGATGAGCATGTCACTGAAGAGAAAGACTTTCCACTCCCTAGACTTAAGGACCTGTCCTCGCTCGCCATATACTGTCTCAATCAGCATTTCACACAGGATCAAAGAGCTCTGCTCGGAATTCAGCGACTGGAGAAAAGACAGTGTGGAGACGGTGATTACACGCAAGTCTTTCAAAATACCAATTGGCTACCAATTACATGGCTGCACACTTACTTAGAGGCAAAGGCGTAGGATATAAGACACTTGAATGTTTATGGACAAGCAGTAGGTACATAAGATTGGTACAGCAAAATCCAACATTTAACTCTGTTTAAAAAAAATAATAAACTAAAATATAGAAAAATAAACTTGTTTGAATAACATTTGCTTTGTCTCGCCAGTAAAATCTGGGACATTAAGCGTCCTGTATGGGACGTCTTCACTTCATTGTGTTGTGTGAACGACCCTTTTAGAAAAACGCTGTTTAACATGCAATACAAATACATGCATACTCACATACAGCTCATTCAAGTGAAGTCATCCAATAATTATCATGAATATATAAGCAAGATGGGAAAGAATTATAATTTGTATCATATTGTTGGACTGTCCCAGAGTTCATCCTCATTACTGTGCATCAGGAATAATATACAAGCAGTGTCACACACAAAGTCCAGCGGCTCAAATAAATATTGCGTGTTGGTGTTTGATCAGTCAGGAGAGTAGTTTTATAAATAATGCATCTGCTTCTGTAGCTGCGGCGCAACACCTCATCACACAAAATGAGTCGCCAGATCCAGAGGGAATTGGCAACACTGCTTGGCCTTTGTTGAAATGCATTGAAAAATTAGACCTTCACAAAGTCAGATGCTTTACTCCAGGCTTTTTGTTTTTATAGTAAGCGCGCCCCCCAATAGGCAGCAAAGGCAAACAAGAAGTGTTGAAGTAAGAATAGACATCCTTTTCAAAGGACTTGAGAGTGTGAATTAAATTGTTTGGACGGCTGTTGGTGTGTGAGAGACAGAGGTGTATGTGATGTGCGTCTTGAAGAGACATAGGGACACACTGCAGTCTCAGCCCATGTGCTGTATTTTATCTCCTGACCTACCAACTTAGGTCTGAGATAATCTGAGACAGAGTATGAATATTTCATAGAGTGTTTATGGGGTAATGGAACTGACTTATTCACTTTAAAATTGAGCTGTCTCACTGCACCGAATGAAACACTGTGCATGGCCTAAGAGCTCCCCTGTACCTCTGAAAAAAACAAGGGTATGATCAGAGTTGCTCACAACACATAAGGGGAGTTTTGCTCATGGGAGCATGGTTTCGAATCCGGCTTGTGTCATGTGCCAAACCCATTCCCTGTCGCCCTCTACTTTGTCACTCTACTTTCCCATGCTGAAAGATCTTATTATTATTTATTTTTATTAGTTTTTTATTAAATGAAGACAGAGGAAATAATTTAAAAGGAATATTTTGGGTTCAAAACAAGTTAGGCTCATTCAACAGCATTTGTAGCATTATGTTGATTTGTAAAAAAAATTATTTGAACTCATCCATCATTTTCTTAAAAAAATAAAAAAGATGCAAAAATCGAGGATATGGTGAGGCACTTACAATGGAAGTCAATGGGGTAAATTTTTTGAGAAATGAAGCTTATAATTTTATATTGGCACTTAAATTCATTCTTCAGTTAAAACTTCTATTAACCCTATCTATTCTATCAACCCTTCTAGGGAAAAAAAAAATCATAAAAAAATATTTGAGCTGGAATGTTGTTTAAATCATCACTTATACAGTTATTTTAGGCTTACAGGGTTTACAAGTAGTATTCTTGGATGTAACAGAAAAGGTTAGTAAGTGATTTGATCACAATAAAATCATGTTAACATGGATGTTGTTTACGTCTCGTGGCTATATTTTTGAAACCGTGAGAATTTTAATGTTTACATATTGGTCCCCATTGACTTCCATTGTAACTCAGATTTTTGAATAATAAAAAAGAAAAGAAAAAAGAGGGATGAATCAAAATAATTTTTTTGGTAGTCAACATTATGCCACAAATGTTGTCAATTGAGCTTGTGTTAAATATTCCTTCAATTAAAGACTAAACAGGCGATCGTCAATTTTGAGTAAAACAGATGTTAAAAACTGCAGCTGTAATTTCTTTCACTTCATTCAACAAAATGCAAATTAAAGTATTTATTAATCTTGATTAATGTTAATTTCAGATATACATTTTTAAAATCAAAAGTTGTATGTGTTAACTAGTTAATGCACTATGAACTAAAATGAACAAGTGTATTTTTATCAACTAACATTAACAAACATGAATAAATGCTGTAAAAATATACATTATTCATTGTGGGTTCATTGTGGGTTACCATTGACCGATATTAGATTTAGCCGATACCAAAATGGTGGAAAAAGCTAATAACTAACTGTGGGCACAGACATAAAAAGTACAAGAGTCCAAATTGAATAACATTTTAAAAAAAAATTTGCATCAATAAAAAAAAAAAAGATTGATGCATTACGCTGGACTTTTAACCATAAGACTGAAATACTGTGGACAATCTTATTTTAAAATGTCCCAGCTGCTTACACAAACAAAATATGTCCTCATTCAATCATCTACAATGTATTAAAAGTAGGGCTATCAATTGATTACAGATTCTAATCAAATGAATTATATGGTGTGCCAATAAATTAACAGAATTAAATCACAATTAATTGTATATATACATTTTGATGAGAGAGCCCCTCAAATAACAATAATTCAATATATAATGATGAAATAAATACATAGTTATATTTTAAATAAATGCTATATATATATATATATATATATATATATATATATATATATATATATATATATATATATATATATACACACACACACACACACACACACACACACACACACACACACACACACAGTTAGTTCTGTTTCTACTTCACTGTTTGTGTATCACTCCGCTTGTGTTTGTGCCGTTCTAAACTAAAATGTAAGAGTAGTGCAGATCTGTCTCTTTACATTTCATTTTGTGACATTACATATTTTATCTAGCAGGTGGAGACAAAGACCATTTTTGTGTGTAATATGAGCCAGTTGGTGACATAAAGTGAAATGAGAGCATATATTTTTTTAACGCAAAATTTTTTATATAATTATTCACACTTATTTAACACGTTAAATCGACAGCCCTGATTACAATATAAACATGACAAAGTAAACGTTTCAATATTTCACCAACAGTAGATAATTAGCGATTGCTTGCCATAAATGTCGAGTTTTAGGGTAATCCAGTATTATTACAAAAGGATTTAAATTGTTTTCTCTAGGGACACTGTCAAAACCAAAACCTTGATGAGTTTAACCTTAACTCGTTTATTCAACCTTAAAAGGTTAAATAAATAAACGTTCAATAATGGCTTTTTCTTTTTACATCCTGTACATAATCATGCATTAATCCATAAACAGTGATTAACATGTTGATTAATCAGTCGACATTTAATACATACTATATACTGCATAAATTAAAAGAGTAGAAAAGGTACGACGCTATTCCGAACATAGCCAAAGAGAAAGAGTCTAACATCAGAAGGAAGAGAGAGATGCAGACCAAGAATGAAAATGAGACAAATGACTGCAGTGGACGAAGGCGGTGGACACAGCGATAGTCAGATGAAGAGAAAAAGCAAGAGATACAGAAAGCAACTTAGACTTTCCAATTAAGTGTCTCATTTACTCTCTAATTCCTGTTATTCAGATAAGCATTTGTTCAGAATCGCAGCAGCTGCGCTTTGATATGAGCATGGTAATGGAAGAGAAACACCCCTGCCATGTATTCAGCCAGAGCTATAGTGTGTTAATAGACCATCATTGCGCGCTGATGATTCTAAAAAATTTATAAAAATAAATACACTGCAGGGATAACAGGAGATGGGTTGGTTATTTTCAGGGTCAGCTAATGTCAGGCTATTTGACAGGCTGTTTAAATACACTTTGTCAGGTATAGGGGACATAAAGTGGCCTTTTGAGCATAGATGGAGTTTAGATGTGTAATAAATGTGTAATTATAATGTAATTATAATGTAATGATTACAATTTAGACACTGACAATTTGATCGACAATTACATCATGCTAATTCACTCTTAAAAAGAAGGTTTCTTTAGGAAAATGAAAAAGAGAGTTAATATTAATCACTTTCAATGATTGATGATTAAGGACATTTTGGTTAACTTTTGGTATCGACGTCCAATATTAATTCAGGGTACTGAATCAAGAGCCAGAGCACTGCACATTGTGGATATCTCCTTTATTCAACACATTGGCTTGTTAGTAGAGGCTCCAAGACCTGAACTATGTGTGTTAAATAAGAGAGACATCCAAAATGTTCGTGGCAAATGTCCAAATGTCCAGCTCCGTGAAGATTAGCAACCGTGTTATGTTGTTTTGGGGCTTGTTTTAATCGGGATCATCTTCTGTGAGTAATCATATGCATTGGAGTAAATGTGACAAAAAAATTGTACATTACTTAGGGGCAAACATATATTGTATTTTGTTGTTTAGTGTCCATTACATGCTTTATATTAATCATCTAGTTTTGGCTTAGTTCATTATTACACCTTTTTAAAGTTCATCTTTCTCAATATTTAACCTAGTAATTCATCAATATTACCATAAATAATCATGCATATTAATAAGCATGATAAAGTTGATCTAAATGTCATATATTTATCATTTAAATTAGCATATATCTGTAATATAGTCACATTTCTGGTTCAGGTTATATCCGCTAAACCTTTCATACAAATGAAAATTCACTCATCATATACACACCCTCATGCCATCACAGATGTTTTTGACTTTCTTTCTTCTGATGAATGCAAAGATTTTTAGAGGAATACCTCAGCTCTGTAGGTCCATACAATGCCAGTGAATGGGGTCCAAAACTTTAAAGCTTCAAAATGTAAATAAAGGCAGCACAAAAGACTCCAGTGGTTTAATCCATGTCTTCTGAAGGAAGCCAATCGGTTTTGGGTGAGAACAGACAAAAATATAACTCCTCTTTTTACTGTACATCTTGCCATTGCAGTCTCTATTTACAATCATGATTTGAACCTTAATTACACTTCCTAGTGCTTGACGCATGCGTAGAGTGCTAGATGGTGCTAGGAAGTGTAACTGAGCTTGAAATCATGATTACCAAGGAGACTGCTGATGTCAATATTTATAGAGAAAACTGAGTTGTATTTTGGTATGTTCTCACCCAAAACTGATTGGATCGCTTCAGATGTAATCATTGTAAATGAGATGCAACAGAGTATTTGTACAGGAAGTGGGGTGTGCGTTTGACCATAGTCTATAAGAGGTCTTTTTCACTAAACTGTTAAAATATCAACCGCTTGTTCAATTTATTAACAACATTGGGTATAAGCGTCAACACTTTTTATTTTTGGGAGTCTAGGTCAAGATCACAGGCTTGTAGTGAGGGGGTTACAGGTCACAGGTACAGTGCATCCAGAAAGTATTCACAGCGCTTCACTTTTTCCACATTTTGTTATGTTAGCCTTATTCCAAAATTGATTAAATTAATTATTTTCCTCAAAATTCTACAAACAATACCCCATAATGACAATGTGAAAGAAGCTAGTTTGAAATCTTTGCAAATGTATAAAAAAAAAATGAAAAAAAAAAAAAATACGTAAGTATTCACGGCCTTTGCTCAATACATTGTTGAAGCACCGTTGGCACCAATTACAGCGTCAAGTCTTTTTGAGTATGATACTACAAGCTTGGCACACCTATTTATGGGCAGTTTCTCCCATTCTTCTTTGTAGGACATCTCAAGCTCCATCTGGTTGGTTGGGGAGCGTCGGTGCACAGCCATTTTCAGATCTCTCCAGAGACGTTCAATCGGGTTCAAGTCTGGGCTCTGGCTGGGCCACTCAAGGACATTCACAGAGTTTTCCCGTAGCCACTCCTTTGTTATCTTGGCTGTGTGCATAGGGTCGTTGTCCTGTTGGAAGATGAACCTTCGCCCCAGTCTGAGGTCAAGAGCGCTCTGGAGCAAGTTTTCATCAAGGATGTCTCTGTACATTGCTGCATTCATCTTTCCCTCGATCCTGACTAGTCTCTCAGTTCCTGCCGCTGAAAAACATCCCCACAGCATGATGCTGCAACCACCATGCTTCACTGTAGGGATGCTATTGGCCAGGTGATGAGCGGTGCCTGGTTTCCTCCAGACATGACGCTTGCCATTCAGGCCAAAGAGTTCAATCTTTGTTTCTCATGGTCTGAGAGTCCTTCAGGTGCCTTTCGGCAAACTCCAGGCGGGCTGTCATGTGCCTTTTACTGAGGAGTGGCTTCAGTCTGGCCACTCTACCATACAGGCCTGATTGGTGGAGTGCTACAGGGATGGTTGTTCTTCTGGAAGTTTCTCTTCTCTCCATAGAGAAATGCTGGAGCTCTGTCAGAGTGACCATCAGGTTCTTTATCACCTCCCTGACTAAGGCCCTTCTCCCCCGATCGCTCAGTTTGGCCAAAGCTCTAGGAAGAGTCCTGGTGGTTCCAAACTTCCATTTACAGATGATGGAGGCCACTGTGCTCATTGGGACCTTCAATGCTGCAGAAATGTTTCTGGACCCTTCCCCAGATCTGTGCCTCGATACAATCCTGTCTCGGAGGTCTACAGACAAATCCTTGGACTTCATGGCTTGGTTTGTGCTCTGACATGCACTGTTATCTGTGGGAACTTATATAGACAGGTGTGTGCCTTTCCAAATCATGTCTATTCAACTGAATTTACCACAGGTGTACTCCAATCAAGTTGTAGAAACATCTCAAGGCTCAATTTTGAGTGTCATGGCAAAGGATGTGAATACTTATGTACATGTGAATTTTTTCATTTTTTATTTTTAATACATTTGCAAGAATTTCAAACAAACGTCTTTCAAGTTGTCATTATGGGGTATTGTTTGTAGAATCATGAGGACAATAATGAATTTAATCCATTTTGGAATAAGGCTGTAACATAACAAAATGTGGAAAAATTGAAGCGCTGTGAATAATTTCCGGATGCACTGTATGTCCAAAAGGAAGGTCAAACATCTGGCCAGATACTGTTCTGTATCAGCCTTGGTAGTCACAGTGTGACTTTCTGTGCAATGTCTTTTCAATTAGGCAAACATGAATATGTATTTATGACACCTTTTAGGAGAAGGTCTTTTAAATTATAATTCTGTGATCATTTACTCACTCTCATGTCGTTCAAATCTTGTGTATTTTGTATTTGTTCCATGGAACACAAATGGAGATGCTCTTTTCCATACAAGGAAAGTGGAAGGTCATTTATCGGTGCGCCTATATTCCAAGCTTTTTGGAGCCATGCTTTTTGTGAGGAACAGGACAAAATGGAAGTCTTTATTCACTGATAATCTTGTGTAATCGCACTTGTGTTCAAATAAAAATGCTACCAAATGTGACACATTGGTTCTTAGAGTCACATGACCAAACACAAAGTGTTTTGAATGAGAGAATTGAACGCAAACAGAAATAGGATTTGAGAGCTGTGGAATATGGGAAGATTATCAGTGAATAATGACCTAAATTTACCACAAGACCTCAGAAGACTTGCAATATAGCGCACAAGTCATATGGACTACATTTAAAGATGCTTTGTTGTGCTTTTTGGAGCTTGGCAGTGTAAATCACCACTCACTTTTACTGTATGAAAAAGAGAAGCTCAGACATCTCCTTTTGTGTTTCACGGAGGAGATAAAATAATACTTGGGACGAGTTGGAATAGGATACGGGTAAGTAAATGATTTTTGAATGAACTGTTCCTTTAAAGGTGAAGTGTGTAATGTCTGTATTACTATGTCAGGCTGGTCTTAATGCTCAAAAGGTTGTCAAATGGGTTACTTAAAGTTGACTCTGCATATTAAGATGGGATACAGCATGTATTTTAACATTGAAAAAACTTTCATCCAACTATTTTTGCATGATTTAGGCCACAAAAGAAAGAGAAAACAGATAAAAGAGTCTCAGTCAGTCTATTCATCCAATATTAATGTGTTAGGCTACTCTAAAGTCTGAGCTTACTTATTCACATTCATAACTACTCTATCAAAATTCATGTGCAATCGATGCCTACTGAGGTATGAAATGAAGTGCCGAAGATCTTCCCACATGGGAAAGTTCGGCTCAGAATTTCATGCATGTTCTTTGTCCACCAAAATGAATATAAGTGAAGGCGGGGCAAGAGAAAGATAGAGCGAAAAGTCCTGCAGTGGAACAGTGGTGAATTCATGACATTTCACTGTCATCTGAGACCTGCTGGCTGAGGAGGTCACTGTGATATTTCTGAAGTAGATGCTGATGTCGCTCTGACATTTTGGCACGTGACGTGCATGCATAGACAAGAATGGTCATGAAGGAACAGCGCAGTGTTCATTTATTTGCATTTATTCAAGCAAGTTTGTGGTTTATTCCAACTTGATCTCAGTAGTAGTACAAGATGGTGCAATCGTAAGTACAAAAAAGTACGACTTTTATTCCCACAGAGAAGAATAAACGGAGCATCCGTTTTTTCATAGTGTTTATGCTATTTTACTCGACAGATTCAAAGCATATTGACTTTATCAGTTTTAGCAGAGTGCAAAAGAGCATCATGGGTTAAGATAGTGATAAATTAACATTAAATATGTTGATTTGTAATTAAAGTGTGAATACAGTACGTTATCGTGAAGTACACATTGTTAATCGGAGTATTGCAGAGACCATTTGGAATTTAAATCAAGTGAGGCCAGAAATATTGACAGATGATATGCTTTTTTACTGTCGCTGGAATGAAGAAAAGAGTATTTCTGGTTTGATTTTAAAGATGTGACTAATATGAATGCATGTTTATCGGGTTATCGGGAAAAAATACATCTCTCCAGGTCTCTTCTATTGAATTGGGGTTCAGGTTTCAAAATGACATTAGCTTTGGGGTAGGGCTACAACAACTTATCGATAATGGAAATCATCGACAACAAATTTCATTATCGATTTGTTGGATATTTGCAGTAAGTATAGAGAAGCCCCATCAGTGACGTCACTTCATAACCATTTGAAGAACAGCGAAGAATTTGAAGCGGAAACAACACATCTCTGGTTATCCAGTGCATGAAAGCACTTTATAAACACGTCAAATAGGATCATAATAAGCGTACAGTTTAATGTGGAGTGCTTGTGGTTTAATGATGCCGAATTTAGCTCCTTGTTGAACTTTCCCCAGCTGGACTTTTTTAGCACCCCCATAATTGTTGGTCTGGGTGGGGGAATCGCCACGGTTTTCAAACCTTGTTTCAAGTGTCGGCTTTTGCCATCTATCAAAGATTTGAAGCCCAATTAATGATGCTTGTCTTACAGAACACTGTGATGTGTGTGGTTGTGCACAACTCTGACGTTTTTTCATATCTTATTTCTTTCTCAGATAATATTTTAATTGTGGGAGATTTTAACATTCATGTTTGTTGTCCTGAAAAACCTTTGGTATCACAGATTTGAGATTTAATAGATTCTCTTAATTTCACTCAGTTTGTCACAGGCCCTACTCATGAGCATGGTCACACGTTGGATCTGGTTTTAGCTTTAGGTCCTGAAATTTGTTTTTCTGATCATATATCTGTGATTTTCATCACCACTTTGAATTATCTAGCTCTCGGCCTTCTGCTTATTGGTCTAGATTGATCACTTCATCTACATCTACGGCTTTTACAGATGCTTTTTTAGCATCCTCCTTTACATCATTTATTGAGTCTACCTCTTTTTGGGCAGGTCCTGATGAGCTGGTTACTTTGTTTAACTCAGTGTGTTCAAATATTTTGGACGTTATTGCTCCGTATAAAAACGTCAGGAACAAAGTTAGAGGTCAACCGTGGTTAGATAACGCTACTCGTGCTGTCAGACAGGAGTGTGGAAAGGCTGAATGGATGTGGAATAAAGATAAATTGCATGTTTCACATCAAATTATAAGTGAGAGTTTGTTGAAATATCAAAAGGTTGTGAAGGATGCAATAGCAAATTTTATTTCTAATATAATTTCTTTAAACTCTAGCTCTCCCAGAGTGTTTTTCAACACCATTAATAGGTTACTGAACCCAGAGAGAGTTGATTTAAACCCCTCTGTGGCTATTTGGATACATTTTTTGTTGATAAAATCAAGGGATTTCCTCCTCCAATTTACAACCCTGATCCAGTGATAGTGACTGATATGAGATTTTGGATCAGTATTACCTTGTGTCTCGATCAGAAGTAAAAGACATTATTTCTCATTTGAAGCCTTCTACTTGCCCCTGTGATGTTGTTCCTGCACGCCTTCAAGGATATGGTAGATATAATTCTCCCTAGCATCATGTATATCATCAATAGTAGTCTTGTTGATGGTGTGGTTCCACTTTGCTTTAAGCACGCAAATGTTCAGCCTCTTTTGAAGAAGCCAAGTTTAGATCCTTTGGATCTGAAGAATCTCTAAGCTGTGAAGTCTTCTTAAGATTTTGGAGAATGTAGTTATATCTCAGCTGAAGTCTTTTTTTTTAACTCAGAATAATGTCTTGGATAAATTTCAATCTGGATTTAGGGCTGGTCACTGTACTGAGTCAGCTCTGTTAAGGGTAGCAAATGATTTGTTACAAATTTGTTTCTCAGGTTATCATGCTGCTTTAATTTTGTTGGACCTCAGTGCGGCATTTGATCAAATTCTTATTAGTCATCTAAGGTATGCTGTGGGGTTACAAGTTACAGTTTTAAGATGGTTTACATCTTACCTTGAAGGTAGATCCTTTTCGTAAGGTTTGGAGATTTTTCTTCTTCCTCAGCACTCATTAGCTATGGTGTTCCTCAGGGATCTATCTTAGGTCCGATTTTGTTTTCTTTGTATATGCTACATCTTGGCATGATTTTTTTAAGAAATATTGTATATCTTACCACTTCTACGCAGATGACACTCAAATCTATCTCTCCCTGCAGCCTGGAGTGAATAGTTGTTTTAATTTGTTGTTGTTGTGTTTAGAAGAGGTTAAAGGTTGGCTGGGTCAAAATCTTCTCCAGTTAAATTATAAGAAAATGGAGATCATTATCTGATGTAGGTGGTGAAGATATCACCAATGGCTTAGGGCCATGGACTGCTAATCTGCAAAGCCAAGTGGAAAATCTGTTTTTTTTTTTTTTATTCAGCACTAAAATTTGACAAACAGATTAAGGCGGATGCGAAAGGTTGTTTTTGTCAACTAAGAGTCATTGCCAAAATGAAATGAATTTTATCATTCAGTGATCTGGAAAAAGTTCTACATGGTTTTATTTCTTCCTGCCTTAACTACTGCAATGCCCTTTACTTGGGGACTAGTCATTCATCTATGTCAAAGTTGCAGCTAGTCCAAAATGCAGCTGATAGGCTGCTCACAAATACTAAGAGGAGGGACCACATTTCACCAGTATTGGCTTCACTACATCGGTTACCGGTATAGTATAGAATTCAATACAAGTTCCTGTTCTTTGTTTTAAATTGGTTCATGGTACGGCCCCTGGTTACCTCACTGAGCTTCTACATTTGCGTTATTCGTGTAGATCATTAAGATCCGCCAATCAATTACTACTGACTGTTCAATGATCACACTTTAAGCTAAAAGGGGATCTGGTTTTTGAGTTGCTGGTCCGAGGTTGTGGAATGGACTACCTCTTGAGATTAGATCCTCCACTTCTATTTCTATTGTCATATCGTGTTTTAAAACGTATTTGTTTCCATTGGCTTCTGGCTCACACATTAATAGTAGTATAGCATGGGAACTGGCTGAAAAGGAGTCACTGCTTTCCTATTCTTGATAGAAAATAATGATCAAACTGATGTCTCCAAGCAATCAAATGGTCAGGCCTCATAGAACAATATCAAGTGCTGGGCACTTAAGAAACACTTCATAAAGCTTTAAAACTTAAACAATTTTTTTTGATCAACTGCTTCTTTGTGTACCTCACACTGGTCAAATTATGTGATTTCACCAGCAGGTATTGCAGTGTATAGTAGTACAATGCTTTGAAAATAAAATCAATAACAGAATCATTTACTTTGTGCTAAGGATTTTAAATTAAACCGTATCAAAGCTAACTCAAAAGAACACTAATCTCACTCATGGTAACTGAAAATAAACCCAATAAAAAAAAGAACATAAACGGAACTTAAAACATAACTATAAGCCCCAATAACTTTTCAATGTTAATTAATAACACCCCTAAACAGTCCCTAAAACCTGTACAGATATACCGCATTAATTATGCAATGACTACTGCCAATAGCAAGTCCTCAAGCATAAACAAATAGAGATGTTAAAGTATATTCCGAGCCATTTTGTCCTTTGCACCAAGAAAATTGAAAAAATGCAGACGTCTGATCGGTCCATAGCCACTGATCTACAAAGACCCTGGAACCTGAATAGAAAAAGCCAGAAATGAATGAAAGTGGATGAGGGCATGCTGGCTTCACTGACATTCTGTGTTGTAGAATATCGTTTTCCAGAAGTATCCGAAGACAGCTGCCTCATCAATAGTACGTATCAACTCTGAAATTAATGCAGTCTCTCTCTGTGTCAGCGCAGAAGCAGATTTGAGTCGTTTTAGTTAGATTACTTCAGCATTCTGTGTATGTCAACAGAGTATGTTGATAAATATTATAAGGATTCAGTGATGTGCTCATCCAGTGATGTGCTCATCCAATGTCGTATCATGGCTATAAGCCGGTAGAACAGGGGACGGTGAGCCAACAGGTTGCCAGACAACCTGGCATGGCCTTAAGTCGTTCAGTTTCTAATAGACTTGCTTGGCAAGCAATTTCCAGGCACTTGAAGGAGCGTGGCCCCTCAAGCACTCTAAATGACTACACTGTGAGAACAGAGTTTATGGGGAAATACTGACCTGCAGGAGAAGGATGAACTGAGGAAAATGCTGAATAGGCTTCACCATTAGACCGTAAAGTGTTATGCGGTCAATGCTGGACACCTGCTTTATCTGCAAACCTAAAGAGAAGCACCCAAATATTGATGGAAAGCAAGAACGGAGAGAAAGGCTGAGAGAAAGAAAAGGGTAAACACAGTCATTTCCGCATAGAGAGCAGAAGAAACTTGGCACTCAAGGGAGTCAGAGAGGTGGGTGGAGGTTAGCATTATACTATTGATTCTTCAGTTCCTGCCAGCAGACTTTGGCAGTCATTAGACAGCACACTGTCAGAGAGTAGGTGTGCTTGAGAGCCCTCCAGCCGGTTTCAAAGCAAGGATTTGTGCAGTTTAAAAGCTTTCATAGGAGTAAAAGATGCCATTCTTTGTATACAGTACCTGTAGAAACTGAACAGATTTCATCTAAAGCAAATATTATTGTCAATGCATTTTTAAATGTTTTTCATGTACCTTAAAATCACAGATAATCTCAGCTTCACATTTACATTTGAAACAAAATAAAAGCAACACTTAAAACCAGAAATGTAGTGTACATTCAGTGTTCAAATGTGAATGGCTTGCCTGAAATGATCTAACCAATTTGCGCTACTAAATTTAATGTCCAAAAGAGATTTATTGTGTTATTATTCCATAAAACAACACCGCCAGAGACAGACAGAGGTTCTTTAAGGTAAAACCTGTCAAACGTCTTTGTAAAGCCATTGGAAACAAATATCAGCCCTTACCTCGAGGAACTCTAGAAATGCTGGTTTAGATATGCAGGCTTTCTTAATCAGGGCCATGGCATTGGTGAAGTTATTGATGTATATCACTATATACATCCAGCACCATGGACTTGGAGAACTACGAGGAGAGAGGATTAATTGGAGAAAATATATTTCATATGGTTATGTTCGTTATGTTTATGGTACTCACAATGGACAGTTTGTTTTATCAGTAACGCAATTTCTTCCAAATAGTCCAAGCTGCTTGAAACTGCTGGTCTAGGTTCAGTTTATCCTACCCAAATAAAAACCTCATCTATAAGTGAGATTGAAGAAAGCTGACTCTAGGTCAGAGACTGCAGGCTACATCACTCTACATTGTAAAAATTTTTAAAATGTCAGTGAAAGCATCCATTTATAGTGGATCATTGAGTTACAGTAATGTTCTGCTAATCACATGATCTCAACATGCCAGCACTCGTGAATCTGCACACAACATCATATAGTCGCTTCCCAAACCGCACACTTTTGCACTAATCAACGTCATTTCGTAATGCAAGTAGTGCGAGTTAACACTGAAAATGCAACAAAAAGAAGTGTACTACGAGTACCCGGATGATGCACTTCTTCAACCGTCAAAACGGAGCGTGAAATGTTTAAGGGGTCATGTCATGAGGCCTCAAATTTTCTTTGATATTTTGACATATAAGAGGTCATTCTACTATAAAAACACACTGTACATTTTAGAACTCAAAAAAGTATCCCCATTGCAATAAATGCATTTATTGAAACCAAGCTACAAAAACAGCCCGTTCTCTACTTCTGCAACTTACCTACATCACTAGATATCCCATTAATTCATGACTGCCTCTACAGTGAAAAAACAACTAATTTATGTCATCGTACCCTTGGCAACACCCATTGGCTCGCTGTTCAAACTTGGAGAGAGAGCAGGACAAGCAAGCCTAGTGTGGTCTAACTATTCCTAAACACCAAAGAGGACCCATCTGGACTATTCTGAATTATTTTTGTATATAAAGATTCACTAGACAGACGTCTTTGACCATTATCATGTACCTCGCACCACTTTTAAAAGACGCAGTGTCGTTACAACTCTGAAAACTGTTATTTCGCCCATCTGCTCTATTTTTAATTGTTGGTGTATGTAAACATGCACTAGATGGACGTCTTGGACGGTTTTGATGCATTCCCAACTTCAGTGCATGATGATACTGTATGTGTCGATGAAGCATCTTCATCGTGCTTTGGACTAGGAGTCTGCCGTTTGTTGGCTCATATCAGCATGGATTGCATGTTTTTTCAGCTCTCATCAGCATGGATTGCTTGTGAACAAGTCATAATATGTCTCAAGCTTTGCAAAGGAACTGTTATTGAAGTTTGGGGCAGTTAAAAACAATATTGGACAAATCATAAATCTGTGAGTAAACAGATTAATTCATGAATATTTCAAATGCCATAAATGTTTGATAGTTTATGGCACTGTTGGGCTTAAAGTGAACAGTTTAATATATTCTGATGAAATGTGTTGGATGTGCGTTGTGTGTAAACCAAGAAATTTAGTTTTATACTGTTGTGGAGCTGGTTAATTCTTTTCAAACTGGGTATGGCTGTGGGTAGAGCTGCCCCCTAATAGTCGACCAAACGTTAGTGAATTAGAAGATTCTTAATCGACCAAGTTTTGATTTGTCGGTTGGTCGCAGAAAATAAAAACTTCACAGGAAGTGGTGAAGTCACGCAGTCAGAGACGGACAGACATGATCGTTTACACGGCTGATTCATGCGGTAATTAATTATGCATGTTCATGTTCAAACCAACTTACACCGGTATTACCGCTGGTTGGACGTTAGGTGGTACTATGGGGTAATTTGCGTTAAACAGGTTTAGGGTTAAGCTTAAACAATAAAGCAAGACGACTTGATTTAAAACTTTGAGCTGTATTTTTTATTTATTTTAACAAAAAATTCAAATGAAATGGGAAAAAATTAAGTGCAATTAAAATGTGTGTTGCAACTTTTCAACAGTTGTGAAGGGTTCTCTCTGGTAAATAACCCATTTCATCTGTGCATTCTCTACCGGTTGGGTATTTCGTTTTCCAGGAAAATACATCATGTTTGTGAATAAATTTGTTTTGTTCCCTCCTTTAAATTTTATCCAAGTATATCAGCAACCCTGGTCTGAGAGATCGGTGAATATTCTTGCTTTAGTGATTTTGCATTGAAAATAAAATTTTCAACACACATATACACACACACACACACACACACATATATATATATATAGTAACCACCTTTCCAATTACCATCAGGCAAGTATCCGTCTAAACATGCAAGCAGAAAATTACTTAAAGACATAAAAACCATTATAAATGTAAAAATAATAATTATAATGACAATAAACACAAATATAAATCATGGTTCAAGGTGAACGTGTTTTGTATTATTTTATGTTTTAATCACAGATGTATAGGCTGCAGAGTTATGTTTAGATTGAACTGCTCTGTGGAAATAAAGCTCAAAATCAAAGCACCTCTTGAGCAGAGATGCCTGAGGTCATTTGCACTCATAAATGATTCTGTTCTTGCAAGAAAATAAATCAGAAGTCATAAAAAAAGATAGAGTGAGAACCCTTTACTTACACGTGTTCCACTAGACTGCACTTCTCCATATAAACAGCATGTCATATATGCTCATAGACGTCTTTTCTGTCATCTGTTCTGAATAATACAATAAAGCATGTTTCTTCAAGTGCATGTCTGTGTGTCTATGGGCAAATTGTTTGTAATATTAATTTGATAATAATAATAGCTTAATAATAATTTAATACATTAATGGGAAAACGAGCTAAATATCATCTTGACATCGTCAAAAGCATCAGCTGTTGGTGATCACTCTGACCATCGTTGATCCCCGTGATCATCGTCTGTCGGCACTTTTTTTCTCTAAGACTAATATGACTAGAATCTTAATATCATGTGACTGTACATAATTTAAAAAATATTTGTCAAAAAACACTTTTCACATCTTTGTTTAAAATTGTAGCAATTGGCATAAAAAAAGAAAATCACTGAGTGCACATTTAAATCAATATGCAATCATCCTCTCAAAGTACTTGAAACTTGCCTGTGTTGAGACGACTTTGATTAAATGGCATTCTCCAGTGGATTTTATCCTGAAAGATATTTTCTATACAGGCAGATTTGTTGCCGTCTTGGCGGTCAGGGCAAAATATAGATGATTACAGGGCAAAGGGATAAAAGTAAACAGTAATTTTAGCTGTGTGTTTATGCAGCAAAGCGCCACTGTTTCCCATTCCGGGGACCAAAACATCCTCAACACTCCATTACTGCTGTGTATTTTTGTTTAGGCAAAATGGGAGCCATTCATTCAGTGCTTTGATTGAAGCTGAACAGAGCTGCTGACAGCAGCAGAGCTCGAAGGAATTGGGGAGGACATTAACGAGCCACAAATAGACATTAACCTCTGTCAAACTTGCTTTTTGAGGCCGACAAGTACGCCTGGAAATGATACAGACAGGCAAACAATTGTATTATCAATAAACATACAGATGTGCAACAAAAAAGTCATGTGATAGAATAACTTGTTCATAACTGGACAAACCAATCTAAAGTTTTGCTCTGGTAATTCTGAATTACAGGTGTATAGAAAATCAAAAGTCTCCATAAAGTTTGTAGAGCAAATAAGTCAAATACAAACTTGAACTTGAATTTTATTAATGAAAGAGTCACAGTGACATATAGGATGGAAACGCGGCTTTATTCACACATTGTTTTTGCAATAATATATATATTTTTTTATTAAATTCACAACTTGGAAGGAAGCGTAGCTAAAGTCTCCAATGTAGTGAAAATCCCGAACAAATTACTCTAATGAGCTGGTTCTTTTAAATCAACAGCACGCAACACACAGCTCATCAGTATAGTCCAATTCCCAAATGAACGACTCTAATTAGCTGGTTCTTTTGAATAGACAACTCAAAACAAAGTGCATCCCATGTAGCCTGATTCTCGAATGAATGACTATTTCCCTGGTTCTTTTTAATCTACAGCATGAAAAATAAAGTATAGTCTGATTCCCAAATGAATGACTATTTCGCTGGTTCTTTTTAATCTACAGCGCAAAGCATACAGCATGTCAGTGTTGTCCTATTCCTGAATGAATGACTCTTATAAGCTGGTTGTTTTGAATCTACAGCTCAAAACATACAGCTCATCCTGTGTAGTTTGATACCTGAACAAATTAATGTAATTAGCCGGCTCTTTTGAATCTACAGTTTGAAATAGTCCTATTCCCAAACAAATGACTCTAATGAGCTGGTCCTTTTATATCTACAGCTCAAAAAATACAATGTCATGTCGCCCGATTCCCGAAAAAAAAACAAAACTGTAATGAGTCAGTTCTTTTAATCAAAAGCTCAAAACATATAGCATGTTAGTTAAGTTTGATTCCTGAATGAATGACTCTTATGAGCTAGTTCTTTTGAATCTACAGATCAAAACATTGTGTCCAGTGTTGTCCGATTCCCCACCTGTTGGCCTCACCAACAAATAGGCATTCCACCAGATCCTGGTCAGAGTCCTCTCTCAAATGTGCACTTCCCCTTCCAGTTCTGGGAATTGCCAGTGATACAGAGGTACTCCCCCAGTGGATGGAGTGTGTATTGTGGAAGTGTGGTTTCTATCTGAGCAGTTGATCTATTCTTAACACTCTTATGAATGACTCTTTTGAACTGGTTCTTTATAGTGAATAAAAAACATACACCGTGGCAAGTTTTCTCAGGTATTCTCAGGTTTGCCTTATCTCTTACCCAAACAGAGGTACACCTACAAAAAAAAACTCTTTCTTGGTTCCTAGATTCCTAGTTGTACCAGGGCATATATCCAGATGTGGAGTATAGACAAGTATTTGTTTATCATTTTCAAGAGTCCATTCAGGTGCCTGGTTTGCAGTGGTGGAGCTTTCCAATGCACAGTACTTGCAAGTCATAAGTGTTCTCTCTGTGGTACTGCATTTAACAGACACATAATGAGAATGGCCTATGGATGCTATCTGAGAGGAGAGTCACTTCAAAAAGCTTATTCGTGAGTCCATTAGTGGCCCTTTGGCTCAGTGATGCAAACACATTTTCCCTGCCCTCGCTATGGTCAGAGACAGCCATCCGCACTTATATTATTTGGCTATGGTCTTTAAGTAAACCAGATCGGAACACTGTTAGTACACAAAACAGCTTGCCAGCTCTATTAACATTAGCCTCGGAGCACCATAATAACACACAATGCTCCAGTTAGATCTGCATGGTTATTTTCTAGTGTGGTTTGTTTCAAAGTTTAGATTAGGGATCATTACTTTCCCTACATGGAGGCTCAAATTCAGACCTGATGCACTAAATGATTTTTAAATAAACCAAGTGAAACTAAGAGCCCAGAACAACATGATGGAGCATCACTATGTACACTTATATTTATGTTTATGCATTTGGCAGATGCTTTTATCCAAAGCGACTTACAGAGCCCTTATTACAGGGACAATCCCCCCGGAGCAACCTGGAGTTAAGTGACTTGCTCAAGGACACAATGGTGGTGGCTGTGGGACTCGAACCAGCATCCTTCTGATTACCAGATTACCAGTTATGTGCTTAGACCACTACACCACCACCACACAGAAAAGGCTAAATAGCATAAAATCATATTTTCTTTAATCTGCTCACAGTAATGAAAATGTAAAATATGACTATTTAGTATACAGTAAGATAAAAAAAGAGAGCCTGTATTGTTATTGTTCTCAAACCAGAAACAAAGATGTTTTGTGGAACAAAAATGAAATGAATGAATGCATATGACTTTCTTTGTTCTGTGGAACACAAAAGGAGGTGTTAGGCAGAAGTTCAGCCTCAGTCACCATTTACTTTCATTATATGGAAAAATTAAGCAATGAAGATGCATGAAAGTAAAAGGCAACTGTGGAACCGCTGTGAACAAGATCTCAAGGCCCTTATCAACGTGCAACAAAAGTTGCTTAAATTTCAGGTTGTTTCTCAAAATATACTGACTTCAGAAGACTTGGAATATGATGTAGGAGCCCTATCCCAAGTAGTAATATTTTTGGGTCCTTTTTTGTTTTAATTTGAAAAGTATTCATTAAAATTTCTCCTTTTAGAAAGACATACAGGTTGAGCAAAATGAGGGTGACTAAATGATAAAAGAATTGGTAACACTTTCAAACAGGGTTCAGTTTGTTACATTAGTTGACTAACCAATGAACAATAATTTTATAGCTATTATTAATCTTGTTTAATGTTAGTTTTACATATACAAATAAATGTTTTAAAATTGTATTAGTTAACATTAGTAACTGCACTATGAACTAACATGAACTAAAAATAAACAATTGCAATTTTAATACCTAATATTAATAAATGCAGTAAAAATTATATTGTTCATTGCTAGTTCATGATATCTAATGCATAAGGCATATAACTTTATTTTAAAATGTTACAACAGAATTAAAAATTTTGGGTCAATTATTCCTCATGCATATCTTCCTAAAATAATAATAATAATAATAAATACAATTATAATGTTTTAAGTACCAAATGTATATAGGTTCATTTGAGACCCTAGGTACTGAATGTAATAGTGTTTTTTTTTTTTTTTTTGCACTTATATAATTTTTATGATTATTTAATATCTATATATGTTTACTATTACAGGATATCTATGTCTTTGTTTAATAAAAGATAAATTATTTCTATATTCATACACATTAATACTATAACAACAACAACGTTAAATCATCAGTACTCCATATGCGTGCACACAAACATAATATACATGCTATTTCTTACTCAAACTGGTGCTGTTGTTTCATTGATTGACTTGATTTACATTTGACATTGCAATTTGATGAAGAAACAACGTGGAAGTAAACTATAGCAAGTGTAACACATGAACAGTATGATTTGACTTTTGTCATTTGAGTGTACTATTGAAATTCAAAGTTGTTTTCAAAACATTTAAATATACATTCAAATATATATTATTTTATTATTTTCAAACTCTCTTGAAAATGTTACACTATCTCTGCATTTTGTAGATCCATTTGTGATAGATATACGTTCCAGGTCTCTGAAGACCTGAATATGTACAGTAAGAGTGTTTGGTGAAATTCCCCTGGATTTAAGGTTTAAATAATGATTTCAAAACTATGCTTTATGACTCAAGTTTCTCTAGTACTTTAGAGTATTTTCTTACTCACTGAAGCTACAAAGAGGTCCCCAATCTTTTCACTTGCGTCCCATTCGGCCACCCGAGATGCCAGCGCAATCTGAAACATGGAGTGGCACTGCATGATTTCCCGCAGATGGAAGAAAATAGGTCGTATTTTCCTGATGCTGAGGATCCGAGGCTCCGCCTCCATCAAAGGTCACAGGTATTCCTAAAGAGTCATGCAAAATGGAGATTAAATTTCTTATACATGCTTCCACCTTAAAAGTAAAACAGACGCATGGAGAATAAATTCATTTACAGCTCTTTCTTGCTTCACCTGGACAAGGGAGTGAGATTACAAATATGTTGAATTAATTTTAACAGGGAGGTGAAAAAAATGGTGTCTCAGTGCATTACCATTTCATTCATTTAAATACAAGATTTGATATGTCCAATTTTGCATGTATGAATACATCTTTGAAATAATGCATGTCTTTGACACATGGAGATGTATGCATACTTATCCACATGCACCTCCCTTTATAGGGCTCTTTCAAGGTTTCTTGTCTTATCCAGTGAACTTTGTTTTAAATGTATTTACCGCCCTCTTCTTCAAGCTATAGGATGAAAGACAAATTCCTCTGAATTAAAAAGTATAATACAGGTTTACAAATATTCTGATATAAAGATTCTGATTTATGCATTTGTCAAACTCCCACAGCGATATGAATTCTCATGAAATGTCTCTCTCTAAAAGCGAAATTTATTAGTCCCAGAAAAAAACGTATTAAATGTAATTTATTCACTTGTTAATGTTAAATACTCCCTCTGAAACCAGCCTGTCTGGCATATAACAAGTCTCAAATTTAAGTTATTCTTAGCTAAATGTTTGTTTAGCCTTGAATTTCTTAAATTGCTAAACAAGTTGGTTATCAGCCATAAAGAAACTACAAGAGCTAATCTTTAAAAGCTAGTTAGACTGTGGACACAATAGATTTTTCATGCCTGCTTTCATCCCTACCCTATAGCATCCACTGCTAATGAATTATCGACAAAGAGAAAATAAGACAAAGAATGAGATAATGGGACTATTTCTTTTTCTAAAGGTACGCCTGGCCACAAAAACACTACTAAACCAACATGATCACACGAGAAGTCAGCATGCTGTTTCCGAAAGTTCTGGTACCCTTGGATCTGCAACAGTATGCCGATTCACTGACATACCCAATCTCCCATCAGACACATTTGCAACGGCTCCACAACAGCTAATTTCCCTCAGTTGCATGGGAGACTAGAGTTCAATCCTCATTCAAATCGAGGAGGCAATCATGTTTGTATAAACAATCACGAGCATTATAAGGAGGTTAAATTTTTATCCATAACATTGCATTTTGTGTCTACTAACGATTAGGTTTGGGTTTTGGTTGGTAGATTAAGTAAAATAAGTATTTCTCTTCACAGTTTTACACCCTGTACAGATGTAAACAATTATCTTGGCTTCTGGCGACCTTTCCTGGATATAAATGATATCACACTTGTTTCTTTCTTTTCTTTATTGTATTTATATAGCACAATTTATTGCAACTACAGCTGCACCAATGTGCTTTCCAGCGATAACAAATAGAGAGTAAATACATAGACATCACAAAAAAAAAAAAAAAAGAAACAACATAGAACAACAATAGAGGATTTAGCCTCAACGCTCAGAGGAATTAAAAGCCTGAGTTAAAAGGTGGGTTTTTAATAATGATTTAAAACTGGAAATAGTCTGAGCCAATCTAATGTGAACGGGTAACAGATTCCAAAGTTTCGGGCAGCGATCGAGAAAGCACGATCCCCTATGTTTAAGTCTGGATCTAGGGATCGTTAAGAGAGACTGCTCAGAGGACCGTAGGGATCTATTTGCTGTATAACGTTTCACTAAAGAATCAAAGTATATGGGTGCCAGACCATTTAAGGATTTAAAAACAAACATTAAAAGTTTATATTCTATACGGAAACAGATCGGCAACCATTGAAGAGAGTACAAAATTGGAGTAATGTGCTCACGCTTTTTTGTACCTGTCAGTAGCCTAGCGGCCGCATTTTGGACTGTCTGCAAACGCGCCAACACTGTCTGGCTAACTCCTGTGTAGAGAGTGTTAAAATAATCGAGTCGTGAAAAAATAAAAGCATGAATCACTTTCTCAAGGTCATTAAAAGAGAGAAAGCTCTTTACCTTGGATAGAAGTCTAAGATTAAAAAAGCAAGATTTAACTACATTATTTATTTGCTTATCGAATTTGAGGTCTTTATCAAATAGTATGCCTAAGTTCTTCACAAGTGGCTTATTGTACATAGCCAAGGGACCAAGATTGTAACTTAGAGAAACTTCTTATTATCGTTTAGTTTCAGATAATTTAAAGCCATCCAGCTTTTCACGTCATTTAGACAGTCCAAAAGCAGATTTAAAGCATTCTTGTTGAATGGCAAATAAATCTGCGTGTCGTCGGCATAACAGTGAAAAGAAACACCATGTTTATTGAAAATAGAACCCAATGGGAGCATATATAACAAAAACAAAAGAGGAGCAAGAATGGACCCCTGCGGTACACCACAGGTAAAACGACCCCTAGACCAAGATGTTATGATCCACTGTATCAAATGCTGCACTAAGATCCAATAACACCAAAATTGTTGAGGATCCTGAATCAGCACTTAATAGAATATCATTATGAACCTTTAAAAGAGCAGATTCTGTGCTGTGTTTTTCCCTAAATCCAGATTGAAAGGTTTCAAACATAGAATTCTTCTCTAAAAAAGATTGTAATTGACTAAAAACTACCTTCTCTAAAACCTTTGAGAGAAACGGTAATTTTGAAATTGGTCTAAAATTAGTTTGTATGCTCTAAAACACTTACCGCTTTATCCTCTAGGGGCAGTGTTTTAAAATTCAGTCAACGTATTCCGATTTCCGCTAAAGAAAAATCTGCACACACTTGCCGATTTACAGAGCTTTGATTTCACAACAGTGCTAGATGAGCGAAATTGATTCTGAATGACTAGATTTCATAGAGCGTAAAGCTGTCAATGATCTGTGATTCAATTTCAGACTGTGCCTCTCCCTTCAAAGGAGTGTGATAATAAATGCTTTTCTCTTCAACACTTGCTGAGATCAGAATTATGATTAACAAAACTCCAGACTATGAAACCCAACAAACCTGCATGCTTCTGTTTAAAGGGATGTGAATGCAAATTCAGTATTAAAGACAATTTAAAGTGATGTTTTTGTTTTGTAGCTCTGAAAAAGCTGGGCTTTCAGATTTGAGGTATGTCGACATTTTCTGTAAGCCTTTCGCATGCTCTTACCTTTCAATCATGACATCTATTTAACCATTTCAAGTCTGGCTGTGGCTCAGTTGGTAAGAGCGGGTTGGCCACTAATCGCAAGGTTGGTGATTCGAATCCTGGCCCACACGACTCAACGTGCCGAAGTGTCCTTGGGCAAAACACTGAACCCCAAGTTGCTCCCAATGGCAGGCTAGCACCTAGGCGTTTTTGGTGTATGAATGTGTGTGTAAATGGGTGAATGAGTCACAGTGTAAAGCGCTTTGAATACCGTTAAGGTTAAAAAGGCGCTATATAAGTGCAGACCATTTAAAGGTGGCAATTCAATTTGACTTCTAACTACTCATTTGAATCTATCTGAGAGAGCACGAAATGCTTTTGAAGTATCGAAGGACTGAGTTCTAGGCCTAGAACGTACTAATACGTTTTCGTTTGAAAACGCATCTTTTTGCTCCGTTTTTGGCCTTCCGTCCACACTGAGATGGCGTTTTTGTTTGTAAAATCAGAGCTTTTTGAAAATTCACTCCAAAGTGGATAAATTTAAAAACGACGTTTTCGTGTTGTAGTGTGGACTGTGAAAACAGACGCTTTGGAAAACGATGATGCATTTTTAGTCATGTGATCTATCCAACCAAAACAATCAAGATAGCGGCAGGTGTTATAGCGGCGTTGTTGTACTTGATACCCGCTTTGATAGCGTTGTTAAAAAATAAATGTTACTTTGTACAACCTTCACATTGCATTCCTTCAAAAGCGAAGGGAAGTTTACTCAGAATTGGCGTTTAAGACCGTACATGCAATGGGGATTTTCCCAAGCGTTTTCATACATTCAGTGTGGACGAGCAACTTTAACGCTAGTGTGGACGGAGAGTGTTTTGAAAACTAAAAGTTATTAGCACAGTTATTCTTGGCCCAGAGATCCTCTGTCTTACCTGTAGAATCCGTTTCAAAGAGTCCAGGTAACTCATCTCACTGCACAATTGCACCCAGAATATGGCGTCGCACAATCTGTGGAAGAGATTAAAGACCTTATCCACAGAGACCTAGTTAGTGGGACACAAGTGAGTTTTTCTAGTTGTTACAATGATATGGGTAGTTGATGCATAACATCAAGATTTTAGGCTAAAGTTTAGATTTTAGATGCTGTTACTGGCCACCATTTTAAAGGAATTTTTAAAAACGAAAATGTTCTCATCATTAAAGGCCTGTTCACAACAAATCTGTGACGCTGTTGCGAGACGAACCTCTGACAGAAGGTCTATTCACAAAGAGTCCATAAAAACATTAAATGAAAAACTATTTCTCCCCTGTACAGTAGGTGGTGCTGTTGCAGTTCTGAACATGTATACCAGTCTCCTCCCCATATCTTCAGCTGTCAGAGATGAATGTATTGAATGATGTTAAAGCATTTATTTACTTAATTCAGCATAACAGTTTCATTATGTTCTGTCCATGGTGTTGATGCATTTTGAGGAGTATATAATATTTCTGTAATGTGAGTGAGATGAATAAAAAGCACTGTTGCATAAATACACCGATCAGCCACAACATTAAAACCACCTGCCTAATATTGTGTAGGTCACCCTCGTGCTGCCAAAACAGCTGATTAGCGCCACCAACACATTGGATTGAGCAGTTGCAGCGACTGACAAAAATCTCTTATCTCATTGGTCAGTCAGTTTTCATCGCAGTCCGAAGGAAAAAAAAAATATTTACAAATCGGGACACTCTCCATAATAAAAAACAACCTTCGGGTTGTCGAGGCGATTTGTTGGGCTCGGTATGAATAGCGGCATCAAAATACATTTTTGCCGTACAAAAGCTCACTCAGAACAAACATTTGTACTGAAAAAAACAGGTTTGGTGTGAACAGGCCTTTACTCACCCTCATGCCATCCCAGATGTGTATGATTTAGTATTTTCTGCTGAACACAAACAAAGAATTTTAGAAGAATATCTCAGCTATGTAGGTCCATTCAATGCAAGATAACAGTGTCCAAAACTTTTAAGCCCAAAAAAACAGCATAAAAGTAATCCATATGTCTTCAGTGGCTAAATCTACACCTTCAGAAGCAGTATGATAGGTGTGAGTGAGAAACAGTTCAATATTTAAGTTATTTTAGTATAAATTCTCCTCCTGCCAAGTAGGTGGTGATGTGCATGAAGAATGTGAATTGCCAAAAACAAAAGAGGAACTCCTCTTAGGAGAGAAGAGTGCTGTTTGAAAGTGGAGGTTTACAGTAATAAAATGACTTAAAAATGTACCTTTTCTCAGCCACACACCTATCATATCACTTCTGAAGACATGGATTAAACCACTGAAGTCATATTATTTTCTATTATGCTGCCCTTATGTGCTTTTTGGAGCTTCAAAGTTTTAGAACCTGTTATATTGCATTGTATGGACATACAGAGTGGAGATATTCTTCTAAAAATCTTAATTTGTGTTCAGCAGAACAAATAAAGTCATAAACATCTGGGATGGCATTTTTAATGACTGTTTTGGCTTTACTAGTCCATTTGAAATGGTCCTTTTTGTTGTACCATGTAGTATCTCAATGAAAATGAGGTTATAAATAACTGTCCTATAAATAATAATCAATAAAAGAAAGACAATTTTTTAATTTTAATTAATTTTATCATTGTTTTTATGTTATCAATTACTTAATTCAATTATTTGTTTTCTATGTGTTTATCTCAGGTTTTATTAATTGATTCATATTTGATTATCAAATTGCAGATTCTTTCTTTTAATATCCACATGTTGAAAATTGAATGCTGGATTTATTTATCGTATTCTCACCTGATTTATTGATTTCTCAAATAATTATTGAGTATCACATTTGGGGGCCCTATACATAAAAGCTGCATGCATAATAATTATTAAACACAAAAACAAAAATGCTGTTTACAATAGTTTTTGATTGAGATAATATTCATGGATGCTCCATAATTCTTTATAATCTATGATGGAACTCTATTACTCAAATGTTGTTTCCCCCATAAATGTGTATAATTTGGCATGGGCTATGTGCACAATCAGTTTAAAGACATTCGTTCCCATTAACTACATATACACACATCTGTTGGCTGCTAAGTCCATCTGGCATCGGTCCCAGTTGGGTGGTTTGCCTCTGATACCATCACATCCATAAACACTGTATCATCCTCGATGTCTTCTGTCAGGATACACAAAAACACAAGTTCAGATTTCTTATTTATCCCTGAAAAGCAAGAAGCATATACTGTGTATAAACTGTACTTATTATCTTGTTACAACTCTGAGGAGTTGCTCAAACAGAAACAGTGCAAAGAACTCTTTTGCTGTTCGGAACAGGCTGTGCCAAGACACATCCAAACAATGTTTCACTCCACACAGCTACAAATGAAAACCTCCCGATATACTATTTTGCGCATTTTCAGAGGCCCAAAGCCACACAGTCGTATCAAAATAAGAAGATAACCTTCAAATCAAAATGTCTAGCATTAAATGCTGCCCAAACAAAGTCATCAACAGTTGAAATTGGGAATTTTTGGACATTTAGAGAGTGGTTTTTAACAGGCAGCATGCCAGTCTCTGTTTCCAAATGGTAATCTTGCCCTATCATGCACAAGGAAAATATGGGGACCAATCCCAGCCAATCATCAGATCGTCTCGCCACCTTTTATATCAAAGCAGTCCAATCTCTTCTTAAAAGCAGATTTACTAAAGCTCCGAGAGCCATCTGACTCCATCAGCTGTTTTTTCATCTTGTCTCCATGGCAGATCGTCTGCCATCTCTTAAGAGGTCTGGCATAATTCAATGAACCGCCCTGTTCCTCTGAGAAAAAGCATTCGAAATATATAATTGCCTCCTAGATTGGTCTTTTTCTGTCAAAGGAAAAAGGGGTGAGGAAGGGTGCTTGAAAGAAGATAAATTGTCAAATGAAATATTTTATTATATTACCTGAGTGGTCCTTTTTATGTAGAAACGAGACTGTTCTCATGACGGCGATTTTGGTTTTCTCCAGGCCAACTTTTGTTCCACATGTGCTGCCCGCATCAGCTGATGGACCTGTGCATGAACCAGAGGGAACAAGAAGATCATGGGCAATCCATCTGGAGCCCCTGCAAAGCCAGTGCCATGGTACACCCATATGGACAAAGGTCAGCCATCTCCAGCCCTCAAGCATAAACAGCCATGCCCGGATCTGCCTGCCATTTGTGAGACACTAGAACAGCATAGAGGGCTGAAGCTGGGTGTGTGATCAACAGGGTTTGTTTCAATAGCCACAAGATCCAAATCATGTGAGAGAACATCAAGGCAGTGATATGTTTATATATTTTTTTTAAAGCAGGGGGATGGCCCATCTCTGCAAAAGCAGGTCAGTAGTAGAGAGCATGTGAAAATGCCTTGCTTGAACCAGATGAGAGCTGTTTACTTTAAATATACAAGTGACCCCATAACTCACCCTCACACATTAAAGATTAAGGTAGCTGAAGCAGTATGGAAGTGATCTGAGTGGTATATGGTTTGTTCAAAACAGAGAGAGAAACAGAAATAAAAACAGATTCAAAGAGCCTGGCCTGTGGGATGTCCTGGACCAACATGTCCGAGCCATGACGGCTCCACCTCGCAGCTTATAGGGGATTGCTTCTAATGTCTTGGTGCCAGATACCACAGGACACCTTCAGGGGTCTTGTGGAGTTTGTGCTTCGGAGGGTCGCCACTGTTTTGGTGGCTCGAGGAGGACCAACTGCATATTAGGCAATAAGGTCATAATGTTTTGGCTCATCAGTGTGTGTGTATGTGTGTGTGTATATATATCTGGTGTGAAGTCAATTACTGTTTCATGTTTTGATGGGTTTTTTTTTTTGTTTCTTTTGTTTTTACAACAAGCCTACCACAGGGTATTTGGCATGCTTTGGAAAGAAAAACATTAATTTCTTATAATAGATGCACAAAAATAGCCAGAGGAATAACTGGTTAAACTAAGCAAAAATCACTATTAGACGCAATCTAATTCTTGCTTATCGAGAGACGTCTGGCTGCAGGAAGCTTACAGAGCATAACTCAGAAGAGGTAAAGGTGAGTCTGGCCATGGGAAATTGGTTTCTGAGGGATGGCCGCCTGGGCAAAGTGTTTTCCATACCAGTGTGACCTCATGAACGTGTAAGTGCAGATAACACCGTGCACACTGAATTCAAATTTGCAGCAATTTAGAGCAATGGAAAAGTGTATCAGTAAAGCTCAGTTTTAGTAGTGGTTCTGCAAATGCTAGTAAACACTGCCCTCTGGTGGTAAAAATCATAACTTTCACAGATCAAAATAAATCATCTAATCATGGACCAACCCATCAGCCTGGAACCATGGAGGGCTTAAATCTTTTTAAAGACCTTTTGCGATTGATCATTATGAGGTGAAAACTGTTTTTGACACACACACACACACACACACACATATATAGATATATATATATGTATATAAACTTGTGATTTTTTTGGAGGCAAGAATATCAAGAAGTTGTCTCAGGGTTACACTAAATGACCCAAAGAAAAAAAAATTTGCCTTTTCATAAAAATGTAAAAATGTTAATATTTAATGAAATATAAAATTGTTTATTTTTAAATAGATTTTTCAAATGAATAGTCCACGTTCAAGTGGCAGCATTTGTGGCATAATATTGATTACCATAAACATTCATTTTTACTCGTCCCTCCTTTTCTTTAAAAAACAACATTCTGGGTTACAGTGAGGCACTTACAGTGGAAGTGAATTGGGCAAATACATAACCTTAAAATACTCACTTATTCAAAAGTATAGCCAGTATGCATGTTAACATTGTTTTAGTGTGATAAAATCACTTACTAACCATTTCTGTGTAAAGTTATAGCAATTGTAAAACTCCCTTGCCATGACGATGTAATGTCAACAAACCGTAAAACACTAAAACGACTATAAAAATGGCAAACAACTTTAAAGCTCAAATAATACATACATTTTCACAGAAGAATTAATGCAAGTGCTTTTATAAAATTAGAAGCTTCACATTTCTGCATTTAAACTATCCAAAAATTGGCCCCATTGACTTCTATTGAAGTGCCTCACTGTAACCTTGATTTTTACTTTATTTTATAAATTTTTTGGTTAAGAAAATTAGATGCGATTTGAAATGATATGTGGTAATTCAACATTATGCCACAAATGCTGTCACTTAAGCTTAACATGTATTGAACTTTGATTCCTTTCAGGGTCTAAATGGGTCCATTCTGTTTTAGTTTTTTTTTGTCACATGATAGCAAAATGGCTACACCACATGACTTTGTTTTGATGGACAGTTAAAATAACTGAAAGATGAATAACTGAAAGCATGTTCATAATAAAAGAGCTTTATTTAGCTAGTTGTTTTGTTTGCATAGCATTTGTACTGTAGTTTGGAATACTGCAAAGCCGTAATTTAGACAAAGAAGCTTTAATATATGATACTCTAGCGTTAAAAAGCTTGGAAAAACAAATATATGTTTGTTCTTAAAGGAAATGAATGCTTCTCTTCACCTCAGATGCAATGAAGTGTCCTTTTTCAGTTACTGCAGTGGAGCACTCTTGCATTTGAATTTAAAAGATTGAGTTATAAATTATTATAAATAAGCATTATGGATGGATGAATCGAAGTTTGAGGTGTTGAGATGTTGTTAGAAAAACTTGGTTGGAAAATCAATGAGAAGTGCCCAATAAGCCAATCACATCTTTGGGAAGGGCAGCAGAAATCATGGGATAAAACAACACTTGAGGATCTAGAACACACTTATATTTTTTTTATATATATATATATATATATATATATATATATATATCATATTGTTTATCCATTTAAAGCATCCATGTGGATAAACGTATTTTCTTACACAAACAAAAATGTCATTGTGTTTCCAAACCTTACGGTAGTGTAGTTTTGATTTGTTTGAACATTTTCAGTCACTGCATAATCCCCATCATTTGTGTTTTCATATAGTTTGGCAACAATCTAACACAGTCTGGGAGATTCACATGAAATCACACACACACTCAAAAAAAAATTGCTCTTAGGCTAAAGGTGATTCAAATCGCAGACAGTGGTTTATGTGTTTCAAATGAGTTTTCTTAACACAAATAGTTTGTGTAGAAAGAACTTAGCTGAATTGGGCAAACCCAACCAAATTAGACATATCAATGTGTGGAGGCGAAGGCATGGTTGAGCGTTCGTCTGCGGAGAGAGGAAGTGAAAGGGTTTTCACCTGAGATGAATTGCTGGTAATTGCTGTTTTTATGTTCACAGTGAGAGACAGGGGAAATGAAAAGGGGCCAGACCTTGCAGTGGGGGTGTTGGCCGCTGCCAGAGTGTTTGAGTGCATCTGTGAAGCTCTAGCGTTACGCAGTCAAGCGACCACGTTTTCTGTTATTAATAAATTTACCTTTGAGTTGGATTCGCTGTCTCCCGCTTCCTCAGTTAATTTTAACATTTACTCTCCCTATTGTGTCCCTTGCAATGCATGCTGGGAAATGGAAATCCCTTGCCCAGTTTCATTAACACTAGTTAGTCCCATCTCAAAAGTATTAAGTAAACTTAATTTAAATGGATTTTGGATAAAATGCAATGAAAGTTGTGACAAAGTGTTTTAGAATTGTGCTAAAATTGAAGCAGACACAAAAATGAATTCTACGGTCGACCTTCTACTGGAGACATATCTTCATATGGAACATCGTCATAGATCACCTCCTCACTAGCCGTCTGGTGTTCCGACTCAGCAGAGCTCTTTCCTGGGAAAAGATTCACAAAGTGAGGAAATGTAGGCCTAAGGGCTGCGTGTGTTTTCTAAAGTATAAAAACAGCAAAAGACACCTTTGCAATTCCACAAACAGGAAATAGAGAAAACCTCAGAGGCAAAATTGAAGTGCTTTTCTTGAAAATGTTCAACGATTTGATGATCTGAGGATTTTATGAAGCGCTTCTCTCAAACCAGAGTGCTTATCTACTCTAACACACAAGCATATGCTCATATGGATACTTATTGTGAGCTTTGCTCTGTTTGACTAAATTATTTTGATCAATTCTTTACCCCATTTTCCTAAACTCTGTTTGCAGTCAACATCAATCAAAACATGCCGGTCCAATTGAACCTAGCAGGCTACATTGATTTTCTTTTAAAGTATAAAATGCCCAGAGTGAGTTCTGTTCAAGACTACACAAAGCATTGTTTCAGATGTTAAGGTTGCACTATGTGTATTGTGAAACAGATTACCTAGTCAAGCTAAATAAGCTCTCGCCAAGAATAATGTCCCTTGGATATTTTTTTTTGTGCTCCTTTTCTCCCCATTTTGGAATGCCCAATACCCACTACTTACTAGGTCCTTATGGTGGTGTGGTTACTCACCTCTGAGACAGTCAATCCACGCATCTTATAAAGTGACTCGTTGTACATGATACCAGCGGTGACTCACAGCATGTGGAGGCTCATGCTACTCTCCGCGATCCATGCACAACTTACCACGCACCCTATTAAGATCGAGAACCAATAATCGCGACCACGAGGAGGTTACCCCATGTGACTCTACCTTCCCTAGCAACCAGGCCAATTTGGTTGCTTAGGAGACCTGGCTGGAGCCACTCAGCATGCCCTAAATTCAAACTCACGACTCCAGGGGTGGTAGTCAATACTCGCTGAGCTAACCAGGCCCACAGGTCCCTTGGATATTATTTCCTCGAGGTAAATATCCTTGAAAAAGATACATTTCATTTTGACCCATGTGGCAGGGCGGAGGGCGGGGCCAGGTCGTGATCCTACACACCCGGTCCAGTATTAGGCTAATCAAGCCAGTTCTCGCCTCCTTTCCATTGATCCCTTTACACGACGGACATGTCCGTAAAAAATCTCTCTCTCCCGCACGATCCTCTGTAGTCGACCTTTAGCTGTAAGAACTGAGACTTGTTATATGAGGTTATAATATTATTTTGCCTATATTACCAGACTGATTTTCTCGCATTTTCTTAAAACCAACATTTGGAATATTATCCTTTCCCCAAACGTCCCTCCCAATTTTCAAACTAAACCTATGCCCTTGCTTCACCAAATAAACTGACTGAATCAGTCGGAGCAGTTAATGAATTAAGTGACTAGTTTACTCATTTAGTCATGTCTTGTAATGGTGTTGACAAAACAGGCAGAGACAAAGATGAAGCTTAGATGAACCCATGTGCAGTTTATTCTCAAACATGGAAACCAGTATCCCAAACTATAAAAGAGAATGAAACAAAAACAAGAAACCAAGGACCTAACTAAACATGACATCTAGACTTGACTAAGACTAGAGCAAAACAAAACCACAACAAGGTTACATGTACAGTAGCTAGACTAAACTTGACAACAGACAAAGCAAACATGAGGGTTTAAATACTCAAGACATGGGTAACAAAGGCCAATGAGCAAACAGAACTCTAAAACAAGATAACAAGACAAATAACTAAAACCAATGACAAACTAGAACTGAATCAAAGTAATAAAACAATGAACCAATGAAAACCAGACAATGAACAAGAAGGGAAAACAGGATATCACAAGACTAGGTAACAGGAACTTAACAGGAATTTCAAAATAAAAGTACACAAACAAACGATAACAGGGAATATGTCACATGTCTGAAGTTAGAACCGTTTCGTATAGGTTACTTAAATGTTTACCGAAATCGGCCATTACACTTGTTGTTCATGTGACATGTATTTTGACTTGCCCCTCCTTTTCTTACAAAAATGGAAGTGTAAAGTTTTGGAGGGTTAAAAAGGCAGAAATGTGAAGCTTATAGTTTTATAAAAACACTTACATTAATTTGTGTGTTAAAACTTGTGTATTATTTGAGCTGTAAAGTTATTTAAATCATTGTTTTTAAGGGTTCTTTAGGGTTTACAGTGTTATATTGCCATGGTAATGAAGTTTTATTTGAAAAGATTAGTAAATCTAGGAGAAGTGCCAACATTTTCAAACCCTTAAAATAATTGGCAATTTCATTGGACCACTTGTCTGGCTTATTGATTCTAAGTGCAAAGAATATCAGACAGTAATGCCACAAATGACTCGACTATGTCATAAATTGTACTGCTGCAAAAGTCATGACAAGACAAGATGTTGTCTAAACAGTAGCTATTCTTGGTGCTGCTTCAAAGTTAATCAAAAATTGAAATGAAAGAAATGATAGAACTGTCTGCTAGCAAGTAGCAAAACAAATTAATTAATTGAGATTGAGGTCAAGTTTCCAAATAAGGACAATTCATAAAATCTTCTTTAAGCACTTGTAAAAAAAAAAGTCTACAGTTTATTTCTGGTGTTGTTTAAACCAAAGGACAAAACTCTCGCATAAATGCGCAAGGTGAATCTCAATGTGTTCAAATGTATTCAATGCATGTCCTTGCCAAGTTCAGAACATAAAAATCAAATAATAATAAAAGGATTAGTGAGATAAACAGCCAAGCACTTTGTTGCTTTTTGTTGAATCCATCAAAATAATGTAAAATTGGTACAAATCGGATGTCTGAATCATCAAACAATACACTTTTGTTTATCAAACCAAACTCGTCATCTCAAACATTTAAATTAACCAAAAATTGTAGCTGTGGCAATCGGATCGTTCAGTGTATTTGAAATACTTATTTTTAATATTAATAATCATACTAATATATATATATATATATATATATATATATATATATATATATATATATATATATATATATATATATATATACACACACACACACACACACACACACACACACACACACATTAAGTTTTGCCTCTTACCTTCAGCATGTTGTGTTGGGCTTTGTCTGGTTTCCTCAGTTCCTACACTAGGTTGAAAAGTGCATGTTTGCTCCTCTGTCTTCACCTCAGTGTAATTCCCTGTCTGGTCTTCCTCTTCGTTTAAGTTCTCTGATACAACCAACCCTGTGGAAGCTTGATCTCTAGAACATTTCCCAAAAATAGAGCCATATTATTGCGGACCTCTCAAGGGTATTGCCATGCTTTGATTAGCTCGGTCCTGAGACTTGGAGGTGGGCGGGAGGAGAGTTCAGATGACATCAGCACCACATATGAGTGGTACAGTGTTTTGTGCGGAGGATTTAATCTTATACGAATGAAAATGAGATGGAAAGGGGGTCGAGTATTTCAAATGTAAGTATTTCTAGAGATGTGCAGTCTAAACACATCATGGAGTTAATTTACCTGTGAATAAGTGGATGAAATGCTACTTTCCACACTATGTTTATACTGTTATTTAACTGCAAGCTAGTCCATCCACCATTCTGCTTTCTATTCTAACTGCATTTTACTACAGCAAGTTCATGTGATCTACAGCTGTGTCCTACTAAAGAGAACCCATATTGCCCATAAGTTAGAGAAAAAATAAAAAAGATGAATGTAATGTATGTTAGTGTTGACCAGTAACTATCTACAACTAGCACCACTTCTGACTGAATAGAGCTATTCAGCATGTAGTCCAAAATTCCAGAAGAGAATTCGCCTAAAATTGACGCTCACGGGTGAACGGCTCTATTGTTGAATTAACCAGCATGACTGTAGCTCAGCGGCAGGGACGTATTACAGACCTGGCCAATGGGGCCAGTGACCAGGGGCCCTCGACTACCAGGGGGCCCTTGACTGCCCGGGGGTGCCCTGGGCTTTAAGGCTGCTCGATCTAGTTTGGTGACCCCCCTGAAAACCCTTTTGGGCATTAACATCGAACCCTCATTCACCCCCCCCCCCCCAACAACCTTTGGGTGGAGGGGGGCCCTTGGAGATATTTGGCCCCAGGGGCTTTGCAAGTCATAATCCGTCCCTACTCAGCAGTTTTAAAAACAGCATTGTTTTTCAATAGTAACAAGCTATTTTATTTTTCAGTCATGTAATTGTGTAGCGTGACATGATGCTACCTAGCTGTTTTTGTAACGTTGTTAGCACGCACAGATTAAAAGCCGATAGAGCTGATGTAATAAATTAACAAAATCAAATTAACTCTTCTGAAATGTCCCCTTTCTCTTTCATATGGACAAAACCTTGAGAAATCGGCATAGATTTAGTGAATCGGTTCATTCGGACAGTTCATTTAACTGGTGGTGGCGCAGTGGACTAAAGCACATAACTAGTAATCAGAAGGTCGCTGGTTTGATCCCCACAGCCACCACCATTGTGCCCTTGAGCAAGACACTTAACTCCAGGTTGCTCCGGGGGGATTGTCCCTGTAATAAGTGCACTGTAAGTCGCTTTGGATAAAAGCATCTGTCAAATGCATAAATGTAAATGTAAATGAACTGGGTAAAAAAATTATTCACCAATTTGTTTGAGTCTCTGCGTAAACACGTCAGAATTTACGTTGTTTTTTTATAGCAATATATTATTTAATAACATACAATAATATTTACAATATTTAATTGTTTCGTGCAAGATAAATACTTCTCTGATTTGCAATAAAAAATGAAAAACAAAAAAACGAAATAAAAACATCATCAACATATCAGCAGTGCTGTCATGTATTTCAGCATTCAATCTCCACAGCCATCATCTATTTCCTCCAATGACACTCATCATACATGTACATGTATGCATTTGAAAGATGCTCTATCCAAAGCAACTTACAGTGTATTCAATTTACACATTTGATCTGTTTGTGTGTTCCCTGCGAATCAAACCGATGATCTTGGCTTTGCTAGCCATGTGCTCTCTCTACCAGTTGAACTATAGAAACCCTTTACGTCCTTATATCAGTTCACCCCAGTTTCTACTTAACATTACAAGAGCAGAATGCACTTCACATGTAGTGAAGTAAACAGGCCTAGGGAAACTAACAAGCTCTGAAACTTCATAGAAAGCACAGCAGACAGCCTTTTAACTGCAGTTATTTCATGTACTGAAGAAAGCTGTGGAGTGAAATCATAAAGGCTGGCTGTTCTCTGATAATAAAAGATAATCTCATGAGTTTTTGGGTGCTAGGGGAAAGAGCAGATAGCTGTGCATTTCTTCTCATTGCAGATATAGTTTTTCTTTTCCACTTAACACATTCTCCTCTGTTTAAGGGGACTAAGACAGTTGTTGCCACAGTCCTTACACAGGATCCGTCCATCTTCCCTCTGTGCAGTTTTTTCCCCTCTCTACTGCAAAGCAAGCACAATATTAATTGAGGCTTTGCTAATGTAATGTGATTTCACTGACCTGGGGGGGTGGTCTCTGTACTAATTGGGAAACGTGAAAAGATTGTACTGTAGAGGCTCTACATAAGGAAGGTTTTTAATAGAGGTGGTACATATTTCTTACATAACTCCACTCATTTCTCCCTGCTTACATAAGATCTCAGCCTGTGACTTCAGTAAAAGTCAGAATCAGCATACATCTAAAAATGATCATCCAATGAAAAAATCAGCATGCTTAATTAGTAGTACTACAGATGTATCTTTTTGTCCCTCAGTTCAATCGGAGTCAGATCTTGAGCCAGACACGTGCATCACATTAGTGTATAGAGTGCTGACATGCACCTCATCAGTGGAAAATGCTATTGATAGCTCCAACCAGAAGCATTATTGACATCTCAGATGTGGAAATGTTCATTCAGCAAAATACAAAGGTAGAAAAAGACACAACTCTCACCACAGGAACGCTCACAGGAATGATCCTGCCAGATTTGTCTATTGGCACATGTTTCCTCATAGCAAATCCAAACTAAACATGTCCACTTGCATGACTAGTAGTTCACCAGTGGGACTTGAAAGTGCATGCCCTAACCCTAGTTTTTAAACCATTTAAATGAAGAAAGGACAAAAGCTATATTTTTGCATTTGAAAAATGCAGACTTTGTGGAGATTATGTGATCCACACATAGCATGCAGATGTTTTGAATGTATTGTTTCCAATATCCACAATATTCACACTTTGCACAGATCTGTCGATTAATTAACGCTTGCACATTTGGAAGAAAAAAATATATAATGTCTGCATTAAGTTTCTCTATGAAAGCTTTGTATTATTAAAAATAAACAAAACCAACCAAATGTCAGTTGGTCTGCTCAGAGAATGGTGACACTTGGAACTAATAATGGTCTATTGCAGGTTTCCGTGACAACTGATCGTTCTGAGAATGGATTCTAGTAAACTATTGATGGTGAGGGCAATCGCAGGCACTACAAAAAGACCAGCAGTTCAACACCACTAGCACATATTGTGGGAAATACCTTTTCTTATTGATTTTTAAAAGTATGATTAAGGGATATGGATTAATATGGATAATAACATAATGAGAATTTTAAGGTATGCTCATTAAGTTGTGTTTGGTTTGTTGTTTTTGCTTGCCGATATTTTTCTACCATGTACTAAAGTCTAGTGTGTGTTTTGCAGCTTTTCTTTGGCAATTTTATCTTTTGTGTGTGTTTGTTCATGATAATATTGGAAGTGGTATGTATTTATTTAGCCAGATTATGTAATGTATTTGTTAACACTTTAATGACTCCCTTCTCTCGTTCAAGTTGCTAGCTATACCTCTATCAACAATTGAAGTTATCCTGCTGTGGCCCCATAGGCTGGTCTCTTGCAGGATAATAGGCTCGTTTGAGATGCCAAATGCCTCGCCTTGAAAGTAGATGAGAGTAGGCGGCTGCAGTCAGGGGAGGAGTGAAATAAGTGCTGTCAGTTCAGATGGTTCTCACATCTCATAGTGGATCAGACACCTTCGAGATCAAAGGAAGATATTGCGTGAAATGTTCATGTTCTTTGTTGTTAAAAAAAATGCATGCAATTTTAAATTCTGTTCCTTTTAAATGAAAAGAAATATGATGAACTCAAAGACACTAAGGCTTTGAGTGTCTATGAAAGACACTTAAAGTACCTGTTATTTAAAAACCCCCATAAGATGTGTCTTTCCATATATTTTTAGTAGAAAAAAGATATTTTAGATATTTCAGAAATTGCCATGGCAGTCCAGTTACCAGCCTTAAATGCATCCAAGCTGCCAGCTTCAAGCACAGCCTAGCTAATATACTCCAGCCAAGCCAGTGCAGCCTGGGGCCCAAGCGCAATCAAGTAATGAGTATACAGGTGAAACTCGAAAAATTAGAATATCATGCAAAAGTTCATTAATTTCAGTAATTCAACTTAAAAGGTGAAACTAATATATTATATAGACTCATTACAAGCAAAGTAAGATATTTCAAGCCTTTATTTGATATAATTTTGATGATTATGGCTTACAGCTTATGAAAACCCCAAATTCAGAATCTCAGAAAATTAGAATATTACATGAAATCAATAAAAAAAAGGATTTTAAATACAGAAATGTCGGCCCTCTGAAAAGTATAATCATGCATATGTACTCAGTACTTGGTTTGGGCCCCTTTTGCATTAATTACTGCCTCAATGCGGCGGGGCATGGATGCTATCAGCCTGTGGCACTGCTGAGGTGTTATGGAAGACCAAGATGCTTCAATAGCGGCCTTCAGCTCTTCTGCATTGTTTGGTCTCATGTCTCTCATCTTTCTCTTGGCAATGACCCATAGATTCTCTATGGGGTTCAGGTCAGGCGAGTTTGCTGGCCAATCAAGCACAGTAATACCATGGTCATTGAACCAGGTTTTGGTACTTTTGGCAGTGTGGGCAGGTGCCAAGTCCTGCTGGAAAATGAAGTCAGCATCTCCATAAAGCTTGTCTGCTGAAGGAAGCATGAAGTGCTCTAAAATGTCCCAGTAGACGGCTGCGTTGACTCTGGACTTAATAAAGCACAGTGGACCAACACCAGCCAATGACATGGCTCCCCAAACCAACACAGACTGTGGAAACTTCACACTGGACTTCAAGCATCTTGGATTGTGTGCCTCTCCATTCTTCCTCCAGACTCTGGGACCTTGGTATCCAAATGAGATGCAAAATTTGCTCTCATCAGAAAAGAGGACTTTGGACCACTGAGCAACAGACCAGTTCTTATTTTCTTTAGCCCAGGTAAGACGTTTGACATTTGAAGCCCATGTCCAGGACCCGTCTGTGTGTGGTGGCTCTTGATGCAGTAACTCCAGCCTCAGTCCACTCCTTGTGAAGCTCCCCCACACATTTGAATGGCCTTTTCCTGACAATCCTCTCCAGGCTACGGTCATCCCTGCAGCTTGTGCACCTTTTTCTTCCACACTTTTCCCAACTGTCAGGTCAGCAGTCTCCCCCATGATTGTGAATTCAACTGAACCAGACTGAGAGACCATTTAAAGGCTCAGGAACCCTTTGCAGGTGTTTAGCTGATTAGAGTGTGACACTTTGAGCCTACAATACTGAACCTTTTCACAATATTCTAATTTTCTGAGATTCTGAATTTGGGGTTTTCATAAGCTGTAAGCCATAATCATCAAAATTATATCAAATAAAGGCTTGAAATATCTTACTTTGCTTGTAATGAGTCTATATAATATATTAGTTTCACCTTTTAAGTGGAATTACTGAAATTAATGAACTTTTGCGCGATATTCTAATTTTTCGAGTTTCACCTGTATTTCACAACCTATATACCAGTCCACTACCATGCCAGGCCAGTCTAGTTCCAATGTTCTATTCAAGCTCTGTTCCCAACCTTAGAAGCAGCCCAGTGATCTACCTCCTGCTTCTAGATATGAGTCTACCTCACAATTTGTGCCACCTGGCTTTGAGGATCCAACACCATTGCGTTAGCTGACTGTACCCACACAAAATGTTCCTAGGCCTGCTCAACACAACCAGCATTTATCCCAGAGGGGGTTCAAGCTTGTGCAACAAATGAAGTCATAGTTGTTTCCTTGTTTTGGTTAATGTTTGCTTTAACTTGTTTTTTAAATAATTAATAAATGTCATAAGCATTTGCGTTTGTTTTGACTGACTTTTAGTTTTAAAATGCTTTTGAATTGGGTCATACAATAATATGGCACTCCATTTTTGTAGGTAGTATATACAAATTGTTATAACTTGCCTTTCATTGTTGGTTGATGGCTCATCTGCAAAGAAAGTGAAAAGTGTTAAGCAATGTAGGATGCAGTGCAAACTTTAAGAGCAAATCTGCACACAACTTAAGTGTACAACATTTTAAGGGAAGTCAACTTTAGATTCATATTCATCTGGAGTTAATTTTGTCAGTTCTACTGTATGTTCCCACTAGCTCTTGGTCTAAACTACTAAGATTTCTCTTCCAGCCCACTGTTGTTTGTACTCCAGCCTAAAGTATTTGTCCTAAAGCTACAACAACAGAAGTAATGGGAGTTATGTCAAAGTGGTGAACTCTTTGGCAATGTAAATAGTGGTTGTATTTTAAGCAGTAAAATGTTAGTAAAATGCATGGGAATGACTAAACAACTTACTTGTGATATGACTACTGGTACAGTCCTTGCCAGCAAGGTAACCAGTAATAATGCCTTGGGATGAATCTGCATCTTTTTCCAGAGTCACATCCAATTTGGATGAATGTGTCTGAAACTCAATGTGTTTGACTGAGTCTGCTGTATTCTCATTTTCTCCGGATGCAGTTCTGGCCTTTTGTTTGCCAACTTCCACTTTAATATCTTCGAATTTCTCCACCTGCTTTTTTTCCTCTTCCTCCACATTTCCCTCCTGCTGCTGATGAGATGAAGCTGTGGACATAGGCTCTGTAAAACAGGAGTCAAATTTTACTCGGTGTGTCATGCTATGCAAATGTAAATACATTTGAAGGTAGCAGCATTTTATTGCTGACAAGAATGACATTTACATGAGGAATGCCACAACATAAGTGATGACCCAGTATAGTTGTTGCTTTAATAAATACAAAACCACATATCTGTCCACTAACATAACCCCAATGCTTTAAGTAATCTACTAATAACACTACCGATGTATAAGTGCTGGGTTTTGATTATGCCTGTGCCATGAAGGTACACAAAATTGAATAATTTTGAGATTGTGCATGGTTGAGGATCTTGTAAGTGAACAGATTAATAATCTTTTCTGCTTCAAAATATAAAAAAAACAATAAAAAAGATATATTTTTTTTAAACTGAGTAGAAATGACACACTGACACAATAGGCTTCAATGTTTCCACAATACAAATATTATCCTCCCTTTCTTATTTTTTTGTCCTTTCATTATACAAAAAAGCAATTAGTCAACCCTGCATTGGAATTTAGCAATAATTTGGCAGTTTTATAACCATAACTCCCCCCTCCTATAGCAACATATTCCTTGTTCCTTTTTGCTGTCAGAGTAAACCATTTCATTAACTGAGCTTGAATTACACCATTTAAACAGAATACTCCTTCACCCAACATGTGCTTTGCATTTTGATGAGCTCACAAATGTTTGTTATGCTGCCACATTTCATGCAGTGATGAGTTTGTTACTCCCCCTTGGTAAATTACATCACGGTACACAACAGGCTGATTGTGGGTGACACAGTGCAAGAATGACTGGTTCTTAGCAAAACTACATCAGGGATGATAAGAGAGTAGATTCCAAGTAATAAGTAATTGTATTTGCCGAACACAAATTATGGAATGGAATGGAAATGGAATGGAAATTATTTTATTTGAAACAGGGACAATGCACAAATAAACATTAAACTTGTTAAACAAGAGAATATGTCTTGGGCCAGGTTGTAGCAACAATTGCTAATTTCCACCTGTAGTCCCTGTTGCAACCTGACAGATTTTACAAGCAAGAATATGTATTACCTATTGATGTTTTTTTAATTTGTCTCATGATACAAAATCCATGTTTGCAATGGAAGATTTAAAGGTCTTTAAGAATTTGACTTGCTTAATAAAAAGACCACAATAATGAAAGTCTCCATAATTACTTTCACCATATTGACCCAAAACCAAAGAGCGAGATCAGTGCACACACATTAATGTTGGATTCATTGAAAACTCTATTTACCCCAAGTCTTTCCCAAAGCAAGCAGGCTGCAATGTTGGATTGATAATTGGTCTTGAACTTGAAAACAATACTGATATCTCACCCTGTTCTGGAATTTGTGGGTGGTTGAGATGATCATGATGAGATGAGTCAAGATGATAATTTTGTCTTTGTCTAATAAGAGCAGAATTAGTTACGATGATGCTAATGGAAGGCATAGAACCACTACAACCAGCCAGAACATGCCACTATATTATGTCTGTCTGAAACCCAATTCATGTGTACCCATTCTAAGAAGACTACTGTCTCCTAGGCTTTGTGTCACAAACACAGTTTATCCAGTCGGCCCACTTCATTTTACACCACACACAATGGCACTGTTGTGATCAGACCTTGGGACAAGCATTGTTTCTGTATTCGTCACTGAGGAATGCCTGGTTATTTGTTAGATCACAGGTCAAAAGGTCAGTGGTATGTTGTGTGTGAAGTTGTTGGACCAAGCACTAGTGGATTAAAAGGAAATGCTGGTCCAATATTTCATCCATTTCTGATAACATTGTATAACACGTCCTATCAACACACATACTGCAGAGGAATATAAAAACATTGTCTGAATGACTTCTAAATTAGCACACACACCAAACATGTTTACACTAGCAATTTTACAAAGCAGGCCATAAAGAAATTTGCTCATGGCATCATACTGCATGATGGGTGACATTGATTAGTATTGATGCAGACTGGCCTTGACTAATGCAGTACATTTACATTTATGCATTTGTCAGACGCTTTTATCCAAAGCGACTTACAGTGCCCTTATTACAGGGACAATCCCCCCGGAGCAACTTGGATTTAAGTGCCTTGCTCAAGGACACAATGGTGGTGGCTGTGGGGATCGAACCAGCAACCTTCTGATTACCAGTTATGTGCCTTAGACCACTACGCCACCACCACTCTGGTACACACAGAACATGGGTGTCGAACTCTGTTTAAAGGGCAATGTTTGCTATCAACCCTTTTTTCTGAAAATAGAAGTGTTCCACAATTTATAATGGCAGCCTGATTTATGTTCTTACTGGATAATGTATGCTGTATTAAATTTGTAAAAACCATGTTGCTCCATAGTGTCAATACATTCATGTCAAAGTTTAAGAAGTGGGTTATATTGATATTATTAACAACTTTGTGATATTATGACAGCCAAAAACTGTCTACCCCTGGTAGTCAAGGGCCCCTGGCCCTATTGGCCTTGTCCATAATTCACGTAATTCACAATAGGAATTTGTATAGGGCCACAGAGACACAGTGTTTACAGTTTTTGAGAAAATGTACCTACAAATTGCTAACTTATTGTTGTCTCTACATAGTAATCTGGGATAGGAGAAAGTATTTTAACTCACTGCATTTACACTCTGCAGCATTTACTTTGCATGTTATGCTGGTCTACCAGCTAGAGCCACACAAAACACCCTAAACCAGCACTGGAATTGCACGGTAGTTAAGCTGGTCTTTTTAGCAGGGTAATTTCTTCCCTTAGATCTTCCAAAAAGGGTGACACAAGAAGGAAACTTCTTATTCCGCTTCTTATCTGTGTCCCAAGTGACTGTCTCATGAAATTGCCAGAGATATCTTTAGACAGCTCTGAGATATGGTGGGTGTGATTCATAAACGAGTGATGTCGTTATCCTTACCCACAGGTTTTTAGACAATGACATGTACTTAGGCTGCCAAGTATGGTCAGGACATTACTGATGTAAAAAAACAATTTGAAAAAAGTAATTTTTGATCAAATCTAGACAGGCCCCATTTCCAGCAGCCATCATTCCAACACCTTCTCCTTGAGTAATCATGCTAAATTGATCATTTGGTACTGAAAAAACTGAAGATTTCATACAAAGGTGTACACTACATTCTTCAAAGACAAAGGACAACTGCTCTAACAAGGACAGAAAGAGATGTGGAAGATGTACCACTAAACAAGAGGATAAGTACATCAGAGTCTCTAGTTTGAGAAATAGACGCCTCAAATGTCCTCTGCTGACAGCTTCATTGAATTCTACCCGCTCAACACCAGTTTCATGTTCAACAGTAAAGAGAAGATTCAAGAGGCCTTATGGGAAGAATTGCAAAGAAAAAGCCACTTTTGAAACAGAAAAACAAAAAGAAAAGTGTGTGTAAAGAAACACAGACATTGGACAACAGATATTTGGAAAAGAGTGTTATGGATCTTAACCCCATTGAGCTTTTGTGGGATCAGCTAGACTTTAAGGTGCATGAGAAGTGCCCAACAAGACAGCAACATCTATGGCAAGTGCTACAGGAAGTGTGGGGTGAAATGTCACCTGAGTATCTGGACAAACTGACAGCAAGAATGACAAAGATCTGCAAAGCTGTTATTGCTGCACGTGGAGGATTTTTTGATGAGAACTCTTTGAAGTAGTTGAAGAAGTTCATATTAAAATTTATTTCATTTTTATAGTCATTTTTCACGTTATTAATGTCCTGACTCTACATTGCGATCAGTTGAATGACCATAAGTCCATCCATCCATCCATCCATCCATCCATCGTCAACCACTTATCCTGTGTACAGGGTCGCGGGGGGCTGGAGCCTATCCCAGCTAACATTGGGCGAAAGGCGGGGGACACCCTGGACAGGTCGCCAGTCCATCGCAGGGCCACACATAGACAGACATACACTCACATCCACATCTAGGGCAATTTTTTTGGATTAACCTAGCCTGCATGTCTTTTGGATGGTGGGAGGAAGCCGGAGTACCCGGAGAGAACCCACGCAGACACGGGGAGAACATGCAAACTCCACACAGAAAGGCCGGGGGCAACCAGGGTTTGAACCCACAACCTTCTTACTGTGAGGCGACAGTGCTAACCGCTGCACCACCGTGCCGCCCTATTGACCATAAGTCATTAAGTGCAAAATCTGCACATTATTCCAAACTTTTGGCCGCCAGTGTATACTATGAATATGTATTCCCATTGTTTTTTTTTTTGTTTTAAGCAGACTTTGTGTATTGTGGCTAAGTTCAATATCAGATACAATTTTATGACTATTTCATACAGAAATCCAGGTAAATCCAAGAGTTCACTTACTGTGATTCCATTGGACAAGCTGTTATGGAAGTTTTGGATACAGACAAAAGGTACAGTATGGGTTGAAATTACAGACTTCAACAAAGAAAGAGATATCAGAGCATTGTCATATAATGCAAGCTCCATGGAAACAGCACCTTAACCTTGTGGTTAAACAGGGGGACAATTGTGCATACGCCTCTGTGTTTCCTATATTGTCACAGACGCACATACTCAAAGATGTGCCACCTCAGCACTGGATGCTTCTGCAGAGCACAGATATGCAAAAATACATTACATATGAATGCATAGATGTGTGTAATGCACTTACACACACACACACACACACACACACACACACACACACTAAAAGTTTAAAATAAGATATAAAACTGAAAATTAACAATGAGGTTTCATTAGCAGATCCTTCAAATTAAGCTCTGAATTTTCTTAAAGACATCAAACATTTACCTAAAGTGACTTATCCAGACATATAGTTCATACTTAGTGCATCTACATGAGATAATTGATGAAAGTGTTTAATAGTTTAGATGCTCAGAATTTTTTCCTAAGCAACAAGGTCGGGAATATTGGATCGCCCCTATTACAGTATAATCAATGAATCTGTTAACGCTGCAAGAGTGTGACTTGCAGACAAGGTAAAGTTTATATATATATATATATATATATATATATATATATATATATATATATATATATATATATATAATTATTAAAAAGCCCCTGTCCTAGTCTTTTTCTTTCTTCTGCGCTAGCTTCTATACTACTCTAGCCACTCTGGGAACTTGGCAGTGGGATGCTGCAGATATTGTTGACTTTTGCATGACAAATTGCTTGATACATTCTTAATTTTTAAGTGGCTTTGGATAAAATGTTTCAGCTAAATTACTACATGTAAATGACCTGCGAAGTGTCATTCATTATATTGGAAGTGATCTATAGTCACTTTTAGAGCCGTGAAAAAATAGTCTGACTTAACTAGAAAGCTAAACAATATCTAGCAAACTTCAATATAACTGGCATATAATGTTTCATTTTTCTCAGGCTGCTGTATAATGTGTTCTTCAAAAGGCAAGAAGGCTATCCATAAAAGACTTAACAACACCTTTCACACTCTGAGGCCTTTCTGAGTGGGAGTTCGTCACCCTGTCACGATCCTGTCACTCTGTCAGTCTGGCTTTTTAAGTGACAGGGTCGTGACATCATTGTTCTGTGTCTGTCTTGTCTTCTGTCTTTGTGTGAGTGCACGGTTTTGGTTGTGGTTTCCTTGCTGTGTGCTTTTTGGTCAGTCTCCTGTCTCATGTCTGGGGCATAGTGTCTGGATCCTGACTTCCCTGTGTGGTTCGGTTTCGGTTTTGGGATCTGGACACTCATGTTTCATGTCTTGCCTTGCACTGGCACGAGTGTACTGCACTTATACCACCTTGGTGGGATGCACTTGCGTCAGTAAACTGTTTATCTCTCACGACCACAGAAATGCGTTGTGTTCGCTATGTGCTGCATGCCCAGGTTGTGAGCTGTCTTGTGTGAGAATGCATGGCATTGCTTTGTTAGATTTGCCATGCATTCTCTCGTCTTATCTGTCGGGTTGTATGTGCGCATGTTGCCTATTGTCATGGTAATATGCGCCCGTGACATTCAGGTGTCTGCGTTTTTGTGACAGCACGTGGCTTTCTTTTGTTTCTGTTTTGCCTCGTGTCTATCTGTCTTGCGTCATACCCCACTTCCTTGTTTGCTTATTATTAGTTAATTAGTCACACCTTCTCTGCTTGTTAATCTGTTTGATTTATTTCCCTATTTTAGTGTCCTCGTGTGTGCGGTTCAGTGCAAGTTAATTTTATTTCATGTGTATGTCAGTCTAGTTTTTCCTAGTTCCAGTTTGGTCCTATTCGGTTTATCCTGATTCCAGTGTCTGTTTGCTTCTCACTACCCGGAAGATGAGGAGGGCACCTACTCCTCAGTTGCTGCCAGTGTCCACAGCCATGGAGGCCACTCCCCTTCCCTGTCAGTTCTCATGGCCACGGAGGCTGTTCCCCTGCCACTGCTCACGGCCATGGAGGCCATCCCCCTGCCACTGCCAGCAATCATGGCCATGGAGGCCATCCCCCTGCCACTGCCAGTGCCCATAGCCATGGAGGCCATTCCTCTTCCCAGTCAGTTCTCATGGCCACGTAGGCTGTTCCCCTGCCACTGCCAGTGCTCACAGCCATGAAGGTCATTCCCCCTTCCCTGCCGGCGCTCACGAGCATGTAGCTTTGTTTCATTTCTGTTGCATTGTGTCTCTCTGTCTTCGGATATACCCCACCTCCTTGTTTGCTGATTATTAGTTAATTAGTCACACCTGTCCTGCTTGTTAACATGGTTGATTTCTTTCTCTATTTTAGTCTCCTCGTGTGTGCTGTCCAGTGCGAGTTTTTTTTGGTTTTGTGTGTATGTCAGTCTGATTTTTCCTAGTTCAAGTTTGGTCCGGTCCGGTCCAGTCCGGTTCGGTTCCGGTCGGTCCTGATTCCAGTGTCTGTTTGGTTCTTTCTTTGGTTAAATAAATTCCATTTTTCTCTCTGCATTTGGGTCCTGCCTCTGTTTATTTCCTAACACACATGTCTCAGGGTGTTGGGCAAGAACCTTGTTCTAAACTTGTTCTAGAGGTACTCCTAATGCAATATCCAGTGTCGTATCTGCCAGAAGGCCCCATGATCATACACCCACCTATACAAACTCTATCCTCTCTCATCCCAGAGGGCCCACAATCCAGCTGTGTACGATTGGATATAAAGGCTTGAGAGACCACTAACAGGGTGAATTAGAACTGCAGTTCTCTCATGGACATGCATGGATGTTTAATGGAATGAACTATCATAACTTTTGAGACTATGTGGGAACTTAATCTGGAAGTTAAATCCATTGTGGATCTTTTTTAAAAATGTATTAAATAACTAGACCATATAGAAAAAATTATCTGACAAACTTGAGTTCAAGCCTTATGTCTGGTAGCAGAAGAGATATCCCAAAATCTGCATAAAAATGCATGGATTGAAAGCCAGCTACTGATGATGAATTTTCATAAAGAGAAAAGGAAAGAGTAGAGTGTTGTCAAAGATGCAGATTAGGAAGTGCCAGGGTTGGAAGACCCCCTCAGTCCCACACGGATCTTAGGCTGGAATTAGTCCATAAAGAGCTGACTCTACTTTCTCAGATGTGGTGTTACTGTACTTCATGGAGTTTGAGAATTCAATCCGAGGTGGACGCTTACAGTTCTGTGCCAAAAGTTCTGCTGGTCAGCACTGGGTTAATTGTCTCTAAAGGTTTCTCTTTGGGGTTTAGGGACATTTGTAACACCCCTCTGTTGGCAATAATCTGCAGAAATTAGGGAGAGTCTACAAGCCCACACAGAGCAGCCTCCTCTTCTCTTCTCTCTCCTCCTACCCCCCACTCCAGAGAAAAGACCCCTTTTCATAGTGCCCCTGCCTTTGTTGAATAAATGGCAAGCAAACACAGAGTGTTAGTTTGTGTGCATCTCAAAAAGTGAGATTAATAGGCCAATAAACAGCTACAACTCACCTTTTTGTACTTACTAGTACTTCCACAGGAAAGCTTCAGCACCTCCCAAGAGGGACAACAACCTCCCATTCACTTCCTGCTATGAAATCAGCAGCCTCCTTGAACACATCCTCAACACTGTTTATGCACCAGCTCCTCCAGCTGCTGAGCAGAGGCCTCTGAGAAGGCAGCAAATACCCTGTGCTGTTTACTTTCCTTCAACCAGCAAATTCCTCTTTACTCCCTTGTTCTCATAGGCTGAATGTGCTCCCTTCTTCCCTTGGTCTCTGTCACTCCCTTTCTCTCTCCCTCGCTCTCTCTCCTTCCCTTCCGTGCTGTTGGAGAGTTACAGCCCGACAGAACAAGCATAATGCTCTTAAGCTCCACCAATGAATGAGCTGCTGGCAGACTTGTCGGCCAATTAAGTTAGGTTAGATGACCAAGAGGCAGGGTTTAGAGGGCTAAAGGAAAACACTTATAAGGACAAGGCTGGAGAGTGAGGGAGAGAGAAAGAATAAGAGAGAGGGATTAAACCATGTCAAAGCTGGCCAGAAGTGGAATAAATAGTATTAGTTAAATGAGTGAAATATCGTTCATTCAAAATTGTGAAAACTCTGCAGAACACAATGTCATTGGAGAAGAATCACTTGAAATGATTTTTGTCAAAGTTTGCAGGCTGCAAACATCGCCTACCCCTATATAATCCAGATTTTTAGGCAGTAACCTTATTGCACGCCACAACTGACCATTCCTTCAGTTACCATAAGAAACAGTCTTTATTAGTTGTAGTAATGGGGATCTGGCAATACTCTGGACATTTCAATTTGAGGGCATGCATTCATTCTCTATCATTGTTCACCATTGTTAAAGAGCAGTGGTGCAAGATGCCTTTTCTAAAGTCCATCTGACCCCTGCAAACATAACATGAATACCCTTTCTGAATGTTTCCTATATTTTCTAAAGAATTCTGCAAACATTTGTGAATTAGAGGTAATAATAAATGAGACTGTGAGCCCTATTGGAGACTACTTATTTCAGTATGTATTCCCTATGTCTATAATTTCACTATGTTTTCAGTGTTTAATATGTGAAACAGGCAAGAATCTTTGGATACTTATTTGGATTTAAGTTATTTCTGAAAATTGGAAAATTACAGCATTCAAATGTGTAGCAGCTAAGAGCCTATACAAGTATTTTGCTCATGGTGGCTACAATCTTAAAGGATGCCGTGAAACAACCTGCAAGGAACAGAGCAAGTCGACAACTGCAGAGAGCTCTGGCGGGTTAGGGGAAGAAGCATGTGGAGGTGAGCAGACAAACACTGGAGAAGGTCAAAAAATGGGGGCAATATGGACCGAAGCAGAGTTTAAAACAAAAAATACATCATATCCCTGGCTTGTCATGGAGGGGTTGCATCTGGACTGCGCATGTTTGCAAAAAGTTTGGAAGCCTGGGTCCCGAAAAATCGGCGGGGATGAAACTGGCCAAAGAGTGGGTGACATGCTCTGTAACATCTTCTGCCACAGAGCTTAAAAAAACAACAGAGGGAACTCAGGAAAAAAGTTTTTGAACATTCTCAGACAAGGCACACACTGCAGCACTTAGCATTCTTGAAAAGGCAAAAGAAGACTCGTTACGAAAAACAATACTAAATAACCTATCCGATGAAGTGAACACTACTGCAAGAATTTTTTGAACAACCCACAAGGAAGCAAAGTGCCACAGACCAGCGTATGGCTTCGAGAGTGAAATTGATTGCCAGGAGTTAAATGGTCTCAACATGGGAAGAATTCTGCACTCTAATGTGCCATGTGCAAACATACAAAGCCATATTTCACTTGAAATTAAAAATTAATTATTTGAAAAGATTGTTGACTGTTCTCCTAAGATTGGTCTCATGCTTGATGAAGCAACTAGCTTAAGCAGGAAGAGTGCTTTAATCATTTACGTCAGATTTCAGCTGTCCGGCATGGAGTCGCCTGAAAACATTTTTGTTGAACTTGTTGAACTAGAAGACCTAAGTGCCCATGGAATTGTCGCTCAACTATTACATGCCTTAGATGTTGTTAATTTTACCCAGGATTTTCTGTCTAAAACAGTAATAGGGCTTTCATGCGATGGCGCATCAGTTATGCTCAGCCGCAAGTCTGGAGTGGCAGCAAGACTTAAATCACTTTTTCCAAATATGAAAGTGTGGCACTGCTCAGCGCATCGACTGGAGCTTGCAGTCGGCAATACGATTAAAGAATTGGGGGCAATAAATAATTTCAGGATTTTCATGGATAAACTCTACACACTGTACAGCACATCAAACAAGAACAGAATTGAGCTTAAACGATGTGCTGACGAATTTCAGCTGTAATTAGAACCGAATTAGACATTCTGTTGTGCAAAATTGGCCTTGTCTTGGACAACAGATGGGTTGCATCGAGTTTCAGATCTGTCAAAGCTGTATAGAAAAATTACCCTCCCCTCTACAATCATTTCAGTCAGGCAGCAGAAGATTATTCCTGTGACGGCGTTACTCATGCGAGGTACAGTGGCCTAGCTAAGCGCTTGTCCTCATAGTGTTTTGTCCAAAATCTTGGCCTCATGTATGATGCACTTCAAGAATTGTCTGAGCTGTCCTTGGAGCTCCAAAAACAAGACTGTAACATTATTGCGGCACATAGAGCTATTTGTCGCTAGGCAAGAGTGTTTGAGGCAATGTCTGAGAGACCAGGTCATCATAGCCAAATCAGTCAAAATGCTATAAAGGACAGAATCTTCCAAGGTGTTCCTCTGCATCCAGGATGAAGAGAATACAAAGGTATGGATCACAAGTTTTTTGGGGGGAGTCTGGTGAGAAGCCTGGAGAATCGCATGCTATCGTACGGAGGGGGAGAAGGGGACCGAACGGGTTACAGCAAACTCGTCGAAGAGCTAAAAGTACTTTTTTTCTGAATACTGGCCTCAGGATGCCGAAACAATTTATGGTGATAAAGAAGCAGAGTCACTTTGTCAACAGTTTGGCATTGACAGCTCTCGATCTGCCATTCGGGCTTTGAGGGAATATCGAGAGAATGGCGGTGAGCTCATCCCAGTGGGATTAAAAGAACTTTTGATTGCGGTCAATACAGTTCCGATTTCAAGTGCAGAGTGTGAGAGGGGTTTTTCTCAAATTCACTTAATTTGCAATGCCAACTGAGCATCTCTCCACACATCCACAATTTCATCGCTTCTATTTCTCTGCCTTGTTGGACCCCCACTATCTCAGTTTAACCCCATTCTATATGTGGTCATGTATTTCAAACGGACACCAGAAGCAAAGCACGAAATGGAGAGACAGAGGGAAAAGCAATGTCTGATTTATGGTCTATTTTAAACAACTAAAAGGAAATGTAAGAGCCACATTTTCTTAATTTACTGTGGCATTGCTTGTGTTGATTACATTGTTTATTATTTTTTGGTTTATCATGTGCACGCTGTAATAAAAGCAACTGATGCAAGCTGTTAATCACTTGAGTTGGTCCACTAATGTGATTGCTCAAATGTTCCGTTACTTCTCCCTCCCCTAATCACTTGCCGGATTGGTCACCCCGCTATGTTCCGGGACCTCGCGATTTACAAATTAAGCACTGACGGAGTGATACACACACAGTGAAGTGTCCGAGTGCTGATGCTGTCACACCATAAGTGCTCATGGAACGTCTCTCGTCCAATCAGATTCGAGGACCGGAACTAACTGTGGTGTGTATGTATATATATATATATATATATATATATATGTGTGTGTGTGTATCTAAAAATGTCTGTGACTGATTAAAGAAATTATGTGCTGTTTGAAATTAGGTACAATGCACCTAGATCCAGCAATTGTTTTCTCAAATGAATGTTAAACTTGCCTGTTCTTGTTTGGTGTATCTGCATGGAAATTTAAAGTGTGGGCTAAACATCAAGGCAACTGTTTTGTGCACACAATGAATAATTTGAAGGCATATGAACATTATATGTGAATATCTACTGCAGGTGTTAAAAAGCTTTGCTTTTAGAGGCCTTACTGTATCACTGGTGACATGTAAATATACTCCGCTACCTATGGGGATCTAAGCTACTTTGTGTTCTCTCCCAGCCCATTGCAATGGTTTAAAGGGATTGTTCACCCAAAAATTAAAATCTTATTTACTTGTCTTCGTGCCATCTCAGATGACTTTCTTCTACTGAACACAAATTAAGATTTTAAGAAATTGTGATTTTAATGTAAAAAAAGGGACTTCAATATTGATCGGCACATTTGTACTTGCATTAAATGGACATACAGAGCTAAGAATTATTGGTGGGATGACATGAGGATGAGTAAATGATAAAACTTTTTATTTTAGGGTAAGCTATCCCTATAAGTGTTAAGCAGGTTTATGCTTGTAGTAAACTGTCTGACTATTGATTTAGTCCTCTTAGTTGTCCTATTGTCAACTTTTTATTAATCTTAATCTTTGAAAATGTCAGTTAATAGGTTAAGATTAGATCATGGTAAATGCTGAAAATGTGAACAACAACATTGCTACACTCCTGGCCAACAAGGAATCTAGCAATGTCTATATTTATTTTTTCCAGAGTCAAAAATTAAATTAGCAAAAATGAGATACTATGTGTTTCTAATGTAACTTCATTTTCTCCATATGCAGATCTGGACTTTCAGCTCCTAAGCTCCTCTATTCCCAGTAACCCCACACAGAGCCTATTCTCTTTTGGTTGCACATATTGGATGACTTAACAAAGAAAACCTGCAATTATGTGAACGCAATGACTGCTGTGTGATTGCAGCATGGTAAGTGGCTGCCACAGTTTGACAGTAAGTGATTTGAATAGAGTCTGTGTTTACACACATTTTTCAAATGTCTCAATTTTATTATTTGTATTTTTCCTTTGTGTAAACTAATTTGTATTATTGAACATTTATCCTTTTTACTTTTATCTGTGATTTACAACTCAACATTTGTCCTCAATAGTCCTTCCACAGAAAAGCTTCAGGATCTACCAAGAGGGACTTTAATCCCAACAACCTCCCATGCACTTTCTGCTTTGAATTCAGCTGCCTCCTTGAACACATTCTCGTTTATCCACCAGCTTTAATGTCACTTTAAATTATTTGGTCAGTTTTCTAGCATGCAGGATTTTGCATTGCAGTATAATTTTGACTGTTTAGACAGAAGCTTGTATTATAGACTTGCCGATTTTCACAAATATTTCTACAAACAAACCAAATGGCCACTAGAAATTATAATTTTTTGTAATAATGTGAAAGTATAAATTGTGTGCGTTGGTGCAAGAGTCCATCTGACACTTGAGACACAATATTAAAACATGAAATGAATACAGATATTGAACGTTTGCCTTTTAAAAAAAACTGTTTTTCTAATATGTAGCTGTTTAGAAACCAGGACAAGGACCTCCAAAGTGATCTGGAGACATCTTTCTGTGCATTCATTAGACTAGGATCATCTGGTGCCTTTTAAGGCCTTATGTGTACTTGAATGAAAAGACTTGTTATATTAGATTGAAGCTTTTATTAAATATGTCATGCATACATTTTCGCTTCAGTTTGATTAAATATAAATGGTGCTTAATGTCGATATTACTACTGTGATAAAAAGTACAACTGAAATGGCGTAAACTCATCACACAGGATAAAAAATAAAACTTAATTTCATAACACATTTTATGCTGCTGACTCTATCTTTAAGGTCCCTTTACTCTTGAGGCTGTCTTTGTATTTAATTGAAATCATTTGAGGTTTTTCTCATGTGTTTGAATGTGCATGGGTGTGTGAACATTTAACTTAATTTAACCCAAAGACAAGCTCAAAGGACATTTAAAATAGTAGTGCCCTCTTCTCAAGTGTCCACAGTCTCTCCTTAATTGATCCAGATATTTGCATGTACAACAACAGATGTATGTACAACAACAGATTCTAAAGGATCAAAGTGTAACTGACATGATCTGTGGTTTAATATTCACATTTTGGAGTTGGTCTCCATGGATATGTCCATAGGTATCTTACAGAGAGAGGGCAGAATGGGTGCGGGCTAGTCCTTGATGCATATGACATCACTGGGATTGCCTGATTTCAGGTCAGTGTTGGGCACATCTCTAAGTGTGTCACTGGACTTCTTCTCCAGATGGCTGGTTGTAGGGAGAGGTCCATTTGAAGACATTGGAAACTGGAGAGAAAATAGCACCATCTTTATGATCTCAGGAATGTTATACAGCAATACCACATTTTTATTAGATATATTTTCATATTTATATCACATTAAACCAAGATTTGACTTAGTTACTCACTGGTCACAACCTAAGTCTTTGTCTCAACCACAGACCACCCAGAGTCAATTCACTTACAATCTGATACTGTACATTTTGCACACAAAACTGGAAAGCACTTGTGAAAATCGCAAGTCTTCAATGCATTACACAATGCAATCAATGCAATATTCAATGAGCACAATAGAATCATGCAGAGATCATGAGATGGATTGTTCAAACTCTGAAACAACTTGTCTTTAACAGCACCATAAAAACACAGAGTCTATGACTAGAGATGCTGAAAACAAGTGAGGCACAAAACAACCAAAGAAGCTACAAAACCATTTGTCACAGTTAGAACTAGGCCAATCAGAAGGTGCATAAAATACACAAAAATGTCATCCTAATTTGCAAGAAAAAGAAAACAACATCTTCATAACATTACTCAATGCATGCATTTGATTTTTATTAATAATATAAAAAACAAAAGCACAAAGCAAACTACACCAACCAAACAATTGGTGTGCTATTTCAATTGTGACAGCTGAAACAAATAATTGTTTATTACAGGTTCTTGTGACCACTGATTGGTCAGAAGCTGTGATCTAGTATACGATTGGTAAGATGCAATTGCAGGCATTATAAAAAGACCAGTTCAGCAGCACTAACACATGGTTGGGCGAAAAGTTTTTTTTATTTTATTTTTTTTTTTCCAGCTTGTTAGCTGAAGTGGTGCCTTTGTATACATGCTACAACTATGATTGTTCTGAGGTATGATGCTGAAGTAATCGTTTTTGATTTGGATTGTCTAGTTGTTTTTCTACTATGTGCTAATGATAAGCGTTTGCTTTGATTTGCAGCTTTTCTTTGGCACTTTTCCAGCTTTGCGTCTATGCTGGAGTTGGAAATTGTAAGTGATTATTTAGCTTTGTGTTTTTGGCCATTTTGAATTCTGCACTTGTCTTGTGTACTAGCTGATAGTTATGCTTCTGTAGGCAATGGACCCTATCCTGGATACTATAAACCTGAAATGGTGGTTGGTCTCCCTATGCAGGATGATTCCAAACTACAAAGTTTCTACAGCTGGGATGGCAAACGAGCTGCCCCTCAACCTTTCAGGCTCCGACGTTCTAGCACTAAAATTTATAGTTCAGTTAAAGGTGGATATGGCACTGTAGGTGACCTGTCCCCTCCAATTGGTTCAGGAAGTTTTGGTCCATTGAGTGGCTATAAGCGGAGCGACGAATCAATTCTGAAGCCAGTGCAACTCCCAAACCAAATTCTTGTGCAGGCCAGCAATGCATCAGTGTTGCAGTCCAGTAACCTGTCTGAATTACAGTCTAATATTCAGCAATCTGCACTGGCAAGCTTACAGCCTAGCAGCCAGAAACAAGCACCGGCCAGCTACCAGTCTGTGGCCCAGGCCAGTGGCCAGACTCTTGTCCAGCTGAATAGAGGTCAACATTTGCCAGTCCTTTCCAAGCTTTTTTCAGGTACAAGGCCAGTCCAGACCCCAAGCTTTGTGACCTCTGTACTTCAGCCAGCACCGCTCCACTATCAATCTGTGACCCTTGGCCAACAACAACCATCAAAATCTATCTTCCAGTCTGTTGCCCAACACGGTAGCCAGCAACAAGTACAAATCCAGTACGTTGCTCCGCCCCTATGCCAGCAACCAGCACAAGCCAGCTACCAGTCAGTTGCTGAGCCCAGTAACCAAAAACCTGCACCACTCCGCTACCAGTCGGATGCCCAGCCCAGTATCCAGCAACTAGCACAGCCCAGTCAAGGTCAAAGAGTCCAACTCCAACCAGTTGGTTCCAAGCTTTTTTCAGGTACAAGGCCAGTCCAAATTCAAAGCTTTGGCTATCAATCTGTGATCCAGTCCAGCGGTCAACAACCCAGCTACCAGTATGTTGCCCAGTCCAGCGGCCAACAACCAGCAGAGCCCAGTGGCCAGCAGCCCACCGACCAGCCTGTTGCCCAGCCCAGTGGCCAGCAGCCCACCGACCAGCCTGTTGCCCAGCCCAGTGGCCAGCAGCCCACCGACCAGCCTGTTGCCCAGCCCAGTGGCCAGCAAACAGCAGAGCCCAGTGGCCAACAACCCAGCTATCAGTCTTTTGCCCAGCCCAGTGGCCAACAACCAGCAGAGTTGCAACAACTATCAAAGCCCAGTAGAGGTCAAAGAGTCCAACTTTTGCCAGTTATTTCCAAGCTTTTTTCAGGTACAAGGCCAGTCCAAATTCAGAGCTTTGGCTATCAATCTGTGGTCCAGCCCAGTGGCCAACAACCCAGCTATCAGTCTTTTGCCCAGCCCAGTGGCCAACAACCCACATACCAGCCTAGTGACCAACAACCCACCTACCAGCCTGTGGCCCAGCCCAGTGGCCAGCAGCCCACCTACCAGCCTGTGGCCCAGCCCAGTGGCCAGCAACAAGCAGAGATCAATGGCCAACAACCCAGCTATCAGTCTTTTGCCCAGCCCAGTGGCCAACAACCCACATACCAGCCTAGTGACCAACAACCCACCTACCAGCCTGTGGCCCAGCCCAGTGGCCAGCAGCCCACCTACCAGCCTGTGGCCCAGCCCAGTGGCCAGCAACCAGCAGAGATCAATGGCCAGCAGCCCACCTACCAGCCTGTTGCCCAGCCAAGTGGCCAGCAACCAGCAGAGCCTAGCGGCGAACAACCCAGCTACCAGCCTGTTTCCCAGCCCAGTGGCCAACAACCCAGCTTCCAGACTCTTGCCCAGCCCAGCCGCCAACAACCAGCAGAGCCCAGCGGCCAACAAACCAGCTACCAGTCTGTTGCCCAGCCCAGTGGCCAGCAACCAGCAGAGGTCAGCGGCCAACAACCCAGCTACCAGCCTGTTGCTCAGCCCAGCGGCCAGCAACCAGCAGAGCCCAGCAGCCAACAACCCAGCTACCAGCCTGTTGTCCAGCCCAGTATCCAGCAACTAGCACAGCCCAGTACAGGTCAAAGAGTCCAACTTTTGCCAGTTGGTTCCAAGCTTTTTTCAGGTACAAGGCCAGCCCAAATTCAAAGCTTTGGCTATCAATCTGTGATCCAGCCCAGTGGCCAACAACCCAGCTACCCATCTGTTGCTCGGCCCAGTGGCCAACAACCCAGCTACCCATCTGTTGCTCTGCCCAGTGGCCAGTCTTTCAAGCCTGTGCAGTCACAAAAAGGACAACTTCACCAGATTGGTGGCAAGCTGTTTTCGTGCTTCGAATCCATATCACAGCCCAGTGTCCAGCTTGTGGCACAGCCCGGGCTATCCAGGTATTGGTCTCCATCCAGACCCAGCTCCCTAGCACAGCACAACAAGCCTGTAGTACCACCCAGTTACCAGGCCCCAGTAAAGCCTGCAGAGCCCAGATATAGTTCGGTTTTACTACCCAGCCACCAGCCCTCTTCTAGACTTCTGCAAACAACGTTCCAGTCCATGTCTAAACCAGCACAGCTCTTGGGTAGCCTTGAGCAGTCTAGCTACCAGCCCCAAATGCTTCCTAGCCAACAACTTCTTGCCCAGCTGGTTCAACCAAGCCATGTGTCTTTTGCTACGCAAGGACCATCCAGATATTCTCCTGTGTCACAGGCAGCATACGCCAGCTACGAGTCTGTCGCCCAGCCCAGCCAGCAACAAAGGTACCTGCCTTCCATTAAACCAGGACAGTCCCGTTATGATACTGTATCTCAGCCAAATGATCTTTCTCTCTCTTCAAGCTTTGCGTCTGCATTCCAGTCACCGCAACCTGGCTTTCAGGATCCAGTCCAAATGCACTTCCAAACCGGCCTCTCACAAAATGTTCTGTCTGCGCCAAGTAAACGGCATCTGTCCTGGAGCAAAGTTGGGCAATTGCAACAAGTGAAGTCATAGGTGTATACATGTCTTGTTGTTTTAAACTCCTGTTTTTGGATCTGAATAAACTTAATTGGAAAATGGTATTTTGTCTGTTTATATTGTGTGGCCTATCGAAGGAGCTGACTGAAATGAGGGTACAAAGCAACTGGATCTAGCAATTATCAAAATGCCTTGACTCTGTTCTTTGTTTATCTACAGGGAAATTAGTTTTTTGAAGTGTGAACTACAATTTTTTTTTTTTTTTTTTTTGTACAAGCTTTCTGAAAGCATGTAAACCTTATGCATAACTGCATGATATATATTTTACTATTAGAAGGCCTGCTGTATCGATGGTGCCACAAGTACCCCACTAGCTATAGGATCTAAGCCATGATCTCTTCCAGCCCATTGTAACTGTAGGTGTTAAGCAAGTACACTCACCTAAAGGATTATTAGGAACACCTGTTCAATTTCTCATTAATGCAATTATCTAATCAACCAATCACATGGCAGTTGCTTCAATGCATTTAGGGGTGTGGTCCTGGTCAAGACAATCTCTTGAACTACAATCTGAATGTCAGAATGGGAAGGAAAGGTGATTTAAGCAATTTTGAGCGTGGCATGGTTGTTGGTGCCAGACGGGCCGGTCTGGGTGTTTCACAATCTGCTCAGTTACTGGGATTTTCACGCAAAACCATTTCTAGGGTTTACAAAGAATGGTGTGAAAAGGGAAAAACATCCAGTATGCGGCAGTCCTGTGGGCAAAAATGCCTTGTTGATGCTAGAGGTCAGAGGAGAATGGGCCGACTGATTCAAGCTGAAGAAGAGCAACTTTGCCTGAAATAACCACTCGTTACAACAGAGGTATGCAGCAAAGCATTTGTGAAGCCACAACACGCACAACCTTGAGGCGGATGGGCTACAACAGCAGAAGACCCCACCGGGTACCACTCATCTCCACTACAAATAGGAAAAAGAGGCTACAATTTGCAAGAGCTCACCAAAATTGGACAGTTGAAGACTGGAAAAATGTTGCCTGGTCTGATGAGTCTCGATTTCTGTTGAGACATTCAGATGGTAGAGTCAGAATTTGGCGTAAACAGAATGAGAACATGGATCCGTCATGCCTTGTTACCACTGTGCAGGCTGGTGGTGGTGGTGTAATGGTGTGGGGGACGTTTTCTTGGCACACTTTAGGCCCCTTAGTGCCAATTGGGCATCGTTTAAATGCCACGGCCTACCTGAGCATTGTTTCTGACCATGTCTATCCCTTTATGGCCACCATGTACACATCCTCTGATGGCTGCTTCCAGCAGGATAATGCACCATGTCACAAAGCTCGAATCATTTCAAATTGGTTTCTTGAACATGACAATGAGTTCACTGTACTAAAATGGCCCTCACGGTCACCAGATCTCAACCCAATAGAGCATCTTTGGGATGTGGTGGAACGGGAGCTTCGTGCCCTGGATGTGCATCCCACAAATCTCCATCAACTGCAAGATGCTATCCTATCAATATGGGCCAACATTTCTAAAGAATGCTTTCAGCACCTTGTTGAATCAATGCCACGTAGAATTAAGGCAGTTCTGAAGGCGAAAGAGGGTCAAACACAGTATTAGTATGGTGTTCCTAATAATCAATTAGGTGAGTGTATGTGCTTGTTGTAAACTCCCTGGCTATGTGTTGGTCCCCTTAGTTGTCTTTTGAACATTGAATTTTAAAGTGTTAGTTAAATTGTAAGCAGGAATCATTGTACATTAGTCCAATTTGCTAATGCATTTAGAGTCTCTCTAGATGCAGCTCTGGCCTTTTGTACGTTCCTCTGTTAACAGTAAGTTGCAAAAGTACTCCAGTTTTTCCACGCTTGGTTTTGACTTTGGGTAGTTCAACAAACCAAACTGCTCAAGACTGTGTGATGGCAGCATTATGTGTCTGTCTGACATATGAGAGAGTGAGATGTCTGACTTGAGTCTGTTTATACCACATCTTCAAAATGGCTTTTATGTAAAACTATCCCTTTTTACATTAGTGTGAATTGCACACTATGTTGTATTTTTGGGTCCAAGCACTGACGATTGTGAAACCCTATTGTATATGTACTGATTTTATTTGAATGCCCTAAAGACTAAGTCGTAGAAACTTGTAGGATTTACTCCATGGTCTATCTTCTGAATGCAAATTCCAAACATGTTGAAACTTTGAATTCTTTTTGGTATCAGAACAGGAGTATGCATGTATGCCCTACTAGACAGGGAGAAGACATTTTAGCAAACATTTTCAAATTGTTGTTTCTCACCTACACCTCATTTCATTTAACTTCTGAAGATATGGATTTAATTTCTTATGGATTACTTTTATGCTGCATTTAAGTGTTTTTTTTTTTTTTTTTTTTTTGGAGCATCAAAATTTGGCACCCATTGCATTGTATGGACCTACAGAGCTGTAATATTCTTAAAAGTTGTATTTGTTCTCTGCAGAAGAAAGTCATACAACTCTGGGATGGTATGATGGTAAGTAAATGAGAGAATTTTCATTTTTGGGAAAACAATTTCTTTAAGGTCAATATTAATACTGTTATAAAAGGTACAACTGAAATGGTGAAAACTCATCACACACAATAAAAACAAAACTTTATTTCACAAACACATTTTATGTTGCTGACTCGTAAAGGTCCCTTTAGGCTGTCTTTGTATTTCATTGATATCATTTGAGGTTTTTCCTCATGTGTTTGAGTGCGTGTGAATTAAGAAATAATTGATGACGGACCGTTGATTTATTGAAAATAATGCACACCCAAGGTATAACGGTCACAACGCGCAGCAGCATTACCAACTCGGGTGGTAACTGGTCTTTAATGAACCAAAGAGAGCGCATGTTACACCTTCTCATCTCTCTTCACTGGCTGCCGGTTGATGCATGTATCAAATCCAAGGCTCTGATGCTGGCATACAAAACAGTCACTGGGTCTGCTCCAGCATACCTAAAATAATTTCTGCAGAGCTACACGCCCACCAGAAGCCTGTGGTTGGCTGTTCTTTGTTTATCTGCAGGGAAATTCGTTTTTTGAAGTGTGAACTATAATATTTTTTTTAGTACAAAGTTTCTGAAAGCATGTAAACATTATGCATAACTGAATGTTAAATATTTTACTATTGATTGATCCAGATATTTGCATCATAATTTTGTAACCTTACTTGATTTAACTTATAGGCATGTACAACAACAGATTCTAAAGGACCAAAGTGCAACTGACATGATCTGTGGTTTAATATTCACATTCTGGGTCTGTCCATAGGTATCTTACAGAGAGAGGGCAGAATGAGTGCAGGCTAGTCCTTGATGCATATGACATCACTGGGATTGCCTGATTTCAGGTCAGTGTTGGGCACATCTCTAAGTGTGTCACTGGACTTCTTCTCCAGGTTGCTGGTTGGGGCAGAGGTCCATTTGAAGACATTGGAAACTGGAGAGAAAATGGCACCATCTTTATGATATCAGGAATGTTATATAGCAATAACACTTTTATTAGATATATTTTCATATTTATATCACATTATACCAAGATTTGACTTAGTTACTCACTGGTCACAACCTAAGTCTTTGTCTCAACCACAGACCACCCAGAGTCGATTCACTTACAATCTGATACTGTACATTTTGCACACAAAACTGGAAAGCACTTGTGAAAATCGCAAGTCTTCAATGCATTACACAATGCAAGTCAATACAATTTAAGACTGAGCACAGTCTTACATGCCATGAGATGGATTTTTCAAACTGTGAAACAACTTGTCTTTAACAGCACCATAAAAACACAGTGTCTATGACTAGAGATGCTGAAAACAAGTGAGGCACAAAACAACCAAAGAAGCTATAAAACCATTTGTCACAGTTAGAACTAGGTCAATCAGAAGGTGCATAAAATACACAAAAATGTCATCCTAATTTGCAAGAAAAAGATAACAACATCTTCATAACATTACTCAATGCATGCATTTGATTTTTATTAATAATATAAAAAACAATAGCACAAAGCAAACTACACCAACCAAACAATTGGTGTGCTATTTCAATTGTGACAGCTGAAACAAATAATTGTCTATTACAGGTTCTTGTGACCACTGATTGGTCAGAAGCTGTGATGTAGTATACGATTGGTGAGATGCAATTACAGGCATTATAAAAAGACCAGTTCAGTAGCACTAACACATGGTTGGTTTTTCAGCTTGTTAGCTGAAGTGGTGCCTTTGTATACATGCTACAACTATGATTGTTCTGAGGTATGATGCTGAAGTAATCGTTTTTGATTTGGATTGTCTAGTTGTTTTTCTACTATGTGCTAATGATAAGCGTTTGCTTTGATTTGCAGCTTTTCTTTGGCACTTTTCCAGCTTTGCGTCTGTGCTGGAGTTGGAAATTGTAAGTGATTATTTAGCTTTGTGTTTTTGGCCATTTTGAATTCTGCACTTGTCTTGTGTACTAGCTGATAGTTATGCTTCTGTAGGCAATGGACCCTATCCTGGATACTATAAACCTGAAATGGTGGTTGGTCTCCCTATGCAGGATGATTCCAAACTACAAAGTTTCTACAGCTGGGATGGCAAAGGAGCTGCCCCTCAACCTTTCAGGCTCTGATGTTCTAGCACTAAAATTTATAGTGCTGTTAAATGTGGATATGGCACTGTAGGTGACCTGTCCCCTCCAATTGGTTCAGGAAGTTTTGGTTCATTGAGTGGCTATAAGCAGAGCAATGAGTCAATTTTGAAGCTAGCGCAACTCCCAAACCAAATTCTTGTGCAGGCCAGCAACGCGTCAGTGTTTCAGTCCAGTAACCTGTCTGAATTCCAGTCTAATATTCAGCAATCTGCACTGGCAAGCTTACAGCCTAGCAGCCAGAAACAAGCACCGGCCAGCTACCAGTCTGTGGCCCAGGCCAGTGGCCGGCCTCTTGTCCAGCTGAATAGAGGTCAACATTTGCCAGTCCTTTCCAAGCTTTTTTTCAGGTACAAGGCCAGTCCAGACCCCAAGCTTTGTGACCTCTGTACTTCAGCCAGCACCGCCCCGCTATCAATCTGTGACCCTTGGCCAACAACCATCAAAATCTATCTTCCAGTCTGTTGCCCAACACGGTAGCCAGCAACAAGCACAAATCCAGTACCAGTACGTTGCTCCGCCCCTATGCCAGCAACCAGCACAAGCCAGCTACCAGTCAGTTGCTGAGCCCAGTAACCAAAAACCTGCACCACTCCACTACCAGTCGGTTGCCCAGCCCAGTATCCAGCAACTAGCACAGCCCAGTAGAGGTCAAAGAGTCCAACTCCAACCAGGTGGTTCCAAGCATTTTTCAGGTACAAGGCCAGTCCAAATTCAAAGCTTTGGCTATCAATCTGTGATCCAGTCCAGCGGCCAACAACCCACCTACCAGTCTGTTGCCCAGTGGCCAGCAGCTCACCAGCTTGTTTCCCAGCCCAGTGGCCAGCAACAAGCAGAGATCAGCAGCCCACCTACTAGCCTGTTGTTCAGCCCAGTGGCCAGCAACCAGCAGAGTTGCAACAACTATCAAAGCCCAGTAGAGGTCAAAGAGTCCAACTTTTGCCAGTTATTTACTACTAAGGAACGTCGCATTGTTGTACTAACACAGAGGCACCAAAGACTTTCCTGGACTTTCAGTTTCATCATACTACGTTGGTGGAATGACCTTCCCAACTCCGTGAAGCTTACTCTCTGTGAGCTAGAAAACCGCTAGAAACAAATTGTTTCCATGAGCACTTAACCAGTCACTAAAGATTTTTTAAATAAATTCTTGTTGCACTTTAATATGTTTTGAATACTATTCTGATGCTAGTAAAACTTTGTAGTATGGCACTTTTCGTACCACTGTCTCCTTAAGATGATTCGCTTATGTTTTCCACTTTTGTAAGTCAAATGAATACATGTAAATGTAAATATCCACACCACTGATGGCAGCAGAACAATAATGTCAATATCCATTAGCTTGGCCTAGAAAGTTTTCAGCAATTCACAAAATGTCAGTCAAAATATGTCTGACAATAGAATAATATCATTACAAATAAGTATTACAACAGCATTGGAAATTAAGTTTTCAAATCAAAAATATCTGCATACAAGCTTTGAGTACGTTAATGGTGGCATGAACATTGCACAAATTCACTTTGTCCAGAAATTAAACCATTTCTTTGTCCTTTTGCTGGATGGATATTTGGGATATGTCGGAATATAATTTTGACTTAAATACATGAATGCACTTATATTGAAGCTTATGGGGCAATCGTATTGGAGGATTTAAACAAAACTGTGAAGCTTGTATTGAGGCACCTAAATTGATTATTTGTTAAACAATGTACTATTTATTCCATAAAAACTGTCTAAATCATCCTATCAATTGTTTTTCTTGCAGTGGCTGCCAGGGGTGTAAAGTAATGAATTACAAATACTCACGTTACTGTAATTCAGTAGTTTTCCCCAGGAATTGTACTTTAAGTAATTTATAAGTGTTATACTTTTACTTGAGTACATTTTAAGTGATGTAACTGTACTTTTAATGCGCTACTTAATTGTCCAATCTATCCATATGATTGGCTAGGAAGAGTCTCATGCCATTAAAGTAAAAAACTTGAATGGCAGCTGTAGATAAGGCTCAAAATGTTATATATGTGTAGGATGCCTCAAACACAGTTCAACACCTGAACATCACGGCTGTACATGAAAGGGATTTTTGCAGTGAAAAAGATCAATTGCTTGATTGTGTCATGTGAGTTTAACTTGCTCAAGCCAGATATCAGCATTATTCCTGCCTCTAATTTGAAGAAACATAGCAGGGTAAATTTCATATTTCTGCTTACTAGATTCTGTAGCCTGTAATTTAGCTATCTATAACTGAGATTATTGGGTTGATGTGAGAGATTAAGACAATGTTGGTGGGTGACAATGGGTGTTCATTACATCGATCATGATAGCATGACAACCACTGGTTGGTTGATCTAGATAAAATATAAAAGAATGACTTTTTATTTCCTGACCTCTGTAGCTGCGTGCTGTTTGATTGACAGGCAGCTAATGTTTGTGTACTTTACATGTGTGTTCCAAGAGCACTAATGAGAGTACACGCCTAAACGGTCAAATGCACTTTAGAATTCTGCCAATGCCTTTCTTGGTGAGGCCTTAATGTAAATGCCGTCGGTTTGGACTAAAGTGAATGTAAACAGTGGGGCAAAAAGTGTATTTGTATCAAAATGTTGGACTTGAAGTGTGCATGTAACCGAATTGAGCACTGTCTAGTAGGCTATGTCATAAACAGGCTATTAATCAAACAACAACAACAAGGAAACGAGAAAACCTCTCAATACTTTTGTCTGAATATCTTGAGTAGCTTTAAAAGTATTAATGTAGTAGAATAAAACAGTTTTAATAATAATAATTTTTTTAATAATATTGTGAGTTTTTTTTTTTTTTGAATACCGACCCCTGATGTAGAAAGTGTTTTAATTTGTAAAATATATTACCAGGAAATAGAGATGATAAAATATTTTATAATTATGCTTAGCCTTTATCAAGTTTTTTCTAATGCCTGATAGAAAAGTATCAACCTTGTTACCTTAACACATGTTACCAGGCACAAGCCTTATGAGTCAATGTGTATGTCTTAGAAGATTACTTCATGCTCGTTCTCTATCCTTGTAAATGGTTTGTTAAATGGTTTGTGTTTTCTGTGCCCAAAATTCCTGTGAGAAACTGGAGCGCTGTTTGGGACAAAGTATATACATTTTAGACTCTTCGTATATGAACTTGTTGCCCTATTGACCTGATGCGGTATCAGAGCTGAATTCAGAGAGCTTGGTGCCATTTTTATATATGTTATTGTTTCAAGCAATGTGTAGATGGGAGTCTTGCACATACAGGATAAGACATACCGCAGCCTTCGCACTTCAGTGGTAATAACAATATGTCCTGAAAACCTTGAGTTAACTTCAAACCGTGTAGAACACGCTGTACCAAAAAAGGAAGTCTTTCTTGGCACAGTCTCAAAAGGGTATAAAGACCTTAACTTAACTTTTGGTCCTCATACTAAGAGCTCAGCTCTCTGGCTCTCCGCATCTGACTTCCAACTTTGAGGCCTCATCGTACTATCCGTACTTTAACTTCTTTCAGTTAATTACTTAGTTCATGAAACAAAGGCAAGACATAGTATTGTTAGATTAATTCCAGGACTTAGTCCTTGGATAAATCCTTAAGATATATATACATAACATTAAAGAACCAAACCTACATTTTTTTCTTCATTATTACATTTATTCTCATTAATTCATATTTTTTTTATTTTAACTAATTTCTGTACAAATATAATTTGTTATTCCTACAAATTATCTGATTTATTGAAGTAATTTCCATCTGCTGGATCTCACTGCACCACTGGGCTAAAAAGATACAAGTGTTGAACATTATATCTCAAAAGGAGTACAATGTGGACCCCATGTGCTCTTAAAGAAATAGTTCACTCAAAAATGTAAATTCTCTCATCATTTTCTCACCCTCATGCCACCCCAGATGTGTATGACTTTCGTTTTCAGCAGAATACAAATTAAGATGTTTAGAAGAATATTTCCGCTCTGTAGGTCCATACAATGCAAGTGTGCAATGCAAATGTTGATGGTCCAAAAACCACATAAATGCAGCACAAAAGTAATCCAAATGACTCCAGTGGTTAAATCCTTGACTTCAGAAATTATATGATGGGTGTGGGTGAGAACAAAAAATGTAGACCCTGCACATAAAATGATTTTAATGTAATTCTTTCATACATTTTGATATTGAAAATATTTTTTTCATCTTTTCATTTCTGTAATCATGTCACCCTTTTACATATATGTTTTTAATCAGATTAATTTAGTGTTTACAGTATCATAGAATAGTGATGTATTTTAAAATTTGTCAATGACAAACACCTATAAAATACCTATATCTTTTATTCTTTCTGGCAAACAGCCATAAAAGGGAATGTAAATTACTTTTTGTGTGCTAAATTTTTCAATTGCAGCATAATGTTTTTTTTATAAAGGGGCATAGATTTAACAACACAGTACTCAATACTCACTACTCATGGGTACTTTTAAATGAGCTACTCTTTTACTCTTGAGTAGTTTTTAGGATAGGTAATTTTACTCCACACAAACTACATTTTTAAGAAGTACCAGTACTTTTAAATTGAGTATTTTTTTTTCCAGTATTCTTTCTATCCCTGGTGGCTGCACATGTATCCAGAGGAAGGAGGTCTAGACCTTAAAGTGGCAAGGAACTATTAGCACCCCCAGATGGCTCATCAATAGAGGAGATGAAAATGTCTTCCATGGCAAAACAAAAGCCATTATATTAAAACAAAACTAAAGCCCAGAGAGCTGTTAAACTAATAGTGCCCTCTTCACAAATTTCCAGTCTCTCCTTAATTGATCAAGATTTTCACATTATAGAGGTTAAAAAGAACAACAGAAAAATTTTGTAACATTACTTGATTTAACTTATGGCTCCTACACACTACACAACTTTCAAAGACGTCGGATCATGGTACCGTTCATATTACACAACTGTGTATCTTGTTACTGAAGTTGTGGCGTTTTCAAATTACACGACGAATCTGCAACAGGGGTGAACACATTACAAGACATTTCACTATTGACAAATCCTCTACGACTCTGCCTGGACTCCAAATTAAGTTTCACAACAGAATACATGTGAGAAGTGATACGAGATATGAAAACAAATGCATTATCATATGTTATGCATTTCAGAATATGATGTGTATGTTTTTAATCACCTCAATCCAACTGTAAAATCTACCTATTTGTTTACCTGACTGTCCAAGAGAATTGGCAATTTCTAACCAACTCTTCTCTTTCTCCACCCGGTTGTGGTACAGTTCAGATCAGATCAGTTCACATCAAATAGGCACTAGTGCTCGTGCCAATGTTCCACTCATTTTTCCTCAATTTCTTCAGTCCAATGAGACTTTCTTGATACCGCAGCAATGCTAGTTGATGTTCTGTTGCAGGTACATTAGGTCTCCTCCCACTGAAACTTCCGTGCCCCATTTTTGCTCTCTCATTGGCTGTAGGTCAACGCTGCAGTTGTATTCAGTCAAAATGTATATCACATTGCACAATTTGGAATCCCAGACAGGTCCAGATATTTAACATTCTAGATATCTCGCTGATATCGGCCAAGAGTCGGCGCTTCTCTCAAATCGCATCTTTCATAGTTCATACATTGCGATCGTCGCTCACGGGAGAGAGCCCCGATTTGCCTACAATTTCAGGCCTTTGTCGGCGATCTCCACAAAACTGTCGGCGAGTGAAAATCTGGCTTAAAATCGTGTAAACTCGGCATTACAGGCATGTCAAAAACAGATTCTAAAGGACCAAAGTGCAACTGACATGATCTGTGGTTTAATATTCATATTTTGGAGTTGGTCTCCATGGATTTGTCCATAGGTATCTTACAAAGAGAGGGCAGAATGGGTGTGGGCTAGTCCTCAATGCATATGACATTGCTGGGATTGCTTGATTTAAGGTCCATGTTGGGCACATCTCTAAGTGTGTCACTGTACCCCAGGTGGATGGTTGAGGGGCAGAGGTCCATTTGAAGACATTGGGAACCAGAGAGAAAATAGCACCAACTTTATGATCTTAGGAATGTTATATAGCAATAAAACGTTTTATTAGTTATATTTTCATAAATATATCATATCAAACCAAGTTTATATAAATATATATAAACAACAATAGCACAAAGCAAACCTCAAAAACCAAAAAAGTGGTGTGCTAAAAGAATTGCAACAGCTGAAACAAATAATTGTCTATTACAGGTTCTTGTGAAAAATGATTGGTCTGATGCTGAGATCTAGTATACGATTGGTAAGATGCAATTGCAGGCATTATAAAAAAGACCAGTTCAGTAGCATTAACACATGGTTGGGAAAAAGTTATTTTTATGATTTGTTGGCTGAAGGTTTAATTTTGTGTAAATGGTGAAACTATGTATCATTAATACACAACTATGAAGAGGTATGATGTTGAAATCATTGTTTTGGATATGGGTTGTCTAAATGTTTTTCTACCATGTGCTAATGATAAGTGTTTGCTTTGATTTGCAGCTTTTCTTTGGCACTTTTCCAGCTTTGCCTCTATGCTGGAATTGGAAGTGGTAAATGCTTATCCAGCTTTATTGTGTTTTTGGCAATTTTGAATGCTGCTCTTGTCTTGTGTACTAGCTGATGGCTATGCTTCTGTAGGCAATGGACCCTATCCTGGAAACCATCAACCTGAAATGGAGGCTGGTGTCCCTATGCAGGATGATTCCAAACTACAAAGTTTCTACAGCTGGGATGGCAAAGGGGCTGTCCCTCAAGCTTTCAGGCCCCAAAGTTCTAGCACTACAACTTATAGTGCTGTTAAAAGTGGATATGGCACTGGAGGTGACCTGTCCCCTCCAATTGGTTCAGGAAGTTTTGGTTCATTGAGTGGCTATAAGCAGAGCAATGAGTCAATTTTGAAGCCAGCGCAACTCTCAAACCAAATTCTTGTAAAGCCCAGCAGCCAGCAACCAGCACGAGCCAGCTACCAGTCTGTTGCTGAGCCCAGTATCAAACGACCAGCAGAGCCCAGTGGCCCCCAACCCAGCTACCAGTCTGTTACCCAGCCCAGTGGACCCCAACCCAGCTACCAGTCTGTTGCTGAGCCCAGTATCAAACGACCAGCACAGCCCAGTAAAGATCAAAGAGTCAAACTTTTTTCAGTTGGTTCCAAGCTTTATTCCGGTACCAGGCCAGCTCAAATTCCAAGCTTTGGCTATCAATCTTTGATCCAGTCCAGTGGCCAACAACCCAGCTACCAGTCTGTTGCCCAGCCCAGTGACCAGCCATCAGCAGAGCCCAGTGGCCCCCAACCCAGCTATCAGTCTGTTAACCAGCCTAGTGGTCAAAGAATTCAACTATTTCCAGTTGGTTCCAAGCTTTATTCAGGTACCAGGTCAGCTCCAAGCTTTGGCTATCAATCTGTGATCCAGTCCAGCCACCAACAATCACATCCCAGCTACCAGTCTGTTGGTCAGCCCAGTGGCCAGCCACCAGCAGAGCCCAGTGGCCCACAACCCAGCTACCTGTCTGTTGCCCAGCATAGTGGCCAGCAACCAGCAGAGCCCAGTGGCCAACAACCCAGCTACCAGTCTGTTGCTCAGCCCAGTGGCCAACAACCCAGCTACCAGTCTGTTGCCCAGCCTAGTGGCCAACAACCAGCAGAGCCCAGTGGCCAACAACCCAGCTACCAGTCTGTTGCTGAGCAAAATATAAAACGACCAGCACAGCCCAGTAAAGATCAACGATTCCATTTTTTTCCAGTTAGTTCCAAGCTTTATTCCGGTACCAGACCAGCTCAGATTCCAAGCTTTGGCTATCAATCTGTGATACAGTCCAGTGTACAACAACCCAGCTACCAGTCTGTTGCCCAGCCCAGTGGCCAACAACCCAGCTACCAGTCTGTTGCTCAGCCAAGTGACCAACAACCCAGCTACCAGTCTGTTGGTCAGCCCAGTGGCCAGAAACCAGCAGAGCCCAGTGGCCCCCAACCCAGCTACCAGACTGTTGCCCAACCCAGTGACCAGCAACCAGCACAGCCCAGTAGAGGTCAAAGAATTCAACTTTTTCCAGTTGGTTCCAAGCTTTATTCAGGTACCAGGTCAGCTCCAAGCTTTGGCTATCAATCTGTGATCCAGTCCAGCCACCAACAATCACATCCCAGCTACCAGTCTGTTGCCCAGCCCAGTGGCCAGCAACCAGCAGAGCCCAGTGGCCAACAACCCAGCAACCAGTTTGTATTGCAGCCGAGTGGCCAACAACCCAGCTACCAGTCTGTTGCTGAGCAAAATATAAAACGACCAGCACAGCCCAGTAAAGATCAACGAGTCCATTTTTTTCCAGTTAGTTCCAAGCTTTATTCCGGTACCAGACCAGCTCAGATTCCAAGCTTTGGCTATCAATCTGTGATACAGTCCAGTGGCCAACAACCCAGCTACCAGTCTGTTGCCCAGCCTAGTGGCCAGCAACCAGCAGAGCCCAGTGGCCAACAACCCAGCTACCCATCTGTTGCTCAGCCCGGTGGCCAGTCTTTCGAGTCTGTCCAGTTCCAAAAAGGACAACTTCACCAGATTGGTGGCAAGCTGTTTTCGTGCTTCGAATCCATATCACAGCCCAGTGTCCAGCTTGTGGCACAGCCCGGGCTATCCAGGTATTGGTCTCCATCCAGACCCAGCTCCCTAGCACAGCACAACGAGCCTGTAGTACCAGCCAGTTACCAGGCTCCAGTAAAGCCTGCAGAGCCCAGATATAGTTCTGTTTTGCTACCTAGCCACCAGCCCTCTTCTAAACATCTGCAAACAACATTTCAGTCCATGTCTATACCAGCACAGCTCTTGGGTAGCCTTAAGCAGTCTAGCTACCAGCCCCAAATGCTTCCTAGCCAACCACCTCTTGCCCAGCTGATTCATTCAAGCTATGTGCCCCTTGCTACGCGAGGACAATCCAAATATTCTTCCGTGTCAAAAGCCAGCTTCGGGTCTGTTGCAAAGCCCGGCCAGCTACAAGGGTACCTGCCTTCCGTTAAACCAGGACAGTCCCGTTGTGCTACTGTATCTCAGCCAAATGATCTTCCTTTCTCTTCAAGCTTTGAGTCTGCGTTCCAGTCACCACAACCTGGCTTTCAGGATCCAGTCCAAATGCGCTTCCCAACTGGCCTCTCACAAAATGTTCTGTCTGCGCCAAGTAAACGGCGTCTGTCCTGGAGCAAAGTCGGGCAATCGCAACAAGTGAAGTCATAGGTGTATACATGTCTTGCTGTTTTTGGATTTGAATAAACTTAATTGGAAAATGGTATTTTGACTTTATATTCTGTGACCTATGGAAGGCGCTGACTGAAATGGGGGTACAAAGCAACTGGATCTAGCAATTATAAAAATGCCTTGACTCTTTATTTTTTTTCAAAAGTACTGAAAGCATGTAAACATGATGCATAAATATTTTACTATTAGAAGGACCGCTGTATCAAGTACCCCACTAGCTATGGGATCTAAGCCATGATCTCTTCCATTGCAATGGTTTAGGTTCTGGAACCTATACAGATTTTATTTTTCTGCTACAAAAGTGAAGTCCTAGAAACCACAGACTTGGCAGGATTTACTCAAAAGCCGGTTCCTTCTGAATGCATTATCCAAACATTTTACAACTTGGAATACTTCATCGGAACATTTTGAGGATGCATGCAGGAAGAAGAAATTTAGCATGGTATAGACCAAAAGAGCTGTAACTTTCTAAAAGAAGTGTGTGTGTGTGTGTGTGTGTGTGTGTGTTAGAGAGATCGAAAGAGAAAACTAGATCTAGCTTCTGGGATTACCTTTTTTTTTTTTTAAGATTGCAGCTCTTGTGAGAAGTAACATCGCTTCAAAAACGCCAAGCTGCGTTTCGACTTATTCCTGTTGCAAACCTTAACTTATTTTCATCCCCACTGAGAGGCAGAGTATGCTGACATGTTTGGGCCTTAAGTGTGTGCATTGTTTAATGTGTGTCTACAGGTGGGGGGGGCAGAAGGGAGTTTCCCACAAATATTTCAGATAATATAGAAACTGATGAATTGATCAAGTGTATATTTAGTTCGTTGCCCATTCTAAAACGTTATGTTAGAACTATAGCAATGCAGGATGCACTGCTTTTCAGCATAGGAGAAAAAAGGTTGTGTGTGTGCGAGGGAGCGCGAGGGCTCTCTTTACCAAAGTTTAAATAAATGTAGGACGTTTTAGACATTGTTTTGGAGTTCTTAACCAATTTACTTTAACCAATGACTTTATTTCAAATAATTGCAAATCAAATCACGTAAAAAAAAAAAAAACTTGAATGGCAGCTGTAGATCAGGCGCCAGCTGTAATGGATGTGTAGGATGCCTCAAACATAGTTCAACACCTGAACATCACGGCTGTACATGAAAGGGATTTTTGCAGTGAAAAAGATCAATTGCTTGATTGTGTCATGTGAGTTTAACTTGCTCAAGCCAGATATCAGCATTAATTTGAAGAAACATAGCAAGGTAAATTTCATATTTCTGCTTAATGGATTCTCTTTGTCTATAATGTAGTCTGTAATTTAGCTATCTATAACTGAGATGATTGGGTTGTGTGTGAGATTAAGGCAATGTTATCAATAGGGCTGGGCGATAAATCACTCTTGATGTTTATCTGAAAATAAAGAGAGAGTTGTCCTTGATATCGATGATAAACTTTTGATTAATTTTCTATACTTAGCCTATGCTCCACATCTTGACAGGGGTGTTCATTACATCGATCGCAATAGCAAGACAACCGCTGGTTGGTTGACCTAAATAAAATATAAAAGATTGGACTTTTTATTTCCTGACGTCTGTAGCTGCATGCTGTTTGAGTGTTTGATAATGTTTGTGTACTTTACATGTGTTTTCCAAGAGCACTAATGCGGGAAAACGCCTAAACAGTCAAATAAACTTTAGAATTCCGCCAATGCCTTTCTTGGTGAGGCATTAATGTAAAGGCAGACGGTTTGGTCTAAAGTCAATGTAAGCTGTTGGGTAAAAAGCGTACTTGTATAAAAATGTTGGACTGGAAGTGACCTAGTAGGCTATGTCATAAGAAGGCTGTTAATCAAACAACAACAACAACAAGGAAGTGAGAAAACCATTCACTACTTTTGTCTAAATAACTTGAGTAGCTTTAAAAGTATTAATGTAATAAAATGACATTTTTAATAATAATATTTTTTAATAATATTGTGAGATTTTTTTATAATACCGACCCCTGATGTAGAGAGTGTGTTAATTTGTATAATAAATTACCAGGAAAGAATTTTATAATTATGCTTAGCCTTTATCAAGTTTTTTCTAATGCCTGATAGAAAAGTATCAACATTTGTAGAGCAATACTTCAGGCAGAACATTCCACCAGTCACAAACTTCAGAAAAATTTGCAACATGCATTAGAATGAAAATACTACGGTGACCGGGAGGAGACATGTTGGGTTCACTTGGTTTTGTCGTGGGCACGACATATTAACTCATGGGAACGTGATAATATGCTGTGGCCACGAGATATTAACTTGTGAGACATGAAACCAACTGTAATATTATTCTTCATATAGCACAAGACTTGTTTTTGGGAGTAAATATTCAGTACTTTTTATACAGATTCAATTATCCCTATAAATCTATTAAACTTAATGACTGTTTGACCTAGAGACATTAAACAATTGACATTAGATAACTGTGCTATATGAAGAACTCAGGTCAAACGGTCATTGAGTTTAATGGAATTCAATTATTATAAATATTTAAACCACTATATTTATTTGATAACATATAGAATGTAAATTCCACAAACATAGCCTTGTGTCATGAAAGGGATATTTTTAAGAACATTTTATATTTGTTGTGATTTCATAATATCAAATGGTTAAATAGTTTAATTTATTTATAGAGCTAATACATTTATATAAAAAATATATAAATTCAGCTTTGTGCTAGGCAAAGAAACCCATTCATGCATCTCTAAGTTGGTTTGGCTTGAAAATGTGATTTGCACAGAGTGTTAAATGAGTATTGTCACGAATGACAAATATAAAACTAACTCAACCGCAGTGCGGTATCCGTGGATGTATCCGGGACCGTTCAACTTGTCAATGATGAATCAGAATATTGAATTAAAGCCAACAAATTTCAGACGGCAAGCCCATTAAACTTAAGAGTAGTTTTTAGGACAGGTACTTTTACTCTACTCAAACTATATTTTTTAAGAAAAAACAGTACTTTTACTTGAGTGTTAATTTTCAGTAATCTTTCCACACCTGGTGGCTGCACATGTATCCAGAGGAAGGAGGTCTAGTCCTTGAGGTGGCCAGGAACTAGTAGTGGCCCCAGATGGCTCAATAATTAAAGAGATGAAAATGTCCTCCGTGGCAAGAAAACAAGTTATTATGTTAAAACAAAGATTAAGCCCAGAGGGCTGTTAAACTAAAAGTGCCCTCTTCACAAATGTCCACAGTCTCTCCTTAATTGATCAAGACTTTTGCATTATATAGCTTAAAAAGAACAGCAGAAACATTTTGTAACCTTACACGATATAAATTACAGGCGTGTACAACAACAGATTCTAAAGAACCAAAGTGCAACTGGCATGATCTGTGGTTTAATATTGACATTTTGGAGTTGGTCTCCATGGATCTGTCCATAGGTATCTTACAGAGAGAGGGCAGAATGGGTGCGGGCTAATCCTCAATGCATATGACATCACTGGGATTGCCTGATTTCAGGTCAGTGTTGGGCACATCTCTAAGAGTGTCATTGGACTTCTTCTCCAGGTGGCAGGTTGGGGCAGAGGTCCATTTGAAGACACTGGAAACTGGAGAGAAAATAGCACCATCTTTATGATCTCAGGAATGTTATACCGCAATACATTTTGTATTCGTTTTTTAATTTTCATAAATATATCATACAATAAACCAAGAGTATTTACTAGATTTCACTTATTTACACACTGGTCACAACCTAAGTCTACATCTCAGCCACAGACCACCCACAGACCATTTTCTTACCGTCTGGTACACATTGCACACAAAAATGTAAAGCACTTGTGAAAATTGCATGCATTACAATATGCAAGACTGATCACAACAGAATCATGCAGGAATCTTGAGATGCGTTTTTCAAAGTGTGAAACAACTTGACTTTCATTACATTACACAATGAATGCTTTTGATTTTTAATAACATACATACATATATATACATACATATATTTATATATATATATATATATATATATATATATATATATATATATAAACAACAATAGCACAAAGCAAACCTCAAAAACCAAAAAAGTGGTGTGCTAAAAGAATTGCAACAGCTGAAACAAATAATTGTCTATTACAGGTTCTTGTGAAAAATGATTGGTCTGATGCTGAGATCTAGTAAACGATTGGTAAGATACAATTGCAGGCATTATAAAAAAGACCAGTTCAGTAGCATTAACACATGGTTGGGAAAAAGTTATTTTTATGATTTGTTGGCTGAAGGTTTAATTTTGTGTAAATGGTGAAACTATGTATCATTTATACACAACTATGATGAGGTATGATGTTGAAGTCATTGTTTTGGATATTGGTTGTCTAAATGTTTTTCTACCATGTGCTAATGATAAGTGTTTGCTTTGATTTGCAGCTTTTCTTTGGCACTTTTCCAGCTTTGCCTCTATGCTGGAATTGGAAGTGGTAAATACTTATCCAGCTTCATTGTGTTTTTGGCAATTTTGAATGCTGCTCTTGTCTTGTGTACTAGCTGATGGCTATGCTTCTGTAGGCAATGGACCCTATCCTGGAAACCATCAACCTGAAATGGAGGCTGGTGTCCCTATGCAGGACGATTCCAAACTACAAAGTTTCTACAGCTGGGATGGCAAAGGGGCTGTCCCTCATGCTTTCAGGCCCCGAAGTTCTAGCACTATAATTTATAGTGCTGTTAAAGGTGGATATGGCACTGGAGGTGACCTGTCCCCTCCAATTGGTTCAGGACGTTTTGGTTCATTGAGTGGCTATAAGCAGAGCAATGAATCAATTTTGAAGCCAGCGCAACTCTCAAACCAAATTCTTGTAAAGCCCAGCAGCCAGCAACCAGCACAAATCCAGTACCAGTATGTTACTCCACCCCTATGCCAGCAACCAGCACGAGCCAGCTACCAGTCTGTTGCTGAGCCCAGTATCAAACGACCAGCACAGCCCAGTAAAGATCAACGAGTCGAACTTTTTCCAGTTGGTTCCAAGCTTTATTCAGGTACCAGGCCAGCTCAAATTCCAAACTTTGGCTATCAATCTGTGATCCAGTCCAGCCACCAACAATCACGTCCCAGCTACCAGTCTGCTGCTCTTCCCATTAGCCGACAACCCAGCTACCAGTCTGTTTTGCAACCATCAGAGCCCAGTGGCGAACAACCCAGCTACCAGTCTGTTTTGCAACCATCAGAGCCCAGTGGCCGACAACCCAGCTACCAGTCTGTTGCTGAGCCAAGTATAAAACAACCAGCACAGCCCAGTAAAGATCAACGAGTCCAACTTTTTCCAGTTGGTTCCAAGCTTTATTCAGGTACCAGGCCAGCTCAAATTCCAAGCTTTGGCTATCAATCTGTGATCCAGTCCAGTGGCCAACAACCCAGCTACCAGTCTGTTGCTCTTCCCAGTGGCCAACAACCCAGCTACCAGTCTGTTGCCCAGCCCAGTGGACCGCAACCAGCAGAGGTCAGCAGCCAACAACCCAGCTACCAGTCTGTTTCCAAGCCTAGTGGCCAACAACCCAGCTACCAGTCTGTTTCCAAGCCTAGTGGCCAGCAACCAGCAGAGCCCAGTGGCCAACAACCCAGCTACCCGTCTGTTGCTCAGCCCAGTGGCCAACAACCCAGCTACCAGTCTGTTGCCCAGCCTAGTGGCCAGCAACTAGCACAGCCCAGTAGAGGTCAAAGAATTCAACTTTTTCCAGTTGGTTCCAAGCTTTATTCAGGTACCAGGCCAGCTCAAATTCCAAACTTTGGCTATCAATCTGTGATCCAGTCCAGCCACCAACAATCACGTCCCAGCTACCAGTCTGTTTTGCAACCATCAGAGCCCAGTGGCGAACAACCCAGCTACCAGTCTGTTTTGCAACCATCAGAGCCCAGTGGCCAACAACCCAGCTACCAGTCTGTTGCTGAGCCAAGTATAAAACAACCAGCACAGCCCAGTAAAGATCAACGAGTCCAACTTTTTCCAGTTGGTTCCAAGCTTTATTCAGGTACCAGGCCAGCTCAAATTGCAAACTTTGGCTATCAATCTGTGATCCAGTCCAGTGTACAACAACCCAGCTACCAGTCTGTTGCTCAGCCCAGTGGCCAACAACCACCACCGGTCAGCAGCCAACCATCTCAACCCAGCTACCCGTCTGTTGCTCAGCCCAGTGGCCAGTCTTTCGAGCCTGTCCAGTTCCAAAAAGGACAACTTCACCAGATTGGTGGCAAGCTGTTTTCGTGCTTCGAATCCATATCACAGCCCAGTGTCCAGCTTGTGGCACAGCCCGGGCTATCCAGGTATTGGTCTCCATCCAGACCCAGCTCCCTAGCACAGCACAACGAGCCTGTAGTACCAGCCAGTTACCAGGCTCCAGTAAAGCCTGCAGAGCCCAGATATAGTTCTGTTTTGCTACCTAACCACCAGCCCTCTTCTAAACATCTGCAAACAACGTTTCAGTCCATGTCAATACCAGCACAGCTCTTGGGTAGCCTTAAGCAGTCTAGCTACCAGCCCCAAATGCTTCCTAGCCAACCACCTCTTGCCCAGCTGATTCATTCAAGCTATGTGCCCCTTGCTACGCAAGGACAATCCAGATATTCTTCCATGTCAAAAGCTAGCTTCGGGTCTGTTGCAAAGCCTGGCCAGCTACAAGGGTACCTGCCTTCCATTAAACCAGGACAGTCCCGTTGTGCTACTGTATCTCAGCCAAATGATCTTCCTTTCTCTTCAAGCTTGGAGTCTGCGTTCCAGTCACCACAACCTGGTTTTCAGGATCCAGTCCAAATGCGCTTCCCAACTGGCCTCTCACAAAATGTTCTGTCTGCGCCACGTAAACAGCGTCTGTCCTGGAGCAAAGTTGGGCAATCGCAACAAGTGAAGTCATAGGTGTATACATGTCTTGCTGTTTTAAACTCCTGTTTTTGGATTTGAATAAACTTAATTGGAAAATGGTATTTTGACTTTTTATATTCTGTGACCTATGGAAGGCGCTGACTGAAATGGGGGTACAAAGCAAATGGATCTAGCAATTATCAAAATGCCTTGACTCATAATATTTTTCAAAGGTACTGAAAGCATGTAAACATTATGCATATATTAGAAGTTATATGAATCATGGATGACATGAGGGGTGAGTAAATTAAGAGAATTTTGCTGTGATAAAAGGTACATCTGAAATGGTGAACGCATAACACACAAAAACCGCTTTATTTCACAAACCTTTTATTGTGCTGAATCTAAGGCACCTTTAGGCTGTATTTACCTTTCATTGAAATCATTTGAGGTTTTTCTCGTGTGTTTGTTCATATGCGTGCGCACAAGGAATAATTGACGATGGACCATTTGAAAAAGAATTCCCATCTGAGGTGATAATGCTGCTGTACGTCGTGACCATTACACCTTGTGTGTGTGCCTTTTTATTTTTTTTCAATTCAACAGTCCGTCAATCAATTATTGCACTTGTACTATGGTTGCCACACCTTAAGACATAGTTTAGGGTTTATTTTCAGACATTTTCTGGTTTTCGTCCCTAAAACGCTGTTATGAGTGGAACTACTTTCTTTGGCCACAGATTCAGTGTCTTTTAATACAGTCCGTGCCTTCATTGCTAAATCAAAAAACGTCACGTTAGAACAAGCAACAAGTTGGTGCAGGTGTGTGTTTTTGAGACTGAAAGAGAAACTGAGAAAATTAGATCTAGCTTCTGGGATTACCGTTTTTTTAGATCGTTACTTCACAAGAGCTGCATCGCTTCAAAAACGCCAAGATGTGTTTTGACTTATTCCTGTTGTAAACCAATTTATTTTCATCCCCACTGAGATGCAGGAGTATGCTGACATGTTTGGGCCTTAAGTGTGTGCATTGTATAAAGTGTGTGGGGTGGGGGGGCAGAAGGGTGTTTCCCACAAATATTTCAGATAATATAGAAACTGATGAATTGATCAAGTGTATATCTAGTTTGTTGCCAATTCTAAAACGTTACGTTAGAACTATAGCAATGCAGGATGCACTGCTTTTCAGCATAGTAGAAAAAGGTTGTGTGTGTGCGCGAGAGCGTGCATGTGCGAGGGAGCGCGAGGGCTCTCTTTACCAAAGTTTAAATAAATTTAGGATATTTTAGACATTGTTTTGGAGTTCTTAACCAATTTACTTTAACCAATGACTTTGTTATTTGTTATTTTGTTGTGGTAGTCTGTAGAGCTCTTAGAAATAGCTGAAATAATATCAAATCAAATCACCCGTAAAAAAACTTGAATGGCAGCTGTAGATCAGGCGCCAGCTGTAATGTATGTGTAGGATGCCTCAACCATAGTTCAAAATCTAATAATCACGGCTGTACATGAAAGGGATTTTTGCAGTGAAAAGGATCAATTGCTTGATTGTGTCATGTGAGTTTAACTTGCTCAAGCCAGATATCAGCATTAATCCTGCCTCTAATTTGAAGAAACATAGCGAGGTAAATTTCATATTTCTGCTTACTAGATTCGAAGTATGTCTATAATTTAGCTATCTATAACTGAAATTATTGGGTTGATGTTTAATCAGGCAATGTTATCAATAGGGCTGGGCGATAAAACAATCTTGATGTTTATCTGAAAGAAAAGAGAAAGATGTCCTTGATATCGATGATAAACTTTTGATTAATTTTCTATACTTAGCCTATGCTCCACATCTTGACAGGGGTGTTCATTACATCGATCGCAATAGCAAGACAACCGCTGGTTGGTTGACCTAAATAAAATATAAAAGATTGGACTTTTTATTTCCTGACGTCTGTAGCTGCATGCTGTTTGAGTGTTTGATAATGTTTGTGTACTTTACATGTGTTTTCCAAGAGCACTAATGCGGAAAACGCCTAAACAGTCAAATAAACTTTAGAATTCGCCAATGCCTTTCTTGGTGAGGCATTAATGTAAAGGCAGACGGTTTGGTCTAAAGTCAATGTAAGCTGTTGGGTAAAAAGCGTACTTGTATAAAAATGTTGGACTGGAAGTGACCTAGTAGGCTATGTCATAAGAAGGCTGTTAATCAAACAACAACAACAACAAGGAAGTGAGAAAACCATTCACTACTTTTGTCTAAATAACTTGAGTAGCTTTAAAAGTATTAATGTAATAAAATGACATTTTTAATAATAATATTTTTTAATAATATTGTGAGATTTTTTTATAATACCGACCCCTGATGTAGAGAGTGTGTTAATTTGTATAATAAATTACCAGGAAAGAATTTTATAATTATGCTTAGCCTTTATCAAGTTTTTTCTAATGCCTGATAGAAAAGTATCAACATTTGTAGAGCAATACTTCAGGCAGAACATTCCACCAGTCACAAACTTCAGAAAAATTTGCAACATGCATTAGAATGAAAATACTACGGTGACCGGGAGGAGACATGTTGGGTTCACTTGGTTTTGTCAGTGGGCACGACATATTAACTCATGGGAACGTGATAATATGCTGTGGCCACGAGATATTAACTTGTGAGACATGAAACCAACTGTAATATTATTCTTCATATAGCACAAGACTTGTTTTTGGGAGTAAATATTCAGTACTTTTTATACAGATTCAATTATCCCTATAAATCTATTAAACTTAATGACTGTTTGACCTAGAGACATTAAACAATTGACATTAGATAACTGTGCTATATGAAGAACTCAGGTCAAACGGTCATTGAGTTTAATGGAATTCAATTATTATAAATATTTAAACCACTATATTTATTTGATAACATATAGAATGTAAATTCCACAAACATAGCCTTGTGTCATGAAAGGGATATTTTTAAGAACATTTTATATTTGTTGTGATTTCATAATATCAAATGGTTAAATAGTTTAATTTATTTATAGAGCTAATACATTTATATAAAAAATATATAAATTCAGCTTTGTGCTAGGCAAAGAAACCCATTCATGCATCTCTAAGTTGGTTTGGCTTGAAAATGTGATTTGCACAGAGTGTTAAATGAGTATTGTCACGAATGACAAATATAAAACTAACTCAACCGCAGTGCGGTATCCGTGGATGTATCCGGGACCGTTCAACTTGTCAATGATGAATCAGAATATTGAATTAAAGCCAACAAATTTCAGACGGCAAGCCCATTAAACTTAAGAGTAGTTTTTAGGACATGTACTTTTACTCTACTCAAACTATATTTTTTAAGAAAAAACAGTACTTTTACTTGAGTGTTAATTTTCAGTAATCTTTCCACACCTGGTGGCTGCACATGTATCCAGAGGAAGGAGGTCTAGTCCATGAGGTGGCCAGGAACTAGTAGTGGCCCCAGATGGCTCAATAATTAAAGAGATGAAAATGTCCTCCATGGCAAGAAAATAAGTTATTATGTTAAAACAAAGATTAAGCCCAGAGGGCTGTTAAACTAAAAGTGCCCTCTTCACAAATGTCCACAGTCTCTCCTTAATTGATCAAGACTTTTGCATTATATAGCTTAAAAAGAACAGCAGAAACATTTTGTAACCTTACACGATATAAATTACAGGCGTGTACAATAACCGATTCTAAAGAACCAAAGTGCAACTGGCATGATCTGTGGTTTAATATTGACATTTTGGAGTTGGTCTCCATGGATCTGTCCATAGGTATCTTACAGAGAGAGGGCAGAATGGGTGCGGGCTAATCCTCAATGCATATGACATCACTGGGATTGCCTGATTTCAGGTCAGTGTTGGGCACATCTCTAAGAGTGTCATTGGACTTCTTCTCCAGGTGGCAGGTTGGGGCAGAGGTCCATTTGAAGACACTGGAAACTGGAGAGAAAATAGCACCATCTTTATGATCTCAGGAATGTTATACACGTAATACATTTTGTATTCGTTTTTAATTTTCATAAATATATCATACAATAAACCAAGAGTATTTACTAGATTTCACTTATTTACACACTGGTCACAACCTAAGTCTACATCTCAGCCACAGACCACCCACAGACCATTTTCTTACCGTCTGGTACACATTGCACACAAAAATGTAAAGCACTTGTGAAAATTGCATGTATTACAATATGCAAGACTGATCACAACAGAATCATGCAGGAATCTTGAGATGCGTTTTTCAAAGTGTGAAACAACTTGACTTTCATTACATTACACAATGAATGCTTTTGATTTTTAATAACATACATACATATATATACATACATATATTTATATAATATATATATATATATATATATATATATATATATATAAACAACAATGGCACAAAGCAAACCTCAAAAAACAAAAAAGTGGTGTGCTAAAAGAATTGCAACAGCTGAAACAAATAATTGTCTATTACAGGTTCTTGTGAAAAATGATTGGTCTGATGCTGAGATCTAGTATACGATTGGTAAGATGCAATTGCAGGCATTATAAAAAAGACCAGTTCAGTAGCATTAACACATGGTTGGGAAAAAGTTATTTTTATGATTTGTTGGCTGAAGGTTTAATTTTGTGTAAATGGTGAAACTATGTATCATTTATACACAACTATGATGAGGTATGATGTTGAAGTCATTGTTTTGGATATTGGTTGTCTAAATGTTTTTCTACCATGTGCTAATGATAAGTGTTTGCTTTGATTTGCAGCTTTTCTTTGGCACTTTTCCAGCTTTGCCTCTATGCTGGAATTGGAAGTGGTAAATGCTTATCCAGCTTTATTGTGTTTTTGGCAATTTTGAATGCTGCTCTTGTCTTGTGTACTAGCTGATGGCTATGCTTCTGTAGGCAATGGACCCTATCCTGGAAACCATCAACCTGAAATGGAGGCTGGTGTCCCTATGCAGGATGATTCCAAACTACAAAGTTTCTACAGCTGGGATGGCAAAGGGGCTGTCCCTCATGCTTTCAGGCCCCGAAGTTCTAGCACTATAATTTATAGTGCTGTTAAAGGTGGATATGGCACTGGAGGTGACCTGTCCCCTCCAATTGGTTCAGGACGTTTTGGTTCATTGAGTGGCTATAAGCAGAGCAATGAATCAATTTTGAAGCCAGCGCAACTCTCAAACCAAATTCTTGTAAAGCCCAGCAGCCAGCAACCAGCACAAATCCAGTACCAGTATGTTACTCCACCCCTATGCCAGCAACCAGCACGAGCCAGCTACCAGTCTGTTGCTGAGCCCAGTATCAAACGACCAGCACAGCCCAGTAAAGATCAACGAGTCAAACTTTTTCCAGTTGGTTCCAAGCTTTATTCAGGTACCAGGCCAGCTCAAATTCCAAGCTTTGGCTATCAATCTGTGATCCAGTCCAGCCACCAACAATCACGTCCCAGCTACCAGTCTGCTGCTCTTCCCATTAGCCGACAACCCAGCTACCAGTCTGTTGCTCTTCCCAGTGGCCAACAACCCAGCTACCAGTCTGTTGCCCAGCCCAGTGACCACCCACCAGCAGAGCCCAGTGGCCCCCAACCCAGCTACCAGTCTGTTACCCAGCCCAGTGGACCGCAACCAGCAGAGGTCAGCAACCAACAACCCAGCTACCAGTCTGTTTCCAAGCCTAGTGGCCAACAACCCAGCTACCAGTCTGTTTCCAAGCCTAGTGACCAGCAACCAGCAGAGCCCAGTGGCCAACAACCCAGCTACCCGTCTGTTGCTCAGCCCAGTGGCCAACAACCCAGCTACCAGTCTGTTGCCCAGCCTAGTGGCCAGCAACTAGCACAGCCCAGTAGAGGTCAAAGAATTCAACTTTTTCCAGTTGGTTCCAAGCTTTATTCAGGTACCAGGCCAGCTCAAATTCCAAACTTTGGCTATCAATCTGTGATCCAGTCCAGCCACCAACAATCACGTCCCAGCTACCAGTCTGTTTTGCAACCATCAGAGCCCAGTGGCGAACAACCCAGCTACCAGTCTGTTTTGCAACCATCAGAGCCCAGTGGCCAACAACCCAGCTACCAGTCTGTTGCTGAGCCAAGTATAAAACAACCAGCACAGCCCAGTAAAGATCAACGAGTCCAACTTTTTCCAGTTGGTTCCAAGCTTTATTCAGGTACCAGGCCAGCTCAAATTGCAAACTTTGGCTATCAATCTGTGATCCAGTCCAGTGTACAACAACCCAGCTACCAGTCTGTTGCTCAGCCCACTGGCCAACAACCACCACCGGTCAGCAGCCAACCATCTCAACCCAGCTACCAGTCTGTTGCTCAGCCCAGTGGCCAACAACCACCACCGGTCAGCAGCCAACCATCTCAACCCAGCTACCCGTCTGTTGCTCAGCCCAGTGGCCAGTCTTTCGAGCCTGTCCAGTTCCAAAAAGGACAACTTCACCAGATTGGTGGCAAGCTGTTTTCGTGCTTCGAATCCATATCACAGCCCAGTGTCCAGCTTGTGGCACAGCCCGGGCTATCCAGGTATTGGTCTCCATCCAGACCCAGCTCCCTAGCACAGCACAACGAGCCTGTAGTACCAGCCAGTTACCAGGCTCCAGTAAAGCCTGCAGAGCCCAGATATAGTTCTGTTTTGCTACCTAACCACCAGCCCTCTTCTAAACATCTGCAAACAACGTTTCAGTCCATGTCAATACCAGCACAGCTCTTGGGTAGCCTTAAGCAGTCTAGCTACCAGCCCCAAATGCTTCCTAGCCAACCACCTCTTGCCCAGCTGATTCATTCAAGCTATGTGCCCCTTGCTACGCAAGGACAATCCAGATATTCTTCCATGTCAAAAGCTAGCTTCGGGTCTGTTGCAAAGCCTGGCCAGCTACAAGGGTACCTGCCTTCCATTAAACCAGGACAGTCCCGTTGTGCTACTGTATCTCAGCCAAATGATCTTCCTTTCTCTTCAAGCTTGGAGTCTGCGTTCCAGTCACCACAACCTGGTTTTCAGGATCCAGTCCAAATGCGCTTCCCAACTGGCCTCTCACAAAATGTTCTGTCTGCGCCACGTAAACAGCGTCTGTCCTGGAGCAAAGTTGGGCAATCGCAACAAGTGAAGTCATAGGTGTATACATGTCTTGCTGTTTTAAACTCCTGTTTTTGGATTTGAATAAACTTAATTGGAAAATGGTATTTTGACTTTTTATATTCTGTGACCTATGGAAGGCGCTGACTGAAATGGGGGTACAAAGCAAATGGATCTAGCAATTATCAAAATGCCTTGACTCATAATATTTTTCAAAGGTACTGAAAGCATGTAAACATTATGCATATATTAGAAGTTATATGAATCATGGATGACATGAGGGGTGAGTAAATTAAGAGAATTTTGCTGTGATAAAAGGTACATCTGAAATGGTGAACGCATAACACACAAAAACCGCTTTATTTCACAAACCTTTTATTGTGCTGAATCTAAGGCACCTTTAGGCTGTATTTACCTTTCATTGAAATCATTTGAGGTTTTTCTCGTTTGTTTGTTCATATGCGTACGTACAAGGAATAATTGACGATGGACCATTTGAAAAAGAATTCCCATCTGAGGTGATAATGCTGCTGTACGTCGTGACCATTACACCTTGTGTGTGTGTGCCTTTTTATTTTTTTTCAATTCAACAGTCCGTCAATCAATTATTGCACTTGTACTATGGTTGCCACACCTTAAGACATAGTTTAGGGTTTATCTTCAGACATTTTCTGGTTTTCGTCCCTAAAACGCTGTTATGAGTGGAACTACTTTCTTTGGCCACAGATTCAGTGTCTTTTAATACAGTCCGTGCCTTCATTGCTAAATCGAAAAACGTCACGTTAGAACAAGCAACAAGTTGGTGCAGGTGTGTGTTTTTGAGAGACTGAAAGAGAAACTGAGAAAATTAGATCTAGCTTCTGGGATTACCGTTTTTTTAGATCGTTACTTCACAAGAGCTGCATCGCTTCAAAAACGCCAAGATGTGTTTTGACTTATTCCTGTTGTAAACCAATTTATTTTCATCCCCACTGAGATGCAGGAGTATGCTGACATGTTTGGGCCTTAAGTGTGTGCATTGTATAATGTGTGTGGGGTGGGGGGACACAAGGGTGTTTCCCACAAATATTTCAAATAATATAGAAACTGATGAATTGATCAAGTGTATATCTAGTTTGTTGCCAATTCTAAAACGTTACGTTAGAACTATAGCAATGCAGGGTGCACTGCTTTTCAGCATAGTAGAAAAAAGGTTGTGTGTGTGTGCGAGGGAGCGCGAGGGCTCTCTTTACCAAAGTTTAAATAAATTTAGGATATTTTAGACATTGTTTTGGAGTTCTTAACCAATTTACTTTAACCAATGACTTTGTTATTTGTTATTTTGTTGTGGTAGTCTGTAGAGCTCTTAGAAATAGCTGAAATAATATCAAATCAAATCACCCGTAAAAAAACTTGAATGGCAGCTGTAGATCAGGCGCCAGCTGTAATGTATGTGTAGGATGCCTCAAACATAGTTCAAAATCTAATAATCACGGCTGTACATGAAAGGGATTTTTGCAGTGAAAAGGATCAATTGCTTGATTGTGTCATGTGAGTTTAACTTGCTCAAGCCAGATATCAGCATTAATCCTGCCTCTAATTTGAAGAAACATAGCGAGGTAAATTTCATATTTCTGCTTACTAGATTCGAAGTATGTCTATAATTTAGCTATCTATAACTGAAATTATTGGGTTGATGTTTAATCAGGCAATGTTATCAATAGGGCTGGGCGATAAAACAATCTTGATGTTTATCTGAAAGAAAAGAGAGAGATGTCCTTGATATCGATGATAAACTTTTGATTAATTTTCTATACTTAGCCTATGCTCCACATCTTGACAGGGGTGTTCATTACATCGATCGCAATAGCAAGACAACCGCTGGTTGGTTGACCTAAATAAAATATAAAAGATTGGACTTTTTATTTCCTGACGTCTGTAGCTGCATGCTGTTTGAGTGTTTGATAATGTTTGTGTACTTTACATGTGTTTTCCAAGAGCACTAATGCGGGAAAACGCCTAAACAGTCAAATAAACTTTAGAATTCCGCCAATGCCTTTCTTGGTGAGGCATTAATGTAAAGGCAGACGGTTTGGTCTAAAGTCAATGTAAGCTGTTGGGTAAAAAGCGTACTTGTATAAAAATGTTGGACTGGAAGTGACCTAGTAGGCTATGTCATAAGAAGGCTGTTAATCAAACAACAACAACAACAAGGAAGTGAGAAAACCATTCACTACTTTTGTCTAAATAACTTGAGTAGCTTTAAAAGTATTAATGTAATAAAATGACATTTTTAATAATAATATTTTTTAATAATATTGTGAGATTTTTTTATAATACTGACCCCTGATGTAGAGAGTGTGTTAATTTGTATAATAAATTACCAGGAAAGAATTTTATAATTATGCTTAGCCTTTATCAAGTTTTTTCTAATGCCTGATAGAAAAGTATCAACATTTGTAGAGCAATACTTCAGGCAGAACATTCCACCAGTCACAAACTTCAGAAAAATTTGCAACATGCATTAGAATGAAAATACTACGGTGACCGGGAGGGGACATGTTGGGTTCACTTGGTTTTGTCGTGGGCACGACATATTAACTCATGGGAACGTGATAATATGCTGTGGCCACGAGATATTAACTTGTGAGACATGAAACCAACTGTAATATTATTCTTCATATAGCACAAGACTTGTTTTTGGGAGTAAATATTCAGTACTTTTTATACAGATTCAATTATCCCTATAAATCTATTAAACTTAATGACTGTTTGACCTAGAGACATTAAACAATTGACATTAGATAACTGTGCTATATGAAGAACTCAGGTCAAACGGTCATTGAGTTTAATGGAATTCAATTATTATAAATATTTAAACCACTATATTTATTTGATAACATATAGAATGTAAATTCCACAAACATAGCCTTGTGTCATGAAAGGGATATTTTTAAGAACATTTTATATTTGTTGTGATTTCATAATATCAAATGGTTAAATAGTTTAATTTATTTATAGAGCTAATACATTTATATAAAAAATATATAAATTCAGCTTTGTGCTAGGCAAAGAAACCCATTCATGCATCTCTAAGTTGGTTTGGCTTGAAAATGTGATTTGCACAGAGTGTTAAATGAGTATTGTCACGAATGACAAATATAAAACTAACTCAACCGCAGTGCGGTATCCGTGGATGTATCCGGGACCGTTCAACTTGTCAATGATGAATCAGAATATTGAATTAAAGCCAACAAATTTCAGACGGCAAGCCCATTAAACTTAAGAGTAGTTTTTAGGACAGGTACTTTTACTCTACTCAAACTATATTTTTTAAGAAAAAACAGTACTTTTACTTGAGTGTTAATTTTCAGTAATCTTTCCACACCTGGTGGCTGCACATGTATCCAGAGGAAGGAGGTCTAGTCCATGAGGTGGCCAGGAACTAGTAGTGGCCCCAGATGGCTCAATAATTAAAGAGATGAAAATGTGTTAAAACAAAGATTAAGCCCAGAGGGCTGTTAAACTAAAAGTGCCCTCTTCACAAATGTCCAAAGTCTCTCCTTAATTGATCCAAGACTTTTGCATTATATAGCTTAAAAAGAACAGCAGAAACATTTTGTAACCTTACACGATATAAATTACAGGCGTGTACAACAACCGATTCTAAAGGACCAAAGTGCAACTGGCATGATCTGTGGTTTAATATTGACATTTTGGAGTTGGTCTCCATGGATCTGTCCATAGGTATCTTACAGAGAGAGGGCAGAATGGGTGCGGGCTAATCCTCAATGCATATGACATCACTGGGATTGCCTGATTTCAGGTCAGTGTTGGGCACATCTCTAAGAGTGTCATTGGACTTCTTCTCCAGGTGGCAGGTTGGGGCAGAGGTCCATTTGAAGACACTGGAAACTGGAGAGAAAATAGCACCATCTTTATGATCTCAGGAATGTTATACCGCAATACATTTTGTATTCGTTTTTTAATTTTCATAAATATATCATACAATAAACCAAGAGTATTTACTAGATTTCACTTATTTACACAATGGTCACAACCCTAAGTCTACATCTCAGCCACAGACCACCCACAGACCATTTTCTTACCATCTGGTACACATTGCACACAAAAATGTAAAGCACTTGTGAAAATTGCATGCATTACAATATGCAAGACCGATCACAACAGAATCATGCAGGAATCTTGAGATGCGTTTTTCAAAGTGTGAAACAACTTGACTGTCATTACATTACACAATGAATGCTTTTGATTTTTAATAACATACATACATATATATACATACATATATTTATATATATATATATATATATATATATATATATATATATATATATATATATATATATAAATATATATAAACAACAATAGCACAAAGCAAACCTCAAAAACCAAAAAAGTGGTGTGCTAAAAGAATTGCAACAGCTGAAACAAATAATTGTCTATTACAGGTTCTTGTGAAAAATGATTGGTCTGATGCTGAGATCTAGTATACGATTGGTAAGATGCAATTGCAGGCATTATAAAAAAGACCAGTTCAGTAGCATTAACACATGGTTGGGAAAAAGTTATTTTTATGATTTGTTGGCTGAAGGTTTAATTTTGTGTAAATGGTGAAACTATGTATCATTTATACACAACTATGATGAGGTATGATGTTGAAATCATTGTTTTGGATATTGGTTGTCTAAATGTTTTTCTACCATGTGCTAATGATAAGTGTTTGCTTTGATTTGCAGCTTTTCTTTGGCACTTTTCCAGCTTTGCCTCTATGCTGGAATTGGAAGTGGTAAATGCTTATCCAGCTTTATTGTGTTTTTGGCAATTTTGAATGCTGCTCTTGTTTTGTGTACTAGCTGATGGCTATGCTTCTGTAGGCAATGGACCCTATCCTGGAAACCATCAACCTGAAATGGAGGCTGGTGTCCCTATGCAGGATGATTCCAAACTACAAAGTTTCTACAGCTGGGATGGCAAAGGGGCTGTCCCTCAAGCTTTCAGGCCCCGAAGTTCTAGCACTATAATTTATAGTGCTGTTAAAGGTGGATATGGCACTGGAGGTGACCTGTCCCCTCCAATTGGTTCAGGAAGTTTTGGTTCATTGAGTGGCTATAAGCAGAGCAATGAGTCAATTTTGAAGCCAGCGCAACTCTCAAACCAAATTCTTGTAAAGCCCAGCAGCCAGCAACCAGCACAAATCCAGTACCAGTATGTTACTCCACCCCTATGCCAGCAACCAGCACGAGCCAGCTACCAGTCTGTTGCTGAGCCCAGTATCAAACGACCAGCAGAGCCCAGTGGCCCCCAACCCAGCTACCAGTCTGTTACCCAGCCCAGTGGACCCCAACCAGCAGAGGTCAGCAGCCAGCAACCCAGCTACCAGTCTGTTGCCCAGCCCAGTGGTCAAAGAATGCAACTATTTCCAGTTAGTTCCAAGCTTTATTCCGGTACCAGACCAGCTCAGATTCCAAGCTTTGGCTATAAATCTGTGATGCAGCCCAGTGGCCAACAACCCAGCTACCAGTCTGCTGCTCAGCCCAGTGACCAACAGCCCAACTACCAGTCTGTTGCCCAGCCTAGTGGCCAGCAACTAGCACAGCCCAGTAGAGGTCAAAGAATTCAACTATTTCCAGTTGGTTCCAAGCTTTATTCAGGTAGCAGGCCAGCTCCAAGCTTTGGCTATCAATCTGTGATCCAGTCCAGCCACCAACAATCACATCCCAGCTACCAGTCTGTTGCTCTTCCCAGTGGCCCACAACCCAGCTACCAGTCTGTTGCTGAGCCAAGTATAAAACGACCAGCACAGCCCAGTAAAGATCAACGAGTCCAATTTTTTCCAGTTAGTTCCAAGCTTTATTCCGGTACCAGACCAGCTCAGATTCCAAGCTTTGGCTATCAATCTGTGATGCAGTCCAGTGGCCAACAACCCAGCTACCAGTCTGTTGCTCAACCCAGTGGCCAACAACCCAGCTACCAGTCTGTTGCCCAGCCTAGTCGCCAGCAACCAGCAGAGCCCAGTGGCCAACAACCCAGCTACCAGTCTGTTGCTCAGCCCAGTGGCCAACAACCCAGCTACCAGTCTGTTGCTCAGCCCAGTGGCCAACAACCCAGCTACCAGTCTGTTGCTCAGCCCAGTGGCCAGCAACCAGCAGAGCCCAGTGGCCCCCAACCCAGCTACCAGACTGTTGCCCAGCCCAGTGGCCAGCAACCAGCAGAGATCGGCGGCCAACAGCCCAACTACCAGTCTGTTGCCCAGCCTAGTGGCCAGCAACTAGCACAGCCCAGTAGAGGTCAAAGAATTCAACTTTTTCCAGTTGGTTCCAAGCTTTATTCAGGTACCAGGCCAGCTGAAATTCCAAACTTTGGCTATCAAACTGTGATCCAGTCCAGCCACCAACAATCACGTCCCAGCTACCAGTCTGTTGCTCAGCCCAGTGGCCAACAACCCAGCTACCAGTCTGTTGCTCAGCCCAGTGGCCAACAACCCAGCTACCAGTCTGTTTGCCATCAGAGCCCAGTGGCCAACAACCCAGCTACCAGTCTGTTGCTCAGCCCAGTGGACAACAGCAACCAGCATGCAGCCCAGTAGAGCATCCCCAACCCAGCTACCAGTCTGTTGCTCGAGCCACTGGCCAACAACCACCACAGGTCAGCAGCCAACCATCTCAAACCCTAGCTACCCGTCTGTTGCTCAGCCCAGTGGCCAACAACCCAGCTACCCGTCTGTTGCTCAGCCCAGTGGCCAACAACCCAGCTACCAGTCTGTTGCTCAGCCCAGTGGCCAACAACCACCACAGGTCAGCAGCCAACCATCTCAACCCAGCTACCCGTCTGTTGCTCAGCCCAGTGGCCAACAACCCAGCTACCAGTCTGTTGCTCAGCCCAGTGGCCAACAACCCAGCTACCAGTCTGTTGCTCAGCCCAGTGGCCAGCAACCAGCAGAGCCCAGTGGCCCCCAACCCAGCTACCAGTCTGTTGCTCGACCCACTGGCCAACAACCACCACAGGTCAGCAGCCAACCATCTCAACCCAGCTACCCGTCTGTTGCTCAGCCCAGTGGCCAACAACCCAGCTACCCGTCTGTTGCTCAGCCCAGTGGCCAACAACCCAGCTACCAGTCTGTTGCTCAGCCCAGTGGCCAACAACCCAGCTACCCGTCTGTTGCTCAGCCCAGTGGCCAGTCTTTCGAGCCTGTCCAGTTCCAAAAAGGACAACTTCACCAGATTGGTGGCAAGCTGTTTTCGTGCTTCGAATCCATATCACAGCCCAGTGTCCAGCTTGTGGCACAGCCCGGGCTATCCAGGTATTGGTCTCCATCCAGACCCAGCTCCCTAGCACAGCACAACGAGCCTGTAGTACCAGCCAGTTACCAGGCTCCAGTAAAGCCTGCAGAGCCCAGATATAGTTCTGTTTTGCTACCTAACCCCCAGCCCTCTTCTAAACCTTTGCAAACAACGTTTCAGTCCATGTCTATACCAGCACAGCTCTTGGGTAGCCTTAAGCAGTCTAGCTACCAGCCCCAAATGCTTCCTAGCCAACCACCTCTTGCCCAGCTGATTCATTCAAGCTATGTGCCCCTTGCTACGCAAGGACAATCCAGATATTCTTCCATGTCAAAAGCCAGCTTCGGGTCTGTTGCAAAGCCCGGCCAGCTACAAGGGTACCTGCCTTCCATTAAACCAGGACAGTCCCGTTGTGCTACTGTATCTCAGCCAAATGATCTTCCTTTCTCTTCAAGCTTGGAGTCTGCGTTCCAGTCACCACAACCTGGCTTTCAGGATCCAGTCCAAATGCGCTTCCCAACCGGCCTCTCACAAAATGTTCTGTCTGCGCCAAGTAAACAGCGTCTGTCCTGGAGCAAAGTTGGGCAATCGCAACAAGTGAAGTCATAGGTGTATACATGTCTTGCTGTTTTAAACTCCTGTTTTTGGATTTGAATAAACTTAATTGGAAAATGGTATTTTGACTTTATATTCTGTGACCTATGGAAGGCGCTGACTGAAATGGGGGTACAAATCAAATGGATCTAGCAATTATCAAAATGCCTTGACTCATAATATTTTTCAAAGGTACTGAAAGCATGTAAACATTATGCATATATTAGAAGTTATATGAATCATGGATGACATGAGGGGTGAGTAAATTAAGAGAATTTTGCTGTGATAAAAGGTACATCTGAAATGGTGAACGCATAACACACAAACCGCTTTATTTCACAAACCTTTTATGGTGCTGAATCTAAGGCACCTTTAGGCTGTATTTACCTTTCATTGACATCATTTGAGGTTTTTCTCGTGTGTTTGAATGTTCATATGCGCGCGCACAAGGAATAATTGACGATGGACCATTGAAAAAGAATTCCCAACCGAGGTGATAATGCTGCTGTATGTCGTGACCATTACACCTTGTGTGTGTGTGCCTTCAACAGTCCGTCAATCAATTATTGCACTTGTACTATGGTTGCCACACCTTTAGACATAGTTTAGGGTTTATCTTCAGACATTTTCTGGTTTTCGTCCCTAAAACGCTGTTATGAGTGGAACTACTTTCTTTGGCCACAGATTCAGTGTCTTTTAATACAGTCTGTGCCTTCATTGCTAAATCGAAAAACGTCACGTTAGAACAAGCAACAAGTTGGTGCAGGTGTGTGTTTTTGAGAGACTGAAAGAGAAACTGAGAAAATTAGATCTAGCTTCTGGGATTACCATTTTTTTAGATTGCAGCTCTTGTGAGAAGTAACATCGCTTCAAAAACGCCAAGATGTGTTTCGACTTATTCCCGTTGTAAACCAATTTATTAAATTAAGAGAATTTTGCTGTGATAAAAGGTACATCTGAAACAGTGGGGATTTCTTTAAGACTGCAAGGGAAGCTCAGCTTCCCCTATAATGTCAAAAAAATAATGGTCAAATATGTACTCTTCTGTAAACAATTTATTGACTAAAAATGCGTTAGAACACGTTCATCTCGAAGACGAGTTCGTTCAGAATCAGCTACATTACATATAGCACGTCGGCTGACTCTATTTACTTCTCATACATTCCCGTAGCGTCAGTGCATTTCCCTGTTGAAGCCGAGCGTCCATTGACTTCAATGGGGCTGCTCTGAACAGTTTTTTTCAGTGCTCCGAAAATAGACTGTCATTGGATAAATGCTGCGATTATGTCCCGCCCACGGACGCTCCGCGTCTCTGGGGGTGAATGAGGAGTGGGCTGGCCTGGACTCCGGGCTTCCGCGTGATGATTGGAGGATCTGTCGAAAGACTGCATCTCCTTTTGATTGACAGCGAATCTGTACTATAAGAAGTCACTGAAGCTATTTCGCGCTCAGTCCCATCGCGGATTTCTCAAGTGTAGTCGAAAGACAAACTGCTGCAACCTATTTCTTTATATTTGTTTGGCGAAATTGCTAGTCAATTTGCATAATTCATTTGACACAATTATACACCACATTCCTTGTTTCAGTTTTACCAAGTTTAATATATTTTGTTTTAGAGCGTTCGTTCATTCATTCATACAGTAGGCTAGGCTAGCGTCGTACGGGTGAAACTGCGCACGATGGCAGACGGTGCTAATATTGTCGACCTGATTTTGGCGAAGCCATTTGAAAGTCTTATGAGGAAAAAATTAGAATTAAACAGCAGGGCAGATCAACACCTAAGATTGATTTAGTGCAAAAAATAGGGAAAAATAACAGGTCTTTTCAGCTCTCCTGGTATGACAAAGTTAGCTGGCTGACTGGAAGTGCTGTGACAAATAAAATGTACTGCTGGCCATGCCTCTTGATGAAACCATCTCACGGATGTGTTGTTTGGTCAAAAGTGGGGTTTGGAGATCTGTCTAACTTTGACAGGGCATATAAAAGACATGAAAAGAGCAATGAACATGTGAGTGCATGTGCAAGATTAAGTTGCATGGGCAGGATCAGGGTTGAGCATGCAATCAATGAAGGTGCTCGCATTCAAGTGACTAAACATAATGAAACAGTCAAACAAAACAGGGCCTTCCTAAACCGCCTTATTGATGTAACATCCTTGCTTGGCCGACAGGAGCTGTCATTTAGGGGACATGATGAGAGTAGTGAATCATCCAACAAGGGAAATTACAGGGAGTTCACAGAAACATTATCTAAATATGACACTGTACTGTCCACACAATTAGAGTCCTCAACTGTGTTTTCTGGTATGTCCCATACTATTCAAAATGACTTGATCTCTGCTCTTGCAGCCACCATTTCTGATCAGATCAGAGATGAAATTCAGGATGCTCCCTTTTTTGGATGGCAGGTGGATGAATCGACTGATATATCCTGCCGTGCCCAACTCTCTGTCATTGTTCGCTATGTGGATAGTGCAGGTAAAATTCAGGAGCGCTTTATTGGATTTTTTGATGTTTCTGGAGGGCGAGATGCTCAGTCCGTTTTTGATGTTTTAAATGAGAACATGCAGGCCTACAATTTTAAGGATAAGTTTGTGGCACAGACCTATGATGGGGCTGCTGTCATGGCTTCAGCACTCAATGGTCTGCAGGCCAAAGTGAAAGCAATAGCCCCAATGGTATGCACACAGACTGAATCTGGTGCTGTCACAGGGGGCTAAATGCTTGCCTGAGTGCAGAATTTTTTTATGCATCACTCTCTGGGTTTGGCACATTTTTTTCAAAATCCACAAAGAGGACATCTTTTCTGGAGTCTGCAGGCTGTTCAAGGTTGCCCAGAAACGCTCCTACTCGATGGAATTTCACATCACGGATAGTGAGCACTGTGGCAAACAATTATGATGGCCTCCTGCAGACATTTGAAAACATCATTGCAGACACGACAATTGATGATGATACACTGGATTGTGCCAAAGGCTTTCTGAGGAAACTGGAGGATTTTGAGTTTGTGTTCATGTTGTACACATATGAACAAATCTTCACTGAGACTGATGTGGTCTTTGATGTTGTCCAGCAGAGGGCGATGGATGTTTTTACTGCAAGAAAAGAATTGAATCTCTTCTTGCATTTGTCAAAGAGAAAAGGTCAGAGGGGCTTTCCAAGCTGTTTATGCCAAAACAGCAGATCTCACATCAGACCCACGAGATGAGCCCATGAGAAAGCCGTCTGACCCAATTGCAGGATCCCCAAGAGCACTACAGAAATCTCTACATGGCCATCCTTGATAACATCTTGGAGCAGATTCCTCAACGTTTTTCAAATTTGGAAAGTATGCTCTTCTTAGAATTAGTCAATCCAGGGAAATTTGATGACATGAGACAAGAATTTCCAGAGGAGGCCTTCCAAAGTGTCCTGAAAAGTTATGGCCATCACTTTGATTCAGGGAGACTGAGGTCTGAACTTCAAGTCCTGTATTCAGATCAGGACTTGCAGGGTAACAGGGGAAAGCTGTGTGATTACTTGGTGTTCCTCAAAGACATGGAGTTGGACATTGCAATGCCTCAGCTTTACAAACTGTTCTCATTAGTGGCAACAATTGGAGCTACATCTGCAGGTGTAGAAAGGAGCTTCTCCTGTTTAAAGCGTCTCAAGTCCTACACCCGTAACACAATGGGCCAAGGTCGTTTAAGCAGCCTAGCTCTGCTGGCCATTGAGAAGACACTGGTCAAGTCACTGGAAAAGACGCCTAGTTGGTACGACAGAGTCACAGTGCATTTTCTCGAAAAGGAACGTAGGGCAGAATTTACTTTTAAATAAGTTTATAATGTAGGCCGAAAATGAGCTTCCCCTCTTTGAAAGACCAGCAGCCGCCACTGATCTGAAATGGTGAACGCATAACACACAAAAACCGCTTTATTTCACAAACCTTTTATGGTGCTGAATCTAAGGCACCTTTAGGCTGTATTTACCTTTCATTGAAATCATTTGAGGTTTTTCTCGTGTGTTTGAATGTTCATATGCGCGCGCACAAGGAATAATTGACGATGGACCATTGAAAAAAAATTCCCATCTGAGGTGATAATGCTGCTGTACGTCGTGACCATTACACCTTGTGTGAGCCTTATTTTTCAACAGTCCGTCATCAATTATTGCACTTATACTATGGTTACCACACCTTAAGACATCGTTTAGGGTTTATCTTTTCTGGTTTTCGTCCCTAAAACACTGTTATGAGTGGAACTACTTCAGTAAAGTCCGTGCCTTCATTGCTAAATCAAAAACGTCACAGAACAAGCAACACAAGTTTGTGCGGGGGTGTGTTTTTGAGAGATCGAAAGGGAAACTGAGAAAATTAGCTTTATTATTATCTCGCTTCTGGGATTACCAATTTTTTTAGGTTGAAGCTCTCGTCAGAAGTAACATCGCTTCAAAATCGCCAAGATCGTGTCACCTTATTCCCGTTGTAAACATTAAATTTTTTCATCCCCACTGAGATGCAGGAGTATAATGACATGTTTGGGCCTTAAGTGTGTGCATTGTTTAATGTGTGTCTACGAGTGTGGGGGGGCACAAGTGTGTTTCCCACATATATTTCAGATAATATAGAAACGGATTAATTGATCAAGTGTATATTTAGTTCGTTGCCAATTCAAAACGTTATGTTGGAACTATAGCAAAGCAGGATGCGCTGCTTTTCGTCATAGAAGTAAACAGGTTTTGTGTGCGCGAGCGCGTGTGTGAGTGAGCGTATGTATTAGTGTGAGTGTGTGTAAGTGGGAGGGAGCGCGAGGGCTCTCTTTACCAAAATGTATATAAATATAGGATATTTTCGACATTGTTTTGGAGTTCTTAACCGATTTACTTTAACCAATGACTTTGTTGTAATTTGTTATTTTGTTGTGGTAGCCTGTAGGGCTCTTTGAAATAAGGGAAATAATTTTGCGAAGTGAGAACTGTTATGCAGTCAAGACTTGGAACTACTTTATAGCAATCCCGTTCCTTGAAAAATAATTGCACACCTTAGAATGTCAGTGAACCAATCAGAATCAACCATTCAACAGACCTGTGGTATAACTGCATTTAACCCACACCTTGTCTACAAAGATTTGAGCATAACCAGAAGTAAAAAATACTCTGTGAAAGAAGCGATCAAGTTTACGGTCAGTGATGACAGCTTGGTGCAGTTTACCCCGGTGCTGAGATGCAGAAAACGATCAGAAATACTTCATCAACATTATAATAATTAAAATGACTAATACCACAGACTGAAATGAACTGAGTATACAAGTTATTGAGAGTGGTTTCTATTGTGTTCTATTAAAGTTAACAAAAACAATCCATATCCACACCACTGATGACAGCAGAACAATAATGTCAATATTATCCATTAGCATGGCTTAGAAAGTTTCCAACAATTCACAAAATGTCAGTCAAAATATGTCTGTTTAAGTTCACAAATTAAAAAAATAATTTGTTAATGGTGGCATGAACACTGCACAAATTCACTTTGTTCCAGAAATTAAACCATTTCTTTGTCCTTTGCAGGATGCATTTTGACTTGTGTACATGAATGCACTTACTATTGAAGCTTAAGGGGCAATCGTATCAGATTTAAACACAAAACTCTATTTAAAATTGTATACTTAAGTACATTTTAAGAGCTGTAACTGTACTTTAAATGCGCTATTTTCCCACCGTCTGTGTTCGCTACTTCCCTGTTGTGATTTTATTTTTATCCTTCAACATGATTGGCTAGAGAGTCTTGTGACCGATTTGAGCACAGTCTATTAAGCTATTTCATTAAAAGGCTGTTAATCAAACAACAACAACAAGGAAGTGAGAAAACCATTCACTACTTTTGTCTAAATAACTTGAGTAGCTTTAAAAGTATTAATGTAATAAAATGACATTTTTAATAATAATATTTTTTCATAATATTGTGAGATTTTTTTAATAATACTGACCCCTAATATAGAGAGTGTGTTAATTTGTATAATAAATTACCAGGAAAGTAGAGATTATAAAAATATTTTATAATTATGCTTAGCCTTTATCAAGTTTTTCTAATGCCTGATAGAAAAGTATCAACATGTGTAGAGCAATACTTCAGGCAGAACATTCCACCAGTCACAAACTTCAGAAAATTGTGCAACATGCATTAGAATGAGAATACAACTATTTCTGGGCTAAAAAGATACAATACCTAAATAAATGTTGAACACTGTACCCCCCTTGTGCTACTTATTGTTCAATCAAAAATGTAAATTCTCTCATAATTTTCTTACCCTCATGACATCCCAGATGTGTATGACTTTCGTTTTCAGCAGAAAGTAAATTAAGATTTTTAGAAGAATATTTCTGCTCTGTAGGTCCACACAATGTAAATGAATGGATGCCAAAATTATGACGTTCCAAAAAGCACAAAAATGCAGCACAAAAGTAATCAAAATGACTCCAGTGGTAAATCCGTGACTTCAGAAGTTATATGATGGGTGGTAGAAAATTTTGAGCCTACACAAACTGATTTTAATGTAATTCTTTTGTACATTTTGATATTGAAAATAACCTTTTCATCTTTTCATTTCTGTAATCATGTCACCCATTTATATATACACGTTTTCTAATCAGATTCATGTAGTGTTTACAGTATCATAGATAAGTGATGTATTTTAAAATTTGTCAATCACAAACACCTATAAAATACCTATATTTTTATTCTTTCTGGCAAACAGCCATAAAAGGGAATGTAATTTACTGTATGTGTGCTACATTTTTCAATTGCAGCATAGAGTTTTTATTATAAAGGGACATAGATTTCACAACAGTACTCAATACTCACTACTCATGGGTACTTTTAAAATGAGCTACAATTTACACTTACATGAGTAGTTTTTAGGGCAGGTACTTTTACTCGACTCAAACTACATTAAGAAAAACAGTTCTTTTACTTGAGTGTTATTTTTCAGTACTCTTTCCACCCCTGGTGGCTGCACATGTATCCAGAGGAAGGAGGTCTAGTCCTTGAGGTGGCATGGAACTAGTTGCGCCCCCCAAATGGCTCAATAATTAAAGAGATGAAAATGTCCTCCATTGCAAGAAAATAAGTCATTACAGTGAATCTGGAAAGTGTTCACAGCGCTTCACTTTTTCCACATTTTGTTAAGTTACAGCCTTATTCCAAAATTGATTAAATCAATTTTCCTCAATTCTACAAACAATACTCCATAATGACAACATGATTGAAGTCTGTTTGAAACCTAAATTTTTTTCAAATATATATATCACAGCCTTTGCCCAATACTTTGTTGAAGCACCTTTGGCACAAATTACAGCCTCAAGTCTTTTTGTGTATGATGCTACAAGCTTGGCACACCTATTTATGGGCAGTTTCTCCCATTCTTCTTTGCAGGACCCCATCAAGCCCCATCAGGTTGGATGGGGAGCATCGGTGCACAGCCATTTTCAGATCTCTCCAGAGATGTTCAATTGAGTTCAAGTCTGGGCCACTCAAGGACATTCACGGAGTAGTCTTGTAGCCACGCTTTTGTCATATTGGCTGTGTGCATAGGGTCGTTGTCCTGTTGGAAGTTGAAACTTCACCCCAGTCTGAGGTCAAGAGCGCCCTGGAGCAAATATTCAACAAGGATGTCTCTGTACATTGCTGCATTCATATTTCCCTCGATCCTGACTAGCCTCTCAGTTCATGCCATTGAAAAAATTCCCTTCAGCATGATGCTGCCACCACCATGCTTCACTGTAGGGGTGGTATTGGCCAGGTGATGAGCGGTGCCTGGTTTCCTCTTTGTTTCATCAGACCAGAGAATTTTGTTTCTCATGGTTTGAGAGTCCTTCAGGTGCCTTTTTGCAAACTCCAGTCAGGCGGTCGTGTGCCTTTTACTGAGGAGTGGCTTCTGTCTGGCCACTCTACCATACAGGCCTGATTGGTGGAGTGCTGCAGGGATGGTTGTTTTTCTGGAAGGTTCTCCTCTCTCCAAAGAGAAATGCTGGAGCTCTGTCAGAGTGGCCATCGGGTTCTTGGACACCTCCATGACTAAGGCCCTTCTCCCCCGATCGCTCAGTTTGTCCAGGCGGCCAGCTCTAGGAAGAGTCCTGGTGGTTCTAAACTTCTTCCATTTACGGACGATTGAGGCGACTGTGCTCATAAGGACCTTTTTTCTTTTTCCTGTACCCTTCCCCAGATGTGCCTCCATACAATTCCTTGGACTTCATGGCTTGGTTTGTGCTCTGACATGCACTGTTATCTGTGGGAATTTACATAGATGAGTGTGTGCCTTTCCAAATCATGTCCATGCAACTGAATTTACCACAGGTGGACTCCAATCAAGTTGTAGAAACATCTCAAGGATGATCAGTGGAAACAGGATGCACTTGAGCTCAATTTTGAGTGTCATGGCAAAGGCTGTAAATACTTATGTACATGTGATTCTTTTCGTTTTTTATTTATAATAAATTTGCAAAGATTTCAAACAAACTTCTTTTACGTTGTCATTATGGGGTATTGTTTGTAGAATTTTGAGGGAAATAATGAATTTAATCCATTTTGGAATAAAGCTGTAACATGAAAAAGTGAAGCGCTGTGAATAATTTCCAGATGCACTGTATGTAAAAACAAAAACTGAAGCCCAGAGGGCTGTTAAAATATTAGTGCCCTCTTCACAAATGTCCACAGTCTCTCCTTAATTGATCAAGACTTTTGCATTATAGAGGACCAAAGTGCAACTGGCATGATCTGTGGTTTAATATTCACATTTTGGAGTTGGTCTCCATGGATCTGTCCATAGGCATCTTACAGAGAGAGGGCAGAATGGGTGCAAGCTAATCCTCGATGCATATGACATCACTGGGATTGCCTGATTTCAGGTCAGTGTTGGGCACATCTCTAAGAGTGTCACTGGACTTCTTCTCAAGGTGGCTGGTTGGTCACAACCTAAGTCTAAGTCTCAACCACAGCCTACCCACAGTCCATTTTCTTACCGTCTGGTACACATTGCACACAAAAATGTAAAGCACTTGTGAAAATTGCATGTATTACAATATGCAAGACTGATCACAACAGAATCATACAGGAATCTTGAGATGCTTTTTCAAAGTGTGAAACAACTTGACTTTCATTACATTACACAATGAATGCTTTTGATTTTTATATATATATATATATACAACAAAAGCACAAAGCAAACCACAACAACTAAAAAAGTGGCGTGCTAAATGAATTGCAACAGCTGAAACAAATAATTGTCTATTACAGGTTCTTGTGAAAACTGATTGGTCCGATGCTGTGATCTAGTATATGATTGGTAAGATGCAATTGCAGGCATTATAAAAAGACCAATTCAGTGGCATTAACACATGGTTGGGTAAAAAGTTGTTTATTTTTTATTGTTGGCTGAAGGTTTTAGTTTTGTATAAGTTATATAACTATGCATCATTTATACACTACTATACTACAATGATGATGTATGTTGTTGAAATCATTGATTTGGATATGGGTTGTCTAGATGTTATTCTACCATGTGCTAATGATAAGTATTTGCTTTGATTCGCAGCTTTTCTTTGACACTTTTCCAGCTTTGCCTCTATGCTAGAATTGGAAGTGGTAAGTGCTTATTAAGCTTTATTGTGTTTTTGGCAATTTTGAATTGTGCTCTTGTCTTGTGTACTAATTGATGGCTATGCTTCTGTAGGCAATGGACCCTATCCTGGATACCATCAACCTGAAATGGAGGCTGGTGTCCCTATGCAGGATGATTCCAAACTACAAAGTTTCTACAGCTGGGATGGCAAAGGAGCTGTCCCTCAAGCTTTCAGGCCCCGAAGTTCTAGCACTATAAATTATAGTGCAGATAAAGGTGGATATGGCACTGGAGGTGACCTGTCCCCTCTGATTGGTTCAGGAAATTTTGGTTCAATGAGTGGCTATAAGCAAAGCAATGAGTCAATTTTGAAGCCAGTGCAACTCTCAAAACAAATTCTTGTGCAGTCCAGTAATGAGTCTGTGGGGCAGTCCAGTAACGAGTCTGAATTCCAGCCTCTTGTCCAGCTGAATAGAGCTCAACATTTGCCAGTTCTTTCCAAGCTTTTTTCAGATACTAGGCCAGCCCAGACCCCAAGCTATGTGCCATCTGTGCTTCAGCCAGAACTGTTCCGCAATCAATCTGTGACCGTTCGCCAACACGGTAGCCAGCAACCAGCACAAATCCAGTACCAGTATGTTGCTCCGCCCTTATGCTGGCAACCAACACAAGCCAGCTACCAGTCTGCTGCTGAGCCCAGTATCAAACGACCAGCACAGCCCAGCAGAGGTCAAAGAGTCCAACTTTTTCCAGTTGGTTCCAAGCTTTTTTCTGTTACCAGGCCAGCTGAAATTACAGGCTTTGGCTATCAATCTGTGATCCAGTCCAGTGGCCAACAACAAAGTGGCCATCAGCCCAGCTACCAGTCCGTTGCTCTGCCCAGTGGCCATCAGCCCAGCTACCAGTCCGTTGCTGTGCCGCCCAGTGGCCATCAGCCCAGCTACCAGTCCGTTGCTGTGCCGCCCAGTGGCCATCAGCCCAGCTACCAGTCCGTTGCTCTGCCGCCCAGTGGCCATCAGCCCAGCTACCAGTCTGTTCTGCAGCCCAGTGGCGACCAGCCCAGTAGCGACCAGCCAGCAGCACAGCCCGGTGGCCCACAGCCCAGTGGCGACCAGCCAGCAGCACAGCCTGGTGACCAGCCCGGTGGCCCACAGCCCGATGGCCCACGGCCCAGTGACCAGCCAGCAGCAGAGCCCGGTGGCCCACAGCCCAGTGACCAGCCAGCAGCAGAGCCCGGTGGCCCACGGCCCAGTGACCAGCCAGCAGCAGAGCCCGGTGGCCCACGGCCCAGTGACCAGCCAGCAGCAGAGCCCGGTGGCCCACAGCCCAGTGACCAGCCAGCAGCAGAGCCCGGTGGCCCACAGCCCAGTGACCAGCCAGCAGCAGAGCCCGGTGGCCCCCAGCCCAGTGACCAGTCTGTTGTTCAGCCCAGTGGCCCACAACCAGCAGAGGTCGGTGGCCAACAACCCAGCTACCAGTCTGGTTTGCAGCCCAGTGGCCAACAACCCAGCTACCAGTCTGTTAACCAGCCTAGTGGCCAGCAACAAGCAGAGCCCAGTGGCCCACAACCAAGCTACCAGTCTGTTGCTCAGCCCAGTGGCCAGCCACCAGCAGAGCCAAGTGGCCCGCAACCCAGCTACGAGTCTGTTGCTCGGCCCAGTGGCCAACAACCCAGCTACCCGTCTGTTTTGCATCCCAGTGGCCAACAACCCAGCTACCCGTCTGTTTTGCATCCCAGTGGCCAACAACCCAGCTACCCGTCTGTTCTGCATCCCAGTGGCCAACAACTAGCACAGTCCAGTAGAGGTCAGAGAATTCAACTTTTTCCAGTTGGTTACAAGCTTTATTCAGGTACCAGGCCAGCTCAAATTCCAAGCTTTGGCTATCAATCTGTGATCCAATCCAGCCACCAACAAACACAACCCAGCTACCAGTCTGTTGCTTGGCCCAGTGGCCAACAACCAGCACAGGTCAGCAGCCAACCATCTCAACCCAGCTACCCGACTGTTGCTTGGCCCAGTGGCCAACAACCCAGCTACCCGTCTTTTTCTTGGCCCAGTGGCCAACAACCAGCACAGGTCAGCAGCCAACCATCTCAACCCAGCTACCCGACTGTTGCTTGGCCCAGTGGCCAACAACCCAGCTACCCGTCTGTTGCTCGACCCAGTGGCCAGTCTTTCAAGCCTGTGCAGTCCCAAAAAGGACAACTTCGCCAGATTGGTGGCAAGCTGTTTTCTTGCTTCGAATCCATATCACAGTCCAGTGACCAGCATGTGGCACAGCCTGGGCTGTCCAGGTATCTGTCTCCATTTAGACCCAGCTCCCTAGCACAGCACAACAAGCCTGTAGTATCACCCAGTTACCAGGCTCCAGTAAAGCCTGCAGAGCACAGATATAGTTCTGTTTTGCTTCCTAGCCACCAGCCCTCTTCTAGACTTCTGCAAACATTTCAGTCCATGTCTAGACCAGCACAGCTCTTGGGTAGCCTTAAGCAGTCTGGCTACCAACCCCTAATGCTTCCTAGCCAACCACCTCTTGCCCAGCTGATTCAACCAAGCTATGTGCCCCTTGCTACGCAAGGACAATCCAGATATTCTTCTGTGTTGCAAGCCAGCTACGGGTCTGTTACCCAGCCTGGCCTTAAGCAGTCTAGCTACCAACCCCAAATGCTTCCTAGCCAACCACCTCTTGCCCAGCTGATTCAACCAAGCTATGTGCCCCTTGCTACGCAAGGACAATCCAGATATTCTTCTGTGTCGCAAGCCAGCTACGGGTCTGTTACCCAGCCTGGCCTTAAGCAGTCTAGCTACCAACCCCAAATGCTTCCTAGCCAACCACCTCTTGCCCAGCTGATTCAACCAAGCTATGTGCCCCTTGCTACACAAGGACAATCCAGATATTCTTCTGTTTCACAAGCCAGCTACGGGTCGGTTACCCAGCCCGGCCAGCAACAAAGGTACCTGCCTTCCATTAAACCAGGACTGTCCCGTTATGCTACTGCATCTCGGCCAAATGATCTTCCTTTCTCTTCAAGCTTGGAGTCTGCATTCCAGTCACCACAACCTGGCTTTCAGGATCCAGTCCAAATGCGCTTCCAAACCGGCCTCTCGCAAAATGTTCTGTCTGCGCCAAGTAAACTGCGTCTGTCCTGGAGCAAAGTCGGGAAATTGCAACAAGTGAAGTCATAGGTGTATACATGTCTTACTGTTTTAAACTCCTGTTTTTGGATATGAATAAACTTAATTGGAAAATGGTATTTTGTCTGTTTATATTGTGTGGCCTATCGAAGGAGCTGAATGAAATGAGGGTACAAAGCAACTGGATCTAGCAATTATCAAAATGCCTTGACTCTGTTCTTTTGTTTATCTGCAGGGAAATTATTTCTTTTAAAGGTTCTGAAAGTATGTAATCCTTATGCATAAATATATTACTATTAGAAGGACCGCTGTATCAATGGTGCCACAAGTACCACTCTAGCTATGGGATCTAGGCCAAATGATCTCTTCATTGCAATGAGCTGGGTTTTGGTTCTTGAATCTATACTGATTTTTTTTTTTCTACCTTAAAAGCATATGGGCAGCAAAAGCGAAGTCCTAGAAACACCGGACTTGGCAGGAGTTACTCAAACGCCTGTACCTTCTGAACGTAATTATCCAAATATTTTACAACTTTGATTTACTTTATCGGAACATTGAGGATGCGTGCAGGGAAAAGATGTACCCATTGTTCCTATTCTCACCCACATTTCACTTTGAATATCTACATTTTAATTTAGGGATTACTTCTGCTGCCTGTTTGGAGTGTCAATATTTTGGCACTCATTCACTTGCATTGTATGGACCTAAAGAGCTGTAATTTTCTAAACGTCTTAATTTGTCTTCTGCAGAAGTTATACGAATCTGGGTGAGTTAATGAGTGAATTTTGCTGTGTTAAAATGTACATCTGAAACGGTGAACACCCCTTAGGCCACTTTAGGCTGTCTCTTATGTTTCATTGAAATTATTTGAGATTTTTCTTGTGTTTGTTCACACAAGGAATAATTTCAACGGACCATTGAAAAATAATTCCCATCCAAGGTGATAATGCAGCTGTGCGTCATGACCATTCCACCTCATGTGTGCCTTATTTTTCAGCAATTCAACAGTCTGTCATCAATTTAGTTTTAGTCCCTAAAACACTGTTATGAGTGGAACTACTTTCTTTGGCCACAGATTCAGTGTCTTTAATACAGTCCGTGCCTTCATTGCTAAATTGAAAGCATCACGTTGGAACAAACAACAAAATATTGCAAGGCTTGTACTGAAGTAACAAGTTGGTGCGGGTGTGTGTTTTTTTAGAGATCGAAAGAGAAACCGAGAAAATGAGATCTCGGTTCTGGGATTACCGTTTTTTAGGTTGCAGCTCTCGTCAGAAGTAACATTGCTTAAAACGGCCAAGATGCGTGTCGACTTATTCCCGTTGTAAACCTTAACTTTTTTCATCCCTGCTGAGATACAGGAGTATAATGACATGTTTGGGCCTTAAGTGTGTGCATTGTATAATGTGTGTCTATGAGTGTGGGGGGGGCACAAGGGTGTTTCCCACAAATATTTCAGATAATATAGAAACTGATGAATTGATCAAGTGTATATCTAGTTCGTTGCCAGTTCGAAAACGTTATGTTGGAACTTTAGCAATGCAAGATGTAGGATATTTTAGACATCGTTTTGGCGTTCTTAACCGATTTACTTTAACCAATGACTTTGTTGTTATTTGTTATTTTGTTGTGGTAGCCTGTAGAGCTGAAATAATATCAAATCAAATCACACGTAAAAAAACTTGAATGGCAGCTGTAGATCAGGCGCCAGCTGTAATGTATGTGTAGGATGCCTCAACCATAGTTCAAAATCTAATAATCACAGCTGTACATGAAAGGGATTTTTGCAGTGAAAAGGATCAATTGCTTGATTGTGTTATGTGAGTTTAACTTGCTCAAGCCAGATATCAGCATTATTCCTGCCTCTAATTTGAAGAAACATAGCGAGGTAAATTTCATATTTCTGCTTACTAGATTCGAAGTATGTCTATAATTTAGCTATCTATAACTGAAATTATTGGGTTGATGTTTAAGGCAATGTTATCAATAGGGCTGGGCGATAAAACAATCTTGATGTTTATCTGAAAGAAAAGAGAAAGATGTCCTTGATATCAATGATAAACTTTTGATTAATTTTCTATACTTAGCCTATGTTCTACATCTAGACAGGGGTGTTCATTACATCGATCGCAATAGCAAGACAACCACTGGTTGGTTGATCTAAATAAAATATAAAAGATTGGACTTTTTATTTCCTGACGTCTGTAGCTGCATGCTGTTTGAGTGTTTGATAATGTTTGTGTACTTTACATGTGTGTTCCAAGAGTACTAATGCGGGAAAACGCCTAAACAGTCAAATAAACTTTAGAATTCCACCAATGCCTTTCTTGGTGAGGCATTAATGTAAAGGCAGACGGTTTGGTCTAAAGTCAATGTAAGCTGTTGGGTAAAAAGTGTATTTTTATCAAAATGTTGGACTGGAAGTGTGCAGGTAATCGAATTGAGCACTGTCTAGTAGGCTATGTCATAAAAAGGCTGTTAATCAAACAACAACAACAAGGAAACGAGAAAACCATTCTCTACTTTTGTCTAAATAACTTGAGTAACTTTAAAAGTATTAATGTAATAAAATGACATTTTTAATAATAATATTTTTTCATAATATTGTGAGTTTTTTTTTTATAATACCGACCCCTAATATAGAGAGTGTGTTAATTTGTATAATAAATTACCAGGAAAGTAGAGATTATAAAAATATTTTATAATTATGCTTAGCCTTTATCAAGTTTTTCTAATGCCTGATAGAAAAGTATCAACATGTGTAGAGCAATACTTCAGGCAGAACATTCCACCAGTCACAAACTTCAGAAAATTGAGCATCATGCATTAGAATGAGAATACAACTAAATAAATGTTGAACACTGTACCCCCCTTGTGCTACTTAAAGAAATAGTTCACTCAAAAATGTAAATTCTCTCATCATTTTCTTACCCTCATGCCATCCCAGATGTGTATGACTTTCGTTTTCAGCAGAACACAAATTAAGATTTTCAGAAGAATATTTCAGCTCTGTAGGTCCATACCGTGTAAGTGAAAGGATGCCAAAATTATGACGTTCCAAAAAGCACAAAAATGCAGCACAAAAGTAATCCAAATGACTCCAGTGGTAAATCCGTGACTTCAGAAGTTATATGATGGGCGGCAGAAAATTGTGACCCTACACTTCAACTGATTTTAATGTAATTATTTTGTACATTTTGATATTGAAAATAAGTTTTTCATTTTTTCATTTCTGTAATCATGTCACCCATTTATATATACACGTTTTCTAATCAGATTCATGTAGTGTTTACAGTATCATAGATAAGTGATGTATTTTAAAAGTTGTCAATCACAAACACCTATAAAATACCTATATTTTTTTATTCTTTCTGGCAAACAGCCATAAAAGGGAATGTAATTTACTGTATGTGTGCTAGATTTTTCAATTGCAGCATAGAGTTTTTATTATAAAGGGGCATAGATTTCACAACTCAATACTCATGGGTACTTTTAAATGAGCTACAATTTACACTTTCTTGAGTAGTTTAGGACAGGTACATAAACTCATACAAAATATTTTAAGAAATAACAGTACTTTTTTTTGAGTGTTAATTTTCAGTAATCTTTCCACCCCTGGTGGCTGCACATGTATCCAGAGGAAGGAGGTCTAGTCCTTGAGGTGGCCAGGAACTAGTAGTGGCCCCAGATGGCTCAATAGATGAGATGAAAATGTCCTCCATAGCAAGAAAATAAGTCATTATGTTAAAACAAAGATTAAGCCCAGAGGGCTGTTAAACTAATAGTGCCCTCTTCACAAATGTCCAAAGTCTCTCCTTAATTGATCAAGACTTTTGCATTATAGAGCTTAAAAAAGAACAACAGAAAAATGTAACCTTACATGATATAAATTACAGGCGTGTACAACAACCGATTCTAAAGGACCAAAGTGCAACTGGCATGATCTGTGGTTTAATATTGACATTTTGGAGTTGGTCTCCATGGATCTGTCCATAGGTATCTTACAGAGAGAGGGCAGAATGGGTGCGGGCTAATCCTCGATGCATATGACATCACTGGGATTGCCTGATTTCAGGTCAGTGTTGGGCACATCTCTAAGAGTGTCATTGGACTTCTTCTCGACTCCAGTGGTTGGGGCAGTGGTCCATTTGAAGACATTTATATCATACAATAAACCAAGAGTATTTACTAGATTTGACTTAGTTACTCACTGGTCACAACCTAAGTCTCAACCACAGAACAATAGATTTCTGTGATCTAGTATACGATTGGTGAAATGCAATAGCAGGCATTATAAAAAGACAAGTTTAATAGCACTAACTTGAATTGAAAGTGTTCGGTGCTTATTCAGCTTTGTGTTTTGGCAATTTTGGATGCTACACTTGTCTTGTGTACTTGTTGATGGTTATGCTTCTGTAGGCAATGGACCCTATCCTGGATCCTGAAATGGAGGCTGATCTACCTATGCTGGATGATTCCAAACTACAAAGTTTGTACAGATGGGATGGCAAAGGAGCTGTCCCTCAAGCTTTCAGGCCCCGAAATTCTAGCACTATAATTTATTGTGCTGTTAAAGGTGGATATGGCACTGGAGGTGACCTGTCCCCTCCGATTGGTTCAGGAAGTTTTGTTCCATTTGAGTGGCTATAAGCAGAGCAATGAGTCAGTTTTGAAGCCAATGCAACTCTCAAACCAAATTCTTGTCCAGGCCAGCAATGTGTCTGTGGGACAGTCCAGCAACCAGTCTGAATTCCAGCCTAATAGTCTGCAATCTGCACTGTCTCAGCCCAGCAGCCTGCAACAAGCACAATTCCACTATCAATCTGTGACCCTTAGCCAACAAGCTCCAGTTAGCAGCCAACAACCACCACAAGCTATCTTCCAGACTGTTGCTCCACCACTCTGCCAGCAACCAGCACTGCTCTGGTACCAGTCATTTGCCCTGCCCAGTATCCAGCAACTAGCACAGCCCAGTAGAGGTCAAAGAGTTAGACATTTTCCAGTTAGTTCCAAGCTTTATTCGGGTACCAGGCCAGCCCAAATTCAAATCTTTGTCTATCAATCTGTGATCCAGTCAAGCAGCCAACAATCAGACACCAGCTACCAGTCTGCTGCTCAGCCCAATAGCCAACAACCCAGCTGCCAGTCTGTTGCTGAGCCCAGTAGCCAGTAACTAGCACAGCCCTGTTGAGGTCAAAGATTTCAACTTTTGGCAGTTGGTTCCAAGCTTTATTCAGGTACCAGGCCAGCTCAAATTCCTAGCTTTGACTATCAACCTGTGATCCAGTACAGCAGCCCATCGGTCACTTAGCCCAGTAGCCAGTCTTTCAAGCCTGTGCTTGCTTTGAATTTGTAGCACAATTTGCTTGTGGCACAACCAGGTATCAGTCTTCATCCAGACCCAGCTCCTTAGCGTAGTACCACCCAGTTACCAGGCCCCAGTAAAGCCTGCAGAGCGTTCTGTTTTGCTACCCAGCTGCCAGCCCTCTTCTAGACTTCTGCAAACAATGTTCCAGTCCATGTCTATATCAGCACAGCCCTTTGCTAGCCTTAAGCAATATCGCTTCCTAGCTGACCACCTCTTGGCCAGCTGGTTCAACCAAGCTATGTGCCTCTTGCCAAGCAAGGACCGTCCAGATATTCTTCTGTGTCATAGGGAGCACAAGCCAGCTACCGGTCTGTTGCCTGGCCAGCAACTAATTTACCTGCGTCTCGCTAAACCAGGACATTCCAGTTATGCTAACATGTCCAGTTATGCTTTGAGTCCGCATTCTAATCACAGCAACCTGGCTTTGGACCACAGCCCAAATGCACTTTCCAAACTGGCCTCTCTCAAAATGTTCGTCTTCTCCAAGTAAACGACGTTCATAGGTGTATGCATGTCTTTCTGTTTTAAATTCTCTGTTTTTGGATTTGAATAAACTTAATTGTAAAATGGAATTTTGACTATCTATATTTTATCTATTGCAGGAGCTGAATGAAATGAGGGTACATAGCAACTGGATCTAGTAATCATCAAAACATCTATGTAAACTTTCTGTTCTTGCTTGGTTTATCTGCAGAGAAATATTTTTTCCAAGTGTGAACTTAAACTTATATATTTTTTTAAATGCACAATGATTCTGGAACCATGTAAACATTTATACATAACCACTCTTAATAGTTTATTTTATAAGGCCTACTCGATCAATGGTGCCACAGATGTATACCACTCGTTATGGGATCTAATTCATTATATCTTCCAGCCCATTGCAATGTTTTAGGTGTCAAGCAGGTATTTGTTTGAACTCCCTGGCTATGAGTTGGTCCCCTTAGTTGTCATATCTGAATTTTTATTTTATATATATATATATATATATATATATATATATATATATATATATATATATATATATATATATATAAATATCAGTTAAGTTGTAAGCATAAATCATGGTAAATCCTATAGGATTCATGCCTATGAGAACTAACAGCTTTGCCACACTTGACTAACAAAGAAACAAAGAATAACAAAGTCTTGATAAATTTCCTCAAGTCTAGTCTAATTTGCTAATGTGCCTTGAGATTCAATGTTTTTCAAGATTCAGCTCTGGCCTTTTGTAGGTCCTTCTGTTCCCAGTAAGCTGCTGAAGTACTCCACAGTGTCTCTTCTATCTCCTTTTTGACGTATTAAACAACCAAAAAAATAAATAAAATGTGCTGGTAGCATTGTGTCCGTCTGCCATTGTACGAGAGAGAGATCTGACTTGAGTCTGTTTATACTCTACCATATTTTTAAAATGGCTCTTTTCTTTTTTTTTTTTACTTTATCATCCTTTTTAAATTTTTTCATGTGTGAATTTGTACTTATTATTAGGGCCCAAGCACTGAAAGTGCGGAGCCCTATTGTTCTTCTAAGGATTAATTCTTCTTTTCAAGGTTTTCAGTACTTTTGGGGTACATAACATGCGTGAAAACTCTTGAAAATGTGCACACACTTCAGAGTCTCTTTAATGTTACAGGTACCAAATGTGGGCGACATCATGCCAAGACATTGACGATGCTAAATTGCGAAGGGATTTTTGATATATCAAACGGTGTTGCCATGGCGAAGCGACAAAGTAATGTCAAAAAGGAAAGGAAAAAGTCTCATATCGTCTGCGTGCAGAAAATTAAAAACATAAAAATTGAGCCAAATGTTTGTCCTTGCAGGCTGATCACATTGATGTGACTATTGTGGGTTACGGTCATAGTGCCACCAACTGGCAGAAGGAAGTGTGTCTCTTTTATCATACGTTGAAAAATCCCTATTATGTTAGCATGAATTGCTTAAAAAAATACAGATTATAGTCAAGGCATTTCACATTTTAAATTCTGAAGGGTTTCTTGATATCTTAAATACTGTTGGCATGGCAATGCTTTAAATGGCATGATTCCTTGTGCATTAGCGGTAGGGTTGGGTTTCGAAAACCGGTTCTATTTTAGAACCGGTTACAAATTTTCAAGAACCGTGGATTTGATAAGACACACGCATTTTGATTCCTCAATTTAGTTCTTAATTTTATTAATCATGCTTGCGAGGTGAATGGCAGTGAGCATTTTACTGTCATTTTGATTTGCCAGGATTTGTTATACAAAACGGCGAATCATCAGTGAAGAGCGGACTGGCCATCGGGAGAACTGAGCGGGCCGGTTGGTCTGCCGCGAAATGCAGAATACCCCCCCACACACACACACACACACAACTTTTGGGCAAGTTGCCATGTAAAATCCCGAGCCGATTTCTCTTCACAGTCAAGCCCTTCCCATAGGTGATGTAGTTGCCGGTGATGTCTGGTAAAGACCTGCCTTAAAACAGGCCTACAAGCCCTCGGCCCAGCCTCTCTCAGCCTATTGCGGACAGTCTGAGCACTGATGGAGGGATGTGCTTTCCTTGTGTAACTCGGGCAGTTGTTGTTGCCATGCTATACCTGTCCCGCAGGTGTGATATTCAGATGTACCGATCCTGTGGAGTTGTTGTTACAAATGGTCTGCAACTGCAAGGACAATCAGCTAACCTTCCTGTCTTCCTGTAGCGCTGTCTTAGGCGTCTCACATTACAGACATTGCAATTTATTGGCCTGGCCACATCTGCAGTCCTCATGCCACCATACAGCATGCCTAAGGCATGTTAACACTTTCTTTTGGTGTTTTTCAGTCAAAGGTCTCTTTAGTGTTCTAAGTTTTTATAACTGTGACCTTAATTACCTACCATCTGTAAGTTGTTACTGTCTTAAAAGACCATTACACAGGTGCATGTTCATTAATTATTTGAAAAACATACTTTTGCAAACTAGTCATAGGTTTTTCGTCCAATCAAAATGAAAGCAGTTTAGAAAGAGTCCATACATCAATTATTAGCAAAAATATGTTGAACTGCATGTTTCACATGTCTATAATAGACCAATTAATTCTTGTGGGTGGAGCCTAAAACACTTGTAGGTCTATAACTCCTGAACGCAATGAGTAATCTCAACCAAACTTAAGACAAATCTGTAGGGGATCAAAGTGGGGAAAAACAATACATTTACCAGGGATTGGCCACTTGGTGGCATTATAATGATAATTAAAATTCTAGAAATGTCTCTAACTATAGTACCATTGGCCCGAATGACTTGAAAATGTGCATGCTGTGTCTTTGTCCAAGGTGCCAACAAGGTCTTTGAAGACATCTGCATATCTTGTAAAAGCATGGCTGCCATTGACCAATCAGACTTTAGCAACTTTAAGACCATGTTACAAAAGGCATATCAGAACAAAACTTGGTGGGCCTATTTATCTGTACAAAATTTGAAAACAAAACACATCAGCCACCAGGTGGTGCTATCATGATTTACATGCCTGTTAATTGTTGAAAACTGTGCGGTTTGTCACAAATAAAAATATTGTTCATTTTATATGTTACATCTCCTCTTTCTGAACAACTTTGCCTCAAGAACTATTGGTGTCAAACAAATCATTCATAAAATATTTAAGTTTATTTTAAAAGCCTACATTTACAATCCTATGTTTTTCACCTGACCGCAAAAAAACCGGTACAGGAAGAATCTTTGGACAGCCAAGACCAGTAATTATCCCAAAAATTTGAAATTTGTATTTGTCATGGTTATGACAAGGTCATTTTAATAAATAGGTGTGACCAAGTGTACCCAATATCCTAAAACTCATAAACGACAAACCCGATTATCATAACATTTTGTACACATATACGACATGTCATTTTTTAGATGTGTGCAAAATTTTGTGTAAATAGGAAAAAAGATGGCGCTATAAAAGTTATGAATGTTATTAAACCCATCTCTCTCTGGTAAATAACCTGATGGTTATAAAAATATATATTTTATCACTGTTTTAAGTGGTATCTCACAAAATTCACACATGTAATTGATTTATTGATTAATAATTAAAGTACTTTAAAGGCTTGAACCCCATTAATCACTGCTTGCAGCTATATTTATTATTATTATTATTATTCTCCCCTTAAACTGATCGTGAAAACGAAACCATAAGTCCTACAGACACCAAACTTGGCAGACACCAAACGCACAGCCACACGACTCTAGGAGGTGCTAAAATAATCATCTTTACGTTTTGGCTCATATCTGCGCAACCGTGAGGGCTAGAATCAATTATTATAAAATTATTTTGTCCTTTGATTTCTTGAGTCAAGCCTTACAAAACATATAATTATACCGATTTCATTTCCATCTATAAACAAATTCTGCCATTTAAAATTTTGTGAAAAACCTACTTTTTTTATCTCCTTCTAGGCTGTTTGTCCTATTGGCACAAAAGTTTGCACGTATCATTTAGGGGCCGTCATGATAAAAAAAAAATAAAAAAAACTGTGATTTTTGATTTGTCCAATTTTCCAAACTTGATTTGACCAAATATCAAAACATAACAAAACTTAAAACACCAGGATAGTCTGAGGACATGTGCTAAATTTCATCAAATTCCGCTTGTCAACAGCAAATACATTTTTTATTTATTTCAACTGTAATTGACAGATGAAGGATGCACTGCTGATTTTGTCCACTAGAGCAGCAAGTTAAGAAATTCAATTAAATCTTCTGACTTTGAGTTATTGCTCTTGTAATGCTATATCTGTGCAGTTAAAATAGCAACAGCTATCCAACAAATGGAGCCCTTTGAAATCTGCTTTTCCTCAAGTTCAGTTTTTCCTGATTTAAAGGTGCAGAATGAAAGATTCAGAAACCCTTGTTATTAATGACACCTGTGGCCATTAAGTGAACTGTAGCCAGCTACCTGTTGACCAAAACAATGACGTAACGTACAAAGAGACTGAACGCTAATTACGACTTCATGCTGACAGATGGGTTAGGATTAGCATGATTAAAATTACACAGGTGTGATTGTTTTACTACAAACTTTGAGACTGTATATTATATTTTACCCTCCAGTGCTGCAACAGGGATAAAACAAAGTGTGTATATAGGTCTGACTATGTGAGACTATAGTTTGAAGTAATCACTTTTCTTTGCATGATACATTAACTGTATTTATACGATAGCCTATGTCAGCGTTAGCTAGCTAGCCAGCTTTATCAATATGGTAAAGCTACATAAATAAGCTATATAAATTTGGTGGATGATGACAGTAGCTTTTTATTAAAAAGACTGTACATTATAAATATGTTGACACAATTAGTAATTATTATAAAACAATAGCGCATCGATATACAGTATCAAAATGCCAGTTGTTTCCATCACAACTGGCATTTTGATACTGTATATCGATGCGCTATTGTTTTATAATAATAGATTGTATATAAGTTACGTTATAAATGAATGGAGCTTTTTGCATGATCTTGAACATTGTCTAGCAATTATTTTATTATTATTTATATTATTTCATGTATGATTGTAGTTTACCTTGCTGAATACTTACAGATTAACATTGACATTAACCTGTCTTTTAGTGTAAAGAGAAGATCGTTGAAATTATTTGAAAGTTACGAAGCAAGGTAGATTGCAATTTGTCAGCGTTAGTAGACAAGATCAAGTTAGCAAAATTTACACAGATCAATACTTATGGAACTATATTTCACATGCTTTGCAGTTATGTAAGCTTACCTGTCCAATAAGAAGAATGCCAATTCAGGGTCAGTTTTGATCCCGAAAACCGAGCGAAGGTCCCTGCCAGGAATCAAATGCCCCGCTGATATTCACTCTAGTTTTCGCTCGACCACGATCACGTTCCTGCTTAGCCCGATGGGATTCAGTAGATTTTTTGTTTTTGTTTTGGCTTACTCAGAGATTGTGTAGAAGTCTGTATTGTGCTGGGAGCCAAACGTTTGCTTTATTCCATCTCTAAGATAACGTTACCTAGTGTTGCAGTTTGTTGTTGCTGTTGAATAGCGGAAGAGAAGATACTGTCCGGCTCTCGGGAGTGCGAATAAACGTCAAATCTTTTGGATTTTCCCAGCAAAAGCGACCCGCTCCCTTCGCATGAAAATCGGTCTACAGGCTTTAATAGGCAACGAAATCCAGGAAATGTGCCTTTCCTGGAAGTCCAGGTGTTCTTGGTGTATTTTAAGCCATTTTGTGTTCTTGCAGGTCTTTCCGCAGTGACATTTTATTTCCAATACCTCCCCAGTTAATGTTGTTTGGGTGAGCCGTGTCTGCAAGTCATTCCTAGTTGTTACCATTGTGTCTGTCCTGTTGAGTCTCTCATCCTCCCTCCCTCTTGGGAGACTCTGGGGGTATTGCACATAATACACATGATAATACATATTTTTCATGACAATAACGCACTTTAAAACTTAATCTGTATCTCAAAGTGAGCTTAATAGACTACTAAACAAATACAACTCACCTTTTTGTCCTCACTACTACATCTATAGAAAAGCTTCAGCATTTCCCTAGATGGACTTCAATCCTCTGATGCACTTGCTGTTTTTAAATCTGCTGCCTCCTTAAACACATCCTCATCCTCGATTTATCTAAAGCTTCAATGTCACTTTACGTTTAAATTGTTTTGTCAGTTTTCTAGCATGGATTATAAAATGGATTGTGAAAAAAAATTTCTAGCATGGATTGTGAAAAATCACTCTTGAAGTCTTGGGGGTTTGATGCCAGAAGATAGATTTTATCATCAGAGATAAAAAAGCTGAGTTGCTCTGCAGAGCAACTCCAGAATCTGGGTTTGCACATGCTTAAATACATATGATCTACCAAGGCGTGGCTAATACATTCCACATATATCACCACCATCCATCAGATTTCCAGTCTATTGTTTCTCAAGAAGTGAACAGGAAATGTCCGTGGAGAGGCTTCACCATGTGTCTTCTCTAGTGTGAACACAGGAGACTAGTTTACCATATGTGAGCACATTCCATTCTTACAGAGGCACACACAGCAAGATACATGCTTGACCACCAGAAACAATTGTAGAATAAAATCGCTATATTTACATTGATTATACTTGATTCATTTATATTTAACTTTATAAAAATATTCTACAACAGTCACCTGATTTTCACAAACATTTCTACAAACAAAACAAACCAAATGGCCATTAGTAATGATTTATTTCTTGTAGTAATGTGAGGGCATGCATTGAGTACATTGGTGCAAAGGTCCATCTGACGTTGAACACACAATATCAAAACATGAAATGAATACAGAAACTGTGCGTTTCCCTTTTTTTCTGCAGGATTCAGCAAATGTTTGAGAATTAAATATTTAAAGAAAAATGAAACCAGGTATAAATCTTATTGGAGAGAATTTATTAAAACACATTAAACAAATACACTGAGTACAAAGTGAAATGATGACAGTTCACTTATATCATTTCCATATTCTTATCTCTGTAAAATAGTAGTACTGTTTACAGTTTTGCTTATACGTAGCTGGTTAGAAACCAGGACAAGGACCTCTTTGGTCCAAAGTAATCTGGAGACATCTTACGTTCTGTGCATTCAGTAGACCAGGATTTTCTGGTAGCTTTTGAAGCCTAATGTGTACTTGAATGAAAAGACTTTTTATATTAGACTGAAGCTTTTATTAAATACTTCATACATTCATTTTAGCTTCAGTTTGATTGCATTTAAATGGAGCTTAATGTCAATATTAATACTGTCATAAAAGTTAGCTATTACTGAAATGGTGTAAACTCATCATACAGGATAAAAATAAAACTTAATTTCAAAACACATTTTATGCTGCTGACTCTCTCTTTAAGGTCCTTTTACTCTTGAGGCTGTCTTTGTATTTCAATGAAATCGTTTGAGGTTTATCTTGTGTGTGTGTGAATGTGCGTGTGTGTGTGTGTGTGTGTGTGGACATTTAACTTTATTTAACCCACATTCATAGTCTACACAGAAATGAGCATCATCTTAAACAATTAAGTTAAAAATAATCTGCGAAAGAAGCTATGATCAAGTTTAAGTTCAGCTTTGACACCACAGTGCCATTTAACCTGGGGCTGAGATGCAGAAAACGAACAGAAATACTTCATCAACATTTTAGTAATTAACATGACTAATACCACAGACTGAAATTAACCGAGTATACAAGTTATTGAGAGAGGTTTCTACTGCGTTTGAAATGGCCCATTGGAAATGCCGTCTCTACGGTCACGTCCTGTCTCCATGTAAAGTGCGCTGCTTAAAAACACAGTTACACAAGGCATATCATTTCAAAGTTAAACAAAAACAATCCATATCCACACCACTGATGGCAGCAGAACAATAATGTCAATGATATCCATTAGCTTCAGTTATTCACAAAATGTCTGGACAAAATCTGTCTGACAATATCATTATAAAAAAATTAAAATAACAACAGAATAGGAAATTAAGTTTACAAATAAAAAATATCTGCATGCAAGCTTTCTGAGTAAGTTAATGGTGGCATGAACACTGCACAAATTCACTTTGTTCCAGAAATTAAACCATTTCTTTGTCCTTTGCAGGATGGATATTCTGGATATGTCAGAATATAATTTTGACTTGTGTACATTAATGCACTTACTATTGAAACTTACGGGGCAATCGTATTGGAGGATTTAAATACAAAAACTGTGAAGCTTGCATTTTAATTTAGGCACCTAAATAGTTGTTCAATAAAAAAAATGCATAATTTCTTACGTACAAATTGTCTAAATCGTACTTTTTATTATTTTTCTTGCTGCAGCTTGCCACAGAGGATGTCAATACAGCTTGTGTTTAAGTTTAAGATGGAATATTCCTTTCAAGTTGTGTGTAAGCCCCAATGTTTCACAGCAAACAATACAATTGAGAAAAGTTTCCAAATAGTGATCCATTTGCCATTGGTTAATTACTGCCCTATCATTTAACCTTTCTCATGTTCCACACTGTAACTTTTTCGCAATAAAGTGTCATGCAAACTGAAAAACAATCCAATACCATTTAAAAAGTGAACATTGGTGGGGTGTATTAGAGGTACTCTTCCTAAAATCACGTTGAAGTTGGACTGTTTCTCAATGCATTGGACTATTCTGCATTTCAGTTCACATCAGTAACCTGCAGGGGCACCAACAACACACCATCCATGAGCAGAGCCAGAAACTAAGCAGTGGCTGCACATGTATCCAGAGGAAGGAGGTCTAGTCCTTAAAGTGGCTAGGAACTAGTAGCACCTCTCAACATTAGCAGAGATGAAAATGTCCTCCATGGCACGAAAATAAGTCATTATGTAAAACAAAAACTCAAGACCAGAGGACTGTTAAAATATTAGTGCCCTCTTCAAAAATTTCCAGTCTCTCTTTAATTGATCAAGACTTTCGCAATATAGAGGTTAAAAAAGAACAACAGAAAAATAACTTAACCTTACTAGATTGAAATTACAGGCATATAAAACAGCAGATTCTTAAGGACAAATGTTCAATTGACACAATCTGCTGTTTAATATTGACATTTTGGAGTAGGTCTCCATAGATCTGTCCATAGGTATCTTACAGAGAGAGGGCAGAATGGGTGCGAGCTAGTCCTCGATGCATATGACATCACTGGGTTTGCCTGATTTCAGGTCAGTGTTGGGCACATCTCTAAGAGTGTCACTGGACTTCTTCTCGAGGTGGCTGGTTGCAGGCAGAGGTCCATTTGAAGACACTGGGAACCGGAGAGAAAATAGCACCATCTTTATGATATCAGGGATGTTATACAGCAATACAAATTTTTTATTCATTATATTTTCATATATATATATATATACTGTATGTCATACATTAAATCAAGAGTATTTACTAGATTTGACTTAGTTACTCACTGGTCACTACGTAAGTCTTAGTCTCAACCACAGACCACCCAGAGTCTGTTCACTTACCGTCTGGTATTGTACATTTTACACACAAAACTGGAAAGCACTTGCGAAAATCGCAAGCTCCAGTCAGTCAAGACTGATCACAACAGAATCATGAAGGGATCTTGAGATGTGTTTTTCAAAGTGTGAATCTTCTTGACTTTAACCTGCGCTCTAAAAACACAGTGTTCATGCCTAGAGATGCTATATAACTAGTGAGGCACAAAACAACCAAAGTAAGAAGATCCAAAAGCATCCATCTAATGCGTGAGCACATAGACCAACAGTGGCATAGCAAAACATTTTGGGCCCCGGGCAGGGCCGTAGCACAGTAATCTGGGCACCCTGACTGTATATTGCTCTGGGCCCCTTTCCTATTAAAAAAACACAGTTTAGATTTTGTTGTGGGGACCCCTGGACTGGTTGGCCCCAAGAATTGTTACCGCCTTTCACCCCACTAGCTACAACCCTGGCCACGGGTACAGAACTGTTTTAAACAATTTGGGTTTTTAGTGGGGATAATCTCCTGTATAAACATTTTAGATGGGTTGCTTACAAGACAATTAAGGGGAGAACAAGCTAAGAAAGCGATTCATATGATAAAATCGAAACTGGGCAGTTTAATAACTACTCTTAAAGAGATAAATGATTGTTTCAGGGAATTTTATTCTGAACTATATACTACAAAAATTAAAGATACAGAATCTAACTATGATTGTGGTTTTTTTTCAAACTTAAACCTCCCAAAACGTAGTGAATCCTCTAAAAGTGATCTTGAATCTGAAATTTCAGTAGCAGATTTACTAAATGCCATTCAAGCTTTTTCATTGAGTAAAGCTGCAGGCCCCGATGGGTTCGGCAGTGAATTATTTAAAGCTTTTAATAAGAGGCTAGCCCCCTATATGCAGAGAATGCTACAAGAGTCAATCCAAAAGAAGAAACTTCCGGACTCTATATGAAGCAAATATTTGTGTAGTTTTGAAAAAAGGGAAAAGTTAGACAGATCCAACAAATTATAGACCCATTGCCCTCTTAAATTTTGATCAAAAGCTATTAACTAAAGTATTGGCTTCCAGGTTAGCACAACACATCTCATCTATTGTTCATCCTGACCAAACTGGGTTTATTCCAGGAAGGTTTTCATTCTGTAATGTTCGCCTTCTTCTTAATATTTTATATACGGACCGGCGGTTAGCGAACAACTCTGCAGCTGTTATCTCGTTAGATGCCCAAAAAGCCTCTGATTGGATAGAATGGCCATACATGTTTGAAGCGTTAAAACAATTTGGATTTGGAGATAGATTTATCGAATGGATTCAGATTGTTTATTTCTGTCCGTTATCATCCATTTTGACCAATGGTATTAGATTCAGTGCTTTTTAATTGCATCGGGGTGTACAACAGGGTGATCCTCTATCCCCCCTTCTTTTCAACATTGCACTGGAGCCATTAGCTGTAGGAATCAGAGCCCACTCTCATATCCAAGGGATCTCATTAGGAAATACTGAAAGTCTGGTAAACTTATATGCAGATGATTTGTTACTGTGTGTCACGGATCCTGAGGTTTCAGTCCCTAAACTTTTAGATTACATTGACACTTTTAGTAAATTTTGAGGATACTCAGTAAATTGGAGTAAAAGTGAATTTATGCCACTAACGAATCATTTAAGCACCCGCTTTTTAAATAGATTACCATTTAAGATAGTGGAGGTTCACTTTACATATCTTGGCCTGAAAATTCCAAAGAACCCTAAATATTAGTTTCAATAAAATATCTTAGACACGATTAACAAACTCAAATCAAACATTGAGAGTTGGAAACTACTCAATCATGAATTGGCCGTGTGAATGCAATAAAGATGGTTACTCTTCCTAGGTTTCTTTACCTCTTCCAAAATCTCCCTATTTATTTGCGGGCAACCTTTTTAAACAACTAGATTCAATTATTCTCTCATTTTTATGGAACTACAAGACACCTCGCATAGCAAAAGCCCATTTACAAAAACCTACTGGATGTGGAGGCCTTGGTCTTCCAATATTTAATCTGGCGATTTTCGGCTATTCTGATCTGACTGGTGCTCTCCCTCATACCAATCAACCGGCTTTAATGGTGGGCATGATTGCAGCCAAAAAGGTAATTCTTCTTGATTGGAAATCTCCACAAGCACCTTTAATTTAAGAGATGGTTAAATGAGAATAAGTTTAATTACGATATATTATGTAATAGTTTCAAATTTTCCCCCCTCATTGTTGGTTTTTCTATTTTCTCCCACTGTGTTAAATTATCTGGTTTATAAAGCGATCATGAATATGATCCATGCGAGCAAGACTTTTTGTCAATCACATGATTGCAGTTGCGCTTGTTATATGGAAAATGTATCAATCCACAAACTCTTCTTATTTGCATATAAATATGTTTGGAATTACACCAAAGTGAAAATAAAAATTTTAAAGCATGAGGGAACCACGCTGCAAAGCGCTGCGGACATTTACAGAGTACAATTTTATAAAAGGAGCAAGGTAAAATTCTTGTGAAGAGCAATTAAATGAATGAATCTCGACCCATATAAACGAGTAATCAGGCAAGCCTGATGTATAAATGTATTTAGTAAACGTTTCTACATTAAAATATGATATATTACCATTTTATTACATTGCTGCCATAATAATGGACCATTTTAAAAGTTTACGTGATCTGGCTCTCGTTTTTCTTTCACTTCTTCTTAAGAGATCCCACTCACTGTGGTGGAGAGGTTGGTTATTAGCTAGAATAAGCTGCAGTATGGACCAGACTCGTCCTCAGATGCCATTTTAATTATTTACACACGCATCACAGGGAAATGACTGCTGATCGAGACACTTGTATACAGCATTAGGGGCGCCTGAGGCTCAGGTGGTAGAGCGGGTCGGCCACTAATTCCCGGCCCACATGTCTCCACATGCCGAAGTATCCTTGGGCAAGACACTGAACCCCAAGTTGCTCCCAATGGCAGGCTAGCACCTTGCATGGCAGATCTGCCGCCATTGGTGTGTGAACGTGTGTGTGAATGGTTGAATGAGTCACAGTGTAAAGCGCTTTCAAAACCACTAAGGTTAAAATAGTGCTATATAAGTGCAGACCATTAAAGAGCAAGCCGTTAATAAAGATAATGTAAATGAGAAAGTTGCTTTCATGTCTTAAGTAATAAACGGCTTTTTGGTGTCAATGTAAATGAGCTGATTGATTAATCTATGCCCTTCATTTCAAGGTTTATGTTGGTTTATGTAAGAGCACTAACCACTAACATATGGCCCCAGGGGCATCTGGCTGTAGTTCACCATCGCGGTGCCTCCAGGCCCACGGAACCCTCCGGCAAAACTGCTATTATACATCTGAGAACAGCCAAACGAGCCCTGAGGGAAAGGCTGAGGGGAGATTAAATAGAACATTCTTACATCAAGGCTCATTCACATGAGGTCTATCTATTATTCATCTTTTAGATGCAGCTGTGATATGATAGGAGACAGTGTCACTCTGACCTGCTGAGATGGCGGCTCGTTGCCCCGGCTGGTGAGCCTGCTGAGAATACCCCGCTCTGACATCTGCAGCCGGGAAGATACGGGTGGGACGCGCGAAAGCATGGATGGTAACCGTGTCACGTCGGCCTTCATGTCACTTAACAGCTCTTCCAGCTGGTTCAACACTAGAACAAAAATGTCAAAATGACAAACCATTAAAGGGGGCATTTCATGCTTTTTTTTTTGTTGCACCAAAACAGTAATAATTGAATTCTATATGGCCATTTTCAACCCTCTCTGGGAGTTTTAGAATGAGCTGTTTTTGCTGCTGTGCCTTTACGACTACGGTGTATACACCATCTTCGTATGTGAAATGAGCAACAGCGCTTTGCTGGGAGCTGTGTTGTGTCCTATATAGTTTAAAATTGGGCAGAGAATATTGTTAGATGCTATTTGCACCATAATACCTCTTTGAAAAGTCTCCATTACATTGTTCCATTGTTAAAGCTGTGATTTAAATGAATAAATACATAATCTGCATGTGCTACGCACATCTCACACACACAAGAGCGCACGATTATCGTGATGTGGTGTTTTAAGTGTATAAGTGGGCAGATTTACACATTCATTTTGAAGCATGCATCACATGCAGATTACATATTTAATTAAATCACAGACTTTTGCAGTTTAATTATCACACTAGGACATATCGCAATTTTCATTTGATTATTTGTGCATTCAAACAAATTTTTGTCCAAAAATGTCGTATTCCATGACATGCTGCTTTTTATAACGAATGCCATTTTTATGACCAGGTTCCATGATTCAGTCCTTGTTTTCTTCACAATACACGTGGTAACTGCGGTATAAACAGACTCCGATCATTGAACTATTTAACATTAATTCACATCTCAAGGTGTGAAGGCCAAAAAACCTCATTATCAACTCAAGGGGTGAATTTGTTTTAAAACAAAATCAGAATGATTATTATTTTTATTAACATAGTTTTGGTTTTCTTTAGGGCTGTCGATTTAATGCGTTAATTCAGTGCGATTCATTTTACAAAAAATAACTCATTAAAAAAATTAACGCAATTAATCGCATGCCCCCGGACCATAATAAGGAAGATTCCTGAGAAATGCAAGCTTGTAGTACCACCTGTTTGCTCCAGAGGGCAGTAAGTGAAATTTCAGCTGTATGAGCAACACACAGTTTATACAGTGAAGAAAACACTTCAGTAGGCAGAACAACACAAACATGTGTCACGTTCTTGCATTCAAAACACTTGATGGAGCACAAATCGGAACTAAGGTATCTCAAGATGTGATTAAAGATTGAGTATTAAACTATATTTAACTTGACACAGTGACCTAAACATTTTACACGCTTACAAGCATGTCTGACACAGGTGTTCATTGACACGGGTCCTTAAACAAGCCCTCATAATAAATCTCCAACTGATTGACAAATTCACTTGTGTAATGGATTGCTGTGAACTGTATGCCAATGATTGACTTATGATCAATAATATGGTAGTAAACAATACATTGTATTCAAAAGCCGCTTTTTGTATCGTCTTATCAATGATTAACTCTTCTGCTACAGGAATGTAAAGCATTTGAATTATCTCAATATTTTTATTTTATATATATATATATATATATATATATATATATATATATATATATATATATATATATATATATATAATTTTAAATATTTAAAGATAACTATGTATAATTATATATTGATATAAATATGTATAATCATTATATATTGAGTTATTGTTATATGAGGGGCTTTCTCAGCAAATATTTGTATATGCGATTAATCACGATTAATTAATCGGGACACCATGCAATTAATTCGATTAACAAAAATTATCGATTGACAGCCCTAATTTTCATGTATTATTACTAGGGTTTACCACTAATATCATGGTTAAAATATGGTTACCAATGTCAATTTTCAGGTTATGAATTTAATACAAATACCATAGTTAAACAATAGTTACTGTAGTAAAAGCATGGTGCATTTTGTGGTTACTATGGTTTTACTAAAAATACCAAAGTGCAACTATGGTTACTGTGGTAAAACCATATTTAATTTTTGTAAGGGATGGATAAAGGTATTGTGAGAGAACACAAAGCTTTTTGTGAGTGAATGCAAAACTTAAATTCAATAATAAAAAATACAAAAATCTTGGCTTGTACTGTTCTGAATCTGATGCAATTAAAATGTGTGTTACTGTCTCATTAACATGAATCACATATGTTGTATCCTCATTTTGTAAGTCACTTTGTATAAAAGCGTAAATGCTAAATTAATTGCGCCGGAACGGAAAACTATTTCAGAAAAAAGGGGCCTCTAAGGAGCTCCTTAGATTTGCCATTTTAAGTTTAGTGGCCAACCAAACATTCTCTATTTTGACTCATAAAGTTTATACATTTACTTATTTATTTTCTTATCAACATTGTATTTGTAGAATATTGCACCTTTGTGCAGCACAGCATTGGCTGGTTTATTACCAGCCAGTGACTCTTTGGAGAGGTGTTGATGGGACTCAGCCAGGCATTCCACTTCAGCAAAACGCGTGTTGAGGGCCATAGCAGGGTGACTGGGGTCCTGAGTCATGTTCAGGTACGCTGCACGCCGTAGCTGCTCCTCAATTACCAATGCCTGTTCCAAGAGCTAAAATGGAGAGCAGGGAAATGACATTCAAGAAAGCGTTAATTAAAAAAATTATTTTTGGATTAAAGAAAATCGTATGACTCGTACCTTAAATCGCCTGGCAAGAAATTTGTTCTTCATCTCTAAGTAGTTCCCTTTGTGCATTTCGGTCTTAAAGGGCTCATTGAGGATGGCATAACGTGGGTCATTCTGAATGTCCTGCCAGCGGGCATAGCCATGTCTGAGACACTTGATTAAGGGTTTGCCTTATATTCAGAGAGGGTTTTCAAAACAAGTATTTTCTAAAAATTTGCAAAATGCAGTTTAATGTCCAGATGAACGGCCGGTAAGTTTTCTCAATTCACCTGCCATTGGCAGATGTCGCAAAAAGTACATTTTAGACCATGCTTTTGTAAAAACTGAAAAAGAAAGAAAAACAAAACACAATTATAGGAAGTGACAATAGCACTACTGAGGAAACTGTGAGGATACGTTACAATGCCAGCCAGCAGCCAGTAGTCATGGCGACGGTGCCAGATGTCGTACATTTTTCCAGATGACACAGCTGTGCGCTCTTCGTTCTGCCAGAGCGTGTGTAACTCTGAGAATACGCACATACTTATCCATGCATTCTTTGCCATTCGTGCATAATTTGTATTCTGCTGTCCGCAATTCAATACGTATCCATGCGGGAATGCCTGTCAGAAGAAGACAGCCAATCACACCAACATCAATAAGACTGAAACTCACCTGTAAATCCTCCATCTGCGATGTTGAACATGAAGCGTGTCTTGACGCTGGTCTTGTCATCTTTGTGGCTCTCGTCTCCTGTGTCGTCCCTCATGTCTTTCTCTCCGTTCAATTGGCTCTCAGAGGGATCTTCGGATTTTAAATCATCAGGAATGGCTGTGTAAACCAGATATATGGCAGTTGACACATGACACATTTTAATGCCTTAAAAAAAAAAGTAATGCATTTCTTTCATCTTATATTTTTATAATTTAGCTGCATTGTAAAAAAAATTATAATAATGAGAGTTTACAGTATATATTCCTGGCTGCTAGTTGCAGGACTTTCACAGTATATTTTACAGTAGTAGTCTTACAATTTGTTGCTATTAAAAGACAAAAGTAATTACTGCAATGTAGCAGTGCTGTGTTGTAGACTGTATCATATAGAGATTACAATCGTGGTGTAACCTAAGTATTGCAAACCTCCCTCCCTGATTGTTCATTTAAAATTGTATTATTTCTTTATTTTAATTTACAGATTTACACCTCAGTGTAGACTTTATATTATGAACAAACTTTAGAGACAATCGCTTATCAAGAAACCAAAGCTTGATCCTGGAGAGTTGGCTAATTATAGACCGATCTCAATCTACCAATTATGTCGAAAATACTAGAAAAGGTAGTGCTCTCCCAATTATCATAATTTTTACAGAGAAATTGTGTATGTGAAGCATTTCAGTCAGGATTTAGGCCCCATCACAGTACAGAGACAGCACTTATCAGAGTTACAAATGACTTGCTCGTATCATCTGATCACGGCTGCATTTCTCTTCTTGTGCTTTTAGATCTTAGTGCTGCCTTCGACACCATAGATTACGACATTTTCTGGAATAGGCTTGAGAATTATGTTGGCATTAACATGGAGTAGGTCCCATTTATCCAACCCCTACCACTCTGTCTTTGTAAACAAGGAATTGTCAGATCAAACTAAAGTTAAGTATGGAGTGCCACAGGGATCAGTTTTAGGGTCTCTGCTTTTTCTCCTTATATATGCTATTGGCATTATATTTATGCTGTTTAGTCACAGGGGAACTGGCCCCTACAGTGAGCCTGGTTTTCCCCAAGGTTATTTTTCTCCATTAACCAACATCTTTTTTTGTGTGTGTGAAAAAAAATTCGTTTTATAGCCCAATTATACCAGCTGGGAGAAAATTAATTCAAACTAAATAAGTCGAAGTTCCCATACAAAGGGAACACTTAACGCCATATTGGTGGATTCAAATGAAACGCGATTATCCCTCAATGCAGTATGATATTTGAATTTCTTTTTTTACTGTAATTTGTTGTGTTATGACAGAAAATTACCTATCCTATATTGATTGATTTACAGTACAATTCTGAATACAGTATTTTATTGTAAGCAATTACTGTTGAAAAAGAAGAACAAAGATAATAAATGAACATCATGGATAGAAATACACTTGAAATATATTGGCATTATCTAATGTGTGTCTGTTTTTCAAAATTACTTGTTATGAATTTACATGTTGCCCTAAAAATAAAAATGTTGAAAAATAAATCTATAAATCCATGTTTAAATGGGCAATCTTTAAAGAATCCTACTAAATTCACTTACTGATGTTGATAATCAGGACCTATTTGAAGCTTTAAAATATTACCTTTAACTATTAATTAAATGTGTAATATTTATGTGGAACCAGGTCTGGACTGGTAATCTGGCATACCTGGCATTTGCCCGGTGGGCCGACGCACTTTGGGGCCGATCAGGGGCGGACTGGCCATCATGAGAACCGAGTGGTCCGGCCCCGAAAAGTGCAGAATGTGCCGCGATAACCTATAATGAGCCACTGCATTATTACCCCCCCCCCCCACCCCCAGGTTAAATCACAGTCCGATTTCTCTTCTCAGTCCAGCCCTGTGTGAATCATTATTTATTCAGTGAGTGTTTTTTGGCAATAATAAGCATTCAATAATTTAAAGCTTTACATATTTACTGTATGTGGATGCTAGCATATGTGACTCTAACTGCTGGAATCACATGATCAAAACAGCTGAATACCTTCAAATGTCTTTCGGTGTAACTTGTTTTCTGTATAAATATATCAATTTGAACCCAAAATCTTGGTGGTCACCCCTTTCCTTCTGTTTTCTCCAAAATCATAAAAATATTTCAGTGTAACTCACCTAGTTTTTGCTCTTTGTCGTCTGTTTTAACTGGGCTGAATTTATTTTCCCTCTCTCCGGAGAAGTGTCTTTCACTTTACCAGAGTCTGTAAAAAATTATTATCGTTGTTTTAATAATTTCTTTATAAATAGAGAAGTTTTGAAGAATTATTACATGCATGGTGTAAAAACTCTCACCAGAGGGAGTCTGATTGTCTGACTGCTCACTAGGATTAATGGGTGGATGTGCTTGATTGGACGATGGCTCTGGTTGGACAGGTGGCGTGACATTCTTCTCGCTTTCTTCCAGTTGCTTCTCCTCTACACAGCCACTCTTTGGCTCTTCACTATCATTGGTCTTCTCTGGTGCAGGGGAGGGCTCTGGCATAACTGGCTGCTGTGAGAAGACAAAGAGAGATTTTAATACACACTAGAGAGATGAGAGATAAAGGAGAGATTTCTTGAGTATTACGTGTTGCAGTCCAACCTCAGAATCGGACGTTTTGGTGCTCTCTGGTTTCGTAATCTCCTTGTCTTCCTGAGGACCGGACACTGACTCAGTTTTATCTGTAAAAACAGAAAATGTAACTGTCCAGCTAACCAAGAACTATCAAAATGATATTAGCTAGATTTCCATCCACATACTTTTACGCAAATTTTGGGATATCACATAAAAAATGCTGGATGGATTTTTCTCATGAATTCAATCCGTAACATGGATGGAAACATGATTATTGTCCAGTAGACACACATTCACATACCTGATGGCACAGGTGTGCTGGGTTGAGTCGGAACCGGACTGGCTGGGACAGGAGTGTTTGGGTCCGATGAGACACTTTCAGTAAGTTTTTTCAGATCTAAGCCTAAGGGAATCAAATCTGGCATGCTGAACTTTCCATTCACATGCTCAAACTCCTGAACCTACACACACAATAAAAAACAAGGGGATATTTCAATAGACTTCACAGAGTAAACAGAATATCTAATTTGACCTGAATGAAAACAAAGCTAACAAAACATTTCATTGGCTGAAACATCGACAATAGGGATGTGCAAATCTACACATTTTGTTTCCTAGTCTCATAGAAATAACGTTACTATAACAACATTTTTGCAAACTTAGGCTTACGTGCCGTGTTTTACATTTGCCACAGCTCCCTGGTGAAAAACACTTAAGGTACTACAAAAACTGAGCATTTTATTCACATTCACACAAATCACAATTACAACAGCTGATTATGACTTTATACCATATATAGTAGAAATTAACATATACAGAGAATAGTTATTTTTTGCTCAACACACACAGCTATGTTATGTAACTTTTACTCTAATGCATAATTTAAAAACAATTAATTATAACTAGGGCTGTCAATTAAACTCGTTTTATTCAGTGCGATTAATCGCAATGACCCCGGACCGTAATAAGGAAGATTCCTGAGAAATGCAAGCTTGTAGTACCACCTGTTCACTCCAGAGGGCAGTAAGTGAAACTTCAGCTGTGTGGCAACACGCAGTTTATACAGTGAACAAAACATCCCTTTTTTTTTCTTTTTTTTTTTATTGCAATATAACAAGAACAAAAATAATTTACATCCAATAGTACATATAACCATACATGTCAAGGGTAAAAAATAAATAAAAAAGAAAGGCATTTTACTGAAATAACTTATACCTATTAAATAGCTGTAAAGTTTTCCTTGCTTTTAAGTTTTTACTTTTAGATATTGTTTATAAATATATTTTAACATTGGCAATTTGGCATTTTTCCATTCCATTTGACTTTATGAATATAATAACGGGCAATTATAATAATTCAATCAAATATAAACAGAATATTTTTATCACCATCAAATGAAAAACATTTTAGCATAATATCAACTTCTTCAAAGTTAACAAGAATCATAGCTTTTCTTTGTATGTAATTATTTAGTTCTTTCCAAAACATTTGGATCTTAATAAATCTCCAACTGATTGACAAATTCACTTGTGTAATGGATTACTGTGAACTGTGTGCCAATGACTGACTTATGATCAATAATATGGTAGTAAACAATACATTGTATTCTAAAGCCACTTTTTGTATTGTCTTATCAATATCTTATATATATATATATATATATATATATATATATATATATATATATATATATATATATATATAACATTTAAAGTTAACTATGTATAATTATTTAATCAGTATATATTGAATTATTGTTATATTGAATTACTGAGGGGCTTTCTCAGCAAATATTTGTATATGCGATTAATTGCCATTAATTAATAGGGACACCATGTAATCAATTTGATTAAAGACGTTAATCGATTGACAGCACTAATTTTAACACTTGTATTACAGACTCACCAACATTTTCACACTTATTCCAGCGTGATTGGCTTGTGTGGTAGCTCACCTGATAAAGTGTTGGATTTTGGACTCTTTTGAAAACCAAAACTCAAGCCAAGCTAAACACGCAAGCTGGCACGTGAGAAGAAAGTTTCACAGAAGCGACAATACATGACATGGTGGCTTCAGAAAATGTGCTTATCATGTCGCATTTGCTTTTAGGACACAATCCATTAGGTTTAGGTTTTGGTTTAGGGTAAGGATTTCTGTTTTGTTCACCTCTCACTTGCTTTATCAACACTATTAGTTAGGTTTAGGTTAAAGATTTAGGTTAGGGATGTACGTTCACTTATTAAAACCACCATCTAATATTCACTTTTAAAACTTCATCTGATTACAACAACATTTCACTCGCTTTTAGCGCCCCCCAATGGACATTTCACTGGGAAATTGCAGCGAAACGTGTTACGAAGAACATAATTTTGTTTTGCAAAAATGTTGCTATGGTCGTGTCATTTTCATGAGATCAGGCTGATATTTGCATAATCGACTAGGTGGGTGGGTTGTCTGAATGAATAGTTGTTGGTCTTGACCCTCCTATGGTATTCGGTCAATTTAATTGAATATAAATTATTTCCTTTATCTGAGAAGTACAAGACTTGGTGAAAATTCCTCCACTTGCCATCTGAACATCCAAAAAAACATATCGACTTGATTCGATAAGTCTAAATGGTAGTAAAAAATTGACACCTTTGGTATTCGTGGTCAGAATTGACTGGCCATTGAAATTGTCTTCTCTTTGTAACGCCATGGTCAGGTTTGATTGGAAGCATAATGACAAAACTGGCAAAATCTGAAACACTTCAAATCAACTTAAAGTGCTACATTTTGACAAATAATAGTTTGATAATGTCTAAATATACTGTATATCCAAATGCATATCTTGTGATAAAATATAAAATTAGGTTACAACAAGCCATCAGACTACACAGGTGGCTAACGCCATCAACTGGCTGTTACTGGCATGACACAGTTTTTAAGTCATGTTATTTATATTTTGTTCAACATATGGCAGAAATCTGCCTCCAATTTATGTCACATTCTCATATTTTCTTAACGTTTCAACTTATAGAAGTGTAGGCACACTAAAGCACTAAATGCTGTCAGCATGTTCAATCCCTCTCTGGCAAATTGCATCACTAAATTTACCCTCATTGAAGCACCAATGCACAAAACAATAAAGCTAAAAAAAAACAATAATAAATTGACAAGTTGACAAGTTGACAAGTTGACTTGACCCATCCCTATTCAAGACCCAATTCCATCCATCACAGCCTTGTCTTTGAGTAACATAATTCAGATACAAAACAAAGGCAAAAGAAAAAACTCGTGGAATTTAAACAAACAAAAAAATGCAAATGCATTACCTTCTTCCGGACCAGAGACATAACACCGATCCGGGTGAGAACATGTTGGCGGGACAGCCCTTCCCTCGGGACCCCATCTGCAAAAGTTTCAGCTCCGTCTGCCCCTGGCTCACACAGGTGCCTCATGAACAGAGACACATAAGCCCTAAAGAACACAAAAGAACAAAGACCAACAAATAAAATATGGAATGACTGGTCTCCCAGTCAGGCCAGCTGATAAATGCCCAAATCTCTTCTCAAACCACCCAGATGACCAGTATAACCAGGCTGGGAGACCAGCAAAGACCAGCCAACCAGCTTAGACTTGCTTTAGCGGTTTATTTAAGTTGAGGCACATGCAGTACCTGAACTCCTTCTCGCTTTTTCCTCTTAGGTCACGGACGAGCCAATGAGAGTTGAAGGCATCTTGTGGCGGCATTCCCCAGCGCATAATCGCATTCAGGAAGGCTTTTCGCTGGCGGGCGTTAAATCCTAGCACCTGTAATCCCAAACGTATGTAAATATCCTATGTGCAGCCAAAGCTTGACCTGAAGACAGGAAGTGCACATTCTAAGGCACTTCACCTCTATGTTTCCTCCGACTCTGGCCAGCAGTGGCGGCAGCGGTTTGTCCCGATCGCTCTTCATCTGTCTGCGAGACTGTCTACGCCCCCCTGAAAGAGTAGGAGATAATTTAGTTAAGAGACTGATGAATTGCTATTTGCCTGGCAAAATTAACGTTGTGCTATCACTGCCCACATAAAGCAGGTGGTAAACAAATTTTTATATAAAAAAGAGGTGTTTGTGTACACTTTTTTTGCATACTTCCTTGAATGAATGTGCAAATAATGTTGTCTTCTACCGTGCAGAAATGTTTCAGAAATGTTACCTACCTTCTGGACGCTCCTCAAAATCTTCATCCTCGTCCTCGGAGCCGACAGAGTACTCAGAATGATTGTCTGAAAGATCATCCTGCCACTCTGAACACAGGATCGAGAGAGGGAACACATGTACACTCATGTATGCTTAACGCAGTACTTATTGCACTGTCAGCATCTCTGTATGTGTGTGTGTGTGTACCTTGGTCCTCCTGGGAGGCGTCATTGTAGTTGACCTGTTTGCGGATGCGTTTCCCTTTGCCCAGGTTCCGTGCCAGATCCTCTTGCTGCTGCTCATAATGGTGTCTCAAGAGCTTCTCCCAGTAGTCTGGATCAACATTCTCTTCCTGCTTAATAATCTCCCTCTGGACCTCCTCCTGCAGGTACACACACATTTACTTAGCTATTTAAATGGGGTCATACCATAGACATCTATTATTTGTAGTAATTATAAGCTAATTATAGTCACTATAGACTCATTCTAACCCTAATCCTAAACGTTTGGTATTTGTATGTGTGTAATAACACATTTAGTCCATTTAAGAAGCTGTTGTCTTCATGGGTACCATGAGATCTCCATAATTTAAGGTTTTTGCCCCTCAAAAAAGTACATTCCTTGCAAAAATGTACCATGGTGGTACAATGGTACAGTGACAATATCAGTTGGTAATGCCATGGTACTGAATGTTCATTTGAACCAATTATTTTACACATCGATTTACTTTTGGATTTGGACTTCCCAACGCTACATTTAAGTGAATTGGTGAATCATTTATTTGAACCAATTTAATTAACTTGTATTGCTCGAATCAACTGATTTACTAAATTGATTTGGACTTTCCAATACTACAGTATACTGTATACACTGCCGGCAAAATGTTTGGAATAATGGGACAGATGTTGCTGTTTCAGAAGGAAATTTGTACTTTAATTCACCAAAGTGGCATTCAGCTGATCACAAAGTATAGTCAGGGCATTACTGATGTAAAAAACACCACCATCACTATTTAAAAAAGTAATTTTTATCAAATCTAGACAGGCCCCATTTCCAACACCTTATCCGTGAGTAATCATGCTAAATTGCTAATTTGGTACTAGAAAATCACTTGCCATTATATCAAACACAGTTGGAAGCTATTTGGTTTATTAAATGAAGCTTAACATTGAGTTTGTGTTTGTTTTTGAGGTGCCACAGTATGCAATACACTGGCATGTCTTAAGGTCAATATTAGGTCAAATATGGCAAAAAAAGAAACAGCTTTATCTGGAAACTCTAGACTAGGCTGTACAATGCTTGAAATTAACAAAAAACTGAAGATTTCATACAAATGTGTACACTACAGTCTTCAAAGACAAAGGACAACTGTCTCTAACATGGACAGAAAGAGATGTGGGAGGTCAGATGTACAACTAAATAAGAGGATAAGTACATCAGAGTCTCTAGTTTGAGAAATGGACGCCTCACATGTCCTCCGCTGACAGCTTCATTGAATTCTACCCGCTCAACACCAGTTTCATGTACAACAGTAAAGAGAAGACTCAGGAGGCCTTGTGGGAAGAATTGCAAAGAAAAAGCCACTTTTGAAACAGAAAAGCAAAAAGAAAAGGTTTGAGTGGGCAAAGAAACACAGACATTGGACTACAGATCGTTGGAAAAGAGTGTTATGGACCTTAACCCCATTGAGCTTTTGTGGGATCAGCTAGACTGTAAGGTGCATGAGAAGTGCCCAACAAGACAGCAACATCTATGGCAAGTGCTACAGGAAGTGTGGGGTGAAATGTCACCTGAGTATCTGGACAAACTGACAGCTAGAATGTCAAGGATCTGCAAAGCTGTTATTGCTGCACATGGAGGATTTTTTACATCAAACTCTTTGTAGTTTAAGAAGTTGAAAAATTCAAATTGTAATAGTAATATTTCATGTTATTAATGTCCTGACTATACACTGTGATCAGTTGAATGACACTTTGGTGAATATAAGTACCAATTTCTCTCTATAAGAGCAAAATCTGCACATTATTCCAAGGTTTTGGCCGCCAGTATTTACTGTAGGTGAATTGGTGTTATGTATATTTGAACCTATCCATTTACATGAACTGTCTGAACAAAATGATTCACTAAAGTGATTTGGACTTTCCAGTGCTACATATATGTGAATTGGTGATTTGTTTATTTTAACCAATTTATTTACATAAACTGCCCAAACAGCCCGATTCACTAAAATGATTTGTACTTAATGCTACATATACCGTAAGTCAATTGGTGAATCGTTTAATATATTAGGTACCATGTCCCAAAAACAAAAACTTCTGATAAAGTCAGTACACAATACTAAATCCAAACATCAGTTTGTAAGCAAAAAAACAATTGATTCTTTTCAATTTTTGGACTGATAAGGTTCAATTCAAATTTCTAGAAGGAAAAACATGGTTGTCAGTTCAAAAAGATAAACAAACATTTAATAGAAACGGCATGGAGAGTAACTGAAAATGCAGTTATTTGTCACTCACCTCTCCATCCTCCTCCCTTACCACATACTGAGCCACCTTGAAGGAGCTTAGATACTCGTTCATGTTCTGTATCTCTGTGTCTTCAGTGGCATCCTGACTGCGGTCCAGAAGTTTGGAGATGGCGTTATCGTCATAGTGGATAACATTTACCTCCTCTCCATCCTTACAGTCACCTAGACGAGAGACACACCATGTTTACATTTATTCATTTGACAGACACTTTCATCCAAAGCAACTTCCAGTGCATTCAGGCTTGACATTTAAGCAGTATGTGTTTTCCCTGGGAATCGAACCCATGACTTTGTATTTCTAGTAGGGCAGATATTGATATCCCAATTCGAGTCACAAGCTCTCGATTCAATTCTGATTCATTTGGGTGTATTTGAAATATAATGTGCATTTTGCTTACAAATGAAAAAATTCTCTCTCAGCTAATGTGTTAATTATACAGGGGACCTTCAATCTTGGTGAATAATGAAAAGAGTCATTTTACTATTTTTATTGTATCATTAGTTTTTCAACATTTTGCCCACATTTTTGCTTTTATACATTCATTTTATTTTTTTAATATACAAATAACAAAAGTGGAGTTGGGACTTCTTTACCACATCTGTGCAATGTGTGGTTGGAATAAAATGTTTCTTTATTAAAGCGACAGGAATCTCTCTAGGGACACAAGAGGGCATTGGACAAACTGTCACACCAATCCACTTTATCTCACCCATATTTCTGGCAGCTTCCACATCATTTTTAAAAAGTTCCTCAGTGCCAAACTTGAGGATATCGTCCAGTTCTTGTTTGGACATGGAACCCGTCTTAGAACCCAAGCCGGGACGCACCACCAGGTGGGTCAACATCATCTTTCTCTTGGCCACCTGAGTGATACGCTCCTCTACTGATGCCCGCGTCACAAAACGATAGATCATCACCTTCTTATTCTGGCCGATACGATGCGCCCTGCTGAATGCCTGCAGAAAGATGGACAGAAAGACAGGAAATGGACATAAGCAAGAAATATACAAACTGGTATTTGTATAATGGAGGTAGATTGGAGACAGATTTGTTCCCAGATTTAGCTAAATCTGACAAAACCTCCCTTTGGGGACATTTAGGAACTTCCTCATTAATAAAGCAAAAAAATTACCTGAATATCATTGTGTGGATTCCAGTCGGAGTCATATATGATCACTGTGTCTGCGGTTGCCAGGTTGATACCCAATCCTCCAGCGCGTGTAGACAGCAGAAAACAGAACTGCTGAGCCCCAGGAGCTGAACACAGGGTGACAGCCAGTCAGTTTGAGAGCCTCAGTATCCACTATCCAACACACACACACACAACTGCAATTTCCCTGCTGGCATTCTCACCGTTAAAACGATCAATTGCCTCTTGTCGCAGCCCACCAGTGATGCCACCATCAATCCGCTCGTATTTATACCCCTCGTACTCCAGGAAGTCCTCTAGCAGGTCCAGCATCTTTGTCATCTGAGTGAGGTATCAACAGTTCAGGATGAGACACAAACAGGAAAAACAACACAGGTCTCGAACAAAGGGACATATAATAGTGATAAAGGGCTAGTTCACCCAAAAACTATTTTCTGTGCAGGCCAGTCACTTTGCCCGTTTGGAGGTAGTTCTTCACCATAAGTGAGGTATGCTTTGGGTCGTTATCAAGCTGAAAGACGAAATATTGACCCAAACCAAGTTTTGTTGCAGATTGCCTGAGGTTGTCTTTCAAAATCTTCTCGTAGTCTTCCTTTTTCATGATTCCTTCGACCCTGATGAGATTCCCAGTTCCAGACACACTGAAACATACCCACAGCATTCACTCCATGTTTCACTGTGGGAACGTTGTTCTTTGGATTGAGCACCTCTCTCTTCTTTCTCCAAACATAGGCAACGTCTCTATGGACAAAGAGCTCTAGTTTTGTCTCATCTGACCAAAGGGCACATTTCCAGTATGCATAATTGTTCTCCAGGTTGTTTTTGTTGGTCTGCAACCTCGCAGTCCATTCCTGTGCAGGGCTCTAGTGACTGTCTTCATTGAGACATCAATCCTAGAGTTGGCTAAATCATTCACTAGTGTCTTGGCAGATGTTCTTGGGTCTTTAGAAACCTCTCTCACCAGTTTTCTTTCCAAGGTTTTTGAAATCTTTCGCTTCCTGCCTCTGCTAGTCTTGTTTTCCACTGTGTGGGTCTCCTCAAACTTCTTGATAACGCTTTGATAAACGTGTATATCCTTCTGCTTTGTGAGCATTAACAATTCTTTTTCTCAAGTCTAGTTTTATATTACTTCATTAGTTGTTTTGCAAGATACTAATCCTCAGTTTGAAGTGAAATTTAAAGGCTTGGGGGATTAATTAGGTTAATTAGGCGAGTCATTGGATAACAGTGGTTGGTTCCGTAGCCAATCAAACAGACAATTTCTTAAGGGGGCTAATAACATTGACCTTAGCCGTTTTTAAATTTTTTAAAATAATTATTTTATTCCAGGCAAATTAAAATAAATAAGGCTTTCTCCAGAGGAAAAATATAATAAGAAATACTGTATTAAATATGCTTGATCTGTTAAACATCACTTGGGAAATATTTGAAAAATAATTGAAATTTCATAGGGGGGCTAATAATTTTGTCTTCAACTATATAATACAAAACAAAGATTAATGAAATGTATAAACATGCACATCAAAATAAAATTTATAATAAATCAGAAACACAAAAAACAAACATATAAGAATACAAAACAAAGATTAATGAAATGTATAAGCAAGTATATCAAAAATACAAATAAAAATAAATCAGAAGAAAAAAAACTAATAATAATCCAGTAAAAGCTAACCTGAAGAAGTATGTTTTTAGATAAGATTTAAAAATGCCTAAAGTCTGTGCTTCTCAGGAGTAATGTGGTCAATTGTTCTGGTCCTAGGATCCTAGCTGCGAATTTTGTACATATTGCAACTCGTTAAGTGTGTATTTAGAGACCCCAACAAGAAGTGCCACATTATGCCACACATGCTCTCGATTAAGATTAACTTGAATGTAACCCGGCTTCAGAATATTTGGATAAATGTGCATAAGTCACATGGAGTACATTTTTGGAGCTTTACAACCCCTAGTCCCCATCCAACTCAGTTTTATGGAAGAGAGCAGCGTGAACATTCTTCAACACTTCAAAAAGAAAAACACATGGGTTAAGAACAACATGAGGATGAGTAAATGATGACAGACTCAAGCGATATGTTAAACAAACCCAGGAGGGCTTGCCAGCTACTAAATTCCACACATGCAAATTGCAACAAAAAAGGGGAAAGATACTTAGCCCTCCTCTTTCATCAAGCTTAAAGGAGTGAACAAACACATGGTATGTTTAAACATTAATATGTATGTTTATTCTCAAGCACTTGAGGAAAGAAAAGGGTGGTAAAATGAAAAGTCCAAACCCATACCCCCATTTACCTGTGCCATTCATCAAATTAATGGATGCAATGATTCCACAGGCAATTTAAAAGGGAGGGAAAAAAAGTCTGAGGACTAAACAACAAAGCGGAGATAAATATAGGCCCCGCCTTTTCATTTGGTAACTCCATTTAAAAGATGAATGTGTTCCGCTCTTATTTTCTATACACAGTTTACCATCTAATTAATCCTCGACTGAAATTGAAGCTAGGCCGCTGCATATTTATGCTTTTATTGTTCTTCACAGGGAATTCTGAACTCACGTTATTAAGAGAGTGGGTAAAATCTACCTGAGAGAAGATGAGAACCCTGTGGCCTTCGTCTTTGAGATTCTTGAGCATCTTCTGAAGCAGGGTAAGTTTTCCTGAGGATTTCACCAGCATGTTACCGTCATATGAACCGTTGGGTAAAACTGGAGCTTCCTGAACACGTAAAGAATGGACATTAAAATAGGACTTTGAAGAAAAGACTTAATTAATGATGTTTGGATTCAAGGTGTCAAGTTATTTTCTAGACAGTTAGTTTATTAAAAATAGTTTTTTATATGCTTATATACACTCCACTCACTGAGCACTATATTAGGAACACTATGGCCTCAAGGTTTGACATGTTGTGCATTCTGAGATGCTATTCTGCTCACTACAGTTGTACAGAGCAGTTATCTGAGTTACCGTAGACTTTCTGACTGTTCGAACCAGTCTGGCCATTCTCTGTTGACCTCTCTCATCAACAAGACATTTCTGTCCGCAGAATTGCCGCTCACTGGCTGTTTTGTGTTTTTGGCACCATTCTGAGTAAATTCTAGAGACTGTTACATGTGAAAATCCCAGGAGATCAGCAGTTACAGAAATACTCAAACCAGCCCATCTGGCACCAACAATCATGCCACGCTCCAAATCACTGAGATCACATTTTTCCCACATTCTGATGCTTGATGTGTACATTAACTGAATCTCCTGACCCGTATCTGCATGATTTATGCACTGCACTTCTGACACATGATTGGCTGATTAGATAATCGCATGAATAAGTAGGTGAACAGGTGTTCGTAATAAAGTGCTCAGTGAGTTTAAATATAAATATATATATTATATTGTATTGTTTATTATATTTTATATGTTGTATATAATAATAATAATAATAATAATAATAAATATAATATAAAAAAAATGTATTACACCACACCAACCGAAATCACTAGCTCAACAATAACAACACTCAAAAAAATTATTTTAAGAAGAACACATTTCTTTTTAATAACAAAATTCCACAATTTATAATCTAAAAAAAAATATATATATATATATATATTTATTTATTTTTTCGTTTTAATAATTTTACTTACTTTAAAATTACACAATTTAATTTGATGGAATTTTGTTATAAATTTAAATCTTAAAATTAGGCTAAAATATTTTTGTTAACTAGATTTTAGATGTATAAACTGTTAGATTTATAAACTACAAACGTTTGTTTTTATTATATGTTTTTATAATATAGAAAACCTAAATATATGGCCAAAAGTTTGGAATAATGTGCAGATTTTGCTCTTATGGAGAGAAATATGTACTTTTATTCACCAAAGTGGCATTCAACTGATCACAGTGTATAGTAAGGACATTAATAACATGAAAAATTACTATTACAATTTGAAAAAAAAATTCAGAACTTCTTAAACTACTTCAAAGAGTTCTCATCAAAAAAATCCTCCATGTGCAGCAATAACAGCTTTGCAGATCCTTGTTATTCTAGCTGTCAGTTTGTCCAGATACTCAGGTGACATTTCACCCCACACTTCCTGTAGCACTTGCCATAGATGTGACTGTCTTGTTGGGCACTTTACTATGGTCTATGTTTGGGGTCTATGTTCGGGGCAGGGCATGCAAATTCTGTCTGCCAACTTGACATTGGCCTTTTCTCAGGTTCAGAGGTACGTTTGGCGTCCCAGGAAGGGACACAATGTCGAGTGAGTGATTGAACACTCTTTTCCAATTATCTGTTGTTCAATGTCTGTGTTTCTTTGCCTACTCTAACCTTTTCTTTTTGTTTTTCTGTTTCAAAAGTTTATTTTTCTTTGCAATTCTTCCCATAAGGCTGCACCCCTGAGTCTTCTCTTTACTGTTGAACATGAAACTGGTGTTGAGCGGGTAGAATTCAATGAAGCTGTCAGCGGAGGACATGTGAGGTGTCTATTTCTCAAACTAGAGACTCTGATGTTCTTATCCTCTTGTTTAGTTGCACATCTGGTCTTCCACATCTCTTTCTGTCCTTGTTAGAGACAGTTGTCCTTTGTCTTTGAAGGCTGTAGTTACACCTTTGTATGAAATCTTCAGTTTTTTGGCAATGTCAAGTCATTGTATAGCCTTCATTCCTTCAAAACAATGATTGGCTGATGAGTGTCAAGAGAAATCAGAATCTTTTTTTTTTTTTGTCATATTTGACCTAATATTGACCTTAAGACATGCCAGTCTTTTGCATACTGTGGCAACTTGAAAACAAACACAAATAAAATTTTAAGCTTCATTTAATTATCCAAATAGCTTTCAGCTGTGTTTGATATAATGGCAAGTGATTTTCTAGCACCAAATTAGCAATGTAGCATGATTACTCAAGGATAAGGTGTTGGAGTGATGGTTGCTGGAAATGGGGCCTGTCTAGATTTGATCAAAAATGACTTTTTTAAACAGTGATGATGCTGTTTTCTACATCAGTAATGTTCTGACTATACTTTGTGATTAGTTGAATGCCACTTTGGTGAATTAAAGTACAAATTTCCTTCCGAAACAGCAAAATCTGTACATTATTCCAAACTTTTGGCAGCCAGTGTATGCATATCCTTCCTTCAATGCAAGCCTAAAGGATTTTGTCTCCGTTTTTATATTCCCCCATGCAAAACGCATATGTTAGATTGTAGAGCCAGTTACACACCAAAGTTTCATACTTTGGGTTTTTGAAAATACCCTAATGCTAAATATGAGTAATAGTTATAGTGATGATTAGCAACCACAACTAATTGTCTGCAGTCAATGTTTCTAAGAGTAAACAACATCAATATCAAAACACGAAAATGTAAGATAAGAATATGACACAGTAAGGCCGATATTATGCATCAAATTCACTGCAGACTTTAAGAAACAATAGATTCTTGAACAAAAGGTTCTGGTTGTCTTTAAATAGCCCCTATACAACAGGTAATGTATTACAGATACATTTGCTAAAAATACAGCACCGTCTCCTTATGGCGGTGTGTACATTGGGAGCAATCGCTCTCAAAATGTTCTCCTCCCCTCCCCTCCTCACCACTGCAGCCACTGGAAACAGGTAGGGATGGTTGCAGCATTTCTTCAAGTCCATCATGATGTTGAGAAGCGACACCTGGTTCCCTCCTCCCTTGGAATTCAACGCCTCAAAGTTCCGCGTTAAAATGAACTTGTAGTACTTCCTGCCGGCGAGAAAGCACAAAAACTTGATGGACACTAATTATTTTACATATGAAATCCTGAAAAATGATATTGAGGTATGATAAACTGAGTTTGGATTAATAATTATGTATGAGGATCAGAGGAACTCAGGTAGACTGACTTCTGCATGGGACTGAGTTCGACTCGCACTATGAGTTCGGTTTTGGCTGGCATGTTCTTGAAGACATCGGCTTTCAGTCTTCTGAGCATGTGCGGCCCTAGAAGGTCGTGCAGTTTCTTAATCTGGTCCTCTTTTGAGATGTCTGCAAACTCTTCCAGAAAACCATCCAGGTTACTGTGAACAACATTGTGATTTAGATATTGGAAGCTTACATTTAATTTGTCCACTCAACTATTTTTTTTTAATTCATCATCAAGATTTTATGTTGAAATCCACATATTTGTATAAGGAAAAAGAGCATATTTCTGCTCCACTAGTGTCACCAAATGGAACTGAAAAAAAATAATCACTGTTTTCAAACAGATTCCAGGAAACTCTTCCATCTTCCATAGTTTGTACAAGCAGATAGCCCCGCCCTAAACTCACGCCATTGGTCGAGCAAATGTAGCTGTGGCAGGCTTGACGTGCTGATCAATCAAACAGAGCAATGTTTTGAGAGTACCAGAGACATGGTGTTAAATTTTTTGATGAAATCAATCTACAAATGGCTTATAGTTGAGACTCTATATCAGGGGTGCCCAATACGTCGATCGCAATCTACCAGTCGATCGCAAAGCCAATGCTGATAGATCGCACAAAATGTAAATGTACTTTCGTAAAATTTTAATACAAATCAATATAATGTCTTTCCTTCTTTTAGTTTCTGTCTGACTTGCACTTGACGCGTAAATATTGACCAGGCGAGGTTTTGTTTATTCAGTTGCCATGACAACTAGGTTTGCGCATACGCGCCTTACAAGCACTTCTGAGAACAGAGCGCGAAATTGCGATGCTAATGCCCGGATTAGGCAAAACTGTCTGATTCCATTCAGTGCAAGTCATCAGAATAAGGTAAATGCCCTGGCTATTGTAATCCATTGTGCTGTAGGTGTTTTGGGTTTAGTTTTAAAACTGAATGATATCAACATTGAACATTATTATATATTTTTTTATTAATTAGAAGATGAATTCCATGTAGGAATACATGCAGTAGTCCCAACAAGCATTTTCTTATTTTAAATGAAACTGTGTTTTTTTTTGTTGGTAGATCTTATTGAGTTGGTCATTTAAAAGTGTGGGCACCCCTGCTCTATATTAAGAAAGAATTTTAACATTGAAAACAAAGTTTTTCCCAATTTTTTTAACACCTTTTGCCTTTACTATAATAAAAATGCAAATATGCCATGCAGTCTCTCAAGTAATATGAGGACATGAAAATTGTCAACTCAATATAATTATAGAAGAACTGGAATATTTTGTTTTATATAGATTTAGATGAATTATAGCATGTCACACCACAGGACACTTCTGAAACTAACCAGCCAAATATAGAACATGGAACTCACTTCCTTTTATTCCTATGATTATATTCCATTACAATCCACATGATCACTCTATAGGGGGTCATTCTTCTAAGAGCAGATTTGTGAATCACCACATTAATCATGCAGACTGCAATCTTACTTGAAGCGCTCAGGTGTGAGAAAGTTGAGCAGGTGAAAAAGCTCTTCTAGATTGTTCTGCAAAGGGGTTCCAGTCAGGAGCAGCTTATAGTAGATTTTGTAGCCATTCAGTATTCTAAAAAACTTTTTGAAAAAAGGTAAAGACAATATTGATTTTCCAAGTATCCAGTAAATTACACAATTATTATGCAGTGCACACTGAAATATGATTTCACAGGTATGCTTTGAAATTGAATAAGATGACTTTGTTCTTCTACAAAGTAAAGCCTTCCTTTACTTCTGTACCTTTGATTGATTATTCTTCAGCCGGTGGGCCTCATCCACAACCAGACAGGCCCAGGTAATAGAGCCAAGAACGGCCTGATCAATAGTGATCAGTTCATATGATGTCAGCAGGACGTGAAACTTGATTGGTGTGTCCTTCTGTGATGGAAAAATAATAACAAGGGCTCTACAACAACTTACTTAGATTTTATTTAAACCAATAAAGACCAAATTTCTCACCATAAAGTCATGCACAAAAACAGTTTTACAACCTAAATATTTTACTGCAAAGATATGGAGACTAGGTTTATAGTCTGTAATTGATAAAACATATCTTCAAACTACCGTTCATTTTAAGTGTACATTTAAGTGCTGCACAACAGAGCATCACAGATGTGAGATATTGTTTAAATACAAGATCATTATAATTAATTTATTATTAGTTGTAGTATTAGCAGTAGTGGTAATTGAATATTACAGAACTAAACAGTAATGATACATTTCTGTCAAACATTCTTCCATTTAAATGGAGCTTTTATTTTGGCAGAAGCTTTTATTTTGGAGTAAATCCCTTTCCGTTTCGGTGTGTTTTTAAAAAGTAGCTTCTCACCTTCTGAAAAGAAGTTCGCTATATGACTCAGTGTGTTTAAAACACGATTAAACCACAAAAGGCTGCTATTTAATAAAATAAATATGTAGTCTGTATGTGCTGCACGCTACATAGTAAATTAGCACTAAATTAGCACAGTAATTTGCAACAAACAGCGCGGTCAATGCTCATGAGTAGGGGCTTTAAAGCTACTTGTTAAGAGCAGACGACTTCACATTTACATTTATAAATTCTTAAAACAAGATCTATTTACCTTGAAGTGTGCAGCACATGCAGACTTTATATTTATCTCATTAAATCGCTGCCTTTGCTGGTTTAATAATCACACATAACGTGATTTCAGTTTGTGCACTGAATGTTTACAGAGTGTCAGATGGTATCAGTTTTTGATATCAAAGCATTTTTACGAGCATGAGTACAACATGTGAGTGCAGTATCGAACCCAGTTCCGATACCAGTATCACCAGTATTGGGACATCCCTATATTTAAAGATTAAAAAAAACAATAACAATACACATGACGTCATAAGAAATAATTACACCATCTCTTTTTTGCTTCTGGTCTTTTTTCTAACTTTTATTAAATCAAGGTGTTGCTGTATTTTATAAAAAAATTATGGAAATTCAGCATAGAAATTGTGTGTGTGTGAGTGCGTGTGTGTGCATGCGTGTGTGTGTGTGTGTGTGTGTGAGCATGTATTTATCACTTTGTGGGGACCGAATATCCCCATAAGGGTAGTAAAACCCGACATTTTTGACCTAGTGGGGACATTTTGTCGGTCCCCAAGAGGAAAACAGCTTATAAATGGATACTAAATTATGTTTTATGAAAATGTAAAAATGCAGAAAGTTTTCTGTGAGGCTTAGGTTTAGGGGTAGGGTTAAGGTTAGGGGATAGAATATAAAGTGTGTAGAGTATAAAAAACATTATGTCTATGGAAAGTCCCCATAAAACATGGAAACCCAATTTGTGTGTGTGTGTGTGTGTGTGTGTGTGTGTGTGTGTGTGTGTGTGTGTGTGAGCGTGTATTTATCACTTTGTGGGGACCAAATGTCCCCATAAGGATAGTAAAACCCGAAATTTTTGACCTTGTGGGGACATTTTGTCGGTCCCCATGAGAAAAACAGCTTATAAATCACACTAAATTATGTTTTTTGAAAATGTAAAAATGCAGAAAGTTTTCTGTGAGGGTTAGGTTTAGGGGTAGGGTTAGGTTTAGGGGATAGAATATAAAGTTTGTACAGTATAAAAACCATTATGTCTATGGAAAGTCCCCATAAAACATGGAAACACAACATGTGTGTGTGTGTGTGTGTGTGTTTTGTGTAGGTGCAACAAATGTTACACTTTTGTGTCGACAGTGGCATCAGAACATCAGGTTAACAGTAAAATGTGTTAATTCTGTGTCACTAGAGTCACCTAACAGAATTGCAATATAATAACTTATTTCAAATAGATTTCCCAGGCCTCAGCATATAACATAACTGATGCACACATCAGCTTTAAACCAGTCCACATCATCCTCTCACCTTCATGCGGAAAAGTTTGCGACCTGTTTTGAAGGCGCTGTCCTCAAAGGTAAATTCATTCTCACGTATAACAGCCCTGCTGTCTTTGTCTCCTGTGTAAGTGACCACATAGAATTCCGGAGCCCACATTTCAAACTCTCTCTCCCAGTTAATGATGGTGGAGAGCGGTGCACTGACCAGAAAAGGCCCTTTGGAGTGACCCTGAAATAAGAACAATCGACTTTCACATCATTCTCTTTCTCCATCAAGTACATTTGATAGAAAGTTCAAGTGGTACCCAGACCTCTTTGTAGAGTGAGTACAGGAACACTATAGTCTGCACAGTCTTGCCAAGCCCCATTTCATCAGCCAGGATTGTGTCGGTTCCTTGAGCCCAAGAGAAGCGCAACCAGTTCAAGCCTTCCAGCTGGTATGGGTGCAAAGTTCCCCCTGTGTCATCAATGTACCAGGGCTGCTGTTCAAACTTGATGGTGGGCTGTGACCAATAACATACAAACAGTGTAAATCTCGTCAACAGAATTACTGATGAATATTTCAATTTATTTTGTCAACGTAGACGAAAAGACGTTTAATGATGATAAAAAAAAAATGGTTTTAATTAAAACCTACTCTAGACCTACACCTGGTGTTGCAAGTTCGAATTCAGGGCGTGCTGAGTGACTCCAGTCAGGCTTCCTAAGCAACCAATTGGCCCAGTTGCTAGGGTGGGTAGTGTCACGTTGGGGTAACCTCCTCGTGGAGGTTACCTAATGTGGTTCTCGCTCTCGGTGGGGCACGTGGTGAGTTGTGCGTGGATGCCGCGGAGAATAGCGTGAAGCCTCCACACGCCTGACAAGCCACGTGATAAGATGACCGGATTTACTGTCTCAGACGCGGAGGCAACTGAGATTCGTTCTCCGTAACCCGGATTGAGGAAAGTCACTACGCCACCACGAGGACTTAGAGCGCATTGGGAATTGGGCATTCAAAATTGGGGAGAAAAGGGGCGAAAAAACATACTCTAGACAAAAATATGACCAAAACAATAAATCTGCAAGTTAGTAAAACGCACTATTGCTAAGTTTTATTAATTATTTTAAGATAGAAAAATCTAGAAATAATTGATAGTCCAATCATAGTATGTTAGGGATTTCGCACTCAACCCTTAAATGCATTACTCGAGTCTTTAGGGACCTGGGACCTCATTCCACCCCTGTACCTCATAATTTTTTTGGAGTTATGCCAACACATTTTTAGTATTTCTCATCCTTATTCTTCTGAATAATGTAACAAACAAACAAACAAAAAACTTTATTTACACTGTGTGAAATGTGCTATATAAATAAACTTGCCTCGCCTATAACTGCTTAGTTTCCAAAAATGTATAGGGTCATTAGAGACCCGAGATATGTAATAGTAACAGGTTGTTTTTTATTTGCGCATCAATAAATAATATTTTTATATATTATTATTTTATATCTATATAAGTTTACTATCATAGGATACATATTTCTGTGTTCATTAAAAGACAAATTAGTACTATATTCATATACGTTTAATTCGCTTTATATTTTAATTGCGTTTAATAATTTAATACATTTTGTGGGGCAACTGCATGTCATATTCTTTATTTAAGCTACACATCCAAAACAAGTGAAGAATTGTTCCTGAATTGATTTACTGCATAGAAAACAAGTGTTTTGAAATTTTGTTTACATTGTAAACACAACAACACTAGAATACCAGACTGTCGTTTCTGATATGCTAATAGCCTGATTGTCTATTGCATTCATGCACACAACAGACCAAATCAAATTGAAAATAAAAAAATCTTGACACTACAGGAATTTTTCTAAACTGAATGATGTAATTGACACTTTTCACGATTAGATACTTGCAGCAGCTGTAATCTCGATTATCTTTTTGATTGATTGTACAGTCCTAGCGTGTACAGATACATATTATACAAGCTATTTCTACTCAAGGTGGCACTGATGTTACAGTAAAGTTATATTTGACATTGCTATTTGACAAAGAAGTAAACTATAGCAAGTGTAACACATGAACAGTATTATTTCACTTTTGTCATTTGGGTGTACTATTGAAATTATGTCAGTTGTGCATCTATTAAGACTCAAAAAAGTGCCTGAGAAAATACTTATGTGTAGCTTAATGTGTTTTTGAGAGCCAGTTGCATCTCACGAAATTTCTGGGCATTTTTTTAGATTCCTTTGTGATAGATATACATGCCCGGTCACTAAAGAGTATGTAATAATGTTTACCAAAACACCCATGCATATAAGGGTTAAACTGCATGATCTGAACACCTATACAATAAACTTTACTAACAGGTTAATTACCTCACTTAAACACATCACATATATGTGACATTAATCAGCTATATCCATATACATAACATAAACATAATATTACAACTAACATCTGCACAAACAATGAAGCGAATGAAGAGATGAACATAAACTAAGTTACGCACCAGTCAGATTGCATAACTTACGTTGAGTATACGCCGTTACCTTAAAAACATGTAACGCATCCTAAACCGTCTAAACGAAGGGAATTCATAACAGAGTAATTTTAAAAATAGCAAATACTTCAGTATATTCATTAAATGTATTACATCAGGAGCGCAGGTGATGATACGTTTAAATATGTTTTTTAGGTAGTTTATAAAGTTAAAAAAAAAATTGAATGGTTACATTTTAACACGTTTTTGTCATTTTGCACATTATCATCAAATAAAATGCCATTTTTGTTGACAAAAATTATATGCCATTTTAGTGAGGGTAGAACTGAATAAAAAGACAAAATAAAAATAAAAAAACTGAGAAAATTAACACTGCATAAAAAGAGAAGAGAGGGATACAGGGATTCATTCTATAAAAACAGCACACTAAAAACCTGCTGTAAATTTATAAAGCGACACAGCAATCTCACTCACATCCACAACCGGATTGTCTGGAGGAGGTTCCCTCCTCTTCCCTTCCTCTTTGAGTCTCTTTCCCTTTCTGAACAGCAGGGGGTGAGGGCTCTCACCGAGCACCTGCTCCCTGGTACACAAAGAGTAAATCAACGTGGAGTGTGTGTGTATGACTAAATCAACATGATGCATTAATGCAATAGCTCACCTGTGGTCCCAGTAGGCTTGTTTAAATCTGTCATAATCAGGAACGTCGAAGTTATCAGCCTCCCACGTACACTGATCGTACGGCAAATCTCTCCACTTAATCAGGAAGTGTACATCTCCATCCTTATCAAAACTTCAACAAACACAACCAGAGTCAGTATAAGGGGGAGCGAGTCATTTGTAGGAATATAATTAGAGAAAATGCTGTAGGAAATTAAGTCCCATCTGTCAGTTAAAAGAGCCAATCGCGTTTTAGATAGAGTATATTTAGTGCATTAGCTAGACCATCCTAAAAAAAATAGTTTTTGTGTGATTTGAGGCAAAGCTGCAACATATATGATGCTACTATTGTCAGATTTATTGCTGATTGAAATGTATTTTAGAAACGTAATCTTGACAATGAAAGTGAATGTTGCACTTCACATTCTGCCTAACATTTCCATTTGTTTTCCATGGCAGAAAGAAAGTTTTACAGGTTTGGAACAACTTGAGGGTGAGTAAATGATAACAGAATTTTTAGTTTGGAGTGAACTGTCCCTTTAACACCTAGTCAACATTTTCGGCATGAAAAACGTGCACAAAAAATGTAAAACAAAACACTGAATCTCTATGAAACTCTATTAACTCCTTTACATCAATTCTTAAATATCGAACTAAAATGATCCCTTGTTTTTTGTTTCGATTTTTTTATTCTGAGACTAGAATTTTATTTTTTTATTCATGGCAAAAACACTTAAAAGTGAAGTTTTCAATCACATCTCTGCCTGACTCTCACAGAACAAGCTGCTGGATGACAATCAGTCAGGCTTCAAAAGACTGCCCTGCTGTCTGTCACTGAGTTGCTGAGACAGGGGAAAACTGAATCCAGATCAGCCGTCCTGATTCTGCTGGACCTGCAGCCTTTGACACAGTCAACCATCAGATCTTACTCTCCACCCTCTCTTCACTGGGCATCACAGGAGCTATGCTTGACTGGTTTAATTCCTATCTCTCAGGTAGGTCCTTCAAGGTAGCCTGGAGGAGTGAGGTGTCCAAGCCACATCAGCTACTTACTGGGGTACCTCAGGGCTCAGTGCTTGGGCCACTTATCTTCTCTGTATACACAACATCACTGGGACCCATCATTCAGGCACGTGGTTTCTCTTACCACTGCTACGCTGATGACGTGCAACTCTACTTGTCTTCCCAGCCCAGCGACAACACAGTGACTGCTCGAATCTCTGCCTGTTTGGCAGACATCTCGACCTGGATGAAGGAACACCACCTGCAACTGAACCCAGCCAAGACCGAACTCCTTAACTTTCCAGCCAACCCTGCTGTTGAACACAACATCACCGTGCAGCTGGGTTCAACTACAGTAACGCCTTCCAAAACGATCTGAAATCTAGGGGTAACCATCGATAACAAGCTAAATTTCACAGACAACATCTCAAAGACCACAAGATCATGTAGATTTACACTCTACAATATCAGGAAGATAAGACCTTTCATCTCTGAACATGCCACACAACTGCTTGTTCAGTCACTTGTCATAACTAGACTGGACTACTGTAACGCTCTCATTGCAGGCCTCCCTGCATGTGCTATTAGACCTCTCCAAATGATCCAGAATGCAGCAGCAGGTCTGGTCTTTAATGAACCAAAGAGAGCACATGTTACACCCCTCCTCGTCTCTCTCCACTGGCTGCCGGTTGATGCACGTATTAAATTCAAGGCTCTGATGCTGGCATACAGAACAGTCACCGCGTCTGCTCCAGCATATCTCATTTCTGCAGAGCTACAAGCCCACTTGAAGCCTGCGATCGGCTAATGAATGTCGCCTTGTTGTACCAACACAAAGAGGCACCAAAACACTTTGGCGGAATGACCGTCCCAACTCCATCCGTGAAGCTGACTCACTTTCTGTCTACACAAAATGGATAAAAACACATCTTTTCCATGAGCACTTAACCAGTCACTAAAAAAATAAAATAATAATAATTCTTGTTGCACTTTAATCTGTTAATCTTGTATACTATTCTGATGATAGTGCAACTGTGTAGTATGGCACTTTTCATACTACTTTCTCCTTAAGATGATTCGCTTATGTTTTCCTCTTGTGTTAGTCGCTTTGATAAAAGCGTCGGCCAAATGAATAAATGTAAATGTAATGTTTGGATGCATACCTTAACTTTTTTCAGAGAGTATAAAATATTTGGCATGGGATTCAATCGGAATAGTTTAGGTGCAAAAAAAGTTTTGTGAACATCTAATTAGTTTAAGAATTTTACCACAGTAGGTCCATTTTCGTTTAAAAACTCTGTTTTCAGTTTTCTGTATGCGGTAATGAAGAGAGTTTTCTAAATGCTCTGTTTTCGGTGGAGAAAAACACTGTTCTTGTGTGAATAATAGATGTAATCGTAGCAAAATCAATGCATTTACAAAAAATATAACCTAATAAAATCGATATCGCGATATGACCAAAGGGCTGCGATTTAATTAAAAAAATGAATTGTCTGCTAGCTTCCAAGTTTTTTCCAAGTATTATTTCATTGCTTTCAGAGTGGTTCTGTGCTCCACAACTGTGTTAAATATTTTTTTAAATCATCGCAATATGACTTTGTGTACAAATCACACCGCCCTGGTGTGGACAGAGTTTTGCAGCAGTCTACCCACTATGCACATATGGGTTCAAAATATGTGAACTGTCTAAAAAAGACCATTGGCAGAAGTACCCGTTGCGCCCTGTACCTGTGGTTGAGAATGCGATGAATGATCATCCACTCTGGCTTGATGCCATAACGGTAGAATCGCTCCTCCATGGCTGCGTACTGAGGGTCTTTGCTCCTCCTCTTCTCATTGTTAAGCTCCTCCTCCCCAGATCCATAGTCATACGGAGGGGGTTCGTCCATGTCGTTCTTACGCTGGTAGTTACGGTACATTACCGTGTGGTAGAGCTCCAACTGCATCGAGGTAAAGATCACCATAAAATGGTTTGAAAAGGCACTAAAAAGCTAAAAGAGAATGTTGGCCCTGAATCCCACCTGTAGTTCGCTGACCCAGGAGCAGTGCCAGTAGGACAGGCCAGCCCATTTCACAAACAGCTGCCTCTCTGGACGGCCCTTCAGTGGAGTTTTGGCCAGACCGTCTAACTTCTCTCCATCCAGCCCAAGAGGAACATCAGGAGGCAAGGGGGGATCTCCCCAAGACCAGTGAAGAATCTTCTGGACTTTCCCTTTTAGTGGTGGGCACTGGGGCAAAATATGGATTAGTAAAGTTCATTACATTTCACATATCCAGATGGGAAGTTGTAAAATTATGAGATTAAACTAGTAATATTTTGAGGATAAAATCAAAATTACGAGAATGAAGTCGTAGCATTATGAGATTAATGCAGTACAATCAGTGCTCCACTTTGCTGTTCTTCACCACATTATTTCTAACGTTACTTTTAATGCTACTTAAGGTTTTATTCTCATAATATTACAACTTGAATCTTGTAATGCTACAACTTTATTCTCATTATATAAAGACTTTAATCGCGTAAAGTTATGACTTTATTCTCGTAACATTACGACTTTATTTACAAAACATTACTACTTTAATCTCGTAATGCTACGACTTTATTCTTGTAACATTACTACTTTAATCTCGTAATGCTATGACTTTATTCTCGTAACATTACTACTTTAATCTCGTAATGCTATGACTTTATTCTCATATTATGTTTTAATCTCGTAATGCTACGACTTTATTCTCATATTATGTTTTAATCTCGTAATGCTACGACTTTATTCTCGTAACATTACTACTTTAATCTCGTAATGCTACGACTTTATTCTCGTAACATCACTACTTTAATCTCGTAATGCTACGACTTTATTCTCGTAACATTACTACTTTAATCTCGTAATGCTATGACTTTATTCTCATATTATGTTTTAATCTCGTAATGCTACGACTTTATTCTCATATTATGTTTTAATCTCGTAATGCTACGACTTTATTCTTGTAACATTACTACTTTAATCTCGTAATGCTACGACTTTATTCTCATATTATGTTTTAATCTCGTAATGCTACGACTTTATTCTCATATTATGTTTTAATCTCGTAATGCTACGACTTTATTCTCGTAACATTACTACTTTAATCGCGTAATGCTACGACTTTATTCTCGTAACATTACTACTTTAATCGCGTAATGCTACGACTTTATTCTCGTAACATTACTACTTTAATCGCGTAATGCTACGACTTTATTCTCGTAACATTACTACTTTAATCTCGTAATGCTACGACTTTATTCTCATTTTACGACTTTAATAATAATACTATGATTTTATTTATAAAACATTAATAATTTAATATCATAAAGCTATGATTTTATCCTCATACTATTACAACTTTAATCTAGTATTGTTACAACTGTATTCTCGTAAAAGACCTATTATGAGATTTTTCTTAAAATATTACGACTTTATTCTCAAAATATTTAATTTTTTATTTATTTATTTTTTTAAATTGATGTTACTCTAATCGCTAAACTATTGGCAAACAACAACGCTAAAAATCAATATTAACAGTAATTCACTTTCAGATTGCGTTGACATCAACTAAGCTGTGGTTCACATGAACCATTTTCAAATGTACTCCAGTGCAGATCCAAGGTGCACACCTGAGTACGGAGAACCGCTTTCATTGTAGACAAATAATCCAAACGTTATGGTCAACTGAAGTGTGAAATCGACACCTAGTATGAAAGCACTGAGCTGAGCTGTGCAGAAGTCTCTCACCATGCATCGTGGACACAGCCACTCTCCGTTGGGGATCTCAGGCAGTGGTGGGTTGAGGCAGTGGATGTGATAGGAGGAAGGACAGGTGTCACAGCACAACAGCTCTCCTCCATCCTTACACAGTCTGCAGAACTCCATGTGGTCATCTTCCTCTTCCCCAACGACCTCATCTTCTTCCTCATCATCATCTTTGGCCTCCCACTGAATGCCTTCTTTTTCCTGAGAGATGAAGAAATAGCACATACAGAAATCTGATGTATGTCATTATATGTAAAACTAAAAATAATGGCATGTACATGCAACATGCTGTATATTTCTATGAATTCCTACAAACCACATGTATGGATACATGCATTAGATTGTGTGTTTATATATATTTTGTGTGTTTCTTTGCATGTTTATGTTTGTTATGCTGGATGGGATTTCCTCACACAGTGCGGGCAGCTCCATTTGCCCTCTGGGGCTTTTTCCAGTTCTGGATCCAGGCACACAAGGTGATATGCCCTGGGACAGGTGTCACACAGAATGATCTCTCCTCCCTGTTGACAAACCTCACAGTAGTCTTGATGGTCTGTCTCGTAGCCATCTCCATCTTCTCCTACATTAAAAACGAGGTTGGCCTTGTGTGTATAAGTATTGTGCATCAATTCCAAAAAACAATGCATGACATTTTTTTTAAATACAGTTTTATATTCTATCATTCTTTTTTGTTATCCTGTCAAATGTGTGTATGCACTTGAACTTTTGTCAATTTGTTTCTCATGTTTTGTAGACAAATATAATCTGTGCCAACATTTGCATTTCTTTAGAAAACTGAAAGCAGCTATTGTGCAATGCAGTGATCTGACAAACGAATGGCTACTTTGAAGAAGCTTAAATTCTATTTAAAAAATCTTATTTGGGGGTGGGGGGGTTACAGACTTTAGTTTTAACTTTTTAAAGGGATAGTTCACCCCCAAATTATCTTATGCCATCCCAGAGGTGTATGACTTTCTTCCTTCTGATGAACACAAACAAAGATTTTTAGAAGAATATTTCAGCTCTATAGGTCCATACAGTGCAAGTGAATGGTGGCCAGAACTATAAAGATCCAAAAATCACATAAAGGAAGCATAAAAGTAATCCATACGACTCCAGTAGCTAACTCGATATGTTCAGAAGCAATATGATTGATGATATGAAAGTGGACATTTGTAGTAAAAAAAAAAAAAAAGACTTAAATATTGATACGTTTCTCTCCAACACCTATCATATCTCTTCTGAAGACATGGATTAAACCACTGGAATCGTATGGATTACTTTTATGCTGACTTTATGTGCTTTTTTGAGCTTCAAAGTTCTGGCCACCATTCACTTGCATTGTATGGACCTACAGAGCTGAAATATTCTTCAAAAAATCTCTGTTTGTGTTCAGCAGAAGAAATTCATACACATCTGGGAAATAATGAGAGAATTTTCATTTTTGTGTGAACTATCCCTTTAAGTCACAGCATCACCCCATGCTTTCATTTATGTTATTCCTTAGGTGATGACTTTATAATAGTGAAAAATAAAGAAAGTACAGGTGTGTCCAAACTTCTGCTGGTAATGTTAAAACAAGAGAAACAACAGATACTGGCATTAAATTCATTAATACAACAAAATGAGCAAATCATTCCAACAAACTACTTTTTCTTTTTTTTCGTCCTTGACGGCCCGTCTTCTTTTTGGGTGCCGCTGATGTGTCTGAGCGTACAGAGGAACTGTGAATACTGATGTCATCAAAGTCTGAGAAATCATCCAGAAAATCCTCCTCACTCTGGGATACAAGGCATGAAATCCATGAAAACAATCCATATCAGTTCCTATTCCTCAAAAGATACAGTAGTTTATATAATAGGTACTGGCTCTGATCAGAAGCTAGCAAATTTGAAAAGGGTCTAAGCTCCTGATTCAGAAAGAACCTCATAAAACTGTGAGAAACCAAAATAATAAAACAAATGTATATGTCAAAAACAATCCATGAATTGCTCTGGGAAGTTAAACTAGTTTGCAAATACATTCTTCAGCCTTCTCTCTTTCTCAAGTCAACAGCTATGGGGAATCTGTTCCATGTGATACATGTTAAGCCCTATAAAGATTTCAGTGTAAAGGCATTCTCACCGAAGATCCTTTTTTCTTTTTCCCACCCTGGCCTGCTTTCGATTTGGACTTCTTCGGTTTCCCTTTCTTTTTTGTTTCCTTTACTGGTTTACTCTTTTTTTTAGCACCGGGCCCTGCAATGCAGTCCAGATAAACAAGTGAGATTTTGAGATGGGTTGATGGTGTATAACGTGTCCATCAACTTTTTTCAACATTAAGATTTTATGTTAAAATATACATGAATGTAAAAGTGAAAGTGTGAATCTTAGGTCCTGAATGAGGTATTTCACAATCTAATTTTTTATTTTTTTGCCTTCACTAGTTCATTCTGAATTGTTTAGTGGTTTGGCAAATACATGTTTAAAAGTACAAAAATTCCATGGAGTCTCTAAAGAGCTCATAATGTTAAATAGTTTTAGATGGCGTGTAGCATGTCACAATCTCAAAGGAATGTCACATCAGCTACCCATTTCTTGAGTTTCATTTAGTCCAGGAGCGCATTAAAGGGACAGTTCACCCCAAAATGAAAATTCTCTCATCATTAACTCACCCTCATGCCATCCCAGATGTGACTTTCTTTCTTCTGCAGAACACAAACAAAGATTTTTTGAAAAATATCTCAGCTCTGTAGGTCCATGCAATGCAAGTGAATATTGACCAGAACTTTGAAGTTCCAAAAAGCACATAAAGGCAGCATAAAATAGCATACCACTCCAGTGGTTAAATCCATATCTTCAGAAATTATACGATAGGTGTGGGTGAGAAACAGATCAATATTTAAGTCCTTTTTTTTACCACAAATCTCCACTTTGACTTTTACTTTTTTAATTTGTTTTGTGATTTGGATTCTTTGTGCATGTTTCCACATACTGGAACTTTTTGTACATTTATGCATTTGGCAGACGCTTTTATCCAAAGCGACTTACAGTGCACTTATTACAGGGACAATCCCCCCGGAGCAACCTGGAGTTAAGTGTCTTGCTCAAGGACACAATGGTGGTGGCTGTGGGGATCGAACCAGCAACCTTCTGATTACCAGTTATGTGCTTTAGCCCACTACGCCACCACCACTCATACTTAAATGCCACCACCACTCATACTTAAATGTTGATCTGTTTCTCACCCACACCTATCGTATCATTTCTGAAGACATGCATTTAACCACTGGAGTCTTATGGATTACTTTTTTGCTGCCTTTATGTGCTTTTTGGAGCGTCAAAGTTCTGGTCAACATTCACTTGTATTGTATGGACCTACAGAGCTGAGATATTTTTCTAAAAATATTAATTTGTGTTCTGCAGAAGAAAGAAAGTCAAACAGTGACTAAATGATGAGAGAATTTTCATTTTTGGGTGAACTGTACCTTTACGGTAAACAAATTTAAATATAATGTTTGCAAAACTGTATTTTTGTTGAACTAGCGTACACATATGCACACTTAAGTTGCACTTAAGCAATTGGGATCCAAAAGCTAGTGTAAAGCCAGGTACAAACGTAACATCTGAACTAAGAAATTTTGAACCAAGTACCAAGAGCCAATAATTACTCACACTACTTGTGTTAACCATGTCAAACCTTCTATTAACTGCTTTGGAAATCAAACCCCAGTGTAATGTTAGCTACATAAAGCATATCTTTACCCTTTCCCTCTTTGGTTTTGGCTTTTTTGATTGGCCCAGATGATGAGATCTGTTGGATACTTCTAATGCAGATGGGCGGAGCCACATTAACCATCTCCACGGCAGCAGCCACAGCTGCTGCCACAGCGGTTGCAGAGGTTCCTTTGAACGGGTTGTTTGCGCTGAACTCTCTCCATTTCGCCCCAAGCACCGTCATCATTTTTGACATGGGGATCTTGGGGTTCTTCTTGGCAATAAGAGGCCTGACCACAAAGTAAAATGGCAATGAGAAAACTACACTGTGAGGTTGAGTTTTGTCACAACTGAATAAAGCAATAAGACAAGAGAGGCAGTGCATTAGGGTGAATTTACCACGAGTAAGGGGAGTTTTTAGACACAACACGCAGAGCATAAAACCCCATTAACTGTTGTAAAATCCATATAAAGCATCGTCTTAAAGACATAGTTCACAAAAATACACAGTCATTATTTACTCACCTTCATTAAGAAAATCACAATTAAACTAAAACGCTGAATAAGTCGTGTTTTGTTTTCATGGTGAGTTCAAAGCGGCATTGATGCCCTGATGCGAATCATGAACGCGGCTTTATGACTTTAGCAAAGTGGATAGCCACAGTCTATGGCACATTAATATTGTAGAGGATGAGAGTTTAAGAGATTTAATCCCCATTGCAATGAATATGCAACCTATGTGGGGACTAGTACTTTCAATTAGTCAAACTTCCACTTCCACTTTGGGAAACATTTAATGTTATTTGAATTGGAGATATTTTAGTGCATTTCTATCTTTATATTGTGGAAGGCTTCGGAAAACAAATTTGGAAAATGTTAATAAAGCATTTTATTGCTACATATTGTTTTGTTTTCTGTCCTAAGATGGAAATAAATGCATTTTGACAGGAAAAGACGTATATATAGTGTCATTTCAGCACTTTCAATATCTGCGATTAATCGCGATAATAATAAAAAACCGAATAATCACGATTAAAAATTGTAATCGACTGACAGCACTAATAGTTACAATCAACAATATTAATAATCAGAACAGACAATTCTTACACCAAGAAATATACAGAAGTTCATTTTGATTGGCTGGGAATGGTAGCAACATAGAAACTTGGCACATTAAAGCGGAGGAATCACTTTCCCTGCCTCTACAGCAAGACATCAACGCCTACTTTTTCATCATCGCACCCTTGGCCCACACACTGACGCTCAGTCAGAAAGGTGAAGAGGAAAGAACAAGACAGATGGGCCTAAATATCCCGCACACCAAAGGGGACTTAAACAGGACACATTCTCCTGCCCATCTGGACTAATTTTAAATATGTTTCTACATAAACATGCAATAGACAAACTGCTTTGACCATTATCATGCATCTCGCTCCGCTTTTAAAAGATATGATGTCAAGATATAACCCTTTGAAAGGAGACCCCCATTTTGAGTCTTTTAGTGTTTTGAGTATAAACACATCTTGGCTGCATTTTTGCTATTTTTTTATTGCTGGTCTATGTAAACATGCACTAGATGGACATCTTTGACCATTTTGATGTGCTTACAGCAATGTGCACTGCATGCAAACTGTAAAAATGCATCTGTTCTGCTCCATTCCATTGCTGCCAATGGCTGGGAGAACCGTGTCCCATCCATAGTAAAGAGACAATGGAAGATGCGCCTGTGAAGAAGAGCATCCCAACATCAGAAAAAAGTTACTGAAGTTTAACAAAGTTCCTGAGCGCATCAGTACAGGATGATTGTATTATGTGTGTTCAGCCTATAGTTTAGCATGTATTGTATGTGTGTTCGGCTCATTTCATCATGGATTGCTTGTGAATCAGCCAAAATATGATTCATGCTTTGCAAAGGAAATGTTATTGACAGATGGGGCAGTTAAAAACACTATTGGATCTGACCGCAAAACTGTAAGTAACCAATTCCATTCATACATTTTCCATATGTCATGACTGGTTGATATAAATAGCATATGGTGTTGCTGTGCTTGAGTGTTTAGTTTGATACGTTGGGATTAGCAATGTGTTGGATGTGCGTTATGTGTAAACTAAATCTAGTTTTCTATTGTTTTGGAGATGGTTCATTCTCTTTGGATTGTGTTTCAAATATATATAGGCGTATTCGAGGGGTTCCCCAATGTTAAAATGCGCACTCACAGGTGTGAGTTTATCAACATTTTGAACATGGCTCATACGATCAGAAACGAAGCGTAACAGTGCCCGCCCACTTTTTCAGCCATCTTGGTTCCGGAAATATTTTTTCCACTTATTTTTTCCATAGGGATTTCATAAAAATCTTCATAAAAGATTTCGAAGACATGATACAAAACGACCAGCTTCGAGGTGAATCACAACATTTTATTTTGAAGCAAAAAATTGTACTTCCGTAACCCGACTGTTGTTTTATAAAATGAATCAAATATTATACTGTTTAGATATAAGATGCAATGTTATATCCTACTCTGACTGCAAAAACTTGCTTGGCGTGGGGTCTGACAGTACATCTTGTTTCAATGCCTGTTATTAGAAAACCTCTTATTATAATGTCGTTAATTCTTACAAGCATTTGCAAAATTGAGCGTTTTAAAATAGAACAGGACAACTTGACAGCAGGGCATTAAAACGTCAATAAACAAGGGAAACCTTGTCTTACCTAAGAAATTGGCTGAAGGCTTTGTAGTTGGTGATAGTTTTATAGTCATCCTCTGAGAAGGCATACTGTACATCCTCCAGACCCCACTCTTGCATCAGCTGACTCGATGACTTTGGTTCCTGGTGTCACAAGAGAACCCATAAAGCATGGCAGTATCAATAAAACAGCATTTCGACATCAAAACTGACCGTACCTTCATGTTTCCATCATCGTCATCATCCTCATCCTCATCTTCGTCTTTCTTTCGCTGTTTTGGTTTCTTTTCCTTCTTCTCTTTGGGAGTTTTCTTCTTCTTCTTCAGGGAGCTGTAGGTGCTGCTCTCACTCCCTGACCTGTGACCGCGATCTTCTCTATCTGACATGTCATCCAGCTCTGTAAGAAGCCCCTGTGGGATGCAGGCTTATTGAAAACACCACTACAAACATTACAGTGAACAATACTGACCAGAATCCCTTTATTCGCTACTTCAGGGGTGCAGCAGAATTTGCCTTGGTTGTCAACACTAAATAATGCAACAACAATACAGTGTAAACCACAGCAGGAATAACAGCACAATAAATGTAAAAATGACAAATAAAGGTGGAAAAGTACAAATATTTGCTGAGAAGGCCCCCCATATAACAATAATTCAATATATAATGATGAAATAATTATACATAGTTATCTTTAAATATGTAAAAATTATATATATATATATAAAATAAAAAATATTCAGATAATTAAAATGCTTTACATTCTTGTGGCAGAAGAGTTAATCATTGATAAGACGATACAAAAAGCGGCTTTAGAATACAATGTATTGTTTACTACCATATTATTGATCATAAGTCAATCATTGGCATACAGTTCACAGCAATCCATTTCACAAGTGAATTTGTCAATCAGTTGGAGATTTATGAGGGCTTGTTTAAGGACCCGACAATGAACACCTGCATCAGACATCTCGGGTGTGTTGCGTCATAAACATAAAATGTTTAGGTCACTGTGTCAAGTTAAATATAGTTCAATACTCAATTTTTAAACACATCTTGAGATACCTTAGTTCGGATTTGCGCTCCATCAAGTGTTTTGAACGCAAGAACGTGACGCATGTTTGTGTTGTTCTGCCTACTGAAGTGTTTTCTTCACTGTATAAACTGCACGTTGCTCATACAGCTGAAGTTTCACTTACTGCCCTCTGGAGTAAACAGGTGGTACTACAATCTTGCATTTCTCAGGAATCTTCCTTATTACAGTCCGGGGGCATTCGCATTGAATTAACGCGTTAACTCGACAGACCTAATATATATATACGTGTGTGTGTGTGTGTGTGTGTGTGTGTGGTGACAGTCAAGCTAATCTTTAAAGCTACTCTAAAATGTAGTTAGCTACACTAAAAGTTACAAAAAAGTATCTAACTACATTGAAGCAATATTTTTGAATATATAATAATCAAATTATATTATTTAATTAGGAAAAACAATTGGTGTGACAATATTAAATTGAACTTATACATTTATACTAGACATAAACATATAAAACTAGAAAACTCTATTTTACATAACTGATTCGAAATATAGTAATTAACTAAACATTTCACTAAAAAAAGAAATAAATCCCTTTACTGAGTCCCTTTAAATAAATATTTTGGGTTCAATACAAATTAAGCTCAATCAACAGCATTGGTGGCAATATGTTCATTGATTAACACACACAATAATAATAGTAACAATTTTGACTCGTCCCTCCTTTTCTTAGAAAACAAATAACTAAAAATCGAAGGCACTGCCAATGGAAGTGAATGGGGCCAATTTTTTTTGGAAGGGTATAAAAGGCAGAAATGTGAAGCTTATAATTTTATAAAAGCACTTTAAATGCTTTTAAAACTTGTGTATAATTTCAGCATTCAAAGTTGTTTAAATTGTAATTTCTACATTCGTTTTAGGGTTTACATTGTCATGGCAACAAAGTTGAAAAATTGGAAACAACTTTACATAGAAAAGATTACTAAACTATTTTATCACACTTTAATCATGTTAAATCATGTTTACGTCTTGTGGCTATACTTTTGAAACACTATACCTTTTTGTGTTTATGGATTGGCACCATTGACTTCCATTGTAAGTGTCTCACTAGCCTAGTTTCCATCCACCTTTCGCGCTATTTTGTTATCAACAAAGTGAAATTTTTTTTCACTTTGCCGCCTTCTGCCTGTTTCCATTCAAATGGCCTTTTATCGATAAAAATGGTGTGTGTGATGACATCATGCCTAAAAAACACTTTGTTGCATAAGTTTTGGTTTAGCTCAAAAGAAATCTGCCCTGAAGCGTTTCCATTCAGAAATGTGTATTTATCGCTAATTCGCCTCCCAGATGTCCCTCATTTTTTTCCTCCGAGGTTTTGTTAAAATAGGGAGAGTATTGAGACAATTCATTAAAATTTGACAGTTTACTATCATTTTAATTTCACAAATGAAACGCAATCAGAAGAGGAGGAATTGCAATCTAAAGGTAACAGTTGCCCTTCTGATAGGACTGTATTATTGGTCCTGATGTTGCGCCTATCACAGGTTGGCACCAGTTACGACCCGAAAGTGGATCGTCATGGCCCTGTTCAAGCTGGCAACTTTCACCAAGTAGTGGCGGAAACTTTCTGTCTCAGTATAAGGACCATCAATCGATGTGTGTATGATGTGTGCACAGATATTAAAGCAATAAACTGATGCAGTGTTATATCAGGGTTTACAGAAGATACATTCCTGATATTCAATATTTTGAACAATCATCTAATCAAAAGCATCGCCATCACAACTGCATTATGTCCCGCATATTTCTCCAGCAACTTTTAACGACCAACTGAACTTGATTATCATCTCAAATTTATTTTAGCTTCATAATAAAAATGTATATTTTCTAGATTTAAAGTATTTTAACGTTATAAAATGTTGAAAAGATCGTTTTCTGAAAGTGAACTCCGCATTGGACAAATATTTCTGATAGTTTATAGTCTTGAAAAAAAGTGCAGAAAATTCTGAGAACGTCATTCAGCCGACTTTATTCATCTACAGAACAGAGTGAAGCTCATTTAAGTTAAGCATATATAGATCTAAAAAAAAAATTTTGTTTGGTAAATTTATTTATTTAATATAAAATGATTTTGCCGGAATTTTTTCAAAAGTAAAACTAAACAATAATTTAATTGTTTAAATTAATTAAGTGTTAAAAAAAATATTGTGTATTTATTTTTAATTTAAAACATCTTTGTGCACAGAAATTATGATTTTTGTATTGTGTGCTAATTCAGTGACTGCCGAAATGCAACTTTAATAAATAAACGGATGGATACTGCGATTCAATTAATCGCAAACAGCGGCCGTTCATTTGTTCAACGTGCACGAGATATTTGTGTTGCACTCCTGGAAGTGTCATGTTTGCAGATCGGCTCTATATGCCGTAAAGAGCAATCATAATCACGTACAATAAATTGCCATTCAATACTGATGTCAAGATTAACACAGACTAACGATTGGGGCAAACTCTGTCATGTGACACTACATTTTTGCCTTAATGCCAATTTTATCGACAAAAGTGTTTCCAAACCATTTTCCACGACATTTGATGTATCGACATAGAGTTTATGCGCTTGAGTTAAACGGAAAAATATTATGTCGACATTTGTGACATTTTAGTGATAATGTGCGTTTCCATCAGCTTTATTGATGCGCTTAAACTTATTTAGCAAAAAATCCTTGGATAGAAATGTAGTTAAAGTAACACAGATTTTTTTCTTTTTTAAAGAAAATGAGGGACAAGTAGAAATACATTTTTGTGGTAATCAATATTATGCCACAGATACTGATTAAATTGTTTTGAACCCAGAATATTACTTTATACTGCTTTAAAACTGAATTTAAAGTAAAGGTTAATGTGTTTATATCTGCATTATGTTGGCCACCCTGCTCTAGATATCGGTCTTGCAGCTGTACAAGTATTTGAACTGGGATCCTTTTATTTGGCACAGCCCCTGCATCTATAGACCATAAAAATGATAAAAAAGGCATTTGCTATGACGTAACCAGATCATTACAGCACTGTTATTAGTAACATCTGGAAACAGGGAAATGAATAGAAATGATCATTGTGTTGGGGAACACATGTGTCAGTGGGTGAATTACTGTCTGTGTGTGTGTGTGTGTGTGTGTGTGTGTGTGTGTGTGTGTGTGTGTGTGTGTGTGTGTGTGTGTGTGTGTGTGTGTGTGTGTGTGTGTGTGATTGGAGAAAGCCTGTTGCTTTGCTGCAGCTGTACTTGGGCTGGCAGACGTCTTCTCGGCACAGGGAAGGCCGGCATTGCCGCAGAGCGCACGAGCTCCAACAGCAGCCGTTCTGTGTTGCCATGGTAACCAAACTGTGCAGTGTTTGGGGCAGTGGGGGGGGGGTGGGGGGTGGTATAGGGGGAGCTCTCTCTGCTGCAGCAGCCAATGAAATGGCGCCATCCAATCAGACGCGTTTGCATAACGAGCTTGTTATGCAGAGTCCCCGTGGTTGCAGTGCCTGTGATCTAGACAAATCTCAATCACGTACATGGGGGATGGAGAAAGAGGGAGAGTGAGAGAGGAAAATGGTACAGAAAGAAAGAAAGAAAGAAAGAAAGAAAGAAAGAAAGGGAGGGGTGCTTATGAAAGAAGCAAAGAGCAAAACCGCTAAACAGCTTCACAGCTGGAGCTGAAAGGTCTCCCAAAATTCAAACCACATCTACTTTATCTGTTAGTGTACCCAAGAGGAAAAAAGATTCAGAGTCAATACTGTCCCACAAAAGCTGTCTCATAATAGAAAATGCAGTATTTAAAGAAATATTTCAGCCGAAAATGTTGATTCGCCCTTATGTTGTTCCAAACACAAATGGTTTATTTTCTTTCATGGAACACAAAAGGAGATGTTAGGAGCTCCCCTTAAAATGCAAGTGAATGGTTTCCAAAAAAGACGGGTTAGCGGTGAATTTGAATGCATATGAATGTTTGACACCAACAACGGGGAAATATATTCAGCAAATAATTACAATTTCATGTTTTTCTCTCCCAAAATTTGGAATAAATGTAGAAGTTTAGAATTGGAATATAACGAACTAGTCATATAATATTTATTAACAATATATCAATGTAAACATGCCACAATCGGACGCTTTTGGAGCATTTTGGGGAGTTTTTAGGTCGATGTGTCAAGTTAAACCTAGTTTGAAACTTAAAAAGACACGTCTAAAAATCACTTGATACGAAATAGTTTTTTCTATCTAGTGGATGTGTCTCATTTGGAAGGATGCGTCCTCCGTCGGCCACATACATCATCGAGGATGTCTCGTTTCAGAAAAGCGAGTAGGACACTCCGAATGTGACCTTCTTTCACGGTAATTTGGAGGATGCATGAGGTGTATCCTTCGTGGGCACTCACAACCCACAATTCTTTGCTTCAACAGAAATGTAAAAAAAAAAAATGATGCCAATTTGTCTGTAAATATGATGTTCAAATGCAAGGAACATTAATTCCCAAGTTGAAGTACCTCAGTAGACGGATGCAGAGTATATAAAATGTATAATTATATTAATATATAATTAAAATAAAGTATTAGACTAAAAGTACACCTGTAAAATCTATTTTCTCTTCTCTTTACATCATTATAACTCTCCTAAAATGTACCTCACACATTCCCTTCCAGAGGGACTTGTGGCGTGCTGTCATAGTAACCATGTTACATTCCGTTTCCGTTTGTCCTATGAAGGCCGTCTCGTTTAAAGGAGGACACTCTGTATACTGCAGGCTTCAAAGGACACGTCCTACCTAGCACGAAGCCTTCCAAACGCGACAGCCAGTGTCAAGCAAGCCTGAGTTTGCTTTGTTCTCTGATGGGGTTTCGTTACTGCCCCCTGCTGAATACAGGTGGTACTTCAAGCTTGAATTGCTCTGATGGTAGGAATATTCCTTATTACAGACTGGGGAGATGATTAATTGTGTTCATTTTTTAACTCGTTATTTTTTATATAATTCATTGCACTGAATTAACGCATTAAATTGACAGCCTTAATATAAGTTGGGGATATATATTGTATATGTAATATACAGTATGTATGTATACCCAACTTTAAAGTAATATTTTGGGTTAAATACAATTTAAGCTCAAGCGACAGCATTTGTGGCATAATATTGATTGCACAAAAATAAATAAATAAAAAATCTGGGTTCCAGTGAGGCACTTACAATGGAAGTCAATGGGGCCAATCCGTAAACATTAAAATTAGGGCTGTCGATTTAACGTGTTAATTCAGTGCGCTTAATTTTATTAAAAAAAACACATTTGCACAATTAACATAAAAATTAAAGTAAGTGCTTTTAAAATTGGTAAGCTTCATATTTATGCCTTTAAACTCTCCAAAAATTGGCCCCATTCAATTCCTTTGTAAGTGGAAGTTAATTTTTTACAAATTTTTCTAACTAAAATATCCCTTATAATTGTTTACATCTGCCAGATGTGAATTCTCACTCCTCTGTTACAATCCACAGACTCTCCACAATCGATCAGGCTCTGGTACAGGTGGCCAGCTTTGGCGATCTGAGCTGTGCAGGCAGCAGGTGGTCTGACACGGCACCGCAGGGAGCACATGACTGATGCCAAGCAGAGCGCTTAGTTGCTGAGGGGAGACCTCTCTGCCCTCTCTATGGCACATTTACAACTGCTGAGAAAGACAGAGCACTGATAGAGAGACTGAATCTGAGAGGAGGCAGGGAGCATGAAGGAGAGAGAGAAAGGGAGGAGAAAGAGAGGAATCCCCCTCATTATCTCAATGGTGACTACAATCAGCTGGGGGGCCTGTGACCTACTGACCTATCAAACACTTTTCTCCATGGCTGAGACAAAACAGCAGACTCGGAGGGAGAACAGACAGGATGAAACAGCTGATCTGTAAACAATCTGATACAATAACCTCAGGTCAGGCGGATCGTTTTATATGATGGGAACAGCGTTTACGCCTCGGCATGGTAGACAAGAGCTTGACTGCCCTACCGGCTGTGATGTAGTGTGGACTAAAGCTGGATCAGGATGCTGCTTGTAATATGGATGGTTTAGTGTCAGCTTAATCTAATTTAAAATATCTATATTGTAGTGTAATGGAACTAAATTTGTCATGGCATTATGTACCTGCCTGTTTCATGTATTATATTGTTGATAAGTGGCTGTAGATACAACAATTGTAAGGCTGTTCCTTACCTCCTTCTTCTTCTTTTTCTTCACTTTTGGCTCTTTGCCCTCTGCTATCTTGCTGGGCTTCTTCTTTTTCTTATGCTGTTTAACCGAGTCATCCCCAGAGAAGAATCTCTCTAGCGGCGACAGAGGGACATTCCTCTCACGCTCATCTTCCTCATTCTCATCTGAAGAAAAAACATCAGCAGACAAAAGATTTAGCCACAAATCATGCCAACCTAAGACTCCAAAATATCCCTCATATTTCTATCTATCTATCTATCTGTCTGTCTGTCTGTCTGTCTGTCTTTCTGTCTATCTGTCTGTTCATCTATCTATCTATCTATCTATCTATCTATCTATCTATCTATCTATCTATCTATCTGATTTTCTGTCTGTCTATCTATCTATCTATCTATCTGTCTGTCTGTCTGTCTGTCTTTCTGTCTGTCTGTCTGTTCATCATCTATCTATCTATCTATCTGATTTTCTGTCTGTCTATCTATCTGTCTGTCTGTCTATCTAACTGCCTGCCTATCTATCTGCCTATCTATCTGCCTATCTATCTATCTATCTATCTATCTATCTATCTATCTATCTATCTATCTATCTATCTATCTGTCTGTCTGTCTGTCTGTCTGTCTGTCTATCTATCTCTCTATCTATCTGTCTGTCTGTCTATCTATCTGTCTGTCTGTCTGTCTGTCTATCTATCTATCTCTCTATCTGTCTATCTATCTATCTATCTATCTATCTATCTGTCTGTCTGTTTATCTATCTATCTATCTATCTATCTATCTATCTGTCTGTCTGTCTGTCTGTTTATCTATCTATCTATCTGTCTATCTATCTATCTCTCTATCTGTCTGTCTGTTTATCTATCTATCTATCTATCTATCTATCTATCTGTCTGTCTGTCTGTTTATCTATCTATCTGTCTATCTATCTATCTATCTATCTATCTATCTATCTATCTCTATCTGTCTGTCTGTTTATCTATCTATCTATCTATCTCTATCTGTCTATCTATCTATCTATCTATCTATCTATCTATCTATCTGTCTGTCTGTTTATCTATCTATCTATCTATCTATCTATCTATCTATCTGTCTGGCTGTCTGTTTATCTATCTATCTATCTATCTATCTATCTATCTATCTATCTATCTGTCTGTCTGTTTATCTATCTATCTATCTATCTGTCTGTCTGTCTGTTTATCTATCTATCTGTCTATCTATCTATCTATCTATCTGTCTGTCTGTTTATCTATCTATCTATCTATCTCTCTATCTGTCTGTCTGTTTATCTATCTATCTATCTATCTGTCTGTCTGTCTGTTTATCTATCTATCTGTCTATCTATCTATCTATCTATCTATCTCTCTATCTGTCTGTCTGTTTATCTATCTATCTGTCTGTCTATCTATCTATCTGTCTGTCTGTCTGTCTATCTATCTATCTTCCTGTCTGTCAGTACTAAATTGTCTATAAATGGAAATGATTTAGTACTGTGGGTACTTTCCCTAGAAGTGGCCATCCAGACAAGATGACTCAAAGGGCACACCACAGAATACAAAATTAGGTAAAAAAGAACCATAGAGTGACTGCTAAAGACTTGAAAAAAATCACTGGAACTGGTTAACATTTGTTAGCTATGTTTTCTGAGGATATTATATGGAAAACATTAAGCAGGCACGGTGTCCATGGCAGGACACCATGAAGGAAGCTGCTGCTTTCCAACAAAAACATCGCTGCAATCCTGAAGTTTGCCAAAGACCACCTTGATATTCACAATTTGTTATTGTGGACTGATGAAACTAAGGTTGAATTACGTCTATCTATCTATCTATCTATCTATCTATCTATCTATCTATCTATCTATCTATCTATCTATCTATCTATCTATCTATCTATCTATCTGTCTGTCTGTCTTTTTATTTATATGTCTATGTGACTGTCTGTCTGTCAGTCTATCAATCTATATTTATTATCTACTCCAAAACTACAATTACAACAAGGCATTACAAAACTAAACAGCAGACATACAACAAACAAAAAAAATAATAAAACAAATAATATAATATAGGAGGGTCTTGTTGCAAATAAAAATTTTCAATTAACTTAAATGTCCTAGCGTTTGTATTTTTTACATATTTTAAGGATTTACAATAACTCCAGAATTCTTTTAGAAATATAGATCATAATAGTTTATTTTAAGGCACATTTATGAATAAAAATATATTCCCAAAATAAAATTAATATTTAGTAAAATCTGAATGTGACCTGTCTATTTTTCTAGTTAGTTCTGCTGGGGGGGTTTGCCAGTAAAGTGGAGAATCCTTCACTCCGTGACAGGAAAACTGACAAACTGAAAGGGGAGCGATGGGAAACAGGTGAGGCCCCTGCCACCTGCTGAAGTGTGAATCTCTCACAGTAAACAAAAACTACTGTCAGGCAGCACGTATGCACTCTAACGCTTCGATACTGCCATGCTGTCAAAAAGACTAAGTGCTAAAAAAAAGAGATCAGGGAAGCATCCTCTGCAATGGAGCTTTATGGTACGGCTCCCGCTGACTGTCTATCTTCAGCTCAGAGTGTGGCCCATGAAATATGCAGCATGTGCGGTCAATCAGTGAAAGCCCAGCCTTGCAGCCCACCATGCCCCGTGGGAGCTGCAGGAGATGGGGCTTTCCCAGCCTCTTGGATGCTATCCTCCAAATCCACTTAACCTTCATTTAGCTGACACTGTTAGAGGACTTCAGCTCCGGTGAGAACCGCCACTGCACAGTTCAAGCCCAGCTCGCAGCTCTACAGGGCGTTTTGAGTATTTACTCTCATAAAGATAGAGCTTCCCGACTTTCTGTCAACTGCTGCGTTTTTTAATCTTCTGCTGCACATAAATAGAGCAGTTACCTGCGAGATGATGGATATTTAGGGCAGCCTGTCTGCAGTGCATCTCACAGGGAGGCTCTTTCATGTCTGTAGAAAATGTCTGCTGCCTGCCAGGCACATCAAGCTCACATCTCTTATTCATTCATGTCTCTCTTACAGTCATGGTGATGCAATACAGCAGTTTGAAGCAAAGGTATTACATAGTCAAGTCATGTTTTAAGTGGTTTTGATTATGTTGCTTTTACTTGATATTTCTGGAATTAATATTTATCAAACCAATATGAGTATCAATACTGATCAATACCAATATTCTCAATATCAACGATAAAGGGCTAGTTCACCCAAAAATGAAAAATCTGTTGTCATTTTCTTTGTTGATTGTAAGATTTCTCTGAAAACAAGACAAAATATCTTATGTCAATGGCTTCTCAATTAAATGTTTTAAAGTCAAATGGGTTTGGAACATGGAGGGTGAGTAAATGATGACAGAATTGACATTTTTGGGTGAACTATCCCTTTAACACCAAAATTAACATTAAAAATTGATTTGTGCAATCTTCTAAATCCCTCCGCTAATGTGATAACATCCACTGCATTATAATTTGCAAATGAAATAAATCACAAAGACAAATGATCTATTAAAAGAGGCAGATGCAGTTTCTCACCAGAATCACAGTGAAAGTCATGTTCTGTGCCAGGTTCCCAGGTAAACAGATGCTCTGCCTGGCGCTGCCAGGTGATTATAACCTGTGCGGTTGCCACTGGCTCCTGGTAGCAGGCCTTAAAATGTCATGGCTGCAACCACACATTTCTGTGTCATCTAAGCATGGACACTGAGGTATCTCTGACCTTCCAGCAAGAGCTGGGTCATTGTCGCACTCCATTATAGTAGTGATTGATGGCTGTGCTCGCTGATAAGAAGAGGTGCGGTAGAGTAAAATGCATTAGCTATCTGACAGATTGCGTATGTTAATAGTGCTCCACTGTTGATGTGATGAGACAGCATGTTGTTCAGAACTTTTATAGGCTGTATCTTTAAAACCTTTGCTCTGCCTTGCAAAGACAGTGGCTGGGTCCCAAATCACACTTAATGCGCTCAGTGGTCACGGCTTGCCCTTCATATCGGAAGGGGCGGGGTTACCTGGTCTATAAAAGCACAACAGTGCCTGTCCACTTTTTCAGCCATCTTGGTTCCTGAAGTGCTTTGTCCATTTATTTCTTCAAAAGGGATTTAATAAAAGTCTTCATAACTGAGTTCTAAGCAATGAACCACACCAAAGGTGAATCACAACATTACAAACTTTGATTTGAAGCAAAATAGTATTTGAAAATCAGACAAATAGACAAAGGTACAAGTCTGTGTACATAACATCTTCCATGAGGGAATGAACTACAATCCCATGAAGCTTTGCAAATGATATCATTAAATTAAAAACGATGGAAAACTATAAAACTATTGATTAAAAGTTGTTGATTAATACAAAATGTTTTTGGATTAACTTAATTAAATTGTGAACATAGGTTCTACACAATGTAAATTAGTTTGATATGAAATTAACATGTAGTATCTACTTAAAAACATTTGTGTTGAAAAAACAAAATATATTGAGTTAAGATAACTTAAATTGTATCTGTTCATATAACTATTTCGAAACCGTCCAGCTTGTTGCTATCAAGCAACAAACACATTAGCAGGTGGGCGGGTGGGCTCGTGGACGGAAGGACGGACAGACGGAAGGACAGACAGACGGACAGGCAGACAGACAGATAGATAGCTAGATAGATAGACAACAGAACAAGACAGACAGACAGACAGACAGACAGACAGATAGATAGACAGACATACAGACAGACAGACAGACAGATAGATAGATAGATAGACAACAGAACAAGACAGATAGATAGACAAGAGAACAAGATGGACGGACAGACAGACAGACAGCCAGCCAGCCAGCCAGACAGACAGACAGACAGACAGATAGATAGATAGACAGATAGACAACAGAACAAGACAGACGGACAGACAGAAAGACAGATAGATAGATAGATAGATAGATAGATAGATAGATAGATAGACAGACAGACAGACAGACAGACAGACAGACAGATAGACAGCCAGCCAGCCAGACAGACAGACAGATAGATAGATAGACAACAGAACAAGACAGACGGACAGACAGAAAGACAGATAGATAGATAGATAGATAGATAGATAGATAGATAGATAGATAGATAGATAGATAGATAGATAGATAGATAGATAGATAGATAGATAGATAGATTGACAACAGAACAAGACAGACCGGACGGACGGACGGACGGACGGACGGAAGGACGGACAGACAGACAGACAGACAGATAGATTTTTATGTTGTATGCAGTGCCCTTTCTACACTATACATAGTGCAGCGTGTTCTTCCGATATAATTCAACCTTAGTTTCATTCAGTTCACAAATAAGTGTCAAGTTGTTCTTTGGCAAAATTTTAACCACCTGATTATTTTTCTAAAATCGTTTTGTACTGATTAACAGGAATGATGCTGCTGTGAGCTTACAGATCCCCAATCAGTCATTATACTGATGATCCCTCAGCATATGCTTCAAAGAAAAGAAATACACTTTAATATTTCATTAGTAATAAACCCAACCTTCTCCTAACTATTAGATCCATTCTTCTCCACAATGGTAACCTCTAAAAAAATTCAACATGACAGAACAAAACAGAACAATTGTTGCATTAGCTCATTTTAACCCTTTAAGCTAGGACGAGAAAAAAAACGTACATATTATTGCAAGAGTGAAAAACATCAAACTGACTAAACACACATGTGTCATATATTTCTGGACAGCTCTCAGAGTAGAATATAACAAACCTATTTGTTTTACTTACAGATTAAATATAGTGAGTAATAGCTAAGTATATGTCTTTGACAATTATGTTGGTGCTGTTTATATGCTGCGTTTTCGCTTATAACTTCATGAAATATAAACGGAGCATAACATATCACATTCCATTACTTAGAGGAGGTCTTTCAAACAAGCCAACACACATGGTAATCAGATGCATAGATCATTAGATAATCCACATGAAGCACAATATTACATATGACCACCAGGAGATGGCGCCAAGTACATGACACAGACTCAATAATAACTCAAATGGCACAGAATGAAACTCATTCTGTGAAATCTCATTACCAAAATCTCATTACTATAATCAGGCTATGTAAACCTTTTGTCGTTATTGTGTTTACATGTGTAATTATTTCTTAAGTACAATTATAATGTTTTATTTGTTTGGAGAGGTTTTTGGACACTAAGATAATTTATTTTTGTAATGCGATAACTTTTGAATGCTTTGTTGTATCAACATTATTAGGAACAAAACAAACACAGTTTTTCAGAGCAACCTTATTTACACCCACAGATATATAATGTCAAATAATAAGAAACAAAGGTACATTTTTGGCTACATTGTTTTTTTCAGCAGTTTCTTAGGCTGAGAGTCTCAAAATATATCATAATCTAAATGATTCAAATGTTAGAATAATATATATAATATATTGTTGAGTAACCATCATCCGTTAGAAGTCTGAATCCATTTGAACATTTCATAGCAATGTGATCATGTTACTCTTTGACGAGTGTGTTGAATATCACTTGGACTTTACTCAATATAATTATGTTCGCAAACATAAATATATAAAGTTGATTTCAAATGTGCTGGTTTAGTATTTAATAGAGCTGCTTTCCCTTTTTCAATTGTTATATTATTGCAATAATATTACAGATATTGCAGATATTAAGTAGTTTAAGAGTTTAGGAAAACAGACTTCATTGCGTCATCATGGGAGTGGGCGGTTGATGGAGCGCTTCTCTAATTCTCCGATTGGAGCATTTCTCTTTAGGATCATGGGAAGTGGAGTTCTTCACCAGGAGTTCTGCTATTATATACAGTATTTTAAAAGTAAAGTTGAAATTACATGGACTGATGGCATCAACAGAAGCATATACCATCAATTAACAATCGCGGAGATCATGGTAGCACTGTTAATAAGTTATCGTTAATAATAACAATTCACAATTCATCTATGTAAAAACATTATGGGATTTATACTTCGGAACTAGACTGCTGTGCTCTAATGTAATAAATGGTGAATGTGGTAACTACAGAAACTTCTGAGAAGATAACACCTTGCAAATGTAAGTTATATGCTTTAGCATTACCCCAAACTGTGTGAAAATGTACATTATTTTAGATATTAGTGTTTCACCAAGGTTGACTAACGCACAAATGGCAACACGTTGAGTGCGTCTGAAATGTCACTTCAGTCAGCTTATAACCTTTAAGGACTGTATTTGATGAGGTATGAGGATTCATAGTGCATAGTGTAGTGCGTCATTTGAGACACAGCAACATAAATTGCAAGTTCACAACCAGTAAAGCTTTGCAGTCTAAAATGAATGTCCTGATAACCTACAAAACTCGAAAGAAGCCACTGTAATTGAGTTTAGTCAGTATAATTATTTTATTGCCGTATCTATAAACTCTGTATATATATATTCTCTACACTATAGAAATGAGGCAATTTGTTTGGAAAATTCTCAAGATTCTTTTTATTTGACAGACTGTAGAGTGATGCAACACTGATTTACACACACTTACAGAGCACAAACTCTAGCTAAGAGGAAGGGGTGTCAGCTTTCACAGTGCAGCTTCCAAAAATAGCCCCCACCAATCAGAGTGATGACTTCTCTGAGCAGAGGAAAGCTCTCATGATAATCTTTCAATTCAAAAGGAAGATAAGACTGTATGTACTGTAAAAGAAGACCAGACTCAAAGTGGATGAAGGGGGTAAATAGAGAAGGTAACACTCAAATTATTTTTGGATCAGTTTCGCCCTAATGCTTCCTAATAAGGACATCTCGCAGGTAATCCCGGAATCAACACAAACACAAACTCTTACTTGCCCCTCTGGGGTATGACTAGCAGATGAAAATAATGCTTTTTGAGAATGCCTTCATTTTTAGACAAGGCAAAGTATACAACCACTGGTCCCATTTAGTAACTCTGGGAATAATTGCTCTTTCTCTCTGGAGCGACTCCAGCCTTTGTTCTTGATGCGCCACACGTGGAATGGGGACTCAAGTTGCAACAATCTAAAACCACCTGATTAAAATGTGCATATCTTAGTAGAACTGATGCATGTCCCTATTAAACAAATCAGTGGAGGTATGCAAATTGTCTTGAATGGCATTCTATATCATGTTTCATTCTCATGTTTTTTTCCAGAGTTAAGGCACCAATGATAATTTCATCCCCTCCTGGTTGAGGGCAACAGTCATGTGTTCTGCAGTGTTTCAAGCATGCGCACATCTCTGACCTACAATACATACACTGATCAGCCACAACATTAAAACCACCTGCCTAATATTGTGTAGGTCCCCCTCGTGCCGTCAATACAGCGCCAACCTGCATCTCAGAATAGCTTTCTGAGATTATATTCTTCTCACCACAATTGTACAGAGCGGTTATCTGAGTTACGGTAGACTTTGGCAGACTTTGAAAATCCCAGGAGATCAGCAGTTACAGAAATACTTAAACCAGCCCATCTGGCACCAACAATCATACCACGGTCCAAATCACTGAGATCACATTAACTGAAGCTCCTGACCCGTATCTGGATGATTTTATGCACTGCTGCCACACGATTGGCTGATTAGATGATCAGATGGATGATTGTTGGTGCCAGATGGGCTGATTTGAGTATTTCTGTAACTGCTGATCTTCTGGGATTTTCACACACAACAGTCACTAGAATTTACTCAGAATGGTACCAAAAACAAAAATCATCCAATGAGGGCAGTTCTGTGGATGGAAATGCCTTGTTGATGAGAGAGGTCAATGGAGAATGGCCTGACTGGTCTATAGTAACTCAGATAACCACTCTGTACAATTGTTGTGAGAAGAATAGTACCTCTAAGTACTATTCTGAGATACGGGTTTGTGATGTTTTGGCGGCACAAGGGGGACCTTCACAATATTAGGCAGGTGGTTTAAATGTTGTGGCTGATCGGTGTAGTTCTGTATTTTCAATATCTGTCCCATTACACTTGTGTCTTAGATACACTGTAATTAACCTTGTGTGACCCCGCATTCAGAGTGGACGTTGTATTTTAGCTTTGCTATAGGTAACGCACAATTTAATTTAATTTAATTTAAACCGACTGATCTCAGTTCAGGAGACGTTCAACACACGAGTCATGTGACGTAGTTTGTCTTTGGGAAAAACGCCAACAGAACTGCATCTGGTAAGAAACCAAATCATGCGTTTACATCGAAACCTGTTTGAGTCAAAAGATTAGAGTCTCTAGTTTCATCCTGTATGCCATTTGTAAACTTTGAGTGATTTATCGTACGTGGACTATATGCTCACTTTCTTTTTAAATATCCTATATTCACTGAACATTATCTAACTGAGAATCAATGGGTTCATCCAAATGCTGGATGATTTTGCTTCCAGAGGCTGTATACAGAGTTAGGATGGAAATAAGTTGCATTTTGAACTGTTCTGATACCAGTGAAGAGAGACAGCACACTGGAGGTGAAGTCATTTAGTACATAGGGAGCAAGGGAGCATCCTATAGCTCTCTATGCAGTGAAGTGCATTCAATCCAAACTTCCCATCTAAAGTTCAGTTTCAGGCTGCAGATGATGTTTGGATCACTCAACATGTTTGGCAGACATGGGACTATGATAATCAGCACATATATTCAGAATTGATCATGTATCCTTTTATTTTAACATGGGTTGCAGTGATTGGACGATGCTGGCCATTACTTTGAATCAGAATTAATTATGCTAATTTCTGATGTAATTTCCATTTACGCATTTGGCAGACGCTTTTATCCAAAGTGACTTACAGTGCACTTATTACAGGGACAATCCCCCCGGAGCAACCTGGAGTTAAGAGTCTTGCTCAAGGACACAATGGTGGTGGCTGTGGGGATCGAACCGGCAACCTTCTGCTTACCAGTTCTGTGCTTTAGCCCACTATGCCACCACCCCTCCTAGATTGGTACAATTTAAAATTTCACAACTTAGTGAAAAATAAACTCACCCAAAAATATTCCAAACCCAGATGATTTTCATTCTTCCTTGGAACACAAAAGGAAATGTTAGGCAGAATGTTAGTCTCAGTAGCCATTCACTTTAATTGCATCTTTTTGTCATTCTGCCTAACCTCTCATTTTGTGTTCCACAGAACGGAAGAAAGAAAGTCATATGGGTTTGAAACAACATGAGGGTTCATCACTGAGTTTCTACTCAGAGGTAAATTGGAATCTGATTGTACAGAAATGATTCAATGTAATCTTCAAAACTGGACCTGAAAATAATTTCATCTTATGTTGAAGCACACAGTACGTTATCTCACCAAAACTTCATTAACCACCTCATACTAACATCAGTAATGTATAGGACCTCATGAATAGTTCTACCGTACACAACACATGCACTGAAAAGCACTTACAATAACACAGAATAGAATCAAACAGCATAGCCCAAAATCATGGCCACTCCTCAGCTGCATAGATTTCTCTCCTTTTCTCATTTATAGCACATGTGGGAGCTTACCGTGTACTTTGAGAGAGCGCACTGGTTCATAAATTATTTCTGAATTATTAATTATTGTGCATATTGCTCATTATTTCACCCCGTTTGCAGCCCTCGGCAATTCTCATCTCAGCCTTGTAAAAAAAAGAAGGTAAATACGAGATTGGGGTTTAAATGAGAACTCGCATTCAGGTTGGTCATGTGACTAATTCAAGACTAATTCATAGGCAGCCTAGACCTGGCTGTGGGCGAAAAACTATGAACGTATTGATTTTATTGAACGGAATGCCATGACTGTATAAAAGGCAGCCAGCCAGAGAGTCTTACTACATGGTTTATTCGTCACACCATTGCAACCTGCTCTAAAAACCAATGGATTTCAGACCAGTCTGTCATAAAAACAAGATTGATGAGTCTTTTGTTTTAAACCAGGCGCTCCCTTTACAGAGTGCATAAACAGGGTTAAATGAGATACATACAGGCACTGCTTTGGGCTTGACCTTGGATGCAAAGGGCAGCTTAATGATACTGTTGTCTTGTAGTATTAAAAATTCACTATCAACATACAGTAAAGCAACTGTATCTGCTTTTATTGCAAAAAATACATTCTACATTTTACAAATGGATAATATTAAAGGAATATTCCGGGTTCAATACAAGTTATGACCAATTGTCAGCATTTGTGGCGTAATGTTGATTACTACAATAAATTATTATGACTCGGATTTCGAAAAGCAGTGAGGCACTTACAATGGAAGTAAATGGGGCCTTCATTTTTGGAGGGTTTGAAAAGCAGAAATGTAAGGTTTATTATTTGATCAAAGCACTTTCATTACTTCTTCTGTTAAAACTGTGCATTAATTGAGCTGTAAAGATGTTTAAATCCTAGTTTTAGGGTTTGTGGCATTGTCGTTGTACAATTGGACATAACTTTACACAGAAAAGGTTATTTGGCAATTTTATCACACTAAAATCCTCCTGACATGAATATTGTTTATGTCTTGTGGCTATACTTTTGAAACTGTGAGTATTTCAATGTTTGCCGATTGGCCCCATTGACTTCCATTGTCTCTCAAACACAGATTATTATTTTTTTTACTAACAGGAGGGACGAGTCTAAATTAATTATTGTGGTAATCAAAATTATGCCACAAATGCTGTAGACTGATCTCAACTTGCATTGAACATGCAAAAGCCCCTCTTTCAGTCTATATACCACTAAAGGTGTAGAAAATGACCTCAAGTCCTACTTGACTCAAGTCTGTGCCACTCAATCAGACCACAGAGGCTGAGTAACATAGCATCTGATGTTTTCCTGTCACACGTGGCTATCAGGCACATGTACTACTTTTTCACCAAGACACTGTGACCATGAAGCAGCATTGTCACCAAGAGCTCCTCTCTGTTCCTCAGAGGAATCATTTGCTTGCATAAATCATAAAAGATCAAACAGCGATTCTTGCATTGCATTATTTCCTGAACATGACGGATGCATATGCATGCACCAGACTTTACACATTAAAACAGTGTAACACGTTTAGAAATCATTGTGCATCGTGGTTGCAACTGCTATCAGAGCCTTCTGGCTTGAAAAGACAAAACGGGGTGCATGCATGACTCATTTATATGCGCGTGTACAAAAATTGGCTCGTGAGAGAATATGCATTTCTGCACAGACAATTGAGAAATGGACTGCCGCGCTTTCCTGACTCAAATGCAGTTGGACAGTGCGCCGTTATTTTTGGAAGCAGTGTCCGGTGTGAGAATAGAAGCTACACAGACTGTTACCGGTTACGCGCAATTATAAATTGGACGCGCGTTTACGACCGCGTAGCGCGAGACCCCTTTCCCGCATCCAACTAGGCGTAGCAGCGCAGTAGTGAAGGGCAGAACTCTCCCTCCCCTGTGACTCTTTACCCCCTCACCTGGCATCTCGTCCTCAAAGTCCATATCGTCTTGCCCCTCTTCTTCATTGCTTAGCGATCCGGGCATCTTTAACGTATTACCAGAAAATCACATCCGAGATACAGGAATAAAAGTCCTGAAACTTAACCCTCCGAATCAGGTGAGGATACTTTTCTTAATTTTATTATGGTGAAAATAAAATAAAAGATGGCTGCCCTATTTGTTCAGCTGCCCCCCCAAAAAAATCTCTTCCCCTTTCTCTCCCTCTTCTCTATCCAAATCCTCCAGTCTGAAAATAAGAGACAAAAATGGAACACACATGCCCAGATTGTGACGTCTGGTCGGTTGCCATGGCAATCCATCCCATAGTTTCCCGACACAACTAGTTAGTGGTGTTCTGATGGTCACCGGCTTAACTAGTACTGTGCATTGCTGATGCGCTCGCCCGTCTCGCGGTGGCATCGCGGAATTTGAGGTCATCCAGGGATACATACTGGAGAAAGTTCCCTCACAAACCCTTTCAGCCAGCAAAGCTGCAGTTTGCTTTCCCTCTCCTCAAGCAGTGGCGGCTCTCGAGGGGGGGTCCAGGGGAGAAGCCTGCCCCACCACTCACTTTTACTTTTGTTTCGTTCCAAACAATAGTACAAGAATTGATTTTCTTCATGAAAAGCCCTTTTACAAGACTATTAGTGAAGGGTACATTTATATAGCGCTTTCATGCTGCCTTTAGAGTGTCCACATCAAGAGATACGTCCTTCGAAGGGAGTAGGGCATAGGGATGGTCACTTTCACTTAGCATTCGCCCTTTACAATCTCTCTCTCTCTAGTGTTGTTCCAATACAGAACCCCTTAAAGCAGTGATTTTCAAACTGGGGTCCGGGGATCCCTAGGGTGCCACGAGGGGTTGCTAGGGGGTCTGAGGAAAATTTCAGAGAATGCAGAGAAAGTGTTGATAAATGTAAAACACTATATTTACTTAATTTGACAGAAAATAGCATTTCAGTTTAATCTAAAAGTTTTTCTTTGGGTTTATACATTTAACATTATTCAATTATCAGGTAGAAGGACGCTGCACACACTGTACTACAAAGTAGGCTAAATATTTTGAAAATGTTGGGCCGATACGATAAATATTTTAACAAAAAAGCTACAATCCAGGGGGCCTGGGTAGCTCCTGGAGTTCGCATGTTCAATTCCCAGGGTTTGCTGAGTGACTCAAGTCAGGTCTCCTTGGCAACCAAATTGACCCGGTTGCTAGGGAGGGTACAGTCACATGGGGTAACCTCCTCATGGTCACTATAATGTGGTTCTAGCTTTCGGTGGGTCACGTGGCGAGTTGTGCGTGGATGCCGCAGAGAATAGTGTGAAGCCTCCACACGCGCTATGTCTCCGTGGCAATGCGTTCTACAACCACGGGATAAAATGACGGTCTAAGACGCGGAGGCAACTGAGATTCGTCCTCCGCCACCCGGATTGAGTCACTACGCCACCACGAGGAATTAGAGCCATTGGGAATTGGGCATTTCAAATTGGGGATGAAAAATAAATAGATAAAAAAACTACAATCCAAAACCCATATTTTGCCACTTACCTCATTTTGTCATCAAATCACATCTAAAATTTATTTTATTTTCTGTTTTTTGCCGTTCTAAACGATAAGCCTCACATTTGACATATTATGATAAAATATTACACATTTAAATTATGAATCATTATATTCTACATTTCTTTTTTGGATTTTATTAATTTTGTTTAGTAATTCTTTATACTATGCACAGAAAAATTATCAAAAATGTAATACAATTAAATAAATTTAATTAATTAGCATTTTCATGCTTATTCGATCATAATTATGTAAGTGCCGATATGAAAAACCAATGGTTTATACAAGTGGTTTCCATCAATGGTTTTAAATTGGACGCATAAATACAACGCATCCCTACAGATAATAAATACATGGGTGCAGATATTATTTTAATAATCTTTCTTTTGGCTCTAGTACAATAACTATATAAAAGATCATTAAAATTGCCTTTTAATATCACACTTAATTTTTCTCTTGTCTTTATACACACAAATATAGCAGTTTTTATATATTTTAGGAGGGAGTCCCACGCAAGGTGATTGTCATATTTGGGGGTCCTTGACTCCTTGGCATCAAAACGTTTGAGAACCCTGCCTTAGAGGACATAGTTTTGCGTTCCCTCGCAATACATTTACCATGGTTTTACTAAAATAACCATATTTAAACCTTGATATTCTTAGTAAAACCATAGTACTACAGGAAAACAAAAACTACAGTAATAAAAATAATAATTTTGTGGTGATTTTGATTTTACTACAAATGTCATAGTATTTGATACAAGACCACAAGATTAGCCATAGTTAATCTATAGTAATACCATGGTTACTATATGGATTGTCATAGTTACTACAATATTACTATAGTAAAACCATGGTTACATTCAAAAATGTAATAAAACCGTTAGCCTAAACAATCATTTCTCTACAATATTACTACATATAAAAATAAATCCACCAAAATCTACGGTAATTAGGTTACATTTGCTAGTAAATGATTTAGGTATCATTAACGATGAACAAACTATTTTTGTTTATAGAAAAAATTCATTGTTAATGTTAATAATAGTACTTATGTTAACATTTATTTTAAAAATTCATGTTGAAATTAAACAAGATTAATACATGCCGTAAAAGTTTTATTCATTGATGTTAACAAATGGAACATTATTTTTAAGCGTTACCACAATATTACTATAGTAAAACCATAATTAAACTGGTATTTGCTTGGTAAAACCATGATTCCCTTAAATTTATGAGCTGAAATTGTATTATCATAGTTTTTTCTTCATGTATTGTCATTATTATTTCACTACAACTATCATGGTTACAAAATGGTTACTATAATAAACCTATGGCAAATTTATTGTGAGGGAGAGCAAAAGTGTTTCAGAAAAATATTCCCACCCTGTCCTCTTAGAGGCTACATATTCCAAACTCATGAGACTTTCTTTTGGAAAAACAAAAAGGATGTTTGGCAGGACATTAAAGCTGACAGCCTCTCCCTAACATTCAAACATTATCTTTTATGATCATCGGATGAAAAAGGAATACAAGTTTGAATCAACATGAGGGCTAATAAATTATGCCAATTTTCTATTTGGGGGTGAACGATCCCTTATAAAACGAGCCCAGGCAGCTGTTATTTGAGTGATAAGTAAAATGTTATTCCTTTAGGAGTGACACAGTAATTGTATTTTTTTCCTTTTAATCCATTTCCATAAAAAACAAAAAAAGGTCTTGTGAACCCGCGAATCACGAGCCGTTGTCAAGGATACGCCAGCGACATGCTCTAATATCACACGAGACAAAGACATTTAAAAGAGGAGCCTCAGGGGAAACAAAAAAAGCACCCAGAGCAAAAATTTACACTGAAAATCATAAAGACATAACAATTTCCCCCCAATAAACGAAGTCGCTGAACCCTTTTGAGAAAGGACAAACTTTACAGTTGCTATGGAAATCATTGTTCCCCTCTAAGTGATGGTAGATTGGACCGTATAGCTCTTCTGCAGTAATAGGAATTAAATGAGTACTGTTGCTCAGCAGATTAAAAAAAAACATCCATTTGATTCGTAATTGTGATTTTGTCCTGCTCTTTTGTTTTTCTTCAGAGCAAGAGGTTCAATGTCATGATGCACTACCTCAAATGAATGACCCAGAAATAAGCAGGAATTTATTTCTTTTGAAAATTTTATTGAATTTACAAAAGTACGGCATGGATTTAATCTTCATCGTCTTCCTCCTCCTCGTCCTGGTTGATCTGGAAGTAGCGCAGTTCATAACTCTCCTTGGTGTTCGCTACCACACGCAGCCAGTCACGCAGGTTGTTCTTCTTGAGGTACTTCTTGGTAAGGTACTTCAGGTACCTGCAGACAAAATAAATGCTTCAGTTTGCATCATTTCATATTATTGAAATCTGCATGACTCAAGTAACTTATTACATGATTGCATTTCAAATGTGACAGTATGGGCATAGTTCATGAACATCGCCAGCGTATGACAATTATTATATTAATATTATATAAATGTATCATATTGTACATTCAGTGAGGAGTAGATTACTTCTGAATTGTAATCCTTTGGATTACATTAAAGTAATCCAAAATTTACTCCTGACCTGATTCTTGTTTATTTACTATGTTAAATACATTTAAGTAGGTATCATTTTGACAATGCGAGATGACATGCACGTTCTTACCGATTATGCTTAAGCCGACAATGCATGTGGTCATGTGTTCCTTTATCGACATTAAAGGTCATAAAATGCTTACGAATAACCTGATTGACAGGAAGATATTTACCCATTACGCAGATTTTGCATGTCTATAACACCTTACCAGCTCATCCAATGTGCACACGTGATGAGCGCATGTCTCTTCACTGTTTGACGCGGGTTTCCTGCCTTGTCAGATTTTTTTTTAATAAGATAATTTTAAAAATGACTCCGTGTATTGGTGTGCATGTAAACAGGCTCAGTGTTGCTTACATTTTTATTTATTTTTTAAACATACTGGATCAAATTAGGGATGCGCAAATACCACTTTTTCTCTTCTGATCCGATTCTGATATCGGAAATCTCAGTATCGGCCAATCAACAATCAGTTTATTATACATTATTGTGTGGAACTAACTGAGAGTACTCTTTAATATGTAAAGAAACACAAACCTCTACACATTTTTGCCTTTATGTTTCAACTTACATCTGGACTTTTAAAGGATTCAGATCTATTTTCTGTCAGTCCAATTTTCATTCACACAGTTATGTTTTGTAACCCATTCAATTTAAATAGTTATAAATTGTAAACAAATACTAATGATAATAATAAATTGTTATTAATATTAGTGACTTGTAATTTTAATTACAACAATAATACATTTAAATCGTGCACTTTTTAAACCCTCACGCTTTTATTTTGACATTCTAAAATCTCCAGGACGTCCTGTATGTGTTTGTATGCAGGCAAATTCACAGTAATTTAATTAGCTTCTTACTCCAATTCTGGTCAAAAGCTCCTCAGGTGCCGTTCTAAATGTATATTATAAGTGAACCTAACTATTGAGCATCTACATCTGTGAGGCTGTTCTTGAGTAGCGCTCAAATGTTGTGCACCGGCGTAAGGCTAAAAATAGATGAGTGCATCACCAGCCTGTGCATGAGTCTGTGTCAACAGAGAAGAAACGTTCGCTAACGCACTGGCGCTGCACATACTATATATTTACTTATTTAACAGTCTTTTGTGATTCACATATTACAATTTACAGCCTTTACCCACTTAACATGTTATCACATAATCCATTACGAGCATTTTTAAATTTAATTTTATCTAATTACAAGTACTTTGTTTTTGTAATCCGATTACATAATCCAGGTAACATGCAATCCATCACAACCCAGCTCTGTTTACATTGATTATTTGATGTGGTACAGATTTGATAGCCCCTTCCAATGACAGTTACATATTACAATTATTTTACAAAACATATGTGCAAGCTTAGCAAGTGACTGATTTGTATTCACTCCATTTGGTACGAAGAAACATCTTTCAAACAGGAAAATTATATTTTGGGGAAAGACCCTCAAATTCTAAAACACAGTTTCTTTTCAAGTGTAATGCTCTGAGAAAACATCTTGCTTAACATAATATATAATCATATATTTCAAAACTTGCTCAATAGTGCAATATTCAAAATTCAAACCTTTTATTAATATTTTATAAAAGCCTTGCATGAAACTTGACAAAAGCAGTCACAGTTACACTTAAGACCAAAGTAACATCTTAATTTCAATCTAACCTATAAAACAATTAAAAAAGGCCCATAATGAAAGCAAATTAATGAGAAGCATTTATATGCCAACCAATAATTTACTGTGAAATACAATAAAGGTATAATCATAAAAGGGATATTAAAGCAAAAAGTGGGTTGATTTCCATGTGTTAAATAATAAAACAGCACTACTGAAACAAAATCCTGTTCCAGTAAACACGGCAGGAATTCAACATCCTGCTGCATCTAAATCGATCAATGATTGCATGATTATGGTCTACACATTTCATTGCCAAAATGCAAGCACATTCCACGTCTCTTACCATTAAACACCACAAACTCACAACTCGACCGTTAAGCACACTACTGTATCCCAAACTTTCAATCAACATCGTCATTTACATGCATGCTACAGTCCAACGTTTACACAAAAGAAATCAGCTCTATTGAAAATACTAAGTTTTGAAATCAAAGTAATACATTTATGTTTGAGATGAGAACATTTTATTATGTCCAAGTGATATTCAACAGTCACCAAATAGTGATGTCACATTGCTATGAAATGTTCAAATGGATGCAGATTTCAAACGAATGTTCACCAAACGTGATTTTTTACTGCTTAATTAACTTATTTTAAATGAGCTTATACAACAATAATTTTTCATTTGGTCTTAATTTCATTGTATGCAATCCATCTATGTTCACATAATCTAATTGTGTTGGGACTATGGGAATAATTTGTTGCATCAATGTAATGCTGAATCCGGGCAGGATATTTCCAGTTCCCAGCATGGCTTGCATGGGACTGGATTAAAGTTCAAATAACTTTCGAACCTTGCTAGCAAAAAACACATTAGCATATCTCATGCACGCACACACCATTAAAACCACCTGCCTAATATTGAGCACACTAAACTATCACTAAAATGCAGAATGAGGTGTTATTGTTTGCAAGCGTTTTCATGGAGGGTTTCATGAAGTGGTGTTGCCGTTCTGATACGACTCATGAACGCAGCTTCACTATTTCGTGTTAAAAAATTTTACGCAATTAATCGCATGCCCACTGACCATAATAAGGAAGATTCCTGAGAAATGCATGCTTGTAGTATCTCCTGTTTACTCCAGAGGGCAGTAAGTGAAACTTAAGCTGTATGAGCAACGCGCAGTTTTTAAATATATATTCTGTTTTATACAGTGAAGAAAATGCTTCAGTAGGCAGAACACCACAAACATGTTACGTTCAAAACACTTGGAGCACAAATTTGAACTAAGGGATCTCAAGATGCGTTTAAAGATTGAGTATTAAACTATATTTAACTTGACACAGTGACCTAAACATTTTATGTTTATGACGCAACACACCCGAGACTTCTAACGCAGGCGTAAATTGACGGGTCCTTAAACAAGCCCTCATAATAAATCTCCAACTGATTGACAAATTCACTTGTGTAATGGATTGCTGTGAACTGTGTGCCAATGATTGATTTATGATCAATAATATGGTAGTAAACAATACATTGTATCCTAAAGCCACTTTTTGTATGGTCTTATCAATGATGAACTCTTCTGCTACAGGAATGTAAAGCATTTTAATGATCTGAATATTTTTTACATATATATTTTTTTATATTTAAAGACTAATATATATATATATAACTATATATAATTATATATTGATATAAATATGCATAATCATTATATATTGAGTTATTGTTATATGAGGGGATTAATCGGGAAACCGTGTAATTAATTAGATTAAAAATTGTAATCGATTGACAGCCCTAACATACATGTATAATGGCAACAGATCAAATTTAAGTTACATGTCAATTTATTTAGGTTTTTGCATCGAAATATTTGAGTAGAGCCTACATTTTAATTTAATATCAAAAACTCAATTGAATTAAACTAACACATTTTTTAAGTGCACTTATGATTCAATAGAATAACATTCTGTAGAAAAAAGAAAAGAAAAAAAAAAATCATACGGACAGATTTATATACATAAAAAAAAAAAATGTATTGCCAAAAACTACCTACTCGAATTCAAATGCAATTTAGTTAAAAGTCTTTAATCAATATCAAAATTACCAGCACGGATAAACTTTGGTTATCACCACTTCTCTACTTCATATCCAATAACAATAATTTATGCTGGCATTTTCACTATTTTAAAGGGTTACCAAGAAGGCTCATTTTTGTGCTCTGTTTCACTGGCCGATACAATAGTGATCTCAGGTTTTAGGCAGACATATCAGCCTGGATGTAGCAACATACAAAAGCTTTTGGTTATCAATGCCTTAATACAACAACATTTTCACAGGCATATACAGGATCTCACAAAAGTGCACCCCTCACATTTTTGTAAATATTTGATTATATCTTTTCATGTGACAACATTGAAGAAATGACACTTTGCTACAATGTAAAGTAGTGAGTGTACAGCTTTTATAACCGTGTAAATTTTGCTGTCCCCTCAAAATAACTCAACACACAGCCATTAATGTCTGAACCTCTGGCAACAAAAGGGAGTACACCCATAAGTGAAAATGTCCAAATTGGGCCCAAAGTGTCAATATTTTGAGCGGCCACCATTAGCAAGGCAGTGGTCGTCTTGGAGGTGTGTTTGGGGTCGTTATCATGCTGGAATACTGCCCTGCGGCCCAGTCTCCGTATGTATGACAGTACATGTTCACACAGTTCCCTCAATGAACTGTAGCTCCCCAGTGCCGGCAGCACTCATGCAGCCCCAGACCATGACACTCCCACCACCATGCTTGACTGTAGGCAAAACACATTTGTCTTTGTACTCCTCACCTGGTTTTCACCACACACGCTTGACACCATCTGAACCAAATACGTTTATCTTGGTCTCATCAGACCACAGGTTATGGTTCCAGTAATCCATGTCCTTAGTCTGCTTGTCTTCAGCAAACTGTTTGCAGGCTTTCTTGTGCATCATCTTTAGAAGAGGCTTCCTTCTGAGACGACAGCCATGCAGACCAATTTGATGCAGTGTGCGGCGTATGGTCTGAGCACTGACAGGCTGACCACCCACCCCTTCAACCTCTGCAGCAATGCTGGCAGCACTCATATGTCTATTTCCCAAAGACAACCTCTGGATATGACGCTGAGCACATGCACTCAACTTCTGTTCTGAGTGAAACCTGACCTGTTAAACCTCTGTATGGTCTTAGCCACCATGCTGCAGCTCAGGGTCAGGGTCTTGGCAATCTTCTTATAGCCTAGGCCATCTTTATTTAGAGAAACAATTCCTTTTTTTCAGATCCTCAGTTGATCTATCAGAGTTCTTTGCCATGAGGTGCCATGTTGAACTTCCAGTGACCAGTTTGAGGGAGTGTGAGAGCGATGACACCAAATTTAACACACTGGCTCCCCATTCACACCTGAGACCTTGTAACATTAACGAGTCACATGACACCAGGGAGGGAAAATGGCTAATCGGGCCCAATTTGGACATTTCCACTTAGGGGTGTACTCACTTTTGTTTCGAGAGGTTTAGAAATTAATGAATGCGTGTTGAGTTATTTTGAGGGGACAGCAACACTGTTATACAAGCTGTACACTCACTAATTTACATTGAATTTTCCGTGTTTTATGAAAAAAACGCTTCCCCGCCAAACACGGAATTTTCCGGGTTTCCGTGTTTTAGGTGTTATACGGTAAGGAAGACCCCTGCGCATGTTTTGAAAGAGTATGCAACTCTTTGATCAAAGAAACAGACTGCGATCGTCTCAAACATGAAGAAGTGGAGTATGAGAAGCTCAAAATATCAGACATAAACATGCCTTTTTCTCAGCTTTTTGTCTGAAATGTTGTTTTTTGACAAAACCTACCTCTGTTCAAGTCGCAATAAAAAAAGAACATATGAAGATAAAATAAAATCATTTTTTTTGCCTAAAAGCAGAGGCCCAGATCTTTATTTTGATATATAGCATCTTCATATATTCATGGAAGAAAATATTCTACAGGCCATTAAAGTTTAGCGAAAATCGTCAAAAACCCTGGCAGTGGCTGGCAACTTTTTTTTTTAAAACGCTGGCGGGGAAAGAGTTAATGTTGAAGTGCTTAAAATCCGTATGTACCTCTGAAAAGCATCACATGAACAAAGCCTAATTATACATTATCCTTAACACATTAGTCAACTAGTAGTTTAAACAACAGAGTAGTCGATAATGAAAACTGGTCGTTTTGCACATCCCTAACATGATCACATTATATTGAAAAACTATGTGTGCCACCATGCAAAGTGTGAGAAAATAGATCTCAAATGGAGTTTACCAGCTCTCAAATGGAGATGCATTGAAAATTGTGACAATAAAAGCAGTTGACCATACAAGTCTTATGATGCACATTTCAGATTTTGCTGGCTGGTTAAAACTGCACTGAAATTGTCAGTTCCAGTTTATGTAACTTTTAAAACCTTATATCTTTAATATTACTAAAAGGCACTATCACAATTATGAAATTTGTCTAACTATTTGTCAAAACATTAAACAACGATAAAATTGTCTGATTTAGGGCTTTCAATATAATGATGATTAATTGTCATACAAATTGTGCTTCAGCTGCGCATCAAAAGTGGTTAATCTTCATGAGCGGCTCTGAGGGCGATCTATGGGTGCTTAATTTCATTATTTGTGGTATAAAATGTGATTGGAATTTGAAATGCACAATAAAATAGCAAATAATAGTGGTTCAATCAAATAATCGCGATCGTGTCCTTTACTTAACTATTTTGAATGTTAGAAAATTACATAATTTTCAACACAATAGTCATGGAGTAATACAAATTATGAAACTGCAATAATGTAGCCTAACCGTATGCAGCCCTTCACAAGCATTTTACTTGTGAAAGTGGATCTCCAACATCAGACCTACCTCTTGGAGAAGGGGACCTCTGATGACACTGTGATTTTGCTCTTGCTCCTTTCAATGGAGACCACACCACCACCCAAGTTACCAGCTTTTCCATTTACTTTGATGCGCTCCTGAAGGAACTGCTCCTGTGAGTAGAAGTGTAGATATGCCCATCAGATCATATTGAAGCACAAATGCAAGTCATGAAACATCCACCAAATCCTTTATTAACAATTTACAGGTAGATATTCAATTTCAATTTCAAATTTGCTTTATTAGCATGACTGTGTAACACAATGTTGCCAAAGCATCAACATATTATATATAAATAATAAAACAAACAGACAAACAAACAAAACATATATGTATAAATCATGTCACATGTAGCATTGTATATAGATGGATAAATAAATATACACACACTGCATAAATAAATACATTGGGTCATTCTAGAGAATTAGCTGTCTCTGGCGTTGTGAATAGCTAGCACATATTTAGCCGCTAGTGCAGCTGTATTATCATCTTCTCCGAGTAAGAAGGACATTTTTTCAGTGTCACTCAGTTCATAGAATGATGGGATCAAGGCTTCAAATTTGTATACTGAAGTATTATAGCATAATACCGAACAGGATGATAAATTCAATTAAAAAAAAATACACAGGTAACAAACAGAAATAATAAATAAGGAAAGTTCAGCTCTGCTTGAGAATATCAGGTTTACTTGCTACTAAATGCCTGGCAAAAAAATTAAATAAACTTTAAAACAGGGTGATAACAATATGTGCACCTTGACTCCAAGAAGTTGCATTAAGCAGTCTGATTTGATTTAAGAATTGCTTTCCATTTGTTTATGCAATATGCATCAGATGGTTAGTGAAGATTTTAGGCAATACCTCAGCATGCCATCTGAGGTTGAGATGAATGCTTTGTATTTAGGTATGTACTGTATATACACCCAAAATCATTAAGCATTTAAATAAGCATTAACTCTTACAAAGTTAGCAGCATCCATGATCCCATCCTCTACGGGGTGGGTGCAGTCCAGGGTGAATTTTAGGACCTGCTTTTTCTTCTTCCCACCCTTGGTCATCTGCTTTTTCTGTAAAACACAATTAGAACCATCATGTGGAATCAATATCAATCAGCGTTTACATACATTCATCACTTTTAACATTGTGATTTCATGTAAGAAAAAAAGTCTGCTTCCAGCATGTTCATGAGATCAGAACAGAAACAATTAGACAAGGTGACCTGCTCCATCATTTTAAGTCACACTGACCCTTCAAAACTCATCGAGTTGATTGCAATAATTACAACATTTTAAGTCTGAACCAAAATATTAATTACTGTATTCCAGCAACGGTATGGAGTAGCAACAGTGATATCATTCGAAAAATACGATTATTATCATTTCTTTACTGCATAAAACTCAAAGTCAAAAGTCACTAAAAATTATAGAGCAGATCACATACAACGACCTAACGTAGCACCGATTTAATGCCAATAAACGGTGATAAAAATTTACAATTCATTGTTCAGCTCTTACCCAAGTGCCTACATGACTCAAACATAAACAAGGTACAAAACCTAATGTTGACTACAAAAATCACATTTATCAATAAATATATATATTAGAAGGACGATTTAAAAACATGCATTATTTCAGCAGAGACTCTTAGCTATTAGAAAAGCTAATCGGCTAACTGCAGTGATGCAGTGCTACAACGTGGTTGCCTCAAGTAGGCCTCACTCCAGACCTGCCATAAACAAACGCGTTTAAAAACAATACTAATGCACAAACTCGTTCGTTTAATCACTCTACTAAAAAGGTTCATTGTTCGGATTTAATCTGCATTCGTTTCAGTGCGTCCAAAAGGACGTGACACGATGTATTGGTCGTTTTTCAGAAATGTGCTCGTACTCACAAGCGGAGCCATGGCCGACAGTTTGGCAGAAAGGAAGTTTGAGAGGAGCGCATGCGCATTGAAAACTGCCCGTTATAATCTATTTCAGATGTAATCGATAGAATCCGTTACTCGAAGATCGATTCACAGTATAAATGTACAGAATCTAATGAGTGACGCTTTTGAGTGGATTAAATGGATGTGCCTATATTAGAATAGAAAGTAAACATAGATTAATTGGGATTATCGTGGAGAATAATGATAATGAATACACTGAATAGGCCTGTGTAAACTGCAAAAAAAAAGAAAGTTGAAGTTGAATGTCCAAATGTCTTGATGCCTAGATGTAAAAACTTCTGTTATTTTGTAATAATAATAATAATAATAATAAATATTTGTATTGTTATTATTATTATTATACACCCAATGCCCTTGTAACCCATTATTTAATTCCAAATGTTTCACTGTTTTATGTTTAAAGGGGGTCATTAGATCCTTAGACCTTTTGATTTACACATCACATGTATACACCATTAATTGTATCATGCACTGCTCTGTTAAACAATATACAGAAAATTGCAGTGTACAGAATATAGCACATGCTCATAGCTCATAATTATGTCCATCAAATTGAATTGTGTAATCTTTCACAAAATAAATGTGTGTGTATATATATATATATATATATATATATATATATATATATATATATATATATATATATATATATATATTATAGATTTTCCTGTAATTTACCTGGTTGCATGTGTGAACGGGGCTATTGGCTCACATTGCAACACACTTTGGCCATAGAACAATAACTTAAGAGAACATTAATGTCTCGTAGGGGAAATTATGGTCCTGTGCAAATACTATGGATCCTGACAGGATTCATAGTATTTGGTTTCTCATATTTTCAGGCAACAGTTTAGCCTCTGGCAACCCCATCAGTCTCCCTTCCTATTCAACCCTCCCCTCTATAGTCAGCAGCATGGCATCAGGCTTACTTTGAGCCCTGGCATTGCTGTCATTCCGGTAGACAGTGGTCAAGACTAGCAATAAACAACCAGCCCCTTCTGACAGAAGCCCCTTTTTTCCCCAATTTGGTATGCCCGATCCCCAATGTGCTCTAAGTCCTCGGTTGTGTAGTGACTCGCCTCAATCCAGGTGGTGGAGGTTGAATCTCATTTGCTTCCACGTCTGAGACAGTCAATCCGCACGTCTTATCAGGTGGCTTGTTGAGCGCGTTACCACGGAGACCTAATGCGTGTGGAGGCTTCACGCTAGTCTCCGCGGCTTACACGCACAACTCACCACGTGCCCCACCTAGAGCGAGAACCACATTATGGCGACCACGAGTAGGTTAACCTAATGTGACTCTACCCACCCTAGCAAACAGGCTAATTGGTTGCTGAGGAAGCCTGACTGGTAATTATATTTTCTGTGTGTACAAAAGGAAATAAATGTACATTGTTGTTGGATTTTATGTGTTGTAATTTTTTTCATTCATGGCAGAACGTTGAAAACATCTTTTAAAAAAAACAAAATGTTTGTTGACTGAATTTATGCTACCAAAAATCTGAAATAATTGCCAATTGTCACAGGTAATACCACATGAAGTTAGAATATGTACATTTAAAAACATTTGATAATTCCAGCTGAACTCATTCTCATTATTCTGCAAATAATTGCATCCATTTGAAATGCAGTTAAATACTTAATCCTCTTCTATCTCTACAGATGGCAGGGAGAATGATGATGACCTGTGGGACCCAGACTATGCCAAACTCCATCCCCTCGTCTGTCACCTGTGTCATGAGCAATACCGCCAACAGTGTCTTCTGGATTGCTTTCAAATCTTCTGTGCCAGCTGCCTGCATGGCAGGGCCAATGGCAATCACCTCAATTGCCCACATTTGGAGAGGTCTAAATAAATAGAATTACTGGTCAAAAACAACAAACACTGCATTACAATATGTTTTTTTATTAGCACAAAAGGGAAAAGTACTCATGCAGATTTAATGATTAATCATTGATTGCAACATTTGGATTCATATTTGCACATTTGTCATGATGAAGAGCAAATAAATGTAAAATATTGTGAAAAATGTGGGCAATGTAGATATTGAAAATCCAAGCGTTTTAAGATGTCAGTAGATCTGTACTTGAACCTTCAGCTCAAGTATTGTGGGAGTAAAGAAATTGAAACCATGACAGAAGCATTCAATCAGAACCAGTCACTGTGGACACAAGCCAAGTTCCTCTGTAATGGTTACATTTGTGTCTCCAATAATTCAGTTTCCTCAAGCTGGTTATTGGGTTATTTCCAAAGCCTCTTTGGCAAACCTAGATTCCTGTGATCTTACTTGTAAGACCCACCCATTTCACTTTTGTTTATATCAAGTCTTCTGTTTTTAAGAGCTGCCTGAGTTAGTGAGATTTATCCAATGAGGTTCACTGAAATGTGCATTTGTTGTGTCTAAATAGCCCGGTACATTGTAATGCCAGCAGTCTGTGGTTCGCTAGTTAAAAACATACTGCAATAAACCCTATTACCACATATTAAAGGGCTAGTTAGCCTAAAAATGAAAATTCTGTCATTAGGTATTCACCCTCATAATGCCCCAGGAAGAAGAAAAAAGCTGTTGAGCAGAATATTTGCCTTAAGTCACCATTATCTTTCGTTTTAAGGAAAAATTATGCAATGAAAGGGAATGTTGGCTTTCTGTACGTTCAACACACATTGTGTACAACTGAATGTTTATCATTAATTGATTCAGTGTTTTTAAACTTAAAAGCTGGAAATAGGCTAAAATTGGTGCATAGACGCTGGTTTTTCCAAAGTTTGAGAAGTTTGTGGCATCGTGTCTTAATAAAAGAGTTTTGCAAAAATGCAAATGTCCTATCCCGTTGAGACTCTATACAGTGGTGGCGGAGTAGTGGGCTAAAGCACTAAACTGTTAAGCAGAAGATTGTCGGTTCGATCCCCACCGCCAACACCATTGTGTCCTTGAGCATGGCACTTAACTCCAGGTTGCTCCGGGGGGATTGTCCCTGTAGTAAGGGCTCTGTAAGTCGCTTTGGATATAAGCGTCTGCCAAATGCATAAATGTAAATGTATTGGGTTTGAGCACATCTGTATATTACTCTTTTATTTTCAGGGATACGTATTGAATTATTTTGTACTTTTTGCACTTATTGACCGTTAACACAGCAGCATTTGTGAGTTGCAAGCGCTCTACTTGCATGCGCACAAATATACAATCGTGGTGGAAAGCAGTCATAAACATGATTTTGAGGTCACTGTGTCACGATAAACAAAGATTGAACACAAGAATGTGTGCTGTCTGCTGTCGATATGTGTGGTTTGTTCTCTGTGTAAGCAGCGCGTTGCTAGCTGGGGTTTCGCTTATTGCCCCCTTGAGAAAACAGGTGGAACTACAAGCTTCAATTGCTCAGTCTGGGGATATGATTAATTGGGTTAATTTTGGTAATGCATTATTTTTTGTATAAGTAATCGCATTACTAGGCAGCCCTAGTTAAAATATATTTAGATTTTAGTATAAACTTGATAACTAAGTCCTGGTAATTTTGACATCTCTACAAGATGATTAAAACATTCATGGCTTTACTAAAAACATTCAGGGCCTAACCCCCCATAGCCCACCCCTAGCGCCACCCAAGGTCTTGGAACTTCGTTATTATCAACCAATCAGATTTTAGGGGTCTGGTTTACTGTTAGGGTTAGGGCCAAGATTGGGCTTTAACAAATACCAATCATTTGGTTTGCCTCTAATTTTAGTCATAGTTAATGGTTAGGGTTAGGCTTGAGGTCATTGTGGTATGTCCCAAAATATAAATTTGTTACCATATAGTTTATGCCCAGAAACTTACAGTCACTTTAAAGCATTAACTTCTCATTTACACTATGTTCAGTATACTTAACTTACATTCATTATTAATAATCCTGGAAATTGTGAAGATAATAAAAGCATAAGCTTATGAATATAATGTGTGCACCAATTAGAACAGAACTCAAACACTTCAAGTCAACATGAAATCAAAATGGGATGTGAATGCCATTTCATGTTGACTTTAATGTGAATAATGTCAACTTGAAGCAGCTGTATTAGACAATTTGGACAACAGTTGGCCAATGCAGTAAGCAGACTTTGCCTTGTACTAACATTTCTTGTCCTGCAGATGGTGAAGGAGCTGCAGACATCAGCCAGAGAGGCCGTCATTCTGCTGAAGGCCATGCTGGGTGAAGTGCAGACCAATGCAGAGGAGGAGGAAAGTGCTATATTTACATTGTTTAACAGTTTACAAGTGAGGTAGTACACCAGAAGAGAGCGCACTTGGCTGCACTAATGAGCAGCTTCATTAACTTCAGGGATGAATTCTTGAGAAGAAGAAAAAAAAAAAGTGAAGTGACATCTGAACGAACCGATTCGTTAAACTGTTGAATTTTTTATTGTAATAACTTTTCGAATGAATCAATTCAGTAAACTGATTAGGACTTCCCAACACTACAAAGTGAATTGGTGCATTTTATTATTTTAACATTCATTTACATGAAATGTACGAATTAACTGATTCATTAAACTGATTTGGACTCCTCAATGCTACAAATAAGTAAATTGGTGAATTGTTTATTGTAACCAACTCATTTACAACAATTGTCCAAAAGAACCGATTCACTAAACTGATTCGGACATCCCATCGCTACACATAAGTGGATTGGTAAATTGTTTATTGTAACCAATTCATTTTAATGAAATGTCAAGTCAATCAAGTCATTTTATTTGTATAGCGCTTTTCATAACAATTGGACTTGCAGTGCAAATCCAATCGTTAAGGTCCAGTGTTTTTAAAAAAGTAAAAAGAAAATATTATTTTATGTACTTTAAGATTATTTGAAGTCTTTGAAGTTCATCCTGGATTAACAGCAGTAGTTCACATTGATGCATTGTCCTTTGTTAGTTGGCTGATGAAGACTTTTGTTGGCAATTAAATGATAGTCTAAGTATTCCATTTCAAGAGTGTAGTCCATCAATACACAAAGGTGATGCAGGTAGAGATTAATGTGGTGCATCGCAGTTCAACCTGCAGGTCATTTCGTTGAGGTTCGGTGGGGTCCATCCTAAATCCAAGGTTCAGGCAGTGGTATATGAAGAATCCAATGTCTTACATTTGGAATTGGTATTAGTTCATCCTCTGAAGTCTGGCTGGCACTGGCTGTAGTTTGTCATCATCTCTCAGCAACATGTAGCAGTGGAGTCCGACACCAAGCAGGAACGGAGTTGGATCTGGCCGGCTCTGGATTCCGGAAACAAATAGAATAATATTAGTGTTGGTGCCATTCAATTTTATGCAGCATTATAGATCATGATGGATGTTGGTAAATGCATTTGATTCCCCTTTTAGCTGTTTTTATGCATGACGCAACACCACTACTGGACGCTTCTGGTATATGACATGGCGCATTCTAAAATTCGAAACAATTGTTTACTATAAATGTATGCCCATCTATGACTCCGGAGGCTGTTCTAATTTATAACAGAGCGCAACTTGCATATTTTCCATTGAATTTGACCCAGATCGTTATAAAAGGACACAGATTATTTACTCTAGTCTTGTTCATACACAAACTTTGTGTGTAGTGTCTGCCAACTGAACCACATCGACGTGCCCTGTGTTTGATACCTCTGCCATGTCCTAGCTGCAACCAGGCGAGGCACTTCTCGTCCGATGTGTGGACGCTTTTACACTATGGAACAGTGTAGTTAGGCTGCATTCATGTGATATATAATCCTACTGCATCACGTTCAAGTGCTTTGTTGTTGGAAAGAACAAAAAACACGGAGGAGACCAGGGGACCTCTTATTTTGACACTGATGCATAATACTCAGTCAGCCTGTTGGCGATAATTTTATTTTTCTAGCAATACATGCTATTTTCTAGGCGTAAATATGTACAATGTGCATCAAATAGTTGCTGATATCCGTAAATGACTGAAACAGCAAGCACTAACAATTAGCTATATATAGAAAAAGTTATGCAATCTATCATTCACATCTTCCGCCATGTGGAACGTTCAAATTTCCTCCCAGCTTGGGGAAAGGAAATAATCTTAGAGTTTCCCAGTTGTCATTATGACTTGAGGGGTCATTCATATGCAACTTCTGAGTAGGTCATTCGTATTTAAGATAACTCTGATTGCATGTGAAGGCAGCATTAAGTTAATAGCTAGCTAGTTATTCAGGAAGCTTTCTCTCTTTTCTTTGAAATCACCACCATAATTGAATGTTCAATATTGTAATGATGAGGATAAACAGAAGTTTGAACAAAACAACAATCCATTTGTTTAAAGAAACTGCTGTGTTGTTTTCTTTTCCACCAATAAAAAGAAACTTGGAATAGCAGTGCTCAAGCATTTCATGAGTCCTGTGATTTGTTGAGTATTTTTTTTTTCTGTACCCTTCACATTTCCTGGAAGTTGACTATGTCTTCCAGGAATGAAGCTATTTATGTCAGACTGCAATCTAGGACTCCATCTAGTATGTGTGTGTTTACATTAGGGAAATACAAGAGCAAACAAAGGACAAAATATAATAAGACCCCATGGAATAATTAAATGAGCATGGTTTACCTTCCTGTTTTGGCATATTTCTTATTGAAACATGAAATTGGTGCAGGACATACGGAAGGGTTCATCCCTTTTTTTAAACTAAGTGACTTTTCTCACAAGGTGTAAATATCACCTGTTCAATTTGCACTTCAATAGTCTTGTGGAAACACAGAAATCGAAGACTCCATGTGTTGCTGCAGTGGTGTGGAGAGTAACGATAGTGTAACTGTGCTTTTTCCTTGAGGACAATCCGTGTTCGATTCAGTCTTTTGTCCCACTTTTTTCCATCCTGTTTTCTGTCTCCCCAATTATATTTTCTTTAAGGCAGAGTTTTTTTGCATTAAGTGTAAATGGCAACAAAAAGTATCTTCTTTGCACTAAGGGCAAAGGACTGCTGATATTATTTACACACCTAATTACATACTGCAGTTTAGGGGCATCGCTGCAGCATGTTAATTGTGTTTACTTGGAGTTCCACAAACACCCTACCCCTAAACCTAACCCTAACCTTCCCTTACAAAAACTAACCATGGTTTTACTACTATAACCATAGTATCACCATTGTATTTTGTACTAAAATCATAATAATCATATAATTAAACATGGTTACTGTATTAACACCATATTACTGTATTAATAGTATGTTAATAGGATTAAAACAAGTGCCTTCCTCCAAAAAACACAATACATAATTAATACAATATTACTAAGTAAAATCATGGTTAAATTTACATAGACCAAACCTTTCTCATAACTCCCCAACATTCACAGTGACCAAATCACTGCAAGGAATTCAAGCTTTACATTCATTTTTATTTATTATTATAAGTAGTTCATCAGTAGTTATTATATAAATATTGGGTTGATAGCCTTTATTTTTTAAATGCAAAATGTGTTGCGTTAACTTGTCTTCACCTAAAATAATTGTGTCCAACAACTCAATGTGATTTAATTTTGACAGACCTACAGTCATTTTCCTTATTATTATTTATTTTTTTATTTGCATTGCAAGGATTTTTGCCTTCAAATTGATATTGTCCGAATTCTGCCATGCACTTTTCACCCAATGAGCAGGTCTGGACAACAGACAACAGGAAGGAGACAGTGGTATTACCCTGGCATGTACTCAGCCACTCATTAAGCTTCTGCCCAGAGAAACATTTATGTAACCCAACCTCACATTTGTCCTGTTATAGCCAGAGTTAGTCCGGTGTCTGTGAGGTGCCAGGAGCTGAGGTGACAATAGGAGGCAGAGGGAGATGGCAGCCAGACTTCCTGGAAAGATCAAGGGAGCAGGGCTCAGAGTTATGCCACAGACTGGACAGCTTCAGAGCCATATTCACAATATAGATGCATAAATGATGACTGTTTTTCAGATCAGTTTAGCTCTTTAACTTGCAGTTGGATTAGTCTAGCCAGAAGAGAACTTGATCCTAGTTCAGCACTTCAGTCATCTGGATGTAGATCTATATGGGCTTAAGGGATAAAGTCTTTATTCATAAAGCATTGTGATGCATCAATGCTGACTAGAATCCATTTTTATGACAAAATGTATATAAACAGGACATACGAAAGAAATGATTCTCATCTTAAATTGGCATTCAACAAATCCATCCTCAGATCTCGTTGCAGCATAATGCTGGTTTGTGTCAAACTCCTGTTGCTGGGTTATGGAATGAACTGATATGGAGTTTTACAAGCACTTTTCCAAGAAACTGAAGGATCGGATCAATGGTGTTGGAATATCTGCATAGTGTGTTGAGATATTTCTCCAAATGGATCAGGGCTGATGAAGTGTAGCTAATTCTAGCTTCAGAAACTCATGCCATGTGTTTTTGTAATTAACCCTCCTGTTATCCTCAAATTTACTAAAATATTTTATCCTTGGGGTCAATTTCCCCTTTCTTGGGGCAATAGGAGACAACAGTGGCTCTATCATTGAAGGCAAACATTGAAGATGTTACCTTTCTCTTCTTTATCGCAAGAAGCTTTTGTTTTTTCCTCACTGTCCCCAACATGGTAACCTTCCTTTTCAGCATTTCCTCACCCAGGGCATCAGATGTGAAATAATTATCACATGTAATGTTATGACCATTCAGTCCTTCAGCCCAGTACTACCCTCATGCCCTGATTTATTTAAGGCGTTCCCAAGGGGATTTACCAGTGTACACCTGCATATTCCAGGCATAGGTGGACTGTGCATCACATACTGCCCATATTTTGATACCGTATTTGGCCGGTTTGCTTGGTATGTATTGTCTGAAGGGACAGCACCCACAAAATGCAACCAGACATTCATCCACAGTGACGTGGGGGCCTGGATTGTAAAGAAAGGGTAATCGCTGGACCCACTTGTCCCATACATCCCGTATTGTGCTCTTGTCGGCCTGCCTTGGTGCTCTGTCATCAAAGTGTATGACGTGGGAGAAAACATGGAATGTCTTTAGGTGGCTGGAATTGCCCTTCCAGTGTCATCATTCCAAAGGCTTGCTGTTGCTTCTCCTTTTGACCTGTACACTCCTGGCAAAATGAGCAACCTAATGTAGGCTTGCAAGTGGGTCACATCCAAGTCTTTACAAATGTCCCCATACATGCGCATCCACTCTAAGATTGTCATCATAAGTAAATCCCTTTCGATTGATGGTGTTACTAAGAGCTCAAATGCTGATTTTATGTCTTGGACATGGCTGACAGCATATATGGTGGGGCGTGGAACCATTTTGATGACATTAGCAGCGCTAAGTCTACCTGTCGTTCAAGTGGGGAGAGGTACCATAATAACTTTCCATTTTTGGAAAGTAACGTGTCTGCTGGTGGTTGAGAGACAACTGGAGGTCAACACTAAGAGTCTCATTCTCATCAGAGGCCTCTTCAACATTCACATTCTCCTCTGTCACTTTCACTGTCAAAGAACTGTGCAAGCCTTTATATATGTTTGCTCCTCACTATGTTGGATGAACTATCAATGTCTCACAAGAATTATGTTTTCCCCTCTCCCACGGTGTGGGAAATATTAAAGTTCTCGTGGGAATTATGTTTACCCCTCCTCCAAGTTATGTGTACTATCAGTGGTTCTCATGTTAGGTATGTTAGGTTAGGGCCCTAATGCAGAAGGATGTTTTTTGAAGATTATAAAATGGCATGTTATAGTGACCTCTGTCATCCAAAACAACCAAAACATATGTATGTAAAATGTTGATATTTCTTATATGTTTTATACAGCCAAAACAGTCTGGGGTCAAATTGACCCCAAAGAACACCGATGCTACAAAATGAGAACAGGACATTGAAAACATATCATCATGTTAATTTTATTTTTACCCAGTTCTCCCCATTAAATTTGGAAAAGACATTAAATAATAAGCAAAAAATATAAATTATGTCAATCATGTATTTATAGATGTTAAACATTTATTGGGGTCAAATTGACCCCAAAGATAATAGGAGGGTTAAATCAGAAAATGGTCTCATAGTATCATGTTATTAGACCTACATTTTTTGTGGCTCCTTGTATGTATCACGGCAGTTTCCAATTGAAACATTAAATTACTTTTATTTACTTTCACACAAATCACGACACAATGCAGCAGTATCTAAACACTTTTAATGTAGCACATGCCTTGGTCAGGTGATACATTTGAAAGTTTTAATCAGGGCCGTAGCTAATAGGGTGAAAGGCAGCAATGATTCTAGGAGCCCACAAGCCCAGGGAGGCCCACAACACATTTTAAACTGTACTTTTTAATATGAAAGGGTAGACAGACCAATATGCAGTCAGGGGGCCCAGAATTCCTCGCTATGGCCCTGGTGTGAATTGCATGGTAGCTCAACTATCAGACCGGGATACGAGTCCTGAAGAGCACGCAAGTCGACACATGAGCCGCAAGTGTCATAGAAGCACCACAAAATGACGAAGTTGTCTGAGCAATTGCATTTTTTCATCTGACATTTAACTCTCTTTTAGCTCCACACAGTGGACATTTCACCTCAAAACTTGAGGGTACATTGAGGCACATACAATGGAAGTGAATGGGGCCAATTTTTGTTTTTTTTTTGGCCCAAATTTTTTTTAATCAATATTATCACTTTCAAATCATGTTGACAGGCATATTGTTTAGATCTTGCTATACTTTTAAAACAGTGAGTATTTTAATGTTTACGGATTGGCCCCATTGACTTGCACTGTAACCCAGAATTTTCCTTTTTTTAAAGAAAGAAATTACTTTTTGGGGGACATTGTAGGATATAATTATGTTTGGTCATATCTCTATGAGTAAATTACCATGACTAAAAGTTTCCATAGCCCATCTTTCTCCTTCTCTTCAGTTTGTGATGTTTGGAATTATTGTGTGACTTTGCATTGTCATGCCATTGAACTCACATCACACGCCTGTACGCCATCTGCTCTTCACATTTTCATAAAAGACTGTATACAGCTACACAGAACACTCAAGGTGACAAGAGATCAGAATGGATTCAGCCATTCCACCACGGCTACCTCCATCTCTCCTCAGAGAGTTTGTGACGCAAGTCCCTGGGACAACTTTCCACATCAGTCATCCCTACCGTTGAAGCCCTCCACCAAACAAACTACCTCCCCTTCTGTACTCTGCCCCCCGTGCCAACAGACAGACTAGTGCGGAGGTCAGGCTTCTCTCACTATTTTTAACAGAATTTCAGAGAAGTGTCTGGGATTCAACTCACTCACACAAAGGCGGTTAGCCATAAGAGCACTTTGTTCCATGCCACTGATGTCACTGCTGGTGCCAAAAATTTTAATTGGGGGGTCGCTTGTCACTTACAGTAGGCTATGAGAACATACAATGATTGAAAGTTAGAACTGCATTGTCCAGACTCACTCGAGGGACTTGAACTGCCACAGTGCATGTATTGTAACAGGGAAGAGAGATTAAAGGAGCTTTGAATCTAAGGTAACTCTCTTTATTCTTGTTGTTTGTTTTGTAACATTAGGAGCTTTTAATAGGATGTTGTGGCTGAAGTTTGGTCATTTTCATGCTCCTAATGATTGAGGTTTTGCTATTGTTGTCATGACTTGCAAACTGTTTTCTGAGGTACTGTTGATTTGTGGATACTGAGGTGGAAGTGTTGCATTTCTGAGCTAGGAAAATTAAAACGGATCAGTGTCTGGGTTTAATTTAGTTCAGAAAAGGACTTGCTGAACTTCAATGTTTTGATGGTTGTTACATGATCTACTAATACTATATTATTATTTTAAAAGATGTTTTTATGAAAGAAACAAACCAAGCGTGTTTATTATTCCGGGTTTCGTATAATTTAAGTTCAATTGACAGCTTTTGTGGCATAATGTTAATTACCACAAGAATTCATTTAGAATATTTCACATTTTTGGAAAATTTGAAAAAGAAAACATCTGGTTTACATTGAGGCAGTGAATGGGGCCAATCTGTAAACGTTAAAATGCTCACTGTTTCAAAAGTATAGCCACAAGACGTAAACAACATACGTGTTAACATGATTTTAGTGTGATAAAATCACTTCATTACCTGTTCTGTGTAAAGATATATCCAATTTTACAAGTTTATTGTCATGACGGCATGTCATGTAAACCATAAAACAACCCTAAAAATGAAGATTTAAAATTTTTAAATCAAATTTTAAATGACGAATTATTGTGTGCACTTTTATTAAATAATAAGCCTTTAAAACCTCCAAAAATTGCTGTTAATTGAACTTAACTAGTATTGAACATGGAATATTCCTTTAAAACTTGGATTAGGTTAAAAAATTCTTGAAACACTCAAAAGATGGCAAACTAAAGCTATGGCACATCTTTATTTTGTCTGTTTTTTGTTTTGTTATGTTTTGTTTTGTCTTATGTCATGTTATGTTATGTTATGTTATGTTATGTTATGCTATGCTATGTTATGCTATGTTATGCTATGTTATGTTATGCTATGTTGTGCTATGCTATGTTGTGCTATGTTATGTTATGCTATGTTATGCTATGCTGTGGTATGCTATGCTATGTTACAGTATGTTATGTTATGTTATGCTATGCTATGCTATGTTATGTTATATTATGCTATCCTATGCTATGCTATGTTAATGTTATGCTATGCTGTGCTATGTTAGGCTATGTTATTTTATGCTATGCAATGCTATGTTATGCTATGCTATGCTACGCTACACTACGTTATGCTATGCTATGTTATGTTATGGCCCTATGTTTTTGCTTTGGTTTTCGGTTTTGTTTGTGCTCTAGCTAATTTGTCTTTATTTATTTGCACACTTATTTACTGATTTGCATATTTTAGGACTGCTGTCCATTTGAGTTTCATTTTATTGTCTTCTATCAGCGGCTTATTCCTTGTATAATCTTACGTGGGCAATAAAATGTATTCTGATTCTGAAAACAATGAGCACGTTTACATACAAATTAGTTAACAATAATATGTGAGGTGCTATAAATTACTTAAAGGAATATTCAGGGTTCAATACAAGTTAAGCTCAGTTGATAGCATAATATTGATTAACACAAAATTATTGGTATTTATTGCTGTGCATGTAAATGTTCTTGATTAGTGGAGTGTTCTTTACAAATTGCATTCCTCATTACAAATCCAACAATCTACTGGTGACAAATATGAAGAGGAGGCATGAGCAGATGATTAAAATTATATTTTCAGAGGTTTTTTTTAAATAGAGAGTTTCCATATGGTCCTCTCTGTCCCATTTCACAGACTGCAGTTCCCTCTGTCTATGTCGTGCCCATCCCCTTCTCTCAGTGACATGTCTCTAGGCCGCAGGCCCACCTTTCATCGATACATCTGCACCAAGGTGCTGCTGGCCGAGGGCAGAGAGTCACCCTTCACTGAGCACTGCCGAAACTTTGAGGAAAGCTACAGGGTGAGAATCAATCCTCATTCATTAATAACTGAAGCCATGTAGTCATTATTCCTCTGCCTGGTGTTTGACTAGAGCAAAAGAGTTGGGTTCTTTTTAGCTATAATGTACAAACCTTTAGTGTTTAGGGAGACCGACTCAATAATGTCATTGACAGTACATCATGAGAGTGGGTGGTCACTGCAGAGCTTTTTTGGTGCACTTTGTTGGCAGTGATCTTATTGGTGGATCGTTCCCTTCAGGATGCTGGGTAGTGTAGTTCTTCACCAGAAAGTCTGCTACTAGACAAATTCTTTTTGGATGGCTTCAACAAAAGCATATACCATCGATTAACAACATCGCAGCTCACTATAGTCTGTCTTTATAGGCTTATTAGTTATCGTTAAAGGATTAGTTAACCCAAAAATAAAAATTCAGTCACCTGTTTTAGCTTAAACGCCCCAATGTGATGAAGATGCTGGGTTAAATGTTGCTCTCTTACCCTATCATGAAGGGGCACAGGAGATCAACAGTCAGTGAACATTTTCACTAAATAATATATTAGATATATGCTTTTGTTGAAGTCATAAGCCCACATTATTTCAATTTTATTTAAAAAAAAAAGAACCTGTTTATTAGTAGATTTTCTGGTGAAGAACCACACAACCCATCATCCAGAAGGGAAACTGGAGTGGTGTTGGCGTAGTGGACTAAAGCACATAACTGGTAATCAGAAGGTTGCTGGTTCGACCCCCACAGCCACCACCATAATGTCCTTTAGCGAGTCACTTAACTCCATGTTGCTCCACGGGGGATTGACCCTGTAATTAGTGCACTGTAAGTCGCTTTGGATAAAAGCGTCTGCCAAATGCATAAATGTAAATGTAAATGTAAACTATCCACCAATAAGAGAATCATGGACAACAAAGTCTGAATTTTTATTTTTGGGTAAACTATCAATTTCATTAATTCCACTATGCAAAAAAAAAATTATTTAATTAGATTTTTACTTTTGGAACCAGACTGTTGCGATCAATTACACTACCCAAGAGAGATCAACCAATCAGAGAAGTCGCTGTTACCATAGAAATGCAAATTGCAAAATAATCAAATCAATATCTCTACACTCTCATCACAAAAATCTAATAAATATATTGTGTTTTATACTTATAATCAATGACTTAAAGTCAATTATTTTATTTGGTACGGTCATTTATGATTCATATACAAGATTCACAATGAATCGTGGGACGCGTAGCTTAATCACTAATATGAAAATATAAGCAAAACGTTTTATATTTACACTGCATTTTTCCCCTATTTTCATTTTATTTAAATATTTTTATTTTTGCTTCGAATCAAAGGTAATAAATATTGTGAATCATCTTGGCTCTAGTTAGCTTAGTTCATAGCTTAAAACTCTCTATAGAAGTATTTTTTGAAATGCCTATAGAGAAAACAAATGGTAAAAAAGTGAATGGTCACTGTTGTGGTCTTGAAGAATGTCTATCACATTATAATATTTGCTTTTGTACTCCATTACCTGATTTACTGTACTCCTTTACTGTTTTCAGATACTGCTGCATATTCCTTTGCAATCAAGAGAATCAAATTTTGTCATTCCATACATTAATTAAAAAAAGACGTTTTTATTGTATTTTGGATCTCTTTTTGAATTCTTCTCTTCTTCGAGTCCGTTGCAATCTCAGATGTCGTTCTGCCAATATCTGGCGCAGATCACAGCTGATGTAGTCGGTTCAGCCAGGTCCTGGGCGCTGCACTGAGGGGCGTTTTCACACTCCAGTAGATGGGGCATTGTCTGTACTGCTCCGCAGCTACATGTGTCGTCTGTCTGGTGGTTCCATGTTTTCATAAGTGCTTTGCACCTGCCCTGTTCCACTCGTAATCTGTTGAGGGTCTTCCAGGTTAGCCATGGGAGGTCGTGCCCACTGGCGAGACATTCAGTCGGGGTGATTCCTCTCTCCATCCAGTCCAGGACTCGTGTGTTTAGCTGGTTCCATTCATCTTTCCAAATGTTGGTCCTTGCTATTTCTTTGGTTGTCTGGAGAGGTGGGACTGTCAGTAGGAAACTGGCTCTCGATTTCAGACGGGGTGGGGGTGCTATGTGTCCGTGCAGGGGGTGTCTGGTGTTTGAATTAATACTGTATCTAATGTATTATTTGATTAAATCTTACATATTGAATAAGTCAGGTTCTTCAGACAGAGATCCAGAAGCTGAAGGATCAAGTTCAGGAGATGCACAGAAGCCTGACAAAGCATCACTCGCTCATCAACACAGACACCATGGGCGAAATCCTGGAAAGCTCTCGGCTCATTAACGAACAGATCGTGTCACAGTACTCTGCCGTGCAGACCCAAAGGGCCATATTTGAGAAGGTGAGACCACAGATTAATTTAGCATATTATTTTTTCAAAACACAGCTTCTTAGAATATTCTGGCTGTTTCTAGATATGGGATATGACCTTTCAAAGAGTAACCAACGAGCAAGAGATCTATGAAGGTGAGAAACACAAGTGTGCTGCCTGTGGGTTGCATATACAATTTGACCACTAATTAGTGCACTAATTAGTTTGCCAATTACAGCACAGCTTCATGATCTTCTTCAGCTGAAGCAAGAGAACGCCTACTTGACAACCATTGCACGACAGATCGGGCCCTACATGTTATCCATAGCAAAAGTAAAAGAGCGCCTGGAACCCAGGTTGTTTTGCAATTTTAATACTCAAGCATTCATATTTTATATTTGAATGTTTATACCCAAGCATCCCATCTGCATAATGTGGCCATTGGATTATTTTGGTTACTAAATGGGATATTGTTGATGTATTCACAGGTTTAAAAAGCCACAAAGGTCTGAGGAAGATCACATGGACACTCTGGTGATTTGTAAGGCTGGCGCAACGACTACAGAACAAAACAGGTGATCTATATCAAACACCATGGATGCGTCCAAATTCCCAATTTCTCGAACACTGATGAAGTACATTTTTGTAGGGATACAGGTGCAGTGTTTCCCATTAATTACCTAGACTGTGGCGGCCGTCACAGCCTGCCATGGTTTCATAATGAACCGAAAATATTTTTATACTTCTCTTAATAACAGAAAAGATCTCTAACGTTGTGTTTTGCGCCATTGCAAACTAGCATGTAACTTAAATGTCATTTTATTCTCTCCGGACTTGTCACTGGCTGAAATCGATTTTGTGTTTTGACCATTTGTGAACTGCGTTAAACTCCATCTCATTTACCATTCTTTGTGGGTGTGACCTTTTTGCCGTGTCATCAACATTCACATCTATACAACCAATGTGTTTATCACTACTCGAGCACAAAATTGTTTACAAGAGCACAAAGTTCTTCATAGTTCTAGCCTCTAAATTTTGCTCTCAATGTGCTCCAGATTGATGCATTTAACTTTAAAATGTACAAAATTTTATTAAGGGGTAGCATGCCCCCAGACCCCACTAAAGGGTGCGAGATACATCCACCAAAATCTCACAAACTACTGTTAGAAAAACTATGAAAACATTCCTGGTTTCTGCCACTTTGGCATTGTCACTTACCCTCAATAAAAGTCAGCAATTTCCTTGGGCATTGATAAACAAGTATCATTTAGCCACAAGGATATCCTACTCATTTGACATACTGCTTTTTGCACACTGTGTAGCAGGGAAGTACGCATATTCTCAGAATTTGATGCGTTTCAAATTGCATTTGTTGTCAAGTGTGACAACAGGAGCTATTTCTTTTCTTCTTCCCAGTTTGGAATGCCCAATGCCTACTTAGTAGGTCCTCGTGGTGGCACGGTTACTCGCCTCAATCCAGGTGGCGGAGGGCAAACCTCAGTTGCCTCCGCTTCTGATACCATCAATCCGTGCATCTTATCACATGACTCGTTGAGCATGACACTGTGGAGGCTCTTGGTACTCTCCGTGAAAGTGAGAACCACTAATCGCAACCACGAGGGGTTACCCCATGTGAGGTTACCCTCCCTAGCAACCGGGCCAATTTGGTTGCTTAGGAGACCTGGCTGAAGTCACTCAGCATGCCCTGGATTTGAACTCGTGACTCCAGGGGTGGTAGTCGGTGTCAATACTCGCTGAGCTACCCAGACCCCCAACAGGAGCTATTTCTGATTGTTTGATGACCTCACAACTGGGAATATCGATACTGCTATTGATGTTATGCATTTTAAAATTGCTGGCCTATGAAAACATACGCTAGATGGATGTCTTTGTTTTACGTGCTAATTGCACATGCTAATTGTAAGCTTGTTGCCTTTTGAGAGAGAAAAAATAATATTTTCAGAGAGGAAAAAATTCTGAGAGAAAAACAACATTTTTAGAGAAATATATTTTGAGAGAGAAAAAAAAAACAGAAAGAGAAAGAAAGGTTCAGAGAGAAAGAAAAAAATTAGGACATAGTCTCAGGAAGGCACTAAGACACCTAAACTGAATTTTAGTTTTTTCACAGTGAGGTTCAGGGCTTTTGTAATACAGTAACCCAGCACAAAGTGAAAAATCTACACTTACATGTTTACACATACGTTAAGTGAATGACATTTGGTTTCTTCCACTGGCAGTGACTCTGTCTGCGACTGGGACACCGCCACAGAAAACGCTCTCCTGGAGCCTGAAACGACACAACTGAAGAGCAATGACTTTTGTTGGCATGGAAAGCAGACAAATATTTCAGAGATTTCTGCTGGAAAGAGCTGCTTCTGTAAATCGGCATGTTTGGACGATGGTGAACAATGACCGCAAATGTGGCGTGTGAGTTTAGACATGTGTTAAGATGTCAGCACATGCACAAGAAGAATCAGGACATGATAAGAATTGTTCTAGCATTTTGAGTGTGTCAAACCACCTGGACTTGAGCAAAATAAAAGACTACCGAGTGGATCGAATGGCTCAATAATGTTGGTATTGAAAAAAATATTGATGGGCTTTTGTTTCATGGACTGATGGATTATTGCTTTTTCTTTTGTTGTTGTTTTTATGAAGTGTAACACTAAATGTAGAAGTTCAAAATGTTCAAAATTATATCATGATAAACCTTCCTTTGGTGAAATTTGATTCTACATTGTTTTACTGAATGTTTGTCAAATTGATACTGGTTATGAACAACCTTAATCAGGTTTTCCTTAATCAAACTTTTCTAGGACAGGAGGTCTAAAATCCCAGTTTTAATTCCAAAGATGATTTTACTGTAGATGCCAGTGTGAACATTTTTTAAAATGAAAGGAATATTCTGGGTTCATCACGAGTTAAGCTCAATCCACAGCATTTGTGGCATAATGTTCATTCTCACAAAAAGTATTTTCGACACGTCCCTTTTTTTCTTAAAAAAATAAAATAAAAACCAAAAATCAAGGTTCCAGTGAGGCACTTACAATGGAAGTAAATGAGGCCAATTTTTGAAGGGTTTAAAGGCGGAAATATAAAGCTTATAATTTTATTAGGGCAGTAAATCGATACATTTTTTTAATTGAATTAATTACATGGTGTCCCGATATACAAATATTTGCTGAGAAAGCCCCACATATAACAATAACTCAATATATAATGATGAAATATTTATACATAGTTATCTTTAAATATTAAAAAAAAAAATTATTTATATATATATATATATATATATATATATATATATATATATATATATATATATATATATATATATATATAAAATAAAAAAATATTGAGATAATTAAAATGCATTACATTCCTGTAGCGGAAGAGTTCATAATTGATAAGACGATACAAAAAACAGCTTTAGAATACAATTTATTGTTTACTACCATATTATTGATCATAAATCAATCATTGGCACACAGTTCACAGTAATCCATTTCACAAGTGAATTTGTCAATCAGTTGGAGATTTATTATGAGGGCTTGTTTAAGGACCCGACAATTTACACCTGCCTCAGACATTTTTTTTTTTTTAGAAACAACCAGGGGTACACATAGTACACAATACTACAGATATATTTTACAATAATGCCAAGACATTATATTCATTACATAGTGCAATGCTTTTCAATGCTTTGGAGTTGTTGGTGGTACAAAGAGTATTTAAATAATATTTCAAGTCTTTACAAACAAGTCTAAATAGGGGCTTTATTAGACATAAATTTACACTTATGTACAAAAAACTTGGCAAGAAAAATAAACAGATTAATCAGAAAATATTCACTTTTTAAATTATCAAAACTGTTGAAACCAAATAAAATGTCTTTATAAAGCAAAGACTAGTTAAAATAGAGGTATGTACAAACAAACAAAATTTTCTCCAAAATACTACAGCGTGGACACATTCCCAAAAAAGGTGAGGGGCAGATTAATCCACAGCATTACAGAAGGAGCAAAGTGTTAGGAATTCCTTGTCTTGTTTCACTGTTGCCCTCTGTCTGCCATTTTTGTCACCTTTGCATTCCATAGTTTTGTCCCTTGTTTAGCTCCACTGTCTCACTTGTCATTGTTTAGAACTACACTTCCCAGAATCCGCCTGCCATCATCACTGCCATTTTGTTCATTGTTTTCACCTGTGTCTCATTTTGTCATCACTCACTGTGTATTTAAGCCCTGCTTTTTGTTCACTCCTTGTCGTTCGTTGAATGTTGTTAGCCTGGTGTGTGTTCCCTGCCTGTGTTTTCTAGTTTTATGTTTATTTCCCCATTGAGGGTTTTCCTTTGTGTTTTTTCTTGCTTGTTTATTTAATAAAGTTTAACTGCATTTAGATCCGCATCTCCTCGTCTGCCTTGCTGCTCAATCCTGACAGAAATACAGAAACCTCTGCTGTGTCATTGCTTCATTTCACTGTGCTTCCTGGATTCTGGGTTTTATTAGTGGGTGATGCTAGACCCTCCAGCTCCCCTTAAGTTTAATTTATGAGCGACTCTTAAAAAATTAGGGGCGTTTCACTCCTACTTTTAAGACTCTATAATTTTTTTTTATAGTAATTCACGAAGCATTTTAACATTAAAAGTAGCTCCTACATCCACAACGGCGCAGAAGTCAGTCTGAGGGCTTTTAAGTCCCTAAGAGTGACTCACAGACAATCAGGAGTATGGCTGCTGTCATCAATCAGTGCTTTCCAAATGATGTATTAGAATATTATTTACATTATTGATAGACGTTCACCTTAATTAAATGAGCTCTAAGGGGTATGTACATTTATTTAATTAATTGTGTGAATTTACATATTGCATGAGATATGTATTTACATTATTCCACTTTGGGGCAGTCCTGAGGCTATTTCATTGTTCATCTGGAAAATGGCCTGAAGGTAAAAAAAAGTTATTGTGCCTGGTTGTCCTAGCGCTGACTGCTCTGAAGTGCTGGCCAGAGGGCAACAGTTAAAAAAGGGAGTGGGCAGGGTGTGTGGGGTCCTGAGTGATTCTACCAGCACGTTTCCTCACTCTGGAGATGTACAAGTCTTGGAGGGTGGGCATGGGGGCACCAATAATCCTCTCAGCAGTCCTTACTGTCCGTTGTAGTTTCCTTCTGTCTGATTTGGTTGCTTAACCAAACCAGGCAGTTATAGATGTAAACAAGACAGACTCAATAACGGCCGAGTAGGACTAGTTTATTGCAAGTGTGTTTTCATGATTGTAAACTTGCTTAGGAATGCAGGTACTGTACCTCTCCCACAAAGCAAACAACCGGAGATAAAGGTTTTAACAACTCCCTGGCCACAGGAAAGATTAAATTGTGTAGTGTGGAATTGTGTCATCAGTCAGCAGAAACATCTATGAAACTATATATACACTTTCTAGAACGCACATCGTCCGACAATTCAAAGAAAAAAAGGTGGCATTCAATACAGGATGAAGAAATGTTCGTCAACCAAAAAAACACTGAAGTCATCCTTGTCAACCAATCACTGTGGGCGATTTAAAAGAGCGAGCTCTTAAAACTTTACATCATCCATCGCAATGAGGTCACCACCTTACATTTATTTTAAGATTTCCTTAGTAAAACTAGCTCTTAGCAGTTTTGTGAATAGGTTTGTGGCAGGGCGGAGGGCGGGGCCGGGTCGTGATCATACACACCCGGTCCCTTATCAGGCTAATCAAGCCTCCGAGAGGGATAAAGGCCAACTGCGGGGGATTGTGCGGGAGAGAGAGATAGTTTACAGACATGTCCGTCATGTGTGTTTGTCTTTTGTTTGAGTTTGAAATTAAACTATTATTCATATTGAAAAGCCGGTTCTCGCCTCCTCCTTTCCATTGACTGCTTTACAAGGTTTTAAGAAACAATTTGTAGCTAGGAACTCTTTGGAGAACTCATAGTGGTAAGATTTTCTCTCCTTTTCTCCCCAATTTGGAATGCCCAATTCCCAATGTGCTCTAAGTCCTCGTGGTGGTGTAGTGACTCGCCTCAATCCAGATGGTGGAGGACAAATAACAGTTGCCTCCGCATCTGAGACTGTCAATCCATGCATTTTTTCACGTGGCTTGTTGGGCATGTTACAACTGAGATCTAGCGCGTGTGGAGGCTCACACTATTCTCCGCAGCATCCATGCAAAATACACCACATGCCCCACGGAGACCAAGAACCACATTATAGTGACCACGAGGAGGATAACTCAATGTGACCCTACCCACCCTTGCAACTGTTCCAGTTGGTTGCTTAGGAGACCTGACTGGATTCACACAGCACACCCTGGATTCAAACTTGCGACTCCTGGTGTGGTAGTCATTGTCTTTACATATTGAGCTACCCTGGCCTCACAAATATTATTTATTAAATGTTGTCAATAGCCTTTCTAGAAAGAATAATCACCCTGCATGTACACTCAGTTATGTGATACACTATATATTTATATTTATTACACTTACACATGTCATACATGCAACCTTAAAGCTAAATAATTCTCCACAGAAATGTGTCGACACAAGCACTTCATTTGCACATGCACTGAGATGGTGTTAACAAGGTCCAACTTGACCAAAGGGGACATAGATCACTCGAATGGTGACATTGTGGTGACCTCAATGGTGACCTTTATGAATTCTTAAAAACAACTATTTAAATGCCTCCACTAGTTCCCTTTGATACACAGCATCAGTGACCAGCTACATCAGCAAGTGCATTGATGATGTCACTTTCTCCAAGTCCATCACCACACACTCCAACCAGAAGCCGTAGATGAGGACCCGAGACTCCACCTTCAGAGCAGGCGACAAGGCAGCCTTAAGAACAGCCAGGGCCAAACTGTCCTGGGCCATCAGAGAGGCAAAGCGCGCACACTCCCAGAGAATTCACAGTCACTTCCAGGACAGCAGTGACACACGGCATATGTGGCAGGGCATCCAGGCCATCACCAACTACAGGACAACATCAGTTGCCTGTGACAAAGATGTCTCCCTTCCAGATGCGCTGAACGACTTCTATGCTCGGTTCGAAGTGCAGAACGACGTGGTGGCGAGGAAGACCACCCCTCCTCCCAATGACCAGGTGCTCTGTCTTACCACGGCTGATGTGAGGAAAACTCTACGTAGAGTCAACCCACGGAAGGCTGCTGGACCAGACAACATTCCTGGCAGAGTGCTCAGAGGATGTGCAGACCAGCTGGCAGATGTTCTTACCGACATCTTCAACATCACTCTGAGCAGCGCCGTCGTTCCAACGCGCTTCAAGGCCACCATCGTCCCCATGCCAAAGAAGTCTTCAGTGTCCTGCCTTAACGACTACCGTCCCGTCGCGCTCACACCCATCATCATGAAGTGCTTCGAGAGGCTTGTCATGAGGCACATTAAGACCCAGCTGCCCCCCTCACTAGACTCACTGCATGAATGACGAGTCAGCATACAGAGAGGAGGTGCAGCGGCTAACGGACAGGTGTAGAGCCAACAACCTGTCTCTGAATGTTGACAAAACAAAAGAGATGGTTGTTGACTTTAGGAGAGCACAGAGTGACCGCTCTCTGCTGAACATCGACGGCTCCTCTGTAGAGATCATCAAGAGCACCAAATTCCTTGGTGTTCATCTGGCGGAGAACCTCACCTGGTCCCTCAACACCAGCTCTATTACCAAGAAAGCCCAGCAGCGTCTCTACTTTCTTTGAAGGCTGAGGAAAGCACATCTCTCACCCCCCATCCTCACTACATTCTATAGAGGGACTATTGAGAGCATCCTGAGCAGCTGCATCACTGCCTGGTTTGGGACTTACACCGTTTCGGACCGCAAAGCCCTGCAGAGGATAGTGAGGACAACTGAGAAGATCATCAGGGTCTCTCTTCCCTCCATCAAAGACATATACAAAAAACACTGTATCCGCAAAGCAACCAGCATTGTGGACGACACCACACACCCCTCACACAAACTCTTCACCCTCCTGCCGTCTGGCAAGAGGTACCGAAGCATTCGGGCCCTCACGGCCAGACTGTGTAACAGCTTCTTCCCCCAAGCCATCAGTCTCCTGGACTGACACACACACACACACACACACACACACACACAACACACACACACACACACACACACACACACACACACACACACACACACACACACACACACACACACACAGAGACATGTGTCCTGAGTTGCACTTTAATTTTGTCACTTTATAACTGGCTGCTACCTCAATAACTGCTATGTCCATAGAACACTATCTCATAGTATGTTATGTTTGCATTTGGCATTTTTAGAAACTGTCATCTTTTGCACTTCTGTGTACTGGTCTCTTTTGTGTGTCTATTGTCCTGTTCATTGTTAGTACTTTATTGTACTGTCCTGTAATTTTTGCACACTTTGCACATGCACTTTATAGGTATGTTATTTAGTCTGTGTAGTCTCATGTGGTTCTGGGTTTGTCCTATGTTGTTTTATGTACCATCATGGTCCTTGAGGAAAGTTGTCTCATTTTGCTGTGTACTGTACTAACTGTATATGGTTGAAACGGCAATAAAAAACCACTTGACTTGACTTTGACCAAGGAAGCGTAATTAAATTATTCAAGACCAATGGATTATGCGCATTCCTCATAATGTTCATTGTTTACTCAATTATTTGAGTTATTTACATTATCTTAAGTCTATGGCTTTTTTTTTTAGATAAATAAGTTCAAGGAGCATAGGTATTTGAGTTGTGAGCCCAAAACATGACATTTCAAGTGGTTTATATAAGACTTGATTTTCAAGTAATAACAACATTAGAGTTTACACTGATGTTGTTGTTTTTTAACACAAATAAACGGAGTACCACAAACGTTTTTAGAGTTAGCTGGATGCATTTTATGAGTTCAATCAATTATACTGAGCTTGTTTTAGTCTGTTGCTAATGGCAACAATATAAACAAGATTCTTTATATTTTTTTTGAGTTGACACAACTGACAACTTTCAAGTCAAACTAACATGTTAAATTGTCATTGTATCAATTTGTATTCTTAACACGTATTTGTCACCTTAACTCAAAAACTCAACAACTACATTCGGTGCCAGGTTACACTGCATTATTTATTGCTAAATCTTTGATACTAAGAAATGTAAACTAGTTTGAATCTAAGCACATTTTAGACAAACAATATCACCCTAAATGTTGTCCCAATCTAGCTTTAAAAAGTTAAGTTGGTTTAGATGTAAAAAAAATGTCTATGTCTAAATATTTTATGGTAAGTGATATTGGCTCATCTTTTGCTGTTTGCACCCCCCCCCCCCCTTATATTACTAATGGTTGAGTGGTGATATTCAGAGCTCATATTTTTACTTAATGATGTTTGTTGTTTGTCACCGTTACTGAAGTTTGTATGTTAAAAATGTGATCACAGTGATTTAGAACATTGCATGATTGTTGTTGCCAGATGGGCTGGTTTGAGTACTTCTGTAACTGCTGATCTCCTGAGATTTTCACAAACAACAGTCTCTAGTGTATAGAAAATGGTGCCAAAAACAAAAAACATCAGTACTGTGGCCAAAAATTGCTTGTTATTGACAGAGGTCAGAGGAGAATAGCCAGACTGGTCCAAGCTGACAGGAAGGTGACAGTAACCCAAATAAACACAAATAACAACAGTTCTATGAAAAAAAACATTTCACGTCGAACATTGAGGCGGATGGGCTACAGCAGCAGAAGACCACTCCGGGTTCCACTACTGTCAGCTACGAACCGGAATCTGAGGCTTCAGTGGGCACTGGCTCACCAAAATTGGACAGTAGACGACTGGAAAAACATCGCCTGGTCTGACAAAATCTGGATTTCTGCTGAGGTACACAAATGCATTTAGGCCCACTGCAGCCTCATTTTTCTGTTCTTGGCTGACAGAAGTGGAACCCAATGTGGTCTTCTGCTCTTGTAGCCCATCCTCCTCAAGGTTCGATGTGTTGTGCATCCTGAAATGCTATTCTGCTCACTAATATTGTACAGAGTGGTTATCTGAGTTACCATAGCCTTTCTGTCAGCTCAAACCAGTCTGGCTATTCTCCATTGATCTCTCTCATCAACAAGGAATTTTCATCCACAGAACTGCCGCTCACTGGCTGTTTTTTGGTTTTCCAATCATTCTCTATACACTCTAGAGACTGTTGCATGTGAAAATCCCCGGAGATCAGCAGTTACAGAAATACTCAAACCAGCCCGTCAGGCATCAACAATCATGTCCCATTTTTTCACCATTCTTTTGGTTGATGTGAACATTAACTCCTGACCCATCTCTGCATGCTGTCTTCCTCTTCTTGTTCTCGAATTGTAATGTTTATTTTATGATCATGTAGTTTAACTTGAATGAAATGTGGCTTTTTGGTCATTCAATGTGAGCGGTTTTGTGCCAAGGACCCTTCAGTGCATTTGATTTCTTTAAAAGGTTTCTCTCCACTTTTATGCCTGCTGGTCTAACATAATAGAACAGAACAGCTTTCCCTAATAAAAGACTAACCTTGTGGAATAGAGTAAATGAAGCTAAAGTGCCAAAACTCCATACATAAAGTGAATATTGGAGGCACTGGACGGCCAGCTACACCGATATAGAGAAAGTATTGGGCTCACTTTGATCTTCATGAGCAGACCGGCCTATTGGTGGAAGTCAGGAGGTTCAGACTCATTAAAAATACATTTGGTGACAGCATAATGGGGAGGGGGGTGGGGGTGAATGGATGTGTGTGTTCAGGCATCCCTGTCTCAACAGTCATATATCATCTCTCCTCACTGCCCTACAAGGTCATCATAAATACACATAAAGTGTCAAGTTATTTTAGCTCATTATATGTGTTGTAAAGGTGCTACCTTACCTGAAGAACCTGGTCACTTTAAAACACTGTAGTGCCTCCCCACCTGTCCATGTTTAACCACAATAGTGTGGTGTGTGGAACAATATTGCCCTTAGGTAAGAAACAATGTTGCCATCAATGTATACTTTATTTAAATTATTTTCATGACTGTTTTCTAATTGTGCTTGTCATCACATTGAGTCGCAAATGCATTTAACTGCGATGTAGAAAATACATTCCTGCACATAATTTTGTGAGGAACGTGACAGAGTGTAACCACTGTTCCATTATATCATTGCATAACATGACAAAATGATCAATACTTTCTTATATTCAAATATAGGTAACACTTTATAATAACTTTCACTACCAACACTATTACATTATAAAAGATCATTACTTTATATACATTCAAATAGTAAGAAATGTCATGAAACATTCAGAATATATTATATTTACATTGAATAAACGTTGCAAAGTATATTATATGCCATACATACAGTATATACATTAATGTTTGTTAATGAACGTTATTATTAAGTGTCACCTAGAATCAAATAAACATTCATGAGAAGGCTGCACTATGTCTCACACACAGAAAAGCAAGTAAACAAACCAACAAACAAACAAACAGAATGATGTTATAAAGCTCTTTCCCCAAATGGAAAAAAACGTCGTCATCAACTTTGGATTCAGCGGTGAGTTCAGCTCAGAAGGCAAAGAGAGAGCTCTTGTGTAACGTACAAAAATATTATGTGTAAAAAGAAATCAGTCATTTTCATAGTCTGTCCATCCTGACTGCCCCTCCTCCCAAGCTCTGATTAATTATGTCCGTTTTATTTTCCATAAAACATCTCCAGAAGCAGTTCTTCCATGTTGACCGCTCCGATGACCGGTTTGAAGAAGAGACTGGCCACCACGTTGGCGTTGATGGATCTCAGAATGGAGAGTGCGAGGAAGAGTTTGGCGAATCTTGCACTGTCCCCGCGGTGAATCATTCTGACATATTCATTAAGTGCTTGGTTTGCCTCGCTCTGCAGAGCCTGGATGTGATGTTGACACTGCAGCCCTGCAATATCTATGAAAGAGAGAAGGAAACTTGTTACATGCAGTACCTGAAAGACCTGATGCTGTTTAGGGCTCCTTGAGATAGAGGGCACTCAATGATTACCCTCTTAAAAAACTTTGACAACCAGTACGTTTGATTGCAATCAAAATCATGAAGTTACATTTTTTTATAACACATTACACCATTAACAAACATTATAACAAGCATAAACACAGTCTGAAATGTCATACTTTAATATATTTTTATATTTGGATGTGCGTGATCTTTGTTTAACACTGTTTAAAATTAATGACTTATTAAAGTTATCATGAAATGTTACCCTTTTTTTTCTGGTGGCTTGTTAATAATTTCAACAAGCAGACATTATTATTAATAGTAATAATACAAATTATAATTATTACATTGTTTAATGTTATGACTTATTATAAAATGTATTTATTAATATATACTTTTTGAATCATTCATCTTTTTTAAATAGTAGACATTATAACAACAACAACAATAATAATCATTGGAAGTTCATATAATTTGTTTAACATAGTTTAATGTTAATGACATATTATTTTAAGTAATTATAAAATGTTACCACATTTTTTCTGGTCACCTGTTAATAATTTAGTAGCATAAACAGTATAAGGTTGTACATGTTTTGTTTTTATTTTTTTGACATTGTTTAATGTTAATGACTTATTAAAGTTATTATAAAATGTTATTTTTATTTAATATATATATATATTTTATATATAAAATACTTTTTTAATTGTATTTTTAAAAAGCAGACACTATAACAACAACAATGATATTAATTGGATGTACCATTTAACATTGTTTAATGTTAATGACTTATTATTTACAGTATTTATACAATTTTACCCCATTTTTTGGCCACCTGTTAATAATTTTAACACGTAGCCAAGACACTATAATAATATGTATAATAAATAATGTATAATAATAATAATACATGAAGTTTGATATTGTTTAATGTTAATGACTTACTAAAGGTATCACAAATGTTTTTTATTATTTTATGTATTTATTATTTTAATTTTTTTGTTTTTACTTTTCTAAATATTAATAATTTTAGAAATTACACACTATAAAAAAACAATAATATTAATAATAATACATGAAGTTTGATATTTTTTAATCTTAATGACTTACTAAAGATATCACAAATGTTTTTTATTATTTTATATATTTTAAAAATATTTGTTTTATTTGTATTTTTTTGTTTTTACTTTTCTAAATATTAATAATTTTAGAAATTAGACACTATAAAAATAATAATAATAATAATAATAATAATAATAATACAAATTATTGGATATAAGTTAACTTTGTTCCAAACTGTTTAATATTCATCAGTTATTAATTAAATGATAACATTTAAAAGCTAAAGTTCTGCAAAACAAAGCATGTATGACGCTGTCCTAATTCAGGTATGACAGGCATCATGACTCACCTGGGTTGAACAGAATGGCTCCTTTTAAATACGCGTACTCCTTAGTGCTTATATCAAGTCCCCAGCATTTCCTCAGAAACATTTTAATACCCTGAACATCAGTCAACGCCACTCCAGCGTTCACATTACTCTGGTTCTCATGCTTGTCCTGTCCGCTCGTTAAAATCTGCTGTAGCATGCTCGGTTCGGGCGCCTCCGAGGTCTCAAAGTCGATCCTGTCCTGCGCCATCCCGAGCACCAGCAGCGGCGCCCAGCCGCTCCGCACCAGCGTGTGCTGGTCATCCACCGGCAACTCCCGAAAGCACGGCACGTTCTTTACGAACTTCAGGGTCTTCACCAGAACCGCGGAGGCGGCTTTGCATGTGGTCTGAGGGGAGCGCAGGGAGACCTTCCTCTTGGATCCGCACGCACAAGCGCGCATGGACACGGCGAGCCTCGGGGTCCTCGGCTGGTTCCCAAGTTGCGCAGACTGACTGTCGTTCTTTAAAATGCTGTACAGGATGCTGTTCTGTCTCCTCTCGCTGCTGCAGTGGCAGCTGCTGTCAAAGTAAGCCATGCTGCTGGCGCTGCGGAGACTGATGTCGTTTCGTTGTTGAAACTAAGATGAGCTTTACACTTGGAGACGTCCATGCACGGCTGAGGTCTGTGTGTTACCTTCCCCTCACATGCCAAATAGTTTAAAGGTAATGGACGCCTCCCACTGTCTTTCTCTAATATGCACATAGGGGGCGCTATAGTCCCTATTCGTCTGTGTCCAAATTGGTTTTGAACCGTTAAACACTGTACATACAGTAAAGATGATCTATACATTAATAGTAACATAGACATGTGTTTGTATACGTGTACATAAAGAGATCAGTGGTGTGACATTTTACTCATTCATTCCAAATAGAATAATTTATTGTTTATTTACTGTTACTTCCATTTGAAGTGCCCCATTGTAACACAAATGTCTGCTTGGAGGGACAAGTTGAAATTAAGTTTGTCTAATTTCGAGTTTAACTTGTATTGAACCTGGAATATTAATCTAAAGAGCAACAGAACAAAACTCAAAAAAGAGAAAAGCAGCTCTATTTAAAATACTAAACCAGTCATCTTGAAATCAACTTAATACATTTATGTCTAAGATGAAAACATAAATATAGTCCAAGTGATAGTCAATCAACACTGTCATAAAAAGTGAAACGATCACATTGCTATGATGGCTACACATTCAGACTTTTACTGCTTGTGTAGCAGTAGCGTAAAGTAACGAATTACAAATACTCACGTTATTGTAATTAAGTAGTTTTCCCCAGTAATTGTACTTTTTTTAGGTAGTTTAAAAATGGAATGCTTTTACTTGAGTACATTATAAGACTGTACTTTAAATGCACTATTTTCCCACCGTCTGTGTTCGCTAGTTCCCTGATTTTCTTTTTATCCATCAACGTGATTGGCTAGGGAGAGTCTCGTGACTCCTGTCAAATCAAATCAAATCACACGTAAAAAACTTGAATGGCAGCTGAATATCAGGCGCCAACTGTTATGTATGTTTAGGATGCCTCAAACACAGTTCAACACCTGAAAATCACGGCTGTACATGAAAAAGGCCAATTGCTTGATTGTGTCATGTGAGTTTAACTTGCTCAAGCCAGATATCAGTATTAATCCTGCCTCTACTTTGAAGAAACATAGCGAGGTAAATTTCATATTTCTGCTTACTAGATTCTGTGTGTCTATAATGTAGTCTGTAATTTAGCTATCTATAACTGAGATTATTGGGTTGATGTGTGAGATTAAGGCAATGTTATCAATAGGGCTGGGCGATAAATCACTCTTGATGTTTATCTGAAAATAAAGAGAGAGATGTCCTTGAAATCGATGATAAACTTTTGATTAATTTTCTATACTTAGCCTATGTTCTACATCTTGACAGGGGTGTTCATTACATCGATCGTGATAGCAAGACAACCACTGGTTGGTTGATCTAGATAAAATATTATAGATCGACTTTTTATTTCCTGACGTCTGTAGCTGCATGCTGTTTGATTGACAGGCGACTAATGATTGAGCGCTAATGCGGGTTCGTGCCTAAACTGTCAACAACACTTTATAATTCCGGAAATGCCCGTCTTGGTGAGGCATTAATGTATACGCAGTCAGTTTGGTCTAAAGTGAATTTTAACATAGCGTATTTGCATCAAAATATTGGACTTGAAGTGTGCACTGTGTACCAGTGGGGATTTCTTTAAGACTGCAAGGGAAGCTCAGCTTCCCCTATAATGTCAAAAAAATAATGGTCAAATATGTACTATTGTGTAAACAATTTATTGACTAAAAATGCGTTAGAACACGTTCATCTTGAAGACGAGTTCGTTCAGAATCAGCTACATTACATATAGCAGGTCGGCTGACTCTATTTACTTCTCATACATTCCCGTAGCGTCAGTGCATTTCCCTGTTGAAGCCGGCGTCCATTGACTTCAATGGGGCTGCTCTGAACAGTTTTTTCAGTGCTCGAAAATAGGCGGTCATTGGATAAATGCTGCGATTATGTCCGCCCACGGACGCTCAGCGTCTCTGGGGGTGAATGAGGAGTGGGCTGGCCTGGACTCGGGCTTCAGCGTGATGATTGGAGGATCTGTCGAAAGACTGCATCTCCTTTTGATTGACAGCGAATCTGTACTATAAGAAGTCACTGAAGCTATTTACGCTCAGTCCCATCGCGGATTTCTCAAGTGTAGTCGAAAGACAAACTGCTGCAACCTATTTCTTTATATTTGTTTGGCGAAATTGCTAGTCAATTTGCATAATACATTCACACAATTATACACCACATTCCTTGTTTCAGTTTTACCAAGTTTAATATATTTTTGTTTTAGAGCGTTACGTTCGTTCGTTCATTCGTTCGTTCGTTCATTCATTCATTCATACAGTAGGCTAGGCAAGCGTCGTGCGGGTGAAACTGCGCTACGATGGCAGAGCGGTGCTAATATTGTCGACCTGATTTTGGCGAAGCCATTTGAAAGTCTTACGAGGAAAAAATTAGAATTAAACAGCAGGGCAGATCAACACCTAAGATTGATTTAGTGCAAAAAATAGGGAAAAATAACAGGTCTTTTCAGCTCTCCTGGTATGACAAAGTTAGCTGGCTGACTGGAAGTGCTGTGACAAATAAAATGTACTGCTGGCCATGCCTCTTGATGAAACCATCTCACGGATGTGTTGTTTGGTCAAAAGTGGGGTTTGGAGATCTGTCTAACTTTGACAGGGCATATAAAAGACATGAAAACATGTCTTTTATATGTCTTATCTTGCATGTGCAAGATTAAGTTGCATGGGCAGGATCAGGGTTGAGCATGCAATCAATGAAGGTGCTCGCATTCAAGTGACTAAACATAATGAAAAAGTCAAACAAAACAGGGCCTTCCTAAACCGCCTTATTGATGTAACATCCTTGCTTGGCCGACAGGAGCTGTCATTTAGGGGACATGATGAGTGAATCATCCAACAAGGGCCAAGTAACACAATGGGCCAAGGTCGTTTAAGCAGCCTAGCTCTGCTGGCCATTGAGAAGACACTGGTCAAGTCACTGGAAAAGACGCCTAGTTGGTACGTAAGGGCAGAATTTACTTTTAAATAAGTTTATAATGTAGGCCGAAAATGAGCTTCCCCTCTTTGAAAGACCAGCAGCCGCCACTGCTGTGTACAATCCATCTATGTTCAGTTAATCTAATTGTGTTGGGACTATGTAAATAATATTTGTTGACAGTTCCCAGCTGCTAATTTTAATATTATGGTTTGAACAGATACAATTTAAAAAAGGTTTTCACTACACAAAGTATTTGAGTAGAGCCCACATTATAATTTAATTTCAGAAAAACCCATTTTCATTTGGTGAAACCAGTGACCACAATTGATACAAGTACAGTGAAAGATTCAGTGAAGACTGTAAGTGGCTCGTTCCATGTCTGTATTACCGGTGAGTTGTATAAGAAGCAAATGTTTTGCCTGAAGGTATTTATCCATTTACTTCTGACTACCAAGACAGGTGACAGTAGGATCTGTTTGGCACCAGTCCCTGTCTAGCCTTGCCTTGTTTGACAGTTTTACAGTAACATGATGTGTATGCCCCTTTCCTCTTAAGATCCTTTGATAATTTATTATTTTTGTTTCGTTATTATTAAAGTCCAGGGCCATCTGTATTGTGCAATGTGTTCCGGGTTTGTCTGAGGCAGACGGGGGTGTACTGATGTCATTGCTCTCTTGAAGACGATTATAAAAGCATATTGATGCCTGTATGGAAAGTCCTATCAAGGCACCACTCCTGATGCTGAATAGCCAAAGGACAAGTCCATGATGGAAGTGATGAAAGCATTAGAATATTGTGCAGCAAGACACAACTCCCACAACTGATCTATTTCAAAAAGAAATGTTTTTTAGCATTTACATCAAGGCCAATGTCAAACAAACAGCCTTCACAGCCTCCTCTAACACCCACCCCCCCACACATACACAACTTTGCATCCAACTAAGCTTCTGTTCAAGGTCAGCAGATCTAACCGTCAGTTTATACAATTGCTCCTCTACTACCTGTCTTCTTATTTGAAATTAGGACCGTATCTAGAGTAAGTTTGAGGGCCAACGCTCATGTCAACATCCCCAATCCACACAGACATGTACACACTCTGTCTCAGGACATACGTATGGGTTATCTTGTATGTCAGTAACTGTACGACGAACATCTGAAAGGTTGCTCCAGATAATCACAAGGCTAGAGTTTATATGTCATGTCACTGTTGAGTTTTCCATGTCATATTTGGGAAAGTTCCTCAGCTGAAATGTTTGATTATGTTAAAACTTTTTCTGACAATTTTTTTTTATAAATAAACAAGTGACGATGAAAGCAATAATATTAAATTCCATGGATGAACATTTACAAAAAAATAAAATATGATAGTGTTATTATTTTATTATTACACAGAAATAGGTGGGACTATTATTAAAATGAGTTGACCTCATCACCCCTTATTGTATTATATGCCAATGGGAGTCCAAATATGGGGAAATAAAACACTTTTTCTTTAGTTTTTCCAAAGTTGGAGAGCCAATTTAAAGATATATTAACATTCTTTATGATTATGGATCAGAGCAAACTTTCCTTTTTGTATCTTCATTTTTAAGACCCTTTATGGTTAAATCCCAGAGATACGGGGCTCTCAATGTGGCTCCATCTGTAAATTGATCAATTTTACCCATTGTCAATGGTTAAAAACCAAGTGTGGGCCACAAGAAGCTAGTTTTCTAGTCCAACAAACTTCAAACAAACCAACTTCTTGTCTGAAGTACAAATAATGTTGAAATTAGAACCTTTATTTATTTATTTAAATAAAAAAATATATACATATTTTTTTTACATAGACCTACATTTATTACGTGAGGTCTTAGGTTTAAGAGGGCATTGGGGCCCTGTAGGTTAGGGTTTGAGTTTATATCGTGTCCTATTTCCTGCAAAATGTTTGTTTTATTGATGTAATTGCAACAGTACTGTGAACGAAATGTTTGCTTATCTAGCTGATAGTGAGCAGTGTAGCTTGATAATATTGTGTGGTCACAATAGTTATGCTTCTTTCGATTTAGGTACTTTTAGGCCCGGTGACTCTTGGAGAGAGCAACCTCAGAGTACATACAGACCCCGGTTCTCCGATACGCCGTAGCTTGTTCCTCGGCCACTCCTCCACCCTCTAACAGACGACAGCCGCGCCTCTCTGGGCGGATCCAGCCCCTGGTGGACGGAACACCCTGCCGCGTTCTCGGGGAACAAAAGGGGTCTCCCCCGCTCCAGGCGGTCGGCAGCGAGCCCCTCCCCGCTCGCGGTCGGCGGTCTCAGACCCCGGCGCGTTTCAGCGGCTGGTAGGAGACTCCTCCGCCCCTGGCAGCGGCCCTGACTGCTCCAGGCGGTCGGTTATCAGCCCCTTCTCCCCTCGCGGTTGGCGGCAGTTCCTCAGCTTCCAGGCAGCCGGGCTCCTCGTCCGCCCGCAGATGGTCGTGGCTGCTCCGTTGGGGTGGACGGTAGTGGCGAGAACTCTACTACCATCCCTCCTCCTTCCGGGGTTTTGGCACCAGTGTAACACAGTTCAATGGAAAGGAGGAGGCGAGAACCGGCTTGACCACATAAATAATATTTTAATGATTAACTTAAACAAAAGACAAACACCCACACATGACGGACATGTCCATAAACGATCTCTCTCTCCCACACCATCCTCCACAGTTGGCCTTTATCCCTCTCGGAGGCTTGATTAGCATAAGGGATGGGGTGTGTAGAATCACGACCCGGCCCCGCCCTCCGCCCTGCCACAATACCCTATCAAATACGTGAGCGCAGATGCGAACGCTTGGCCACCGCTTTGAACATGCTTAACGTGCGTTTGTGTGTTATTGTGGTGGGAACAAACCTCAGTTCTCAAGAGGGCGATTGATTTACCCTCAAAAGTCTGTGCCATTACACTGGATGTTATCACGGAAAGTTGCTAATAACATTTGACTTTAACTTACTTGCTCAGCAATATTCAGTTCACTAAAGCAATGCTGAGAATGCAGCGTGTACTTGCGTTGGGTTACGAATTGTGCTCTGACTGATGCCTCAGTGTTTGTGTTGCATAGAGTATGCTTCAGCCTTAAGTTTTTCCTTCTTTCAAACTTTTAAAATCTATGCTGTACACTTTAAATTGAAGACTGACCATTCAGAACTGAATTTCGAGTTCATCAAAAGCCAGAGTTACTGCATTTCCCATAATGGCTCCCTTCATTGCAAGGTCATGGTCAAGCTGGTCGATTTGTGATTTGTGGTGTGTGTGTGCGGTGTGAGAACTATTTCTGGTTTCTAGATTCATCCTAATTTCATGGACTGGAACGCATGAATCATGATTAATAAATTTGACAAAGAAGGCAGTTTTAGGGCAGCGATTTATAGATGTTAAAACCAACCAAGTTATCATGTTTATAAGCCTTTTTAATCATTTTTACCTTGTTAAAGGAATATTCTCGGTTCAATACAAGTTAAGCTCAATCATCAGCACTTGTGGCATGTTGATTACCACAAAAAAATATTTTGCCTCTTCCTTCCTTTTCTTTTAAAAAAAGATTACAGGTTACAGTGAGACACTTACAATGGAAGTCAATGGGGCCCATTTTTAGATGGTTTATAGACAGAAATGTCAAGCTTATAATTTTTTAAAAGCACTTACTGTATATACATTTTTCTGTTAAACTTGTCAAATAGTTGAGCTGCAAAGTTGTTAAAATAGTCATTTGTGTGGTCATTTGAGGGTTTTAGGGTTTACAAAGTTATGTTATCATGGCAACAAAGTTGTAAAATTGGAAATAACTTTACACAGAAAAAGTTAGTAAGCGATTTTATCACACTAAAATCTTCTTAACACGCATATTGTTTATGTCTTTTGGCTATCATTTTGAAGCAGTGAGAATTTTAATGTTTATAGATTGGCCCCATTGACTTCCATTGTAAGTGTCTCACTGTCACAAAATCAACATTATGCCACAAATGCTGTCGATTGAGCTCAACTTGTATTAAACCCGGAATATTTCTTTATCCCTAATTTAATAAATGTAATGGCATATGTTGGCAGCCTTATTAAGCTAGTATAAAAAACTAAATAAAAATAGGCTTTTGCATTTGAGATGCACTCTTACAAAAATTGGGTTAGTGCCCAATATGTATCTCAATACAACTACATGAGTGTTGATTTCAGGATTGTGAAACAAATAGCACATACGCGGTATACAGCCTATAGCAGACCACTGTGCTAAAGTTCAAATGAACTGCTGTTTTCATGGTCAGTGGTTTATTGGTACAGTCTGGTGCTAATGTTTACATAAACTTCTGTGTGGAAACTAAATCCAGTCTCAGCGTAGATCAGCCTCCCTTCACTGACAAGCATAAACAGAAGACAGAAAACAGCCCACCAGGTTGTCATGACCCAAAGAGAATAAGAATTTGGCTCAACTTTTCAACAGCAACCTTGAAGAGAATGAAAAAGCTCTTTACTTTTAAAGACAACGCACTGCAAGAAAGAAAGATATTTTTGCAAAAATAATTAACATGAACTTTCTTGTGCAAATTGTTCCTGCTTCCTTGTTGTGCAATGACTAGTTCGGTCTGTTACTATAGTAACTATAAATCGAATTTCTTCCTGCCTGCCTCTATGACTTTACCCATAAAGTGATATGGCCTTGTGTCGAAGAGAATTACAAATTGAATACTCCTTTTTTCAAGGGCTTCTGTCATTCTGTCTGTAGCTTTCAGAGGTATGGGAGAGGAAATTCATTTGACACACTGGTATGCGTGCTAACCTTTGTGTGTGTGTGTGTGTGTGTGTGTGTGTGTGTGTAAAGAATAACTATTCAATATCTAATAAAAAAGTTTAATGTTTTATTGTTTCACAAACAAACATTTTACAGACGCAAAAGTATAAAAGAGAATGTATCTGGCATTCAATTTCTATTCAATTTCAGTCATAGAATACATAGAGCATAAATCACTGAAAGGTCCTTTTCTTAAATTCAGACTCAGATAACGGAATAGCTAATTTAGCTACAGCGGCGTCCACATTTTTTTCCAGCAACAAGCTACTTTTCCAATGAATAATGGTGTAACATGATGGTCCGTGTACCCCATGACAAAACATGGCATTGCTTTTTGTCACTTTGTATTGTGCACACAGCAAGCTAAGCAAACCGACACATAATAGACCTTATTCAAAGCAGCTCCATATTTGATTTTTGACAGGAATGAAAACGAGTCTTTGAGGGATAGACTTGCTGACCATGTGTACATGGACACCAGAAAGCAGGTTATTGCAAGAAAGCAGCGTTCATGTTTACATACACTGTATAAACGGCATACTATTTTCACCTGTATATATATATATATATAAGTAAGCAGCTTTCTCCATAGCAACATAATTACCCTGCGATGCTTGTGTAAATAACAAACATGGTATCCGAGGAAGACCTCTCTGTTGCTTCACTTTATTTCCAGATATTCCAGAGTTGTTGCTGTGTTTGTTTCCTTAACTTTCTATCGCAACCTGCAGTTTCCCTTTACATAAAACTCTGGGATTCCCCCAACCGTGCATATACGTGAATGTGAGGGACTGTTGATATTTTACAGTGGTGTATATAAATTAGTATAGTTTATAGTGTATGTGCTTTTACTCGCAGAAATGTTTTATTGACTTGTTGTTGGGTTCCATCCTGTGACGTTTGTCATTCGATCTGTTCCACGCACATGCAAACTCTTCAAAAACCTGTTCGAATGGCGCGTATGTGTTTACATGGCCACAAAAGCAGCTTTCCCCGGGAGAAAAATAGGTGCGTTAAACCACTTTCTCTTAATCCCTTAAATGGCGTAAGGATGTATCTTGCCAATAAGTGGAGTTCCAGAACGTTTTATTAAGTGCATGTAAACATGATCTGTCTCCTCAGTGACATACACTATATAAAGCTATCAAAAAGCTCCTTAAAAGAAACCCTAATAAGTTGACTTTACTCAGTTGATTAAGTAAACTCGTCCCCTCAACCGAATGGGGTCAACCAAAACTTGAGGAATTAAAGGAATAATTCACCCAAAAATGAAAATTCTCTCATTATTTACTTACCCCGATGCCATCCCAGATGTGTATGACTGTCTTTCATCTGCAGAAAACAATTGAATATTTTTAGAAGAAGATATGTTCTTTAATGGTCCAAAAGTCATATTTAGGCAGCATAAAAGTAATCCATGGACTCCAGTTGATCAATAAATGTTTTCTGAAGCAAATCGATACATTTGTGTAAAAAATAAATCGATAATTAAAACGTTATTAACTTTTAAAAAGTGCTTCCTGCCAGCAGCGGACGCAAAGCATGACTTTGGTGCGTCGGCGAGTTCACCCGACAATTCGGAAGCGGCACTTATTTACAACAGAAGAATGAACTTCACGTGAGATTTCGGCCAATTCAAAACATTATCAGAGCCCTGGATGTTAGTGCCGATTTAAAGTTAAAAACGTTTTAATTATTGACTTGTTTCTTACATACAGTAAACCTATCGATTCGCTTCAGAAGACATTCATTGATCGACTACAATCGCGTGGATTACTTTTATGTTGCCTAAATGTGACTTTTGGACTGTCAAAGTGCTGGCACCCATGTGCATCTATTATAAGGGCCTGACAGAGCTCTATATTCTTCTAAAAATCTTCATTTGTGTTCTGTAGGAGAAAGACAGTCATACACATCTGGGATGGGACATCAGGGTAAGTGAATAATGAGAATTTTTATTTTAAGGTTACCTGATAAAACATGTGTACAGAGTATACCGTTAGAACCTTACTTCGGAAGTGTCCAAGCATCCAGCACCGCGGTCTTGTCAGCTCCACAGGCCGTGTAGAGGGCTTCCGTCCAATCCCCTGCGATACGGATGTGCACGCTAAAGTGGTCCTCCTCGGGGGCAGAGGTCAGGGTGAAGGGATGCCACTCTAACTGAGAGATAGACGGGCACTGGATGAACACATACTGACCGACCTCCATTTTAAAGTCCTTCTTCTTCATCTGCAGCTCAAGAGTCTTGGAAGGGTGCGTGACAACCTGTAAAGTGACATTGAGAGAGGGGAAGACTTCGGTTAACCAAGACTGGATCAAGAGACCATGGTGAAGCTTGAAAACATGATATAATCACTAACCTTGGTAATGACCACCTTCTGCTGTGAGTGGTAGAATCGCACCAGTCTCTCGCAGACATACAGAAACATGGGGCCAACTACCCACTTCCATGTCTGTAAGCAAATGCAGAGTCCACTTGTAAGAAATTGAGTAGTTTACATTTTTACTCTGCTCCCACAATACTGCTAGTAGATAAGATAATTAGCACCCAAATGCAATCCATAAGTCGAATGCAAATTAATAAGAAGGATTGTTACCTGGGTCTGGGTATCTCAGCGAGTATTGGAGTTGTGAGTTTGAATCCAGGTTGTGCTGAGTGACTCCAGCCATGTCTCCAAAGCAATCAAATTGCCGGTTGCTAGGGAGGGTAGATTCACATGGGGTAACCTCCTCGTGGTCATGATTAGGGGTTCTCGCTCTCAATGGGGCGAGTGGCATGAGCCTCCACATGCTGTGAGTCTCTGCGGTGTCCTGCACAACATGTCACGTGATAAGATGCACGGATTGATGGTCTCAGAATTGGAGGCAACTGAGACTTGTCCTCCAGCACCCGGATTGAGGTGAGTAACCGTGCCACCACAAGGACCTACTAAGTAGTGGGAATTGGGCTTTCCAAATTGGGGAGAAAAGGGGATAAATAATGTAAAATGAATAAATAGATAAAAAATAAGAAGAAGTGTTACCACCTCTGTAAAAGCAGAACTTTTAGCAGTTTGGTGGTCTGGAGCATTCAGGTATATGTTTGCATCGTGCAAATTGAAACATAATCAAGGCAGTTGCAAACCTATGCATGGCTTTGCTTTGACTTCTATCCTTTGGACTAGTAATGCCAAAGTTGAGACGTTTGGTCAGTATGCACAACACCATGTTTGGTGAACACAAAATACACTGTATCAGCACAAATACGTCATACCAACAAGCATGCATTGGAGGAGTGATGATCTGGGCTTGTTTTGCAGCCAAAGGACAAGCACACCTTGCAATCATCAATTCGACCGTGAACTCCTTTTCATACCAAAGAATTCTACTGAGAAATTAAAGGTCACTGACAGCTAAAGCTTGGGTGAAATTGTGTGATGCAAGAGGGCGATGATCCCAAGCACACCAACAGCTGAAGGACTGGAACAGAAAGAATAAAGCTGTTCAAATGGAAATGTCAAAGTCCAGACCTCAGGCCCATTGAGATGACATCAGCAAATAAAAGACTTATTGGTGACACATTGCGTTTGATCCTGCTTTGGCTTCTTGTGGAACTATTCTTGTTGGCCGAACAAAAACATAGAAATAACTGTTCATATTGAGTTTTATTTATTTTACTTTTTTATTTTTTGTATAATTAACTGTTGCAAAATCACACACACACAATGTAATGTAGCAGCGTTCCCTCTCGTAGGCTTAATTAGCCTGATAAGGGACCGGGTGTGTATAATCACGACCCAGCCCCGCCCTCTCACAGTGTTTTTAACACATGATTTGTTTGGGTCACCGAAATTTTGCCAAGTAGGACGTGTTCCTGGATCAATATCTTTTGTTGGTCCTGAAACAACTTGAAACAATTAGAGGGAAATGATAGGTTGATAAGAATGGTCTACAAGCACCAAACCCTAGCTAGCCCTGAGCCATTAACCCTCAATCTAACCCTAAAATATGATTGGCTGACAGAAATGTTGTCCAGGTCCAACATGGATGTTGATGTATAGGAATATGTGTTACTTTTGGCACCACTGGAACAAGTTGGGTTATTTTTTGGTAAAGAAATTGTGAAAATTGTATCTGCGACACACAGTTATTTGACTCTCCAACTTTGGGCACTTTCATGTCCCAGGGGTTGATTTTAATTTGACTTTTTTCATGTTGTTATATTGGACAGTATATATGAATTGGACAGTCTTTGCCATGCTTTATGGTCTGTGTCCGCTTTGCAATTCATTATACAGACCATACCAATCCAAATGCAAAAATAGAAAAACGGTTTTAAACTTTTATTTTTCGTTTTTTTTCCGGTTACTTCAAGAATGGATAATTGTCTTTTTCTCTCATTTTCTTAAATTTTACTTTGTCTAAATTGTGACTTTTTTTTGTAAATAATTGACATCATACATTTTAGATAAAAAAAAAAAATGTTGTCTTGCAATTTGAGCTCTGGGTTGTACCATTAGCGCAGGGGTGTGGTTAGGGTACGGACTGTATGTGCATTGAGGAGTAGTTTAAAAGGCTTTCCCTGGGGTTGATAACTGAAGGCACACGTTTTGCCACACAGAGGGGTTGGCATGCAGGCAATAGCAAGTAAGTTCACAAACTGAGTGCCAATTTGGTGCCAAGCACATCTCTACACTTTATGTGGTTCGTGCAAGCATAAAGGGCTCGGCTTTGCGTTGTTGGCTCCGCGCAGTTAATGATAGGGGTTTGAGCTCTCGCTGGCTGGCAGAAGCTACCACTGACGTATCACATGGGTCATCAGGCTACATAAATAGATTGGTATGGATCTATTCTAATGAATGAACGCATTTATAAGGGGTTTACTTACAATTCCTTTTTGGAGTTGGGATTTATTCACTTATAGCCAGCCACCATGCAACACTTTTCTCCCAGTGAATATCATAAAAGGAAAAATTGATCTGGTAAATTGCAAGTTTACACTCGGTATAAACGCCTTAATACATAAATATTATTATTATTATTATTATTATTATCCATGCAGTATTATGCAGTCCGTTCCCTAACCCACACCCCCGCTAATGGTACAGCCCACAGCGCAAATTGCAGGACACAAAAAATGAAAAAATAGAAACTGCTGAGGAGTCAATTATTTCAAATTATTCCAACAATTTCTAGTCACAATTTGGAAAAAGTAAAATGTAAGAAAATTTGTTAAAAGATCAAATATCCATTCTTTAAGTAATTTCATTTAAAGGAAATGAAAATTTTCAAACTGTATTTCTATGGTCTGAAAAATGAATTGTAAAACATTAGACAGACCCCTTATCATTTATTTTAGGCAATTTTCAAATGCCTTTTATGTATAGATTTTATGGTTTAAGTCTGCCCCCAAATGAAACATAAAAATACATTATTACATTTGTAAATATATGATCACTGTAACGTTTCTGGCTGGCAGGACACAGGAGCAGACGAAGACGATGATGATGGGAACCCAAATGCAGTTTATTTTCATAAACGTGAAATCAAAACCCTAACTATAAATGAGAAGTAAACTAGACATGAACATGAACATGACTAAAACATGGCTAATCATAAATCTGGCTTGGCATAAACTAGGCTAGGCTATGCTATACTAGGCTAGGCTATGCTATACTAGGCTAGGCTATGCTATGCTATGCTTAGATTTAGCATGAATCTTGGAAAGGACATTACACTGACAATACTCGACAAAGACTAGGGATGTCCCGATACCACTTTTTCCACTTCCGATCCGATTCCGATATCGGAAATCTCAGTATTGGCCGATACCGATCCCGAACCGATACAGTGTTATTTTTTTACATAATCAGTTTATAATATCTTTACAGTATTGTGTGGAAATAATAGGGTGTACTCTTTAATAGGCTATGTAAAGAGTTAATGTGTTAACTACACATTATTTCAATATAAATGTATAGCTTAAGAAACACTTCTAGCATACTGGCACTCCCTGAGTTCTGATTACACGCACCTGCATATCATTAGTGGCTAATCAATAACTGCATAAATAAATACCCCGCTTTCGCACGCGCTCACACACACACACACACACTCTCACTCTCTCTCTCTCTCTCTCTCTCTCTCTCTCTCTCTCACACACACTCACTTTCTCACTCTGTGCCTGTTCTCATCGATAGTATTTCTGAGACTCCAGAACTTTCTACTATGTCAATCATGTGTCTTCATTATTGCCTGCAAGTATCATAAAATTGTTTTGAGTTATCTCTTTCATCATATCTATACACTGTCTAGATATTACTTACCTGCTGTTTGCCACTCTGCTTAACTGAATTTACTCACAATATTTACATCACTGTTTCAATCCTCTGCTCAATAAACCCTGCAGAGTTCATATCTCTGCCTCTCCGTGAGTCTCCCATGACAGCTTTAACTTTTAAACCCTCACCCTTTTTATTCACAGTTTAATTCGCTTCTTTATTAAATTCTGGTTAAATGCATCTCCAGTGCCTTTCTAAGTCCATATTATAAGTGAACCGAACTGCTGAGCATCTACATCTGAGATGTTCGTTTGTAGCGCACAAATATTGTGCACGGGTGAAGGCTATAAATAGCCGTGCGCGTGTGTGTAAAAGCACCATTCACTACCGCGCTGAAGCTGCGCGTGCAAGAACATATGTTTACTTATTAAACACAGCCTATTGCAATTCACAGAGCTATCACGTGGCTTCAAGTGGCTTTGAATAAAATACACTAGTCATATGAACCGCTTTAATGGTGTTTTAACAGTTCTTTTATGTCATTTTTTAAGCTTGACAGTAACGAACATGACTAACACAGAGTATCGGATTTGGGTCGGGCTGGTCGGACCGATACCCGATCCGTCTTAAAACGTCAGTATCGATGCGATACCGATCTAGGTATCGGATCGGGACATCCCTAACAAAGACAAAGGCAAACATAAGAGCTATAAATACTCTGACATGGGTAACAAGTTAACAAGACCACCAATGAAAATACAAGACAGAAAACAACATAGCAAGACAATGAAACATGAACCAATGTCATAACAGAACTGCTAACAAGTTAACAAGACAATAAATCTATGAAAACAAGACACATGAACATGGAGGGAAAACAGAACATCACATGACAAGGGAAACAGGAACTAAACTTTTCATAATAAAAGACATGAAAAACAGGAATCACCAGAATAAACATGACAATGTTTATTCATCTACAGTAAACAAAGAGTGAAATAAACACAAACCATTTCAATATGTACTGTGTGAATTGTGTGATTTCTATCAGTTTGTCAAAAATTAGGACTATCCTACATAAGGCAGGGTAAAAATGTCGATATCCCGATGCATCGCGATTTTCGTTTGAACGATCTCGACATGATTCTAAAATCCCAATATCGATTTTTACTCTATGTGCAACCCTCAACTACAACAGAGGAAATCACTTGCATTTTCAACCAAACTTAATGCTATGCAACTAAAATGTATGTTGGCAACTAGATGGTAAATGTTTAGATTTCTCTTACCAGTGCATGTGTAGTAGACTATAGTGGCAAAGTATTCAGCAGTGAGATCCTGAGAGTAAAAGCTGTTCTGTGTGTGTTCACAGATGAGATATGTGTCCTGACATTGAATAATGTCTCTAATAACCTTTCTGTTCTCTACAGTCAGTTTCTGATTAAAAATGACAAAAAATAAACATTTAATGTTAACACATGAGGTAAAGCTGGAGTCTCTCTTGTTTAACGTGCCCTAATTTAAAGACCCTGTTTGCAGAAATGGCAATCTTTCTTAAAGAGACAGTACGATCAATGTAAATACCTGCAAATAGTACAAATTATGGTTTAACATTAAATATGTAACAAAAAAATTATATATGCAATATATTATCATATTTATTGATTGAATGCATGTATTTGTTTATTTATAAAAAGCAAATATTTTACCAAAATGATGAAAAACTAATAAAAATAATTTGTAAAATTAACATTTTCGTTATGTACCTAGTTAGAGGGACACCTGTGTAATTAACAGCATCAGCTGCGGGACAGAATTTATTCAATATGTCAGAAAAAGGGACATTATAACTGAAACATACCCATATGAATCAATATCAAATGGAATGGAATCAAAATTTGTATCAATATCCAGCCCTGGTCCCACAGTTGTGGCTTCATTTCCTCCACACCAAACAATTTTGCCTCTGATAATGTGTGTTCAAATGTTAGTACACAAGTTAACCAAGTGGACAACAATGTCAGTGAAGAGCATTCTCGAGATGAAGTGTTTAAATGTTTGAAAGTGATGTTTTGTTTTTGCATACTTTTGCCAAATTATGCAAAAGGTATTACTTGAAAGGGAACAATGAAAGGATGACATTACACACAGTTCATAGGCGGAAATCGCGGGGGGGTCCACCCATCTGATGGTTGTCCCCCCTAAAATATCATTAAAATATGTGTATTGTAAATAATATAATGATATATTCTTAAAATAATTGTTTAAGAAATAAATTGATACAAATGCAAACGGGGCAACAACAAAAAACCCCTTGGTGTCCCCTTCAAAAATTGCTCTTGATAATTGTTGTTTATGGTCCCCCCCAACATTTTGATGAAATTTTCGCCCCTGCACACAGTGCTTCTACAGGCCAGGACATTTAAAGAGGGCTTGTACAAATGGCATGGCTTGTAAATAAATGTTATGGTGTATGTTTAACTTCTTTGCCAGTCTAGACAGGGCTTAAATTAAGTGGTCAGATATGCTGTTGCCTATATGGCTATTAAAAAGGTCATAATAGTTTTACAAGACATTCAAATGTCACATTCGGTGCTTTTGAAAGATTGCCCCGTTTTATATCTTTCATATCACCTTACATTCAGTTTATTCTGCTTCTTTAGTGAAAATGTTGTGCTTGTCTATCTGGAATCTCCCATTGGCTGATGGACTACTTCATTCAAGTAGAACAAACTCTGAGCACTGACCTCCTCCAGTTGGGCTGTCATTACCCTCAGTAAATAAATAAACTGCAGTGCTTCCCTGTGTTTGCCTTGGCTCTGTGAGGTGTGGTGGTTGTGCGAAAGGAGAGTTAATCTGGAGGACATTGACATAAAAAAGACCAGTAGCATCTCGGTCGCCCCCTTCTCCTGACACTGATAAGAGGTCAGCGCTGTCAGTCACTGGACTTCCGAACATGACGTGAGTTATGAAGCTTCACCCCAAGAGCTGAGTGAGATTATACTTCCGACTCTTTTACAAAAATTTGGGACATGTGTAAATTGGTGTTTCTTCAACTTCGAGCACTTTAAGCAGAAAGAATTTCAAGAAAGTCTTGTTAAAATTTTTTATTGTAAATATTATTATTATTATTATTTGTCCAACAGTGGGTGTTCATGTATCTCTCTCTCTCTCTCTCTCTCTCTCTCACTCTCTCTCATTTGTAATTTTTTTTGCAAGTCCTGAAAGTTCCCACCACACTGTCATTTCCAGCACATCTCAAATTCTGTATAGAGTTTAATAGAATTCTTACCCACACTTTGTGCTGCCTTTATGTGCTTTTTGGAGCTTCAAAATTCTGGCCACCATTCACTTGCATTGTATGGACCTACAGAACTGAAATATATTTTTATTGAAATTTTCAATTGTGTTTTGCAGAAAGAATCTCAAACGCATCCGGGATGGCATGAGGCTGAGTAAATTATGAATTGTAATTTGTGGGTGAATCCCTTTAACAAGTACCACTTTTAAAAAAACTCTATTATGAGCAAAATGTTTGTTGAGGTGAAAATTATGCCACAATTGTGGGACAGTTGTAAGAAATCACGGCATTGCCTCCCTAGAATTTCCTTGTGCCCACCTAAAAATTCTGATGCCCACCTGACCTGTACCAAAACATGATTAATGGGGACCAACACAAGCAAAATTATCCAGGAGGAGCACCCCGATTTTAGGGTAGAAATCATGTGGGATACAGCTAAATATGATGTTTTTGGTAAAAGATGACCACACTAGGCACATAGCAATTTTTGTCTGGCCCAGCTCCGGTCCACATAATCTGTTTTCCCTCGGCCCACAGCAGTGAATTACAGCCCTGCAGTGGCCCAGATCTGGATTTTCAGACAAGGGCCACGCTTGAACCATAACTGGCCCAAATCTCAGCCAAATAGTAGCCCATAACCGGCCCTGCTCTGGGCCAGAACCTGTATAATACCATTAACGAATCTCTTGACCATATCAAAACCAGCCTTTAACCAGAAACCCCATAACTGAGCCACACCCAAGACTCATCAAACCCAATTCCTGCACAGAATCTCTTCTCAGCCATAAAATCCCCAAATCATATACATAAAACAACTATTCAACTAGTGTGTGTGTGTGTGTGTGTGTGTGTGTGTGTGTGTGTAGAGAGAGAGAGAGAGAGAGAGAGAGAGAGAGAGAGAGAGAGAGAGAGAGACAGTCTATTCAGAATTGTCCTAAACAAGTGAGTTAAAAGTGTCCTACCCTTCTTTTCTCCTCAACCGCTTTCTCCCTCCTCAATCTCTTTCAAGGGCAAACTGAAGCCATCTCTCCACATTACCTTCAGTCTCCTGGTCGGTGGTGTTGCATGTCAGGCAATATTTTTTATTCCTCACAGTAGCTAAGGACACAAAATTAATAAATACAAATCATTAAAACATAGGCTATTTAGGGGTGCTTCAGTAGGGTCACGTGCAGGACAGCAAAGATGAGGATCTGCTGACCGACTGAACAAGTCGTTCTTTTAGTTCGGCAATCTTGTTTAACAAGAGAAAGGGGCTGGATACATTTTGAGTAAAAGTAACTTATGACATTACAATTACATCAGGACATAATTGAACTTTGAATAATTTTTGGGCCATATTGTTTTCTTTATTGTATAGTCATGCACAGCAGTTCACAAAATGAAAGATATGCTTTGTTTCGATTTGTGGGAAAACTCTTATCATGCTTAAACACTGCGAAATTCTCTTGGCAGATTTATAGACATGCAAATATTAATAAAGTGTAATTACACTTGATTCGGTCATGAACAACTCAGTATGTTGTCAATGGTTTAAATGGATAGTTGGTTGGAAAAAATCTCATCATTTACTCACCTTCATGCATCCCAGATATGTTTGACTTTCTTTCTTCTTCAGAATACAAATGAAGGTTTTTAGAAGAATATTTAATCTGTAGGTACATATATTGCAATTGAATGGTGAATAGAACTCAGTAGGTCCAAAAAAGACATAAAGGCAGCATAAAAGTAATCCGTAAGACTCCAGTGGTTAAATCCATGTCTTCAGAAGCGATATGATAGGTGTGGGTGAGAAACAGATCCATTTTTAAGTCAATTTTTACAATAAATCCACACCTTTGACCAGCCCGACCTGTATGTGCCTGAATGTGTGGAAGTCACTTCCACACCAGAATGTGAAAGTGTACATATACAGTAAAAATGTTGATCTGTTTCTCAAACATTCAAATAAGTGCAGACCATTTACCATTTGTTTGACGTCATGTATGCAGTGCCGCAATTGCCAGACATGGCCCGTCTTTGGCTGACAGGACGCATGCCATTGCCAACATGAGGCCACATTCGGGCCAAGTTCATCTGCAATATGGGATAACAGCTTATCTGACATCTGTAATATTTCTCACAACTAAAAAAACATGGCATTTGTGTCTCTTTCGCTTTAAAACACCAAAGTGTAATGTGCATGTTGCCGTACGATAAAGACACGGCCTGTACTGGGCCTGTTTACTCTATGATTGTTTGTGGGAAGTTTATCACAACCCTGAGACATTGAAAATGTTTCTCTGAAAACTAGGTGCTTGAAAGCTGCTCTGATGTTTCTCTCTTTCTCACATACACATGCATTTACACACATACACACGCTGGTTTTCAGGGTCGTTCAGAAGCAGCAGTGTCTGCTGTTTCAGCCCAGCTCAAGGTCAGCACACAGGCATACAAACACAAGGTCGGTCTGTTCACAGTACATAAAGGAACAGATGCCAAACACACACGGATCCCTCCCTCTAGAACTAACGTTACTCAGCCGGCAGCGACACGTCCACTGGCTTTACAACCTGGCCTGATGGCTTCTGTCCTTTAATGGACCAAAAGGGTTAGTGCAGAGGTTGAGTGATGTGTTTGTGTTTGTGTGTGCGCGGGTGTGTATGTGGGTGGGAATCGTCCATTGAGAGCTGATCAAATGGACCTTTTCTTCCTCAAAACAACCTGGAGACCTTGTTGAGTGCACAAAGCTTGCCCATCCTCTGGCTTTTGTGTGAATCATTCAAAATAATTATTATCTGGCCTTTTTCTACTGTTCTAGGTCTAGTTTAGAGGATTGAAAGCTTGGCCTTGGCATTGTATTTCTAACTGAAGATGCAACAATAGAACTGAAAGTGGGAAAACTTGTTTCACATTACCTTCAAGCAAGGACAAACAGTTTAGATAAATAAATAAAAAAAACATAACACATACGTATGGGTATAACATAGTTAATACAATTACTAACTGATTTATATATCACTAGTTAGTTCTATTAAATCAATTAAAGGAATATTCCAGGTTCAGTACAAGTTAAGCTCAATCGACAGCATTTGTGGCTTAATGTTGATTACCACAAAAGTACAATTTGACTTGCACCTCATTTTCAAAAAAGTAAAAGTAAAAAAAAATGGGTAGCTCAGCGAGTATTGATGCTGACTATCTCCCCAGGAGTCACAAGTTCGAATCCAGGGCGTGCTGAGTGACTCCAGCCAGGTCTCCTAAGCAACCAAATCGGCCCGGTTGCTAGGGAGGGTAGAGTCACATGGGGTAACCTCCTCGTGGTCGCGATTAGTGGTTCTCGATCTCAATGGGGCGTGTGGTGAGTTGTGTGTGGATCGCGGAGTGTAGCAAGAGCCTCCACATGCTGTGAGTCTGAGTGGTGTCATGCACGACGAGTCACGTGATAAGATGCGCGGATTGACTGTCTCAGAAGCGGAGGTAACTAAGACTTACATTTACATGTATGCATTTGGCAGATGCTTTTATCCAAAGGGACTTACAGTGCACTTATTACAGGGACAATCCCCCTGGAGCAACCTGGAGTTAAGTGCATCGCTCAAGGGCACAACAGTGGCATCTTGGTGGGGCTGGGGCTTGAACCCCCGACCTTCTGGTCAGTAACCCTGAGCCTCAACCACTGAGCCACCACCACCCGAATTGAGTAACTGCGCCACCATGAGGACCTAGTAAGTAGTGGGAATTGGGCATTCCAAATTGGGAGAAAAGATGAATTTAAAAATGTATATAATAATAATTTAAAAGTACAGCCACAAGACGTAAACAGGGTGTGTGTTAATGTGATTTTAGTGTGATAATATCACTTACTAACCTTTTTTATGTAAAGTTATAGCCAATAATTACAGCTTCATTGCCTTGAATGTAATGACATAAACCCTAAAACCTAAAAATGATGATTTAAACTTTTCAGCTCAAAAAACACACACGTTTTTACAGAAGAATTAAAGTAAGTGCTTTTAAAGCTTCAGATTTCTGCTTTTATACCCTCCAAAAAGTGGCCCCATTGACTTCCATTGTAAGTGCCTCACTGTAACTTGTTTTATTAAAGAAATGGAGGGACGAGCCGAAATATTTTGTGGTAATCAACATTATGCCACACATATTGTCGATTGAACTTAACTTTTGTTGAACTTGGAATATTCCTTTAACATTTTAATACTAAATAATGCATTTATTAATAATAAATACAAATAAACAAATATGCAAACAACTTTTTAATGACGGTGGACAAAAATTCCCTCTTACTTTTAAGTCTGCTTGAAGTTGAAAGTACAATTAATGTTTCTTTTATTAGTTTATTTAGTTTTAAATTTCATTGTTGCCTGCCTAAATACGAAATTATGAAAGATAATATTGGTTTAAAAAAAAGAATAAATGGCTATAATGATGTGGTGAATGCAGTCATTGGCTTTGCAAATATCACTGACATAATCATCACAGTTAATAGAAAACAAATAGACGGTTTTATTAATTGAACCCTTAAATCCATGGGAATTTCACCAAACGCTCTTACATATTCGGGTCTTTAGAGACCGGCACTTATATCTATCACAAATGGATCCACAAAATGCCCATATTGTGTCAAATGTTCAAAATATTTTCAAGACGATTAGAACATATAGAATAAAATATATTTTGATGTATTTTGATGTTTTATTTTTCATACATCAGAGAAAATGCAAAAAATCAGGACAAATCTAGAACAGGATTCGTTACTTTCACACTGAAATTTCATGAGATGCAACTGGCTGACAAAAGCATTTTGAGCTACACATAACACTTAAGATCACGTAAGTCTTTTCTCAGGCATTTATTGAGTCTAAATAGTTGCACAACTTACATCATTTCAATAGTACACTCAAATGACAAAAGTCAAATCATACTGTTCATGTGTTACACTTGCTATAGTTTACTTCCATGTTGTTACTTCGTCAAATTTCAATGTCAAATATAAATCAATTCAATCACTGAAACAATAGCATGTATATTATGTTTGTGTGCACGCATATGGAGTACTGATAATTTAACATTGTTGTTAATTCCTTGTTGCACAGAAAAGCAGTGTGATATAGTAATTACTTGTATGAATATAGCATTTTTTCCTCTTGTAATTAATAAAGAAATAGATTTCCTGTGATAGTAAACTTATATAGATAGAAATAATCATAAAAATATCATTTATTGAAGTGCAAAAAAATTAAGAAATTAACCTACACGCTTACATACCTAGGGTCTCTATTGAAGATACACTTTCCATACTTAAACCATTATTATAAAAAGAAAATGTGTGGAATTTTTGCATTTTGTCTTTGTTTTGTGTTACACTATTTATAAGAGAGAGACTGAGGAATACTAAAGAGGTGTGGGCACAACTCCAAAAACTGCTCGAGTACAGGGGGGTGGAATGAGGTCCCGGGTGACTAAAGACTAGAGGTGTGCGTTTAAGGGTAAAGTCATGAATAATAATATAGAGTGCAGAAATCATAATAGGTTACTGAAATGAATTAAAATGTACTTAAACACAAGATTGATGCATTCGTGTGAAAAAAAACACACGCTTATAGTTAGAAAAGAAAGGTATTTTATTTGTATTTATTTATTTATTTTTGCTTGGATCAACCGCATTTAGTAAAAGCTAGACGAAACAAACAAGACACAGCGCCAAGGCCACGTAAATAATTCACCATTCTCGTTTTTTCAGTGTAAAAACATGCTCCAGTTGCACATTTGAATAACTAAATTTCTATGGGAAAATTAGAATCTCATTCATTCAGATTCTCACCAGACAGCTGTTAGCTTAATGATTTAGGGACATGGTTGCCTGGGGTTATCTGACAGTAAGATCATAACAGACAGGCTGAACAGGAACAAGACTAGAAGCGATGATGCAGTGTAGTACTGAACCAAATGCAGTTTTATTGATCTGAAACAAATGATACAAAATACATGACTAAACTAGACTAAGACATGAACAAGACATGGAAGAACAAGACCATGCAAGCGATATTACAAGCTCATTACAGTATCAACAACAATGCTACAGGCCAATAATACTCGACAGGGAACAAAGGCAAACAAGAGGGTTTAAATACATAGACATACTGTAGGTAACAAGATATCAAGACAACCAATGAAAAGACAGAACCAATAACTAAGATAACAAGACAATAAAGACCATGAAAAGACAAGACTAATAAACATAGAACATGACACATGACTAGATGGGATCACATGAAGGGAACACGAAATCAGACAAAAATACAAGGAAAGTGGGTACCGAATATGACTTTGGAATATGACGTTGAAGCTCCACACTCCAGTTCAGTAGGTGGCAGTAATGCACCATAAGCTGGTTTGACAACTGCCAATAAACAACACAAGAAGAAGAAGGACGAACAGGAAATCACATGACAAACAAGGACCAGGAAGCATGAAATCTAAACTTCAAAATTAAAGACAAGAACTAAAACAGCCAAAGACGTGACACAAAGTGCATCATTTCACTCTCAGGTTCCAAAATAAAAATCATAAAATCAGACATGGGACAAAAACAGGGATTTCTTGAGACATGGGACAACACAAGAATTATTTTGGCTAAATATGAAGCTAAGGTGGAGAATACTTTCTCTTATGCCCGTCTAATGCAGAGACAACAATAAGTTTGTAGGTTCATTTTCTCGAAAACTGCAAACACTGTGTCTCTGTGGCCCTATACAAATTACTCTGTTGTTTTTAAGAGACCCGTCCAGCCCGACACAACAACATTGGCTCGACCAATGGCATGTATGTGTACTGCATTTCAAATAATTATTATAAATATAACATTGACGAATGAATGAATTGAGAATGCAGAATAGTTTCAAAATCATTTTTGGCTTCATCTATTGAATTATCACTAATTGTCACCAGCTTGTTTTTCATGTTAACATGATTTTAGTGTGATAAAATCCCTTACAGGGTTTACCGACATTGCAGTTCATATAACTTTACACATATAAGGTTAGTAAGTGATTTCATCCCACTTAATAATCCTAAAACGTATAATGTTTACATCTTGTGGCTATCCTTTTGAAATGAGGTATATATTAGAGTTTCATATTTTTATTTTTTATATAATCAGCATTTTGCCACAAATGCTGTAACTTGTATTGAACCTGGAATATTCCTTTAAAGGCTTTAAATTGTTATCAACCCTCTCTGTCTTGAGTGTCTGTTCCCTTCCGCTCAGGTATGGGTGAAGCAGGTTACCCACAGTTCATCTGCCTCTATGCCTCTCAATCACCCAGCCATCTTCGCGGGTGGAAAATCTGTCAGTGGGTGCCGCTCCGCCTGCTAGAGATTGATTGCCATGGCCTTAGCTGCTGCAACTCTGCCACCACGGTCCAACAATTTTACATATTAATTTATGTTCTGCAGGGTTGTAATTGAGAGAGGAGGAGGGGGCGGGCTATTTGCCGTGAGATGAAAGCCACTCTCTCTATGATTTATGACCACTTCATAACCTTTAGTAAGGCCCATTTAAACGGGGCATGTATACGTTGCCTTCACAGGTGAGTGGAACAGGGTCATGTTTGCATTAAAGGCTAAATTATGGAGAGGGTAGCAGATGAGGTGAATTGGGTGGGCGAATTGAATTGAAATTCAGAAATATATGCTGTCTTTTATTGAAACACGATGAACTTGAGCTGAATGTGAAATGGTTGATTACCAATGACAATGACTGTCAACGGTTTTCTCACATCATATTCAGATTTGTATGAACATATATGGGTTTTCAGACTGATCTCACTGTGAACTGGCAGAGGACTCCCTGGGCTTTTCGGAGATACCAAATAGTTGAGAGTTTGGCCATGACAACTTCCTCTCCTTGGTCTATTATGGATGTAAATGTATCACCGTTCAATTCAACACATCAAATACATTATAAATAAAACAACCTTTTTTCAATAAACCATTTTTATCACAAGTATTTTACGCACCAAACACTATATTGAGATCTTTATAATGACAGGCTGCATATACTGTATGAAAATGCACAGAAATATTAGTTCACACATATAATATATCTTATAAAAACAATATGTCAGATTTTCCAAGCTCTGTGATGTTTTTTTGTGGTGGGCATTGGAATGCCCGATTATTATATTTCACAGTAATTTTAACAATACGTCACTGTTAAAAGAAAATGTATTCTCTTGTTAATCATAACATACATTTTTACTGTTAATTATACGGTAAAATCATTCTTTTTTTTTTTTTACATATAAAAGAAATGCATTTTTACAATATTTTTCCCTAAAATTACATACATACTGTAATGTCTTGGTTAAAATAATTTTTACTGTGTATGTTAAGGTAACTATGCGTTTACTAATTAAGGCTTTTTTTTCCTTTTTTTTTACGAGTGAAAATACTGATGCAGAATTTCAAAAGCAACATTTTGCTTAAACATATGTTTATATTGAATAATATATACACTTACCTAAAGGATTATTAGGAACACCATACTAATACTGTGTTTGACCCTCTTTCGCCTTCAGAACTGCCTTAATTCTACGTGGCATTGATTCAACAAGGTGCTGAAAGCATTCTTTAGAAATCTTGGCCCATATTGATAGGATAGCATCTTGCAGTTGATGGAGATTTGTGGGATGCACATCCAGGGCACGAAGCTCCCGTTCCACCACATCCCAAAGATGCTCTATTGGGTTGAGATCTGGTGACCGTGAGGGCCATTTTAGTACAGTGAACTCATTGTCATGTTCAAGAAACCAATTTGAAATGATTCAAGCTTTGTGACATGGTGCATTATCCTGCTGGAAGCAGCCATCAGAGGATGGGTACATGGTGGCCATAAAGGGATGGACATGGTCAGAAACAATGCTCAGGTAGGCCGTGGCATTTAAACGATGCCCAATTGGCACTAAGGGGCCTAAAGTGTGCCAAGAAAACATCCCCCACACCATTACACCATCACCACCAGCCTGCACAGTGGTAACAAGGCATGATGGATCCATGTTCTCATTCTGTTTACACCAAATTCTGACTCTACCATCTGAATGTCTCAACAGAAATCGAGACTCATCAGACCAGGCAACATTTTTCCAGTCTTCAACTGTCCAATTTTGGTGAGCTCTTGCAAATTGTAGCCTCTTTTTCCTATTTGTAGTGGAGATGAGTGGTACCGGTGGGGTCTTCTGCTGTTGTAGCCCATCCGCCTCAAGGTTGTGCGTGTTGTGGCTTCACAAATGCTTTGCTGCATACCTCGGTTGTAACGAGTGGTTATTTCAGGCAAAGTTGCTCTTCTATCAGCTTGAATCAGTCGGCCCATTCTCCTCTGACCTCTAGCATCAACAAGGCATTTTCAGCCCACAGGACTGCCGCATACTGGATGTTTTTCCTTTTCACACCATTCTTTGTAAACCCTAGAAATGGTTGTGCGTGAAAATCCCAGTAACTGAGCAGATTGTGAAATACTCAGACCGGCCCGTCTGGCACCAACAACCATGCCACGCTCAAAATTGCTTAAATCACCTTTCTTTCCCATTCTGACATTCAGTTTGGAGTTCAGGAGATTGTCTTGACCAGGACCACACCCCTAAATGCATTGAAGCAACTGCCATGTGATTGGTTGATTAGATAATTGCATTAATGAGAAATTGAACAGGTGTTCCTAATAATCCTTTAGGTGAGTGTATATATATATATATTTATTTATTCCAAATAAACCATTTAAATGTAAAAGTTATAAATGGGGACATGCAAATCGTCTAATATTCTGTTGAACAAAAACTAAATAAAAAAAAATAAAAATAAAAATATTTTATTACACTCCGTGTTAGATTTGTCATATATTGTGCTTAAGTTGGTATTCTGTCAATTGTATCTATCGGTAATAAGTCATGGAGACAGATATGACACACAAATGAGCACAACTAAATTAATCTCATACATTTTAAATATGAACCCAGTTTTCTAGGACAAAAAAAAAACCCAAAACATATTCAGCGCAAAAAAGTGAAAATAATTTGGAGAAATCGTCGGCTCCTTTGTGCAGTGACATATTTTGCACTATTGTGTTTTAGATCTAGATGCATTTTACAGTGAGATCTGAATAATCATTTGTCTCAAGGCCTCACTTCTTAGCGAAGGTTGAACACTACTGTAGGTAGCCGAGAGAGCCTTGAAGTCCTCATTGACTAAGAAAGTGTGCGCTTTGTTCTCGCACTTCTCAATGTCAGCAGGCAGGATAATCTACGGCAATTATTTCTTCTGCTGTGTCTTCTGCTGATGTAATGTCAAACAAAATTCTGGTCCAAGACCGCTGCAGTAAACTGTTTAATAAGATATGCTGTCTTTACATCTCTATACTTTCAATGTTGCATATGTCCAAAGATGTTGCTTAGTAAATTCTGTTGTCATTTACTCGCCCACATTTGACTTTTATTCTTCCAAAATAGTAGATGTTAGGCTGAGTGTCAGGCCCAGTCACCATTCACTTTCATTGTTTGGAAAAAAAAATATGAAATGAAAGTAAATGGTGACTGAGGCGGTCACTAACATTCTGCTTAACATTTGTGCTGCATGGAAGAAATGAGTCATTCAGGTTTAGAACAACATGAGGGTAAGTAAATGATTGAAGGATTTTCATTTAGGGTGAACTGTCCCTTTAAGAAAGTACATTTTCTGAATGATGGCTGCATGTTAACTATTGAGTCTGTTTTATGTGCTTTTGCATTAAAGCATTAGATTCAATGGAGAGCTAAACTGAGCCTGTCCCTTTTTGTCTCTGATCGCATTTTGGAAGCATGAATCTGAGCTGTCACCTGTAATAAAACTCATTTGCCGAACTGAGGACGTGAATACGGACAGACAAGGTCAAGGCTGGACGCTGGCGGAAGGGGAGCTCTGTACTGTAACATGATGAACTGATCTGATATTAATTCTATATTCATATTCTCTTTTTCTCTTCCAGTCTTGCATAAAAGGCATGAAAATAAACACAGGCAGAGTTTTGATTGAATTCTCCTTGAAGAAAGCACTTCTATACACATGGCAACCTTGAACATACTCGTATCCCTTAGGACAGCACGCATTGTAGACGGACCCGGCAAACACAGAAAATTGACAGTTTAAGGAAAAAACCTTGTAATGAGTCTGTTTCTCCTTTCAAGCGCGTCCAAGGCTCAATTTGACGGCGAGAAAGACCAGGGAAAGAAAACACGGCTGTAATGAGAATGAAAATGGTCTCTTTCTGTGTGATTTGATGTCCTCAGTCCTTGCTCTCCTCACCTTTGTGTTAATATCACCTTATGTCTAGAAAATTACTTTATGAACCTATGAAAGACTCTCATTTTCTTCTGCCAGATTCCATCTGTCGCTCACATTGAAGGCTCGAACATTTCTGCCTTGATATATTTTCTCGGTAGCTTTTGTTCCTACAGAGTTCCTACATCTCAGTATATTGCCACAGAGCGCAAAGGTGTCCAATGAAGGCTGTAAGTGTCTCTTTGGGATCAGGATTGGACTTTTGCGATTGAGTATCTGAGAGACACTTACAGATTGCATTGGACATACCACTAAATACTCCAGTGCATCTGCAACATGTCGTCAAAGCTGAACTGCTCGGTGTTGTTGTCATTTTTGGTTAACTGAAGCTCCTGACCCGTATCTACATGATAATCATATGGATGATTATTGGTGCCTGATGGGCTGGTTTGAGTATTTCTTTAACTGCTGATCTCCTGGGATTTTCACACACAACAGTTTCTAGAATTGACTCAGAATGGTGCCAAAAACAAAAAACATCCAGTGAGGGCAGTTCTGTGGACAGAAATGTCTTGTTGATGAGAGAGGTCAACAGAGAATGGTCAGACTGGTCTACATTAACTCAGATAACCACTCTGTACAATTGTGGTGAGAAGAATATCATCTCTGAATGCTATATATGTATATTTATTATTATAATTATTATTTGTATTATTTTATTATTGAGTTTTATTTGGGGGGTTTTGTCACATGCAACAAAATGGCAACCACATGTTGGTTACACCACATGACTTTGATTTGGTGGACAAAAGGATTTCTAAAATTAAACATAGTTCAAAAAAAAACACATTTGTCTGCTTTTTTTAATTTTTTTACAAAATATGATATTTATAAAAGATTTTTACTCATGCAAACATTATTATTATGTCTAAACCCCAGAAAAAATTTACCCATTTTCTTGAGTAGATTGATGTGAAAATGCACATGTGTAGCATTAATATTGGCAGGGCCGTAGCTACTGGGGTGAAAAGTGTTAATGATTCTAGGGGCCCACAGGTCCAGGGGGGCCCCATAACAAATTCTAAACAGTATTTTTTAATAGGAAATGGGCCCAGAGCAACATAGTGTCAGGGGGCCCAGAATACCCTGCTACGGCCCTGCATATGGGGTAAAAAGCATCTATAGGCCTATTCACACGACCTAGCTGAAGTTATTCAAAATAATACAAGAAATTTAAAAAGTAGCCTACGTTGGTAAAATTGTAATAACATGGTATTTTAAAAGATGTACCATGCTTAGCACTACATTATACTTTAAAGTACATGTTAAAAAAAACAATGGTAACGTGATGGTCACTTTTGTTACTTTATGCATTCATGTACAAGTGCAGGCCTATTGAACTGGTGGCCCATGGGCCAAATCCGTCCCGTTTGAAATCTTCAATGGCCCGCTTGAGGATGGCAGTTGTCAAGGGGGCTGTTTACATCGAACACGTTTTGTGTCTGTTCACGCCGTTTTTAAATTGTTTTCCTATGCAAACTTGCACTAAACAGACGTCGCACCCTGTCTTGATGTTTTTAGACACTTTGAGGTTACGCTACAAATAATCATTATCCATTATTTTAACGGAAGGGGAAGATTAAAGATGCAAAATCATGGATGACTGACCAGCAAGTGTTCGGAGCAACAGAAACAGCCTATTCATTCATCTGGTCAAGAAATTTGAAAAGTCAAATGTTTTTTTTTTTTTTTTTTAACTATAAAACAGATGTTTTTATTTAAATAGTAAACTGTTTCTTTAAGAGAGAATATGTGGTTACATATTCAGTAATTCTTCTGCCAATATTTGATTTAATGAGGACCACATAAGAAGTTAAAAGTGACAAACTGGTTTTGGATTTGGATTAATTAGATCAGAGCTTGTGTGAGTTTGATCCCAAGGCCACAATGCAAATGATCAGAGAAGGCACGCTTTGTATCCAGAGTCCTTGGGCCAAACAAATCCCTTTTGGATTGAATCTGGCGTCCTCAATACCATTTTAATAATCTGCCTCTATATTTCCTGCTGTTCTTTATATGCAAAATCTAATTTTTTCATTTATTTGTATGAAATTGAGCCATCCGAAAGGTCCTCAAGATGCTGTAATTTATTCATGCAGGGTTTTTTGTTTTTTTTGCTTTACCTGGAAGGGGTCTATTTGTTTTTTGATTTACTATAAGACTTCGAAGTATTGAAGCAGGTTGAACATTTGTATTGATATCTACACAAGGTAAGGGAGCATTTCACATGCAGGAGCGGCAGTACCTCATCACTGCCCTCTGGTGGAAACTGGTGTGGAGGCAACAACACATCAAACATTTACATCATTATTAAACAACATTAAAAATAAGTGCCTTAAAGTTTCCACTATAAATAGAATTCCAATTAAAATTTTACAATTAATTTACAACTTCAAAATAAGGTTATTTTACACTTAATTGTAATGAAAATAGGTTCAAGTCATTAAAAGTCCCTTTTTATCCCAGACACTCAGCAGAGAGACGCTTGCTTTCAGTCATTGATGTATTTGTCTTGATCTGGGGTAAAGTCCAGAACATTACTGAGTGAAAGATTCGCCTCTTGACTGACATTTGAGCTTTACTCAATCCCTGATGATCCTGTTCGGATGAAGTCTTGTGTTCAGATAACCATCCTTCTCCACTTATGTCCTCAATTGACATGGATGTGCCCGAAGATAGATCCACCAGGCTTATTGGATCTCTGGAGTGCCTTTGGGTCTTCTGAACATATTCGCTGTATCTCATGGTCAACAAAGTACTTTCACAAAACATCTAAGGAAAGAAACAATTGCCTCATATATTTATTTATATTATATTATATATATATATATATATATATATATATATATATATATATATATATATATATATATATATATATATATATATATATATATATATATATATATATATATACACACACACAGTGCAAAAATAAATTAAGATTGACATGTTTTAATTTCATAACAAAATTCCATCAAATTGAATTGAGTGATATTTAACAAAAAAAAAAAACAAAAAAAAAATATTTGACGTTTTAAAATATAATTTGGTTAAAAATTACACTATTTAATTTGTTAGAATTTTGTTATGAAATTAAAATGCGTAATTCTTAAAAAAGGCTAAACATGTATTCATGTGTAGTGTGTGTGTGTGTGTGTGTGTGTGTGTGTGTGTGTGTGTGTGTGTGTGTGTGTGTGTGTGTGTGTGTTCAATAAAGTCCCCCTGGGGTAAAAGGCACTTTGGATTTTATTTTCTCCCAAAACACTAAATAGCAACAAAAAACTGCCACAGCACTTTTGTAAACACCTGTTTGTCACTGTACACTGCAAAATACTACTGATCCATGAGATCATTGCATGCAATGTCTAAAGATTGATTTAGAGATTTTGATCTAATATTTAATCATTTTTTAAATGTTTGAAAATATGCAGCTAATGAGATTCCTGAAATTATCGCAATGATTTTAAGACAAAATACAGTTTTGTTCAAGATGATTAAATTATTTTTTTTTGGAAAAAATGAAAATAAAAAATTATATATATATATATATATATATATATATATATATATATATATATATATATATATATATATATATATGTTTTTTTTATTATTATTATTATTATTATTATTTTCTGGACACGATAAAACACACAGTTTCGTTTGTTTGTTTCCAGAAGGCGGGACTTAATTTCTACATTAACTGAAAATTGTTGACCGTTGGATGTTCCAATTTTTCTCATTCATTAATAGAAGTGACCCGTTTTTGCCAAATAATCTCTGCCTTTGTACACCAAAAAGTATAATCGTTTAAATCGGTTGAGTACAAGGATTAGTAACTGGTATAAATTTGAAACATCCCCCTTATTAATCTTTTTAAAAAAAAAAAAAAACTTTAATAAATGCGTATCCAGTAATCTCAAACAACTATGATTGGTCCAACATGACAAACGCTGAGAAAAGTAACAGATTCAACATGGCACCGTCGCCAATGCAGTTTTGCCGCGGTCTGCACGTCACTACAATGGCACCGGAAGACTAAAACAGCCATTCGTTTGGAAAAAGCAAAGTGTAGAGCAAAAATTTGACTATTGTTTAGACAAATCGTTCCTGATCCATTAAAAACACAAACTGTACAGCATATTTCCCAAAATTAAAAATCTGATCTACTTTAGGAACATTGCATTTGGAAATAGGCGCATTTATCATATTTAAATAAAGCAGTAAAAAATAATAATAATAGCTGGAAAACCAATTAAATCTCACCTTGATTTTGTCTGGCTTCTTGTCGTCTCTCTGTAAATGCGTTGCTTGTTCAAACACTGACTTCCTTTCTTCAGCACCCTTTAGCTTTTAAACTAGTCTTTATTGCACCTGTAGGTAGATTCACACCAAACCATAAAAAGTTGAAATAACCCCCCAATTGTCTTCTATAGGCTCGTAAAAGTGAACTAAGGTGCCTTCTCAAGGATATGCCAGTTTATCTGTGCCAGTGCAGGCTTTTATTGGATCAACCTGAGGAATTTTTACTTGAGGAGTTTCCACAGAAGTTCCCCAGATCTTCCAACTATTTCAGATTATTTTAGTGCATAAAATAGTACATAATCATAGATTATGCAGGTGAGATTAATGAAAGATGTTTTTTCATAGATAATTCATATATATATATATATATATATATATATATATATATATATATATATATATATATATATATATATATATATATATATATATAAAGCAATGTTTGTTATATTTAATGCACTTCATATGTTATTCTGATTATTGCACACATTCAAATGTATTTTCAAACAATAAAGTTAAAATTAATTGATATTTAAAAAACAGAATTGGTCTTAGACAGTCTTATTTATTTTATTTCATTCTTGGTTCTGAGACTGGCAATGCACCGTACTTTCCATTGTAAACAAGGTATTCTATTTGTTGAGGGAAAAGTGAAAGAGGAAGCATTATTACATGCGAACAACAAAACTAGGTTAAGAAAGTTCATAATGTTCCTCAAAACAAACCAATAGGAGAAACCACATATTAAGAACTGGTTACACAGGGCACCAATACATTTACTGAAACACACAATTCACTCTCTAATTTAACAAGTTAGGTTTCAATGCATAGTTTTGTTAACTGCAAGCTTTTAACTCTGGTGTAATCAAGAATAGAAAGTCAAAAAATAAAATATTTTAGATTTGCACATTTGAATTTCATAACAAAAATTCCATCAAATTGAATTGAGTGATATATATATATATATATATATATATATATATATATATATATATATATATATATATATATATATATATATATATATTACGTTTTTAAATTGAATTTTGTAAAAAAAAATACACCATTTAATTTGATAGAATTTTGTTGTGAAATTAAAATGCATAAATCTTAAAAAAGGCTAAACATTTATCTATCTATTTATTTATTTATGTGTGTGTGTGTGTGTGTGTGTGTGTGTGTGTGTGTGTGAGCGTGTATTTATCACTTTGTGGGGACCAAATGTCCCCATAACGATAGTTAAACCTGACATTTTTGACTTGTGGGGACATTTTGTTGGTTATAAATCATACTAAATTATGTTTTTTGAAAATGTAAAAATGCAGAAAGGTTTCTGTGAGGGTGAGGTTTAGGGGATAGAATATAAAGTTTGTACAGTATAAAAACCATTGTCTATGGAAAGTCCCTGAAAACATGGAAACCCAACATGTGTGCGTGTGTGTGTGTGTGTGTTCAATAAAGTCCCCCTGGGGTAAAAGTCACTTTTTTTATTTTCTCCTAAAACACTAAATAGCAACAAAAGGTACCACAGCACGTTTGTAAACACCTGTTTGTCACCGTACACTGCAAAATACTACTGATCCATGAGATCATGGCATGCAATGTCTAAAGATTGATTTTGAGGTAATTTGATCTCATATTTAATACTTTTTTAAATGTTGAAAATTGATGTAGCTAATGAGATTCCTAAAATGATCACATTTATTTTAAGACAGAATACTTATTTGCCATTTTCAGTTTTGTTCCAGGCTATTAAATAATAATGTATTTGTTTGTTTGTTTATGTTTTTAGTTTTTCTGGCCCCGATAAAACCCATTGTTTTGTTTAAAAATAATATTTAAAGTGAGCTCACACTGACTGATCCAATCACAATCGTGATTAATTTGATTATAGAATACATAAGATGATATTAAATGCCAAATGTGACTGATATTAACAGGAAAACTTTGAAGTGCTTATTTTGAATAAGCATTATATTAATTAGTTAATATATTTCTCTCTCAAAAGTATTTGCAGAAGTTGACAAAATTTGTCTAATAACTATTGTGCCTATATTTACATGATATCACTAATGGGGAGCCTGGGTTAAAACGCTCTCTCACCACCAAACAACTTTCCATTATTATTTACTTTTATACAAATGTTGTTGCTCTATCAATATTCATTAAAATATTTGATGCACTTTGTAACCAGAAAAAAAGTCAGTTTTCTTTTAGGTGTGCCTTTAGCCCCATTACAGGGTACCTGTGTGCTTCTGGGTATTATACCATGTGTTGGAGATTATGGTTGAGTGGGAGTGTCTGTGTGTAGATTGTCTGAGAAAACTTAAAGAGCATCTCCTGTTGATCCGTGCATCACAAATGTGAGATGCATGTGAGAGTATAAAGTACAGAAGGTCTGGTGCAGTATATTACATTTAACACATATTGGAGAAATGGTAAGTGCATATCTTTTTTTTTATACATATTGTAGTTTTTATGGCATTTCAACTCTCATTTTACTCATTGGACATTTAAAACTTTTTAGTGCAAAGTGTAATCCATGTATGTGATTGTGTGCTCCAACAGTACGGCTTTATTAACACTTGTCTGAAGTCATTGGTCATCGACAAGTTTGGAGAAGACGCATGGGAGAAACTGAGGTCTGTGAAACATGCATGTACTGTACATGTGCAGAGTGTGAAGAACTCACGGAAGACAGTTGTTCAAATGTTTGTGAACTAAAGGAAATCTTTCTTAGGTTAATGGCGGGGGTCCAGGACACATTCATGACCTATGAAATTTATGACGATGTCATCACTCTTCGTTTAGTACAAGAGGCCTGTAATATGTTGGGTGAGCATCAGTTTATATTACATATTAGATGTACTGTGTAACTGCAAGCATCTGAATATACTCGAGTTTATTTGCATGTGTGTATTTGTCAGTGTGCATGTGTTTGGCTTCTCCTAGTTATGGTTGGTTATTTTCTTTCTTCAACATCTGTTTAGGGACTTTGTCAGATTCATGAGTATTTTTCACTTCTTTAACCTCCGAGATCTGAGCGTGACTGCTGTGTGCATTTTCCATTTCCCTTTTTTAGTTGTAGCACCTAATAAACATGCAATACATAAATACAATTCTAGAGCAAATATTTGTCAACATATGTGCACAGCAGGACTAAGTTGTGGAAAGTCAGATTTTTTTTAAACAAAATGTTTATTATGTTTCCAGACGTGTTGGTTATTCATGTTCAAAGTAATGGCCAGCATCGTCCAATCACTGCCAATAAAGTTAAAATAAAATGATCCATTATAAATTGTGAATCTATGTACTGATTATCATTGTCCCATTTCTGACAATTATGTTCAGTGATCTAAACCTCATCTGCAGCCTGTAACTGAACTTTTGATCAGATTTTAGGAGTGAATGCACTTAATTGCATAGAGTTATATTAGTGAATGACTTAACTACTGGCCAAATTCCCCCCATTGGCCCCTATCTATCATGGCCTTGTATTAATCTCCATCCCTGAATTGGCTACATCACTCTACTCTCTCCTCCCCACCAATAGCTGGTGTGTGGTGGGCGTTCTGGCGCGCTATGGCTGCCGTCGCATCATCCCTATGCTATGAAAAGCGCTATATAAATGTAAGGAATTATTATTATTATTATTATTATTAACCCCCAGTGTGCCGTCTGTCTGCACTGGTCTCAGAACAGTTTGAAATGCACCTTATTTTCATCCTAACTCCATATAAAGCCTCTGAAAGCAACATTTGTCACCTTTTGGATGAGCCCATTGATTCTCAATGTGATAATGCACAGTAAATATAGGATATCTAAGGAAATGATGCACTAAAGTACACATTAGTGTGCATTGTGTTTAGCAGCTTGGTATGATGCGATAAATTGCTCACAGTTTTGAAATGGCATATCGAATGAAACTAGAGACTATAATATTTGGACTCAAATTGGTTTCAATGTAAAAATGTAATTAGGTTTCTTACCAGATGTGTTTTTGTTGCCGTATCTCCCAAAGACAAATTCGGCTGTGATCGGCGCCATGTAGTTTTGTCACATGAACTCTCACCCTTAACTGATGGCACAGAGTCTCCTGAACTCAGAACAGTTGGTTTAAATGCATTGAAATTATGCTTTGCATATACTGTAGCAAAGCCAAAATACAACGTCCAGGCGTGTACGTGGGGTAACGTGAGGTTAAAAAGCCTGTTTTTCAATGGACCCACTTGTTATTGTTTGAAGAGTAGATGAAAACATATGAAAGAGTGAGTGGCAGATTATGCAAACTCATAGCTGTATTCGCAATGTCCTCTGGGAATTGGAGACATTGATCAAAGTGACTAAGAAAGTGCTAACAATGTCCCCCGAGACCGGTTGATGTCCTAACCTATCCTTCAATCTGTCCCTTAGAGTGGTCGGACAAAGTCAGGTGTGTCACGCACCTGAAATCCACTCAGCAGCTCCCAATTAAAATTGAATTGCAGACTGCTCTGGTTTGTTCTTGCAGAGGTCTCTTCGGAGGTGGTTTTGAAGCTGTTTGGAGAATACTTCTTCAGCTTCTGTAAGATGTCGGGATATGACACCATGTTGCGAACGCTTGGCGGAAACCTGGTGGAGTTCATAGAAAATCTTGATGCTCTGCACAGTTATTTGGCACTATCTTATGAGGTCAGAATGCTCTTACTTTATAAACCTTAATCAAAGTAGTGACACATTTGATTGTTAAAGGGTATGAAAACGAGGCTGTGAGGGTTAAACTTACAGTCTCTTCAGTAACATGCACTGTACAGTGGAAAACTACAGTGGAAAGAAAAAGTATGTGAACCCTTTGGAATTAGCTGTTTTCTTGTTCGAAGTCGCAAGTATACTGTAGACAAACACAATGTGTTTAAGCTAACAACGCACAAACAATTTCATGTCTTTATTGAAAGCATTGCATTAAACATTCACAGTGCTGTGGAAAAAGTAAGTGAACCATTGGATTTAATAATTGGTCGATCCTCCTTTAGCAGCAATAACCTCAAAAAAGCCTTTCCGGTAGCTGCGGATTCCATTTAGAAGGAATTTTTGACCATTCTTCCTCACAGAACTATTTCAGCTAAGCCATATGGGGGCAATTCTTAGGATGTCTAGTGTAAACGGCTCTCTTTAGGTCATTCCACAGCATCTCTCTTGGGTTAAGGTCTGGCCTCGGACTGGGACACTCCAAAAGGTGGATTTTCTTTTTTTGGAGCCATTCTGTGGTGGATTTACTTTGATGTTTAGGGTCATTGTCCTGCTGCATCTCTCAAATTCTACTGAGCTTTAGCTGGCACACAGCCACCCTGACATTATCCATTATGATATAATTGAATTATATTTAATTAAATAAATTTTTCCCCCAATGATGGCAAGTGGTCCAGGCCTGAAGCAGCAAAGCACCCCCAAATCATGATGCTCCCTCCACCGTACTTCACTGTTGGAATGATGTTTTCATGTTTGTTTGTGGTGCCATTTTTACCATACATAGTGCTGTTTGTTCTTCCCAAACAATTCAATACACAAAACATTTTGTCAGTAGCGTTGTGGAGTGTCAAGGTGGTCTTTGGCATGCGCCAATGTTTATCTTGGAAACCAGCGACTTCCTTCGTGGTGTCCTGCCATGAACACTATGCCTTTTTAATGTTTTCCATATAGTAGACTCATGAACAGAGATATTAACCAATTCCAGTGATTCCTTCAAGTCTTTAGCTGTCACTCTAATGCTTTTTATAAGTTAAAGTAGCTCTAACCCACACCTCCAATCTTGTTTCATTAACTGGTTGCCAGATTTGCCAACTCCTGACTCTAATTAGATTTGTATGTCGTCTTTAGCCTAGGGGTTCACATACTTTTTACACAGCACTGTTAATGTTTAATGGGATGTGTTCAGTAAAGGCAAGAATGTTTATGATTTTTTTGTGTGTTGTTAGCTTAAGCACATTGTTCTTTGTCTATATTTGTGAATTTAATGAAGATAATATCCCACTTTATAAGCAATTAATGCAGAAAGCCAGTGAATTCCAAAGGGTTCCCTTTATATTACCACTGTATATAAAGATCACATCTAATTTTCAACAACTCTCCATTAAGGCAATGAACGCTCCATCCTTTCGTGTGGAGCGGTCAGATGATAGTCGCATTCTTCTTCACTATTACTCAGACAGGAAAGGACTCTATCACATTGTCCCAGGTGCGAACAAATGTTATCAGCTACAATACATTGAGGAAGTTGCATTGGGACACATTTATCATTCTAAAACCTCCTGAGTGAGACTTTGTTGCTTTTTGTTGATGTCTCCATCTCTGCTGGTCAGGCATTATCGAGGCTGTGGCAAAGGATTTCTTCGATAGTGAAGTCACCATGACTATTCTGAACCAAACCGAAGAGGACGAACGCACCGGGAAGAAGGAACATGTGGTTTTCCACATGCTACAGAAGGACAAGGTGTCCAAAAGAAAGTCTCATCCAAGACAGAAGGTAAATGAAAAGGAGATTGAGGTGTGTAAGTATAGGAGAGCATATCAAGACTCTCATGAGTTTTTGTAATTTCGCAAACTGCAATAATGAAGTTTTCATACAGGGTTCCCCAAACACTCCATTGGTCGGGTAGTCCATATAGGTCTATCTCAGTCTCATGTTGTTCCTAAACCGTATGACTTTCTTTTTTTAGTGGAACTCAAAACTGTCTAACTAACAACTCCTTTTGTCTTCCACAAAAGAAGGAAAGTCATACTGGTCTGGAACAACATGAGGTAAGATTTTATCTTTAAGATAACAAAATTACACACACCACCTTTAACTGTATTGTTTTTGTAAATGGGACCTGAACGTCTCTTGAAGCAGTTGGTCTTCTGTTTTAAGGTCCCTCTTAGCCTCTGTATAGTTAAAGAGTAAAAAAGAAATCCATTACATGTAACACGATTAAGAAACGAGTGCCACATATTCAATTAGTCTTACTTGTTTAAAGATTAGGCACTTCAGTCTGAAACATGATGAATGTTTAAGTAGGCTGAGACACTCCACTGTCTGCTCTCTGTATTATTTAAATCATGAGTAAAGTCCTCTTAAGAAAGAGTGTGAAAGTATGTAACCATGACAACTGCTATACAAACAGGAGAAGGATGCCACAATGCTGAAGATGAAGGCCCGGAATGCCAACCTGCAGCTTTGTCCAAGGAAACGATCTCCATGGGAGATTGTGAGGAGCATTGTCATACTGGGCCAAGGTTTGACAGATGTTCACTTTTTTTTGCCTTTGACCTTTCAAACTTATTGCACAAGCACATGCAGCTTGTTGAATTAGTTTTAATCGAGGCTGTCAATTTAACACATTACTTTAGTGCGATTAATTATATTAAAAAATAGCATGTTAAAAACGTAATCTTCCTGACCATACAGCACACCGGAATTCTTCTCCAGCAGATCAAATCAAGCTTGCAGTGCCACCTTCATGTTTTTGCGATTCACAGTCAGCAGGGGGCAGTAAGCGCAACTCCAGCTGAACAGGCAACAAATGACAGCTGATGGAGCAGAAAGCATGGGTCAAGAGATGCATATTTTAAGGTTTCAAACTGCATTTAATTTGAGACAGTGTCCTAAAAATGCTACGTTTATTTTCTCTGTGTACTGATATGACTTGACATGCACGGGCGAATGATGTATATATGCAATTTCCTGTGAAATCCGTCCCAACAGCTCTAAAATATAAATCCTTATTATTGGTTTTTAATGCGTATTTGGGAAAAGACATGGTTTGGTAGATGGATGTTTGTTGCAGTCTTTCATTAATAAAATTTTGTTTTTTAACCAAAAAAATTATAATTTAAAGGTGCACTCAATAACTTTTATCTTTGTGCCATCTTGGACTTATACTGACACCTAGTGGCTTGGATGCAGCATAATTTAAAATCAATAGTTTTCAGTTTCAAATGCCATTGTAGAAACGTAGTATTCACAATCAGCCATGATTACTTTAATCAATGAGTGAAAGTGTCAAATAACAGGATGGATACTGAGATTAAGTGGGTAGTATTCGGCTGGTCATGTGATTCCAACATGGCCGCCCCATGTGCGGACCCTCTCCGTGTAGAATAAAATAGCTTTTTACAAGTTTACCGATATGACTGGAGCCTTCGTTTTAATGCAAGTGTTCATGATTTCCTACATATATTGCAAAATTAAAATTCATGTCTTTAAACTTTTTAATGAAGAAAGAAATTCCTGAAACTTTACAAAAAAGCTTACAAAATGTATTTTTGCAATTCCGTTTGGTTGGAAATGACATAATTCATCGTTAAAGTAGCTCATGACTAAACTACTTAATAATGTATTAAAGTACTTTAGTATCAAAAGTACAAGTAAATCGCATAACTTTGTCAAATGATTTTCAGGCTTCCCATGTGATTTAGATTTGCAAATCAATTCGCAAAACAAATAATTACGACTGATTTTCAAAGTGGAACAATGCGGTTTTCGTCCTGGCCATGGAACGACGGACCAGATCTTTACTCTCGCAAGGATCCTGAGGGGGCCTGGGAGTATGCCCATCTGGTCTACATGTGTTTTGTGGATCTGGAGAAGGCGTATGACCGGGTCCCCCGGGAGAGACTGTGGGAGGTGCTGCGGGAGTACGGGGTGGGGGGGTCCCTTCTTAGGGCAATCCAATCCCTGTACGTCCAAAGGGTTGGTCTCCGCCAAGGCTGCGCTTTGTCACCAATCCTGTTTGTGATATTCATGGACAGGATATCGAGGTGTAGTCGGGGTGGGGAAGGTGTGCGGTTCGGTGGGCTGGGGATCTCATCGCTGCTTTTTGCAGATGATGTTGTCTTCATGTCATCATCGGTCTGTGACCTTCAGCTCTCACTGGATCGCTTGGCAGTCAAGTGTGAAGCGGCTGGGATGAGGATTAGCACCTCTAAATCTGAGGCCACGGTTCTCAGCAGGAAACCGATGGAGTGCGTACTCCAGGTAGGGAAGGAGGTATTGCCCCAAGTGAAGGAGTTCAAGTACCTCGGGGTCTTGTTCACGAGTGAGGGGACAATGGAGCGGGAGGTTGGCCGGAGAATCGGGACAGCGGGGGCGGTATTGCACTCGCTCTATCGCACCGTTGTCACGAAAAGGGAGATGAGCCGGAAGGCAAAGCTCTCGATCTACCGGTCAATTTTTGTTCCTACCCTCACCTATGGTCACGAAGGCTGGGTCATGACCGAAAGAACTAGGTCGCAAGTACAAGCGGCCGAAATGGGCTTCCTCAGAAGGGTGGCGGGCTTCTCCCTTAGAGATAGGGTGAGGAGCTCAGTCATCCATGAGGTGCTCGGAGTAGAGCCGCTGCTCCTTTGCGTCGAAAGGAGTCAGTTGAGGTGGTTTGGGCATCTGGTAAGGATGCCCCCTGGCCGTCTCCCTAGGGAGGTGTTTCAGGCACATCCAGCTGGGAGGAGGCCTCAGGAAAGACCCAGGATTAGGTGGAGAGATTACATCTCCACACTGGCCTGGGAACGCCTCAGGGTACCCCAGTCAGAGCTGGTTAATGTGCCTCGGGTTACGGAAGTTTGGGGCCCCCTGCTGGAGTAGCTGCCCCTGCGACCCGACTTCGGATAAGCGGTTGAAGATGGATGGATGATTTTCAAACTAAAAAAAATATAGAATTGATGAAAATATTCGACAAAATGATTAATTTGTGAATTGGACATCACCTGTAATCGAGCCACATGCAGTTTACATTTTCAGCTGTGTTTATTTATTTATTCTATTTTTTATTTATTTATTTGCTGTATTCAATCACAAAAGTAATGAAAGGGTCTTGAAAATGTAATTAATTTTCTCTTCAGAATGTAGTAAGGTAAAAGTGAAGGGCACCAGAAATATTTATACTTAAGTACAGATTATGAAAATTTCAATTTACCCCAAGAACAGTACTTTGTTACCAAACAACAGTGAAACGTGACGCTACCACAGTATGCATCGCGTTATACACAGTATATACTCTATGATATAATTAAATAATCATATCATGTTATTATTTTATTTAAAAATACAATCAAATGACAGCCTTAGTTTTAATCCTTTACAACAAAATTGTTCCAAAATCTACAACTCAGGACATATGAAATGTGTAGTGGGAAGTTTACTGGTGGTAGCATGTTACTGTATACTCTGCAGTGAGAGTTGACATTTGTGTCTATTCTCCTAATTAAGGCAATCTGCGAAACTCGTTCACCCCCTGCTACCCTAACAGACTGTGGATTGACGAGCGAGCATTCTGTAATGCTTTTCCCTTTCACATCGTTTTTGACCAAGATGTAAGGCACTATAAGTGCAACACTCTTAACAGCTCTGAAAAATACACTAAAACGCCTTGAGCCAGTTGAAATCAGTTTGGCACAAAGCAATGATTTTGAACCTTGTTAACTTGGATTCCTATATGTTCAGCTCGTGGTGAAGCACACAGGTGTGAACATTCAGAAGTTTGTTCCTGGACTGCAGACCGCTGGCATCCGTCTGGATGAGTACTTCACCATCGTTCACCCAGAGGTCATCTTCAACATCCAGAGCATCAAGAAGTTCATCAACAGCCAGTTTGTGCTGAAAACCAGGAGGGAGATGTTACCAGAGATCCAGCAAAACCAGTCCATGCTCAAACTACGAGGTACAGCATATCTATAACAACAACGAATCTGCTTTTGGTTATTCCGCATACCTAATGTATGGTTAGCTAAGTCCCTCACCATTTGTTCTATGGACACGATTGATACTCAAATGATGCAGCTTATTGAGAAAAGGTGTGCTATTACTGTTCTTAGCTATTGGACTTACTGTTTTTCACCTGGCATATGATGACAGAAAGAATCCAACAGACTTAAACTGACTGTTGGGCAAGAATATAAAGACTTGGAGGACTTTTGATGGACCTAGCTAGCAGCCACCCAGATCACATTACCCTTGCAAACACCCTGGCATTGTAGGGACAAGTTTTTTTCTCGAAAATGTAAAAATCAGGTTACTTGATGTACTTTATGTTCACTTGGTACTAGGCTTTTCTAAACAGAAATCAGCTCCATTAAAAGCAGCCTTAATAGTCTCACAAATGTGCTGGTGTGTGTGTGTTTCAGGGCAAATGATGTGGATGGAGTCTCTGAACTCCATGATCTATCTGTGCTCTCCTAAACTACGGAGCCTCCAGGAGCTAGAGGAGAGGGGGCTCCACCTGGCCGACATCGCCCCGCACGACACCACGCGAGATTTAATCCTTCTCAACCAGCAGAGGTTGGCCGAGATCGAGCTCTCCAATCAGCTGGAAAGGAAGAAGGAGGAGTTGCGGATCCTCTCACGGAACTTGGAGATTGAGAAACAGAAATCGGAAAAGCTTCTTTATGCCATGCTGCCAACACATGTTGCCAACCGGCTTAAAGAGGGCAAAAGAGTAGAGGCAGGTAAAGGAACTAGAGAAACACCCAACAGAACAATGACACACCTTATAAAGCTATAAGCTCATTATTACTCAAAGTCCAGAATAAAGCAATAAGCCAGAAGAAGCCAGTGTTTTTATCACCGGTAAAATCCACGGGGGTTCTTTGCCATGACGCAAAGTCAACAGTTACTTTTATGGACACAGTTAAAATTAGGTGAACCGTACCCTTAACCCTAAACCCTAATCTTACCTAACCTAACCCTTCTCCATAATTACTTGAGTAAGAGTACAAAAGTATCCAATTGAAAGAATACTCAAGTAGCGAGTAACTAGTTACTCACCAACATTCCATTACATAATACACGTTTAACATGTTTCATAATAATAATAATAATAATATTCATCATTCATGGTTTTCCAAACAATATGACTTTCTTCCATGCACCACAATCAAGGAAATGTTGGACAAAATGTTAGCCTTAGTCCCATTTTACTTTAACTGCGTGTTTTAAAAGGGAATGGTGACTGAGACTGTCAATCTCTAAACATCGCACACGTGTTTGGAACAAAATGAAGGTTGGACAATTATGATAGAATATTAACTTTTGGCTAAAGTATCACTTTAAGGACTCTTGTCAGATTTAGACAAATCTGTGAATTAGAAAAAAAAGTTTGGAAACCTTTCTTGTAATTATAACAGTGTAAAATAAATGTTCCACAGGTCCAATAATATACAGCCGTGGCCAAAAGTATTGGCAGTGACATACATTTTGTGTTTCTGCTTCAGTTGTTGTGGTGTTGATTCACATTGTTTCTAGATTATTGTGCAGAGTGATCAGATGCATTTTAAATAATTGTAAAAAGCTTCATTGGCCAAAAAAGTTACTTTATCACAAAAACCCAAATTGCACAGTTTTTCGGTCCAGGCACAAAATGACCAGCTAACATCATTTCACTAATCATATCAGCAGCACCTGGGAAAGTGTGAACGAGTACTAGTCCGGTGAAATCACTCTATCATTCTGATTGGATTATAAGAGCAGACTGATGCTATAAAAGGAGGGAAGAAGTGCTTCCAATCATTGTGTTCTTGTTCGCAATGGTTACCTCTAAAGAAAGACGTGCAGCCATCATCGCTTTGCATCAAAATGGCATTTTATAATTGCCGCAAAGGATATTGCACCTGAAAGAACCATTTACCGGATCGTCAAGAACTTCAAGGAGAGAGGTTCAACTGCAGTGTGGAAGGCTTCAGGACGTCCCAGACTGTCCAGCAAGCGCCAGGATTGTTTAACTTGTTTGCTGTACACCTTGTCACACAGCAGCTTTTACGCATTTTTCTGTCTTTTGTTATATGCCATGCAAAGTCAATGGAGACGGTGGGCATGGTCTTCAGATTATGACGCGTTGCGTCTGTGTGTGTGTGTGTGTGTGTGTTTAATATTTGTGTATTTTGAGTTCAGTTTGCATTAACTTATGATTTATGTTGACAAGCCGGTTCTCGCCTCCTCCTTGCCCATCTTTAACCGTGTTACAGTGGCTTAGCGACTCACCTCAATCCAGGTGGCGGAGGACGAATCTCAGTTGCCTCAGCATCTGAGACATCAATCCACGCATTTTATCACATGGCTTGTTGAGCGCATTACTGCGGAGACCTAGTGCATGTGGAGACTTCACACTATTCTCCGTGGCATCCACGCACAACTCACCATGCGCCCCACCTAGAGCGAGAACCACATTATAGCGACCACAAGGAGGTTAACCCAACATGACTCTACCCACCCTAGCAACCGGGCTGGAGTCACTCAGCACACCCTGGGTTCTAACTTGCGACACCAGGTGTAGTAGTCAGCGTCTTTAATCGCTGATCTACCCAGACCCCCAAAATACTCACTGTTTAAAAAGTATAGCCACAAGAAATAAACATTATATGTGTTACAATTATTTTAGAGAGATAAAAACAGGAATTTAGCAACAGTACAGCGGGTACCAGATTATAGGTTTTACTGCTGTAACAGCGCAATGACTACAACATTGTAATATTGGATATCATTTTATAAGAATAAGATTAGGAAGCCTTTTTATCACACTAAAATCATGTTATCATGCATATTTTTTACGTCTTGTAAGATTTTTGCAACATTAAGCTGTCAATTTTAGTTTAATTTGTGTCAAACCCGAAAATGGTCTTTTAATGCAGGTAAGCAGAAGTCTTTCTTTCTTTTCAGGTGAGTTCAAAGTGTGCACTATCCTGTTCAGTGATGTGGTCACATTCACTAACATCTGTGCAGCTTGCGAACCCATTCAGATAGTCAACATGCTCAATGCCATGTACTCCAGATTTGATCGTCTCACAAACATCCATGACGTCTATAAGGTATGAGATAAGATGCTGTTCAAGCAAGTCCACTTGAACAATATCAGCACATTTTGTCATTTAAAAAATGTAAAAGCCAACTAAAAAATAAACGGTGCAGTGATAGTATCAGAAGTTAATACCATGGTACTGAATGATTACTATATTCATAAACCATCAACATATTTTCATGGTATTCAAATGTACTTCAAGGAATACCTCAAAAATACCAAACTTTTACCATGTTAGTGAAACAACCAGTTTACAGCCTAAAATCTGATTCCAGATTTATTTGTATTGCACACTGTAATATCACATCTGTGTAAAATCAAGTAAAGGGACATTCAAGGAAATAGAGGGTATTTCACTTCTGGATATAACTAGTAGAGCTCTAAACAGAATTGACCATCCTTACACCAGGTGGAGACCATAGGCGATGCTTACATGGTGGTTGGCGGTGTGCCCATTCCTACAGAAACACATGCAGAGCAGGTGGCAAACTTTGCCCTCGGTATGAGAATTGCTGCGAGGGAAGTGACTAACCCTATCACAGGACAACCAATACAGGTGCCAATCCAGTGTATGTGTGTGACTAGACAGATGTATGGTAATATAAGCTGTGGGTGGGCTACTAACATGAGATTGATGTAAAACTGAAGGGTTTTCTGTCATATTCTAGATTAGAGTTGGTCTGCACACTGGTCCAGTTTTGGCCGGTGTGGTAGGTGAGAAGATGCCACGGTACTGTCTGTTTGGAGACACAGTTAATACAGCTTCTAGGATGGAGAGCCACGGAGCCCCAGATCACATTCACGTGAGCCCTTTCACTTACAGGTGAACACCTACATTTTTTTATTGGCCTAAAAGTTGAAGTGTGCAGAGTTGCAATATAGACAGATTTCCCCTGTTCGTACTATTCCGCCTGCCATTGGTCAGCAAAAAGATAGCCCCGCCCACAACTCACTCTATTAATTTAGTAAAAGGTTGGCATATTGGACCAATAATACAAACAGAGAGAGACAGTGTTAATGGGAGGCAACTTAAAAATGGTTTATGTAAAGTTGTATTTCAACATTAGAAAAACAAAATGTGCACACATCAGCTTAAAATCACAACAAACTTCATTATATACTTTGTTGTTCCAAACCCATATGACTTATGACCCATATGACATATGACCATGTGGCAGAGCGGAGGGCGGGGCCGTGATTCCTCACACTAGGCTAATTAACCCTCGAGAGGGATAAAGGCCGACCGAAGACGGCGGTGAGAGAGAGATTTACGGAGAGCTGTCTTGACAGCTGTCAAGCCTGTTCTCACCTCCTTTCCATTAATCCCTTTACACTGGTGCTGAAATCCGGGAAGGAGGAGTGATGCACTGTAGTGGAGTTCTCGGCACTACCATCCACCCCAAAGGAGCAGCCACGGCCAACCGCCTGGAGCGGATACCGCTGCCAGGGGCAGGGGAGACCCCTACCGTCCACCAATAACACAGCAGGGCTTTCCGTCCACCAGGGGCCGGAGGACTGCTTCCGATCCGCCCTGGAAGGTGCAGCTGTCGTCCATTAGAGGGTGGAGGAGTGGCCGAGGACCAAGCTACGGCACATCGGAGAATTTCTTTTTCTCTCTCTCCCACTGCTGCTCCATGTTGGCCTTTCCCTTTTTTAAAAACGTTTTGTCAATTTGGCACGATCGCAGTTACGGCGTGTAGGTGCCACATTTTGTTTCCCTCCCCTTGTCCCCTCCCTCATCCAGGTAGATGGGGATGACCTGCTGGCAGATGGAGCGGAAGGCACGCCCCTCCCCAGGGAAAGGGGGGGGGGTGGGGGTACGTCATGCCGGGGGCTCCCCGGCCTGAGAGAACAAGGGACAATGTGGCTGGGCGGAGGGCGGGGGCCGGGTCGTGATTCCGGTTCTCACCTCCTCCTTTCCATTAATCCCTTTACAGACCGATTTTTAGTTATTGTTTAATTTCTCCTTTTTGACACAATAATAACTAAATGATCATTAGATCAAACAATAAAAACATCATCATTATTACTGCCAATTTTAATGCAGTCTAAATAGACACAAATGTTAAGCATAAAAAAATTTACTTAAAAGTAACTCTTCTACACTTCCTGTCTACAGTGTCTTGAAGGACAAAGGGATCTTTGAGATCAGAGAGAGGGGTGAGATTGAGGTGAAAGGCAAAGGGCTGATGAAAACATATTTCCTGTTGGAGAACCTGCATATGAGTGATGACCAGATCATGGGCCGAGTCGATGGAGAGACACGTGTGTACCAGGATGGCCTGGAGAATGGGATTGAAAATTTGAAGGGTGAGGACATTTTACATTATTTTGTTTAAAAAATTTATCAAGTTGATATTTGGATAATACAAAAACAGCTTTGATCAAAGTTTCCCCATTGACTTCGCCAAGTAGGACATATTCCTCAATCAACATCCTTGTTGTTCCTGGAGCAACATTCTTATCGACCAATAAACTTTTCGGTTATAGTTTAAGGTTTGGGGTAAGCAAATATCCTATCAACATATTTTTGGCATTTCCTCTGATAGGAATAGGTAGGGATAGGACTATACTGCAGTGCAAAACACAGGTACTACAGATTTTGTCCAAATGTAGACCAAATCTGGTCTCTTTTCAGACAGGACAAGTTTTCCTGAAGACGCTAGGAAAAATTCGAATTTGAAATCGAATTTCAAAGATGAGCTTTATGATTTTAATCCTGTCTAAATCCAACAAATCTGTGTTTTTCTCAGACAACCTTGGTTAAAATTATTGTGATAGTTCAGAGGACCTCTGAGAAATCGAATCCCTCTCGAATTGGAATGAATGTGATTGTGGCATATTATTTTTTCACAAACACTTCTCATTTATTTTGACCTTTATCAAATACTGTAACCGAAGCTAAATAAATGTGATCCATAACCCCCCCCGGGATTAAAAATATTAAAAGAGGTCATTCTGACTTTATATCTCACAATTGAGATTTAAATTCCACAAATGAGAGTTTATATCATGCAACTGCAACTTTATAGGTCTTTCTTTTTATAGTTTAATTAGTCACAATTCAAATAAACTTTGAAATGTCAAAATTGCAAGATACTGTATATTGTTGAAAGATACAGTCGCAATTCCATGAAATAAAGTCACAATTGCGAGAAATAAAGTCGTAACTGCATGATATCATTTCACAATTCCAAGTAATTATAAAGTCGAAATTGTAAGATGCAGTTTTAATTGCAAGAAATAAAGTTGGGGCTGCATAATATAAAGCTGCAATTGCAAGAATTTAGAAAGTAAAAATTATGATATATTTTCAAAATGGCAAGAAATAACATCAAACTGCATTATATAAAGTCGCAATTGTGAGAAATTTAAATTCAAAATTATGAGATATATGGTCCAAATTGCAAGATACAGTTACAATTGTGAGAATTCAAATCATAACTGCTTGATATAGTCACAAATCTGAGAAATAATACAATAAAGATTCAAAATTGTGAGATATATGGTAGAAATTGCAAGATGCAGTTGTAATTGCGAGGAAGTCAAAACTGTGTGAAATAGTCGCAATTCTGAGAAATTCAAGAAGTCAAAATTGCGAGATGTAGTGGCAATAAAAGAATACATTTGCACCTAAACAAGCAGTTCCTTGATCTCGCAACGGAATGAAATTTATTTTTATTGGTAATTCTGAGTGTATAACTCGCAAATGCAGAAAATAGTCAAATTTGCAAGTTTATATCTGTTGTGACTGTATGTCTCACAACTGCAACCATATCTTGCAATTTCGACCATATAACTCGTGATTTTGACTTTAAATTCCTCACAATTGCGACTTTATATCATGCAGTATTTATTTTTTGCAATTTCGAAAATATATCTCATCATTTTTACTTTCAAAATTCTTGCAATTGCAACTTTATATTACTCAGTTCCGACTTTATCACTGTAACTTGTCATTTTGACCACATATCTCGCAATTCTTTACTTAATTTCTCGCAATTGAAACTGCATCTTGCAATTTCGACCATATATCTCACAATTTATACTTTTTTAAATTCCTCCCAACTCCAATTTTATATCACAAAGTTCAGACTTTATTTCTCCCAACTGTGACTGTATCTCACAATTTTAACTTTTTGAATTTCTCAGAATTGCAACTTTAAATGTGAAATTGCAAGAAATATGGTTAAAATTGCAATTGCATGTATGCAGTAAACTCGCAAATTTGACTTTATTTCCTGCAGTTGAGTTATAAAGTCAAAATTTAATTTAAATTTATTTATTCCATATAAGAAACCATATAAATGTCTTGTTACACTACTAGATGTAAATTCATTATGGATTTAGAACTTTTTGCCATCTTTCAAGCCAAATAATTATTGGTTGTTCAAGTACTGCATGCATTTTTAGAACACTGGCATTCCATTCCATACTGTACATTCTAAGAATGTTAAATCAAGAATAAGAGTCTAATCATGGAATGTTCTCCACTCTAGCAGTGTCAGGTATTACCCTTACCTTAATATGTTCCATTATTTACATAATGTTATAATATCACATATACTTTTAATGTTTGCAGAGATCCAAAACCCATCGGAATCAGTACATGAATTCACAGACGTCCCATGTAGATAACTGTAACTCAAACGTCATTTGGAAAGCTTTAAATTATGATCTGTCCTGAGACAGATGGGTTTGGCTCAACTCTGCTCAGATTCAGAGAAATGTTGGCGAAGTTGCCGTTTTGCCTTTGTATGACAGTGTGTTTGTTTGATAGTTAATATTGATATATTAAACTTGGCAAAACAACATGAACATGAATATGATGTCACCCTTTTACGTATGATGTTAACACTCTTGTATAATGTTCAAACTGTCAATTTCAGAGATAAGCCCTGAAGAGACAAATGGTGCGCAGAAAGAGGAGAAAGAGGTTATGAACGGGAACAATAACACATCACCATCTCTCCACCCAGGAAACATCTCTCCCAATAGTTTAATTAAGTTTGATGTCACTCCAGCGTATGACAGTCACAGTGACTTAAAACATCTACACAACGGCCTTCATTCAGAGAGCCTCAGTACTAAGTTCTGCTCTATACTTTAGAAAGACATCTCTGAAGTCAAGTTTTTTTTTTTCTTTTTAAAAAAGAACGAATTTCTATCCTACTTTATTCTATCCATCCACAAATCAACACAGTACCACACATGCTCTTTCTAGGGCAGTGGTTCCCAAACCTGTTCCTGGAGGCCCCCCAACACTACACATTTTGGATATCTCCCTAATCAAACACACCTGATTCAACTCATCAGCTCGTTAGTGGAGACTCCAAGACCTGAATTGGGTGTGTCAGAAAAGGGAGATTTACAAATTGTTCAGTTTTGGGGGGCCTCCAGTAACAGGGTTGGGAACCACTGCTCTAGGGTATTGTGTGGCGTGTTATTACTGTTTTTCCCAGTTCTTTGAGAAACAGTTGGGGATTTCTGCTTTGTGGACATAGATTTGTCATCTGGGACAGGCACGTCTCTGTGCTGATTCCCAGCTCTCCCGGTGCAGTTCATTTGCACCTGCTCTTGGCTGACAGTAGGCCTACCCCACTAGGAAAGCCAATCTCCCACTGGAGAAATGAATCCCACATTGTGGACTGTATCCATGTGGAAATCAGATGGCAAACACAGATGACCAAAGGTAGATAAATATATGGTTGCTGTATACGGATTATAAGCAGTGAAGTGCTCATTTGTGGTCAACTAGGATCTGTTTTCTGGTGCAATGTGTCTATTTAGCATTTTGTTTCATTACAAATTCTAATATAAGTTTAACAATTTGAGTGAAATGTTGAATTGAAACATTTTGCATGTCAAAACACTCGAGCTGGCATGAACTAAACCTGATTTGAGAACAAAAATACAAAAAAATACTTCTGTACAAAATAATTAATATGGTGTACAGAACTACCGATAGTGGATTTTGCAGATACCGATACCTAAGGTGGTGGGGGAAGTCCGATAACCAATTAATCGACAAATGGTTCTTAAAATTGATTGAATGTAAAAAAAATGTACAACACCTCTACCATGGCGGGCAAAAACGAAGAGTCCAAAATGAATAAAATCCCAGATGCAGTTTATTGTTCAACCAAAATCCCAATAATAACCAGAAAAAATGATGATTTGGTGCATAACGTGGGACTTTTCAGCATAAACAAGCCTGAAACACACAAGGGATTCTTACTTTGAAATGATGGAAAGACTATCACCGTAGAATTTTGCCGATAATAGTTCAAAAAAGCAACTATTGGCACAATTAATCTGTAAAATATACCGATATATCGGTCTACCTCTAATATGGTTCATGTCACAAATTTGCTTATTTGATTAGCCACCTATAAATAGTGCAGAATTTAAAAAATTTCATAATAATTTTACGTCACAACATTTATTTATTTTCTTATTTTAAAATCCTAAAATGTTGTCGATTTCCAGATTTATATTCGATTTTGTACCACAGCTCATCAAAGTGGCTCAATGTGGACTTTTGAACCCCACTAAATGTAACACATAAGCACTAATTACACACATTTTAAGTCACGTCAGTTGTTTGAATTTCTGGATAAAGATTTTTAAAAATCAATTTATAGAGATTTCACCCAGAAAGAGCCATTTCTAGCCAATTAAATACTTTAGAGCAGAGCATAACTACAAAAAAGTTTATGAATTGTAGACCTTTACATGACTATTTAATTGATTTCATTCATTTCAGCATATTATTCAATATTTTCCTGGAAATTATTTAAAATATTTTATGTGATTTATCAACACCAATCTGTTTTTGTCTTGAATAAAAAAAGAAAAGTGTATATGTGAAAATGTTTCTTTTGCATTATTATTTTATGAGATAAAGAAATAAGTATCTCTATCTTGCTATAACGTTTTTTTAAATATTTTTTTTCTAAACAGCACAATAACTAATAGATCAAATTTCTCCATGCGAAGAATTAAGGCAAAAACAGTTCTTTAGGGGGGTGGTGGGGGGACTCTAGTAACATACAAAAATAAATAAATGTATTTTGCATCAAACTAATGAACAACATTGCATGCCGAGTGAATAAAAAAAACAAAATTAATGTCAGCACGCACGCACCACCGCTTGGCACAGTACCAAAAACCTTTTTATCAAGGTTCCCATTTAACAAAGGCAACTGCACAACACGTCAAAAACCCAGTACAAACATTCTCAACTCTTCACTGAAGGGATACACAGCAATAATTATCACAAAAAACATAGTAGCATCAATGCTAACAAATATTTTCAAATACCTGGAAGAGTATAAACATTCAAATCCGACTAATGTTTTTCTGTCATCTCTTATAAAGTGCAACCAAATTCTTCATCAGGAAATGCAACAACGCGTTGTAAAATGGGACTATATAATGCTGCAATCTTTAACTGCACAGCAGTACGCACCATCCTTTTTCCCCCCATCTAATAAGCTCTGGTGTATGGATCAGAGGGAAAGGTCAGATTCCGGAGTGTCAGTTTCCGACTGAAACTTTGTGCTCATTCCAACCTCCTCAGGGATACTTGGAGTGGAGTCACCATTGATGTTGGCTCTGTGAAACATCAAGCCTTTAAGATAAAAAAACAAGAGACACTCACTTCCTGTGCAAAACATGCTTATGTTATTATATATATCAGATTATTCCAAGTATGACTTGAAAACACTTTTAGTGCCACTCAAAAACCTGGACTGCCACATTTATTCATTTGACATTCAGTGACTGCCCGAGCAGCAAAATTTGGAACAAGCTGAAAGTTTCGGTGACTCGGTTGAAAGTGATCTGTGTGTTTGAGGGCGAGACTCACGCTCCATCTCTTCGGCCCCTCTGTCACTGTGAGCCTCTGTATCGGAGCATGTCCGCGTGCGTCTTTGGGCTGTCTTCTGCAATGCCACGCACTCTTTTGGTAAGTTCGACCTTGAAAGGAAACGGCAGCTGCTTTTATAGGCACTCAAGTAACAGCATAAGCTGTCTAGACTGCAAACAAGAAGGCTGTGTTTTGTAAATGTGCTGTACCTTTCAAAATTGTATGTGCCAGGATGGCTGATCGAGCGCTTCATCTACACAAAAAAACATTTAAAAACTTTTGTTACATGCTAGACATCTTATTAGCAAGTCAGTGAATCTCATGAATCAAGAAAATGTCCACATCACATTTCATCCCAAAACCATTAATAAAATTATGCAAGCCTATTTTGCAATGTGACGTTATTTTAATGGAGGCATTTGTTTTAAAAGGAAAATTGCTTTATAATAGTACCGGTACATAACTTCAGTTTGTGTTTAATTTATGCTGATTTTATAAAAAAAAAAAACTATTGTATTAAACTAATGAAAATCTAATGAGACTCATATGAAAATAATACTTCCATAAACTTTTTTATTTTTAAATATTCATGGTCTGAAAAATTTGGTAAATTTTTTTTTTTTTAATGCAAAATATAATTAATTCTTTTATTTTAGGGTAAAATATGTCTTAGACATGAGATTCATTTGTAACAAATATTTTTTTTTAAAGGTAAATTGTATTAAACGAGTATATAAGTTTTGCTTGTGTTTATTTTAATAAATTATTATTTTATTACACTAATGAGAATCTAATAAGATTCATTATTTAAAATAATGCAAATAAAAAAAACAACCTAAAAAAAAAAAAAAATGTACATTAATAAGAATTAAATATCATCAAAATATGGTCATTGGTGTGTGTGTGTGTGAATGAGTCACATTGTATAAGCTAAAGGTTAAAAGCATTTACCATTTACTGTACATGCACTGGAATTTTATTTTTAAGGTAAATTGTAATATAAGAGTATATAACTTCTGCTTGTATCTTTACCCTGGACATCTGGACGGGAGAGGGCGACACAGAGGACATGATCGAATCAGAGGGGCCGGATTGCAACATGTCAGTCGTGAACTTGGAATTGGCAATTTTCATACATTCTTCCAGTGTTTTGATGAAGGTTTCACAGGTGGCGCTCAGTAATGAGGACGCCTCGTTCCTCTTCTAGGAAACATGAAACAGAACGAGTATGTTTAAAAGAGTAGATTTCTCTAGTGATAACCATTTCATTTATTTTTTATTTCACACCTGCCTATCAATTATTTATATTTATATATATATATATATATATATATATTCACATACACACACTGGCAGCCAAAAGTTTGGAATAATGTACAGATTTTGCTGTTTCAGAAAGAAACTGGTACTTTACTTAAACAATGTGGCATTCAGCTGATCACAAATTATAGTCAGAACATTACTGATGTAAAATCAGCACCATCACAATTTGAAAAAAGTCATTTTTTATTAAATCTAGACGGGCTCCATTTCCAGCAGCCATCACTCCAACAGCCTTTGAGTCATCATGCGAAATTGATCATTTGGTACTAGAACATTACTTGCCATTAAATCAAACACAGTTAAAAGCTATTTGGTTCAATAAATGAAGCTTAACATTGTCTTTGTGTTTGCAATAGACTGGCATGTCATATTAGGTCAAATATGACAAAAAAGAAACCGCTTTCTCTAGAAACTCATCAGTCAATCATTGTTTTGAGGAATGAAGGCTATAAAATGCTTGAAATTGACAAAAAACTGAAGATTTCATACAAAGGTGTCACTACAGTCTTTATAGACAAAGGACAACTGGCTCTAACAAGGACAGAAAGAGATGTGGAAGGTCAGATGTGCAACTAAACAAGAGGATAAGTACATCAGAGTCTCTAGTTTGAGAAATAGACGCCTCACATGTCCTCCGCTGACAGCTTCATTGAATTCTACCCGCTCAACACCAGTTTCATGTACAACAGTAAAGAGAAGACTCAGGAGGACTTATGGGAAGAATTGCAAAGAAAAAGCCACTTTTGAAACAGAAACACAAAAAGAAAAGGTTAGAGTGGGCAAAGAAACACAGACATTGGACAACAGATAATTGGAAAAGAGTGTTATGGATCTTAACCCCATTGAGCATTTGTGGGATCAGCTAGAATGTAAGGTGTGTGAGAAGTGCCCGACAAGACAGTCACATCTATGGCAAGTGCTACAGGAAGTGTGGGGTAAAATGTTGCCTGAGGATCTGGACAAACTAACAGCTAGAGGAATCTGTAAAGCTGGCGTTGCTGCACGTGGAGGATTTTTTGATGAGAACTCTTTGAAATTCTGTACATTAATTTCATTTTTCACGTTATTAATGTCCTGACTATATATTGTGATCAGTTGAATGCCACTTTGGTGAATAAATTACCAATTTCTCTCCATAAGAGCAAAATCTGCACATTATTCCAAACTTTTGGCCGCCAGTGTATGTTTGTATTTATTTATTTATTTTATTATATATATATAATATATATATATATATATACATATATATATATATATATATATATATATATATATCCGATGGTTACTGACTATCTGAGTCAGGTGTCTAACCTCAGTGCTGGCCACCGTACTCTCCTCTTCCTGTTGCACTGACTCCTGAATAGTGTGCACCTGCTGCATCAGTAAGTCACAGTACAAACGCAGCTCAGACATCTTGGTTTTCAGTGACTCTGTGGTTTCTGTTAATTCTGCAAAAATCCATTAGGAGAGGAAACGAGCTTGTTAATGGGTTTGAATATTGTACAGCTGTCAAGATAAATGTTTTTCACCAGCTCTCAGTATATGAAAGCCTTCCACCGCTTCCCTGAATTTCCCATTGTGGCTCAATTAACAAAAAAACAAAAACAAAACTTATATTAATAGCAATAACAATTTATTATTATGTTACATAGTGCTTAAGATATAAATGATTATATCATTTTTCATTAATAATAATATAAAATTAGATACTTATTTTAGTTTTATTAAATAATACTTTTTATAATATAATTATATTAGTACATAAACATTACTAACATTAGTAGTTAATGCATTAGGTGTCATGAACAAACGATGAACAATATAGTTTTACAGCATTTATTAATCTTTGTAAATGTTAGAAAATAAAAATACAACTGCTCATTGTTAGTACATAGTGCATTAATGTTAACACGTTTTTTAAATAACTAAACTTTTTAAAAATGTATTAGTATATGTTGAAATTAACATTAAGCAAAATGAATGAAAGCTGAAGAACTCGTTTATTGATAATTCATGTTAACTGTTACTATGTTAAAAAAATGTAACCTTATTGTAAAGTGTTATCAATATAATAATACAAATAATATTAAACCATATTATAATAATATTACATAATAATTTTAGTTTTATTAATTAATGTTTAAATAATATAATTAATAAATGTTAATAAAACCTATTACTTAAGTATTGAATTGTACTATCATTATCGGTAAATCTGAAAAACACCTAGTTTTTATTTTGTGCAAAGTAAAGAAAAAAAAAGATAAACAAATGATAATGAATGCCAAAATATTAAATGCTATGTATCAATATTTACAGAGTAATCCATTATTTTGTAGAGGGGGGTCAAAATGACTTTCGCATGTGATTTTGGAGCGAATCAACAGGTCAAAAAATAACCCAAATAATAGGGGAATATTGTCATTTTGACACCCCTCTACAAAATAATGGTTTATTTAGTAAATATTAATCCAGGGAATTTATTTAATACACATTTAGCAATTTAGCATTATTTATATTTCATAATTGAGCCGAGGATTTCTGGTTGAGTTGACACAAAATTACCAATTAATCTTTTACTATAAGAAGACATGATAAGACAACAAAAGAAAGACCAAAGATGAATAAAGCGGTAACAAAATGTATAAAGCACCCCTCTCTTTTTTGGTTCTAGTGTCAATGAGTCCAGCTTTCGAGCTCCCAAGAGCCACCAGCCACTTCTGTCTCTCCGCCGCATTTACAGCCTTCACATAAAAATGCTGCTCGCCTGGTATGATCAGCTCCAGTCGCGTGATGTCAGTCGGATGAACTGGTGCAAACGAGGAAGTCAAAAATTAAATAGGAAAAACAGGGATACTTTATTGTAAGCGTAGAAAGTACAGATTTGTTTGGCAAGAAATGCATCACTGAACACCCTTCAAAAACACAGGAAGTGCTCACCTTTAATTTCACATACTGACATCTTAATACTGCCTTTGCTGCCTTTGCATACGTCATCTTGAGAATCAAAGTATGAAATAATGCCGTTGTCCAACACAAACCACCTTGGCTGCCATCCTACCACAGAACAGGCCATGATCAAAACAAATGTGCAAATTCTGACTTGTTTTAAGTCTTATTATTCCACACAATCAGATCTCATAATATCACATAAAAAGGAAATGGCATATTTAGGATATTGCTGTCACTTAAAGGTGCACTCAGTATCTTTTGTCTTTGTGTCATCTTGGTCTTACACTGACACCTAGTGGTTTGGATGCAGTATCATTTAAAATGAATAGTTTTCAGTTTCAGATGCCATTGTAGAAATTTAGTATTCACAGTTAGCCATGATTACTTTAATCAACGAATGAAAATGTCAAATAACAGGATGGATACTGAGATTAAGTGAGTAGTATTCGGCTGGTCATGTGATTCCAACATGGCCGCCCCCATGTGTGGACCCTCTCCATATAGAATAAAACAACATTTATAAGGTTACCGATATGACTGGAGCCTGTTCATGATTTCCTACATATATTGCAATATTACACTTCATGTCTTTAGAAGTTAAACTTTTTAAATGAGGAAAAAAATACTGAGTGCACCTTAAACCTGGGGGGGGACAAATGCATAAAACAACACAATCCAAAACAACAAAAAGTTGCATAAATCTGCAGCTGAACGTCATATAAAGATATCCTAATCTTGTTCATGCTTGCAGTGTGTCCTGCTAAAATTCAGCTCATACCAAAGTCAGTTAACCAGTGCCACCGTTACCTGTCATATAGTTTGTCCATTTGTAAAGCACTCCTTCCATTCTTGTTCACGCAGAAAACCCCGTGAGAACACTTTAAAGCAGCGGAGTTTGCTGCAGGCAGCTGCTTGTTTGCCCCCTTTACAGGCTAATTAGCATGCTAGCCTCCAGGCTAACTCAAAGATCTCCACTTACTCATCATCATCATGTCAAATAAAGGGCCGAATCGAGAGGAAACGATAGAAATTGTTTGTTTTACGCTCATTTCTGTCAATAAGGGTCGACGCACATTCTGGGGAAATTCTTCTAAAGCGAGACGGAGGCAGTTGAGAGATGAGATAACTCTGTTTACAGACCGAAAAGGAAGAGGCGTTTTATTTAGCAAAGCTACATTCCTGTCGAGCCAATCCACTCGAATAGAGCGCAACAGTGCCCGCCCACTTTTTCAGCCGGCTGGGTTCCGGAAGTATTTCTTCCATTAATGTTCCCCATAGGATTTTCATTAAATCCTTTATAAAATACTTGAATGTTATGAACCAAAACAACCAGCTCCGAGGTAAATGACAACATCTCAAACTTTGTTCTGAGGCTAAAAGTATTTGAAAATCGGTCAAAAAACAAAGGTACAACTAGTTTGGGCCCTCATGAAAAATAGTAAGTACTAGGGGTGTAAATCGGAGGTTTCATCACGATACGATCTTGTATCAATTCTGTTGGCCTGCGATCCGATATTTGCCGATACTTCAAAGTCTGCTGTGATTCGATTCAGGGGCCTGTGATCGATATACCGATATTATGTGCCTATTTTACACAATCAATAAAAAAAATTGCCCTCAAATGCAAACAAAATATAATTTGATTATTTTATTCAGCTCTCTGTATTCACATTGGGACATCCACAACAAAAATGGAGCTCGGGAAGCCCGGTTGATGCATGCGCATGGATAGCAGAGCACAAATTTGGCTTCACAGACCCCACGCACATATGTGTCCCAAATGAAAAGCATATTTTGCGCTCTTAAAGTCAAAAGAATGTAATAAGGTTACATCATCGACTGACAGAAATGTGAACGGACGTGGCTGACATGAAAGTATTAAAATAAAGGTACATCTTAAACATATGTCAATTGATATTTTCTCGTTGTATCGATAACGTTGGATTGTTGGTCATTGGATCGACGCATCGATGATAGATGTATAGTTACACCCCTAGTAAGTACACAGCCTTGTACACTTACTGTCTTTCATGAGGGCACAATGGCTCCAGCCTTGTTCAAATGTAAACAAAGTCCCTGACCTACACTTTTTTTTCTCGTTCAAAAAGCCGGTCATAACTTCAGTTTCATGGCGACTTTAAGGGTGAAGAGACACTGACTCAATTTCGTCATTCACAGTGCATTATGGAAGTGGGCGGTCACACTGAAGCATGTTTTGTGGGCTTCGTTGGACACAGTTCTCTGATTGGTGGATCTTTCTCTGGTGGACCATGGGTAATGTAGTTGTTTAACATGAATTCCACTATTAAATATGATTTTCAAACAATGAAGTGGACGTAACGAAGACGGATGTCTTCAATGGAAGCATATACCATCGATGAACAACCTCTGAGCTCAGGTTAGGTCAGTCTTTCTTGTTATCGTTAAAATCATTTAATTTTTTTTAACTTCCGGAACCAGACTGCTGCTCAATAGAGCACAAAAGTGCCCGCCCATTTCTTCTGTCCTGGAAAAATGAAAGGCATAGTTCACCCAAAAATGAAAAATCTCTCATCATTTACTCACCCTCATGCTATCCCAGATGTGTGTGACTTTCTTTCTCCTGCTGAACACAATTGAAGATTTCAGCTCTGTAGGTCCGTTTGCAAGTGAATGGTGATTAGGTCTTTTGAAGCTCCAAAAAGGAGATAACGTCAGCATTAACATAATCCAACAGACTTCAGTGGTTTAATTCATGTCTTCTTAAGCGATCCAGTTGGTTCTGAGTGTGAAACGAAGCAAAATATAACTCCTTTTTCACTGTACATGTTGACAGCAGACACCAATGTGATCATGATTTCAAGCTCTGCTCATGGGTCAAGTGTAATCAAGCTTGAAATCACGATTGTGTCTAGAAACTTTAATGGCAAGATGTAGAGTGAAAAATTAGATATCTTGCTTCGTTTCACACCCAAAACCAACTGGATCGCTTAAGAATAAGATAGATAGATAGATAGATAGATAGATTGACAGACAGACAGATAGACAGACAGATAGATAGACAGACAGATAGACAGACAGATAGTCAGACAGACAGACACATTGAAAGACAGACAGACAGACAGATAAACAGACAGACAGATAGATAGACAAATAGATATGTAGAATGACAGACAGACAGACAGACAGAGAGATAGACAGAAAGTCACATTGATAGACAGACAGACAGATAAACAGACTGACAGATAGATAGACAAATAGATATGTAGAATGACAGACAGACAGACAGACAGACAGATAGATAGATAGATAGATACATAGACAGACAGATAAATAGACAGAAAGATAGATAGACAGACAGATAGATAGATAGACAGATATACAGACAGACAGACAAATAGATAGACAGGCAAATAGATAAACAGAGAGATAGATACATAGATAGACAGAGAGACAGACAAATAGATAGACAGACAGACAGACAGGCAGACAGACAGATAGATAGATAGACAGATAGACAGACAGACAGACAAATAGATAGACAGGCAAATAGATAGACAGGCAAATAGATAGACAGAGAGATAGATACATAGATAGACAGAGAAACAGACAAATAGATAGACAGACAGACAGATAGATAGATAAATAGAAAGACAGACAGACACATAGATAGACAGACATACAGACAGACAGATAGATAGACAAATAGAAATGTAGAATGACAGACAGACAGACAGACAGACAGACAGACAGACAGATAGATAGACAGAAAGACAGAAAGATAGATAGATAGATAGATAGATAGATAGATAGATAGATAGATAGATAGATAGATAGATAGATAGATAGACTTGAAAGAACACTTGAAATACACTTTAATTATACAGTAGTTTAATATCGTTAGTTTAATAAAACGTATTACTTAGACGCACGTATCCAGAAATACTTCAATATTTATAATCATGTAACCAATTGGAGAATCGCTTTTTGTACACGTGACTTGGCAACCTCAACGCAGAAGAAAATAATCTAGAGTGGAAGTTTTCCCCCCTCCGTCCTGTAAACATCTTGGGCACATTGCCTGGAGCCCTGGCGTAAATAAGCGGATTAGTCCGGAGGAGATGGCTGGAGAGACAGAGGATGAGATCCCCGGTAAGATATTATGAAGTACGATATTGTTCGAAGTAAATAATATCGTTTATTTTGAATGTGCTTGATTCTCGTTCAGTGTGTAACGGTTCCAGCGCTTAAAGGGAACGCGGATAGCATGTTGTTATGATGTGAACACGTCATAACTATTCCTCTGTCTGCATGTATATATTTCTGAAGGTTTAGGGGTATAAATTGCTACTTGTGATTTATATTTTGTTCTTTGAATACTCTGTCCCGCTACTACCTGTCACCAAGGCAACCACGCCATGTGGTCACGCCTCTTTCACTCTGCAAAAATGCAATGCTACAATATTAAGTAAACAACTCAGTTTAAGCATCTGAATGCCTTTATAGAAAGAGCTAAAAGAGTTTGATAATAATAACATTTGGCATAATAATAAATACATATGTATCTATATATAATACGTTATGTTTTATGATATATTGATATGATATGATTATTTTACAACAGTAATATTTTCTGATAATAACTTACTGTATAAAGCATTACAGTGCAGAGAGAAACTTATCCATGAATTTTATAATTTTATAACATTAAGAACATGTTGTTGTACGGTGTACGTAGGTTGTAGGTCACCAATACGTTTTTACACCATATTTAATCACTTTTGTGCAGTCCTGGTCAAATACCCATATTCCATGTAGACTCTCAATTAATATGAGCTCATAAAAATTCTGTTATATTTTAGAAACGGGAGCCGTCTTCACTTTTGGGAAGAGTAAATTTGCAGATAACATCCCCAGTAAATTTTGGCTAAAAAATGACGTTCCTTTGAGAATATCCTGTGGTGATGAGCACACAGCATTGGTAACAGGTATGATTTATGGGCTTTTTTGGCTAGCTAACTGTAAATAATAATTTAATTTTTATCAGGCATACTTTACGCCATGATTTCATGTGTTTACACTGTCGTTATTTATTCCTGTTCTGTTCAGAAAATGGGAAGCTGTTTATGTTTGGCAGCAATAACTGGGGACAGCTGAGCCTCGGAACAAAGACCACTGTTAATAAACCCACTCGTGTGAAAGGTATTACAGATTTTCAGCAATACTGAGTGTATGCTTTCTGCCATTGACAGCTGTTGAATCAGACACACACAGTTTTACACAATAAAGACCATTTACATGCCATTTTAGCTGTTTTTAGGAATATATATATTTGTATTATTTAGGGCTGTTGATTTAACTCGTTAATTTGGTGCAATTGAGTATATAAAAAATTTACTCAATTAATCATGTCCCTGGACTGTAATAAGGAATATTTCTACCATCAGAGCAATTCTAGCTTTTGAAGCACCATCTGTTTTCTGCAGGGGGCAGTAAGCGAAACTCCAGCTGTATAGGCAACAAGCCACACTAGCGACAGCTCAGAATGAAAACGCGATGTTACATTCAAACACAGCTCTACGGAGCACAATGCCGAATGCAGTGATCTCGAAATGTGTTTTCTAAGTTTCACACTACGTTTAACTTGACACCGCGACCCAAATATGCTGTGTTTATGAAGCGATGCAACCAAAGTCCGTCTGATGCATGTGTACATTGGCGCGTCCAAAGAAAAGACCTTATGATAAATCTATCTCGGCCAGATTGATGAGTTCAATTGCAAAATGCATTGCTGCGAACTGTTGGCCAATGATAGGCTTATTTTCGGTAAAATAAACAATATATTGCCATAAAAGACAATTTTTGTATTGTCTTTTCAATGCTTTACTCGTCTGCCTCAATAATGTAATGCATTTTAATTTTCGGAATTATTATACTTATTTTATATGTTATATATAGCTATTTAAATGTAATTATGTGCCATTTTTAATCATTATACAGTAGATTAATTTATTGTTATTTGAGGGCCTTTCATGAGGGCAACAAGTATTTAAATATCTGATTAAAATAATGAAATAAATGACATATCATGTAGTTAGGTTAAATACAAAATTGTACGATTGACAACCATGAATTTAGTTGCAATATATTGGCTAATGTTTTTAAGTAACAATAAGAAAATGAGTTTTTTTTCTAAGCAAAATCTTCTTAATCCCAATCTGGAGTGGTCCATAATCCGCATTAGAGACCAGAGGGGAAGTGTCTGTGGGGACTAGAAAAAAAATACAGGATTTGTGTGTAAATGAGCTTGCAAACAAAACAAACAAACAAACAAAAAATAATCAGCATGTATAAATCTGTTTATTATATGCTGAATACATTTCAGGCCACGTTTTTCAGACATTAAGTGATAATATTTGTTTTCTTAAAGGTCTGAAGTCAGAGAGGGTGAAGCTTGCGGCCTGTGGAAGAACTCACACACTTGTTTACACGTGTAAGTATATGCAGACATGAAAGGAGTTGCTTTTAAAGGGATAGTTCACCCCAAAATTAAAATTCTGTCATCATTTACTCACTCTCAAGTTGTTCCAAACCTGTATGACTTGCTTTACTCCATGGAGCATAAAAGGAGATGTTAGGCAGAAGCTTAGGGACTGAAAGCCTCAGTCACCATTCACTTTTATTGTCTGACAAAATGAAGTAATGAAAGTGAATGGTGACTGATGCTTACATACTGCCTAACATCTTATGTTGTGTTCCACAGAGGATAGAAAGTCATAAGGGTTTGGAACAAAACAAAGGAAAATAAGTGATGACATAATTGTCACTTTTGGGTGAACTGTCCCTTTAAATCCCTTTAAGACCATGGCAACCAAACACAATGGCAAAAATAATGATTGTTTTTAAAATGGTTTTATTAACTCTCGTACCATTCCTTTGGCCTCACTCATTCTCTTCCATAGTTCATTTTGGTTTTAAATGCACAGTTGCCATTAGATGTGTGCACTGTGAAACATTAACATTGTTAATCTAGAAATGTATAATGTATGTATTTATAAATAGTTTTCTTGGCTGTGTTCACTTTGCAGACCGTGGTAACCTGTATGCCTCTGGAGGGAATAATGAGGGGCAGCTCGGTCTTGGTGACTGTGATGACAGAACCTCCTTCCACCTGGTGGACTTCTTCAGCAAGGCTGGACCAATCAAAATGCTCGCTGCTGGTTCCAATACCTCTGCTGCCCTCACACGTAAGGGTGTCCTGTCCCTCCGGGTCCAACAGTGTCTATTGCTTTCATGAGATTTAAATGAATCAGATTCTATACAATTTAGTTTGGATGTTGCCCTGCGTGTATATTTTAAAGTATACCATTACTTAATATTTATATTGTCTGTAGTGGCATTTATCATATTTGAAACTGTATAAATGCATATATGAATTTTTTGTTGTCTCAGAGGATGGAAGGCTCTATATGTGGGGCGATAACTCCGAGGGACAGATTGGTTTGGGAAAGGAGAGTAATGCACTGACTCCGTGTGAAGTTTCTGTGGGGAAACGGGTGTCCTGGGTGTCCTGTGGCTATTATCATTCTGCCTTTGTCACTGGTATGTATGGCATTGCAACCTCATGTAATACTATGGTCAGTTACAATCTTAAAATGATCTTAAAATATTTCAGTTCTATGTCTGTTACACATTTATATATTATTAATGTTTGTTATGTTACATATTATAGTATATTATTAATATTAATATTACAACTTATAATAAATTACATATATTAATTATAGTATTATTGTTTAATACAATTTTAATGATGCAATATTACATTATTATAGTGGTATAATGGTATAATATTTCTATTTATTTATTAATATATTACTTAATTAATTCATATTTTGGGCGAGTACATTTTTAAAAAAAATTATTATCTATATATATTTTTTTTTAATTCTCTCATCATTTATTCACCCTCACGCTATCCCAGATGTATGACTTTCTTTCCTCTGCAGAACACAAACAAAGAGTTTTCTAAGAACATCTCAGCTCTGTAGGTCCATAAAATGCAAGTCAACAGGGTCTTAATCTTTAAAGGTCCAAAAAGCACATAAAGGCAGCATAAAAGTAATCCATATTATTCCAGTGGTTTAATCCATGTCTTCAGAAGCGATATGATAGGCGCAGGTGAGAAACAGATCAATATGTAAGTCCTTTTTACTATTAATCTCCACTTTCACATCCTTCTTATGTTTTTGTCTATTCGCATTCTTCGGGCATATCGCCACCTATTGGGCAAGGAGGAGAATTTATAAATATTGATCTGTTCCTCACCCACATCTATCATATCGCTTCTGAAGACATGGATTAAACCACTGGAGACTTATGGATTACTTTTATGCTGCCTTTATGTGCTTTTTGGAGCTTCAGTGTTCTGGCCACCATTCACTTGCATTCTATGGCCCTACAGAGCTGAAATATTCTTCAAAAAATCTTAGTTTGTGTTCTGCAGAAGAAAGAAAGTCATAAACATCTGGGATGTCATGAGGGTGAGTAAACAATGAGAGAATTAAAATTTTTGGGTGAACTATCCCTTTAAGAAGGGTGATTCTTAGAACAGTGATCCCTTTGGAATGGACATTTGAAGTCCTTTTATCCATGACTTTCCCATTACCTCTTTATCCTTAATGTACAGTATGGTGGCATTGAATTCATGACATTTTCCTAATTTTGCTTTGATGCTATGTGCTGCTTGTTTTATTTGTTCCAGTGGATGGGGCCTTGTTCACATTTGGAGAAAGGGACAGTGGGAAGCTCGGGTTGTCCACCAAGAAGCTGGCCAATCATAAAGTGCCTCAACAGGTGACAGGCATCTCTGATAGGGTGGTGCAGGTGGCCTGTGGAGGAGGTCACACTGTGGCACTTACAGGTAGTTGAGCATCCATTGCTTCCCCATTTCCTTTCCATGCCATCCTGCTTGGAGAAGACTTCATGTTGTGCATGTCTGTTAATGCAGAGCGCACACTGTATTCGTTTGGCCTGGGTCAGTTTGGGCAGCTTGGTCATGGAACCTTCATATTCGAGTCTTGTTTACCCAAAGAGGTGGAGCATTTCAGAAGGGGCAGAGTTAAACATGTGGAGTGTGGAGAGAATCATACAGCGGTTATAACTGGTAACACACACAATACATCACCTAACAATCTCCTTTAATGTATTATATGCTTCTGATGTATTTCCTTGTCTTTGTCTTGTCTCTCACAAATATTCTTGGTTTCATATTTATATGTAGATATACAGCATATACATGAATATTTATAAATATATATACAGAATATACAGTGGCAAGGAAAAGTATGTGAACCCTTTGGAATTAGCTTGATTTCTGCACTAATTGGTCATAAAATGTGATCTTATCTTCAGACAAACACAATGTGCTTAAGCTAACAACAAAAGTATGACTGTGTCTCGCCTGGAAGGCTGCGTCCTCCAGAGGTCACATTTGTCGGCCGCTTATGTCATCGAGGCGTCTTGTTTCAGAAAAGTGAGTAGGACACTTCGAATGCAGCCTTTGAATGCAACCTTCTTTCGTGGGAATATGAAGGATGCATGAGGCGTATACTTCGTGGGCACTCATAACCCACAATTCGTTGCTTAAATGGAAATGTCTAAAGAAAATGATGCCGATTTGCCCGTAAATATGATGTTCAAATGTAAGTATTGGTAATTCCCAAGTTGAAGTACCTAAGTAGACGGATGCAGAGTACAGACGTGGCCAAAAGTATTGGCAGTGACATACATTTTGTGTTTTGCAAAGTTTGCTGCTTCAGTATTTGTATATAATTTTTTCACATGTTTCTATGGTATACTGGAAAACAATTATAAGTTTTAAAGGCTTTTATTTGCAAAAAAAACTCAATTTATGCAAAGAGCCAATATTTACAGTGTCAACCCTTGTTCTTCATAACCTCTGCAATTTGCTCTGGCATGCTGGATATCAGCTTCTGGGACAAATCCTGACTGATGGCGATCCATTCTTGACTTATTAGTGCTCGGAGTGCTTCTGTTTGTCCACTCGCCTTTTGAGGATTGACAACAGGTTCTCTAAGGGATTAAGATCCGGAGAGTTGCCTGGCCACGGATCTAAAATTTAAATGTTATGATCTCTGAGCCACTTCATTATCACTCTTGCCTTGTGACATGGTGCTCAATCATGCTGGAAATTGCACGGATCATCAACAGATTGCTCCTGGTTCGTTGGGAGAAGTTGCTCTTGCAGGACGTTTTGATACCATTCTTTATTCATGGCAGTGTATTTGTGCAGGATTGTGAGAGAGCCCACTCCCTTCGATGAAAAGAAACTCCACACATGGATGGTCTCAGGATGCTTCACTGTTGGCACAACACAGGACTCATGGTAGCGTTCACCTTTTCTTCTCAGTACCTTGTCCCAAAATGTCCCAAAGAGTCGGAAGTGGGCTTCATCAGAGAAAATAACTTTGCACCAGTCTTCTGCTGTCCAATCCTTGTACTTCCTGCAGAATTTCAGTCTGTCCTTGATGTTTTTCTTGGAGAGAAGTGGCTTCTTTGCTGCCCTTCTTGACACCAAGACATAGTACAAAAGTACTATGCGTGCAGATGCACTCACACCAACCTGCTACCAATATTGAGCAAGCTCTGCACCGGTGGTGACACGATTCCGTAGCTGACTCCTCAGGAGGATACGATCCTGGCGCTTGCTGGACATTCTGGGACATCCTGAAGCCTTCTTCACTGCAGTTGAACCTCTCTCCTTGAAGGTCTTGATGATCCCTTAAATGGTTCTTTCAGGTGCAATATTCTTTGCAGCAATTTCCTTGCATGTGAGGCCATCTTGATGCAAAGCGATGATGGCTGCACGTCTTTCTTTAGAGGTAACCATTGCAAACAAGAACACAATGTTTGTAAGCACTTCTTCCCTCCTTTTATAGCAATCAGTCTGCTTTTATAATCCAATCAGAATGATAGAGTGATTTCACCGGACTAGTACTCGTCCACACTTTCCCAGGTGCTGCTGATATGATTAGTGAAATGATGTTAGCTGGTCATTTTGTACCAGGGCCAAAAAACAGTGACATTTGGGTTTTTGTGATAAAGTAACTTTTTTGGCCAATTAAGCTTTTTACAATTATTTAAAATGCATCTGATCACTCTGCACAATAATCTAGAAACAATGTGAATCAACACCACAACAACTGAAGCAGAATAATTTGCAAAACTCAAAATGTATGTCACTGCCAATACTTTTGGCCATGGCTGTATATACTACGTATAATTATATTAATATATAATTACAATTAAGTACTAGACTAAAAGTACACCTGTAAAATCTATTTTCTTTTCTCTTTACATCATTATAACTCTCTTAAAATATACCTCATACATTACCTTCTAAAGGGACTTTGATCCCTTCTCACTCAAAGCGTTGCGCATGTTAAAGAGTGGCGTGCTGTCATAGCAACCATGTTACATTCCGTTTCCGTTTGTCCTAGGAATGCCGTCTTGTTTAAATGATACTTGTTTAAAGGAGGACACTCAGTTTACTGCAGCCTTCAAAGGACGTGTCCTACCTAGCACGCAGCCTTCGAAACGAGACACACCCCTAGTCTAAAGACATCAACAAAAGCTAATTAGAGTCAAGAGTTGGCAAACCTGGCATCCAATTAATGAAATAAAATTGGAGCAGTGAGTTAGAGCTTCTTTGACTTATAAAAAGCACTCAAACATTTTGAGTTTGCTATTCACAAGTAGTAAGCGTGTGAGTTTTTGATGGAGAGATTGCTGCTGCCATATCACCCTGCAGCTATTGACTGGTTGCCCACTAAAGCTAAGCAGGGTTGAGCCTGGCTAGTACCTGGATGGGAGACCTCCTGGGGAAAAACAAGGTTGCTGCTGGAAGTGGTATTAGGGAGGCCAGCAGGGGGTGCTCACCCTACGGTCTGTGTGGGTCCTAATGCCCCAGTATAGTGACGGGGACACTATACTGTAAAAAAAAAAAAAAAGTATCGTCTTTCGGATGGGACGTTAAACCGAGGTGCTGACTCTCTGTGGTCATTAAAAATCCCTAGGGCACTTTCTCGTAAAGAGTAGGGGTTTAACCCCAGTGTCCTGGCCAAATTCCCCCATTGGCCCCTATCTATCATGGCCTCCTAATAATCTCCATCCCTGAATTGGCTACATCACTCTACCATCTCCTCTCCACCAATAGCTGGTGTGTGGTGGGTGTTCTGGTGCACTATGGCTGCCGTTGCATCATCCAGGTGGATGCTGCACACTGGTGGTGGTTGAGGAGATTCCCCCCTATACTATGTAAAGTGCTTTGAATTTGAGAAAAGCGCTATATAAATGTAAGTTGTTGTATGAAAAAAATCATGGTTAAACGGTTTAACAAACCTTTAACAACTGAAAATCTTTGTGGAGGTAATTCTGGAGGGAAAGTGGACCTTAACCCAAGAGAGATGCTGTGGAATGACCTCATGAGAGCCGTTCACACCAGTCATACTAAGAATATGGCTGAGCTGAAGCAGTTCTGTAAGGGAGAATGGTCCAAAATCTCTTCTGAACGTTGTGCAGGTCTAATCCGCTGCTACCGGAAACATTTGGTTGAGGTTATTGCTGCCAGAGGAGGATCGACCAGTCATTAAATCACATAGTTTTTCCACTGCACTTTGAATTTTTAATGGGATGTGTTTAATAAAGACATGAAAGATTAGAACGTTTGTGTGTTGTTAGTTTATGCACATTGTGCCTCGTCTACAGTATACTTGTGACTTGGATGAAGATGAGATCACGTTTTATGACCAAATAATGCAGAAAACAAGCTAATTCCAAATGGTTCACATACTTTTCTTGCCTCTGTGTGTATATATATATATATATATATATATATATATATATATATATAACTTTTCTGGTTTCAGACAGTGGCCTTTTGTACACTTTTGGCGATGGTCGCCATGGCAAACTAGGTCTTGGAGAAGAGAATTTCACCAACCAGTTCAAGCCAACTCTGTGTCCAAGATTTCTCAACTACCACGTAGAGTCTGTATGTATTATTGCCACACAATCTACATCTTATAATATCTACATATGTAAACCTAAAGCCCCAATGAAATGGTTTGAGGAAAATACATTTCTTTCCTGTATTTCCATATTTCTTATTGAAACAGGAAGTTGGGGTAGGACATTTTTAAATTGCCAATAGCGTTTACCTTATTGCTGCCCGGCAGGACCGTGATTTGCTATTTGCTGGTCGGTGGTATCAGGAGGTGGTGACATTCTCATTCTAGAGAACATTTCATGGGACATAAATGTGTAAATGCCCCTAAGAAGATGATGTCATCATTATTTTAGGTCCATCATCCCAGAACAGAAAGACTGTAAATGCTTATAGTTTATATAGTAAACATTTAGGAGTACACTAGCATTTAGATGTCCACAGACATGGGCTAAAGTCGCAAAACTCTAATTTGATTAGGTTTTTATTTATTTCCAGGTGACCTGTGGTGGATGTCACATGCTTGTGTTGGCCAAGCCCAGGGTTGAAGCCTCAGAGGATTTGTTCCTGGAGGAAGATGATGTGACAGAAGACTACTTTGAGAAGTCCTATTCTGTGATACAGGGTGACACAAACAATCAGACCACTCTAAAGAGAAGTCTCTCAGCTCGGTCTAGACGCAGAGAACGGGTGGGTAATTCCTGACGCCTAGTGAAAATACACTTCAAAGTCTACTTTCATTAATGATTTTATGCTGCATTAAATTGAACTGTTGATATCAATATTAGTGCAAATAGAAGAAGCAAAAACTGGGTTCATAAGGCACTTACAATGGAAGTGAATGGGGCCAGTCCAGAAACATTAAAACATACACTGTTTCACAATTAAAGCCACAAGATGTAAACATTATATGTGTCGACATGATTTTATTTAGACCAAAGCAGTTATTTACCGTCATAAGTGCATTTTACTAGAGTGTTTTAACAGGTTTTACTAGCATTACGTTGTCATGACAACCAAGCAAAGTTGTTATATTGATGTAACTTTACACATATAAGGATTATAAGTGATTTTATCAAACTACAAGCATGTTAACACATATAAATTTGATGTCTTGTGGCTATACTTTTGAAACGATGAGTATTTTAATGTTTATCGGATGGCCCCATTCACTGCTATTGTAACTGTCTTAGGGCGTTTTCAGACCTGTAGCTCATTTGATTTGTTCCGAAACTAATATTGTTACAATGTTGCATTTTCTTCTTGGTTTGGTTCACTTTCACCAGGCAACTTTTCAAAACAGACCAAAACGGTGTCAATAAAAGTCACATGAAAGCAAACTGTCCCCTTATTGGTCAGAATCCATTGATATACCTGTTAAAATTATATACCTGTAAAATGGTCTCAACCGTAACACATTTTCAAGTGTTGTTTATGTCACGCTTATGCAAAATGTCACTCCATGGGACAGAATGTGCTTTCCAGTCAGAGGTTGCTCGGCAAAGAATCTTTATCCGACACACAAATGATATGCGATGTAAAATTTGCGTCATGGCTGTTTTTATCCGTCATTAGTTGCTTTTACATTATTTCTGCATTGAGAGGTGCCTGTTTTTATGGCCCGTTCTGGCTCTCGCACACACACACACACACACTCACACACGCACACACACAAACAGCAGTGAGAAGCCACGTAATTATTATTATTATTTTTTATCTATCAAAAAGTTGCTGACGCCGTCCTACCTGTATTCTGCCGCTATCCAAGAGAAGCGATCGTTCTAAAATTACCTCCAATAATAAAACAAAGAAAATGTAAACACGCAACTATATATAATATAGTCACCAAATGTCTTCAAAGATCCATCAGGTTTTTATACAGATAATATTTGTCCGTTGGGTTGGATTGCATTCTCAACACAAGCAAAACATTCCATTTGCAATTGGACCGATTGTTTTGGTGCTGATCCGAGTGTGGTCACCGTGTTCATATATGCATAAACTAACCAAACTAATGGAGAAAACTCACCAGGTTCCAAAACAAATGCTCCAAACGAGCCAGGTGTAAAAACGGCCTTACTCTAAACTCTAAAGGAGAGACGAGTCGAAATTATCTTTTGTGGAAATCAACATTATGCCACAAATTCTGTCAATTTAGCTTAACTTGTATCGAACCAGGAACGCATCAGTATTGTGATAAAGTGAGTAATATTCCTGTGGTCATGTGATCTCAACATGGTGGTGGTCATGAATGTGCGCCCAGCACCATATGTAGAATAAATCAGCTTTTTCTCTAAGACTGACAAGTCTTCATCTCATGTGAGTGTACATCAATTTAAACATATTTTTCAAAGATACTAGTGATTTCTTCCTGTTTAAAAGTTTAGCAGTTAGCAAAAAAAGCACAGAGTGCAAAGTGATAGACTAATCAAATTTAGATACATTTCTGATATTTTAGTTTTGGCTAGAAGAATTCCAGAATGGTTGGTAACTTAAAAATAGCCACTTTGTCTCATAAGAGAAAAGGTGAATTTCAAACCCTGTTTTCGATGTATATTCTTTTCAACAAGTTAAAAGTTAAGACATTACGGTTATGTTTATTAAATAAAGCTTTGCTAGTATAAACAGAGTAAATGTGGATGTGATGTGTTTTTTCTGATCTGCAGGAGCGTTCACCAGATCAGTTTGGACCGATGTTCCAAACTCTTCCAAGTCTGAGTGGCAATCAGCTTAGTGCATCATTAACCGTTCCAAACCAGACCTGGCACCCCCAGAGTGACCAACCCGGAAAGATCCCTTGCAACAGCCTCCAGAGTAACGGTCTTGTATTTTTAGTGCATTTTGGAGATTTTATTAACTTATGGGTCTTTCCATGAAAACCAAAATGAAAACCGAGCTGTCATTTAAAAAAGGACATCATTCACTCATCATTGAGTCTAAGAAGAATGCTCAAATTGTTATGTCTGTCTTTCCTAATAAGTTCCTGGTAAGAGAAAGACGTCTCTCCATGACAGAAGCAGTACGGAGGATAATGAAAGTGTAAAAGATCTTGGAGAAACCACTGATTTATTAAACCTGGTAGGAGAAGCTTGCCATACATTTTTATAATATCTACTGGACACACGTATGTGGTATAAGATATTTAATGGTTTGGCTTATTGAAATTTGTTCATGAGATATTATTGTTTTCAGTGTGAGCTAAGCTAAAAACCTCCCAAATGTATTTTATTTCAGACTCATGTAATGAAAATGGATCCTTTGGATAAGACCCTCACATTGTCTCCAATGCAGAAGGTAAGAGCTCATTTAGAAAACTCCATTGTGTGGTGGGTGCAGCCTTCTTTTAGACGTCTCCCTTTTGCTTGTCTCTCTCTTTTCTTCATTGACTATCATTTTTCTCATTTGCATTGCAGCCTTAACGCTCATCCTGCTCTGCATGTTCATTCGTTTCTCTCTAACACTTTCCCTCTTTTTATCCTCTGCTTCCTGGGATAGAAGAAAGTTAAGGTTGTGAAAAAGCATGGTAAGGAAATGGGCAAGCCAAGAGAAGACTCCGCCCCTTATAGTAAGAGGGCGGAGCTTTCCCCCTGCAAAGCTCTTCCCACTGAGCTACTTAGAGGCTCGAGTAGTAGCTCATTGCTTGGGGAGAGTCTTGGGTCGAGCAGTCCCCAAAGGATCCCTAAAATTTGGGGTCATGACAAGGAGAATGTACTTATTGCTTTAGAGGACAGAAAGCCTGGACATCACAAACCTGGGGATGGTGAAACCAGAACTGGAGCTGGTTCCAAACACACTACACATCAAACACAGCTGATAGAGTCCAGGGCCAAAGCTAAATCAGATGCTAAACAGTCAAAAGGAAAGGTCCAATTGAGTCAAGACCGCATAACCAAAGCTGCCAATAAACCAAAATTGGTTGAGGAGAAACGTTCGAAGGTAGAGGCCACCCACAAATCAAAAGCAAGTACAAAACCAAACCAAGAAGAAGGAGGTAAAGCAAAATCCAAAGATCAGTTACGAGAAGTCAGAAGCCAGCCTCAAAAGGTTGAAGGGAAGGAAAATGAAGCAAAAATGAAACTAATGGCTGTTGCTGAACAAAATCTCGAACAGATTGCACTTAAGGACCTAGTCCACACAAGTAAAAAGGTCTCAAAAGAGGTCCCACCCAAAGCTCAGAGGGTAAAAGTTGAAACCAACACTGCTGAAACACAAAGCAAAAGTTCTGTTACAACAGAGAAGAAATCAGTTCCAAAAAAAGACTCTAAAAGTATTAAGACAACATCCAGACCAGAACAAAGCCAGTCGCTCTTAGAGGATAACATTAGGACAGAAAAAAACTCAAAAGACATATCTAAGGGACCAACCATGGTCTCTGAAGCTGCTTCCAAATCTGAATCAGAGTCCACATCAGAGCAAATGCAGGAAAATCCTCTCACCATGGTGGCATCTCTAATCCAGGATGTGGGAATCAGAAGTCCTGCTCGTCGTCTTAGAGATGCAGCAGTCGGTCAGTTTCTCTCCCAATCCACACCTCAGAAGATACCCAAACCTCCTCAAAAACAGAGAACTCTATCTGATTCCTCTTCCATTAGTGAGTCTTATGAAGTTCCAAGACAAGAGATGACAAGACAGGCTAAAAGAACAGATGTCACCATCAACGTTAAACCAGAAGTAGGGTCTTCAGATGGGGAAATGGAAAGAAGCAGTTCTGAGTCCAAAACAGAGGCTCAAACTGAGGGGGAAACATACAGAGCGAGGATTGAGAAAGTAGAGGAGGAATGGAGTGATGAGAGAAGTAGGATGACAGATGAAGGGGTGGAGGGGAGTTCTGCTATCACAGAAAGCGAGGGCAAAGTGAACAGAAGGCATGAAACTGAGGAAGAGGATGAAAGTGAAAGCAAGACCGTTGACAAGGTAGAAAATGATAGTGATTCGGACAAAGATAACAATGATACAACAATCAAAGCCTCTAGTGAGGATGAAGAAAGTAAGGATAAAAGTGAAGGAACTCAAGATATAGAGAGTGAGGCCAAGTCTGAGGAAGAAGAGAGTGAGAGCATAGAAGATGAGGTGGAAGACAAAACCAGTAAAATGCATAGAAAAGTTGAAGAGAATGAAGAAGAAGAGGAGGAGAGTGGAAAAGAATCAGTTGCAAAGACCGAAAGCAAGAGTGAACAAACAGATGAGGAAGATGAAACCAGTGAGATGCATAGAAAAGTTGAAAAGAGTGAAGAAGAAGAAGAAGAGGAAGAGGAAGAGGAGGAGGAGGAGGAGGAGGAGGAGCAGAATGGAAAAGAATCAGTTGCAAAGACCGAAAGCAAGAGTGAACAAACAGATGAGGAGGAAGATGAAACCAGTGAGACGCATAGAAAAGTTGAAAAGAGTGAAGAAGAAGAAGAGGATGAAAGCAAAATGAGTGTTGATGAAGAAGAGGAGGAGAGTGGAGAAGAATCAGATGCAAAGACAGAAAGCAAGAGTGAGCAATCAGATGAGGAGGATGAGGAATCAGAGGAGGAAGAAAGTGAGAGTGAGGCAGAGGAAGATGAAAGTAGTGAAGGAGAGGAGGAAGATTCAGAGAAGCAGGAGATTGAGACAGAAGATTCATCGAAAGATGAAGATAAAGAAGTGGACAGTGAAAATGAAGGAGAGGTAGATGATGATGAGGAGGAGAGTGAGGAAGATAAAGGGGAGGAGGAAGAGGAGAATGAAACAGAAGAAGACAAAAGTTGTGATGACACTGAAGACGATGAAGCGACAATTGTGAATGATGAGGAAGAAGATGAGAGTGAAAATGAAGAGGAAGGCGAAGAGGAGAGCAAAGATGAGGAGGAAGAGTCAGAAGAAGAAGGTAATGAGGAAGAGGACGCAGAGGAGGAGGAGGAAGAAGAAGAAAGAGAGGAGAAAGAAGAAGCTGAGGATGAGGAGGGAGAAGAGGAGGACCGAAAAGAGGAAGAGGAGAGTGATGAGGGAGGAGAGGAAGAGGAGGAAAGCAAAGATGGAAATGAAGATGAAGAAGAAGAAGAGGAGGAGGAAGAAGAAGAAGAAGAGGGGGAGAAAGAAGAAGCAGAGGATGAGGAGGGAGAAGAGGAGGACCAAAAAGAGGAAGAGGAGAGTGATGAGGGAAGAGAGGAAGAGGAGGAAAGCAAAGATGGAAATGAAGATGAAGAAAAAGATGATGAGGAGGAGGAGGAAGAAGAAGAAGAAGAGGAGGAGAAGGAAGAAGCAGAGGATGAGGGAGAAGAGGAGGACCAAAAAGAGGAAGAAGAGAGTGATGAGGAAGAAGAAGAGGAGGAGAAAGAAGATAAGAATAAAAGAAAGCTGAGTAGAAAACCAAAGCTAAATGTGAAAACGACAAAGCAGCCAACGAAAATGAAACGGCCCACAACAAAAGGCGACATGTCAGACAATGAATCCCATGAGTCTCAGCAGTTTTGGGATGATGTGCTGCCTCAGTACCTCAATTTGAAATAAATCTGCAAGCTCAAACCTCTTGTCTGCTTCTATAGCTACAGTACGAACAACAGCATTATGTGGATGTTTTGCTTTTTATTTTGTGCTAAAGGCCTTTTCACAACTTTGATTATGTTTTTTCATGTATTTATTGTTTTTTAATATTTATTTCACCAATAATATTCTTGCATTTCATTTAAAAAAAATATTATTTTACATTTTTACGGAAATGTTTTAGATTTTTTAACTTTATTTCATTCATATTTTTTTTTTTTGTAACGCTTTCAAAAGTAATAATCTGCTCTTGCATTATGAGGACCTCATGATGTGCCTTGGGATGTATGGATCTTATGGACAACTATGTTCTTTAACTACCATTTGTGCTCGATTTAAAGTGACCTTGAATCAACACTAAAATGTTTTTGCAATAAAACAGGCATATTTGAAGATGTCTTTTAAGAGATAGTTCACCCAAAAATGAAAATTATATAATCATTTACTCCCTCTTATGCCATCCCAGATGTGTATGAGATTTTAGAAGAATATTTCAGCTCTGTAGATCCATACAATGCAAGTGAATGGTGACCGAAATTGTGAAGGTTGAAAAAGGCAGCATAAAAGTAATCCATAAGACTCCAGTGGTTAAATCTATATCTTCAGAAGCAGTATGATAGGTGTGGGTGAGAAACAGATCAATATTTTTTGTTTTTGTTTTAAGATAAATCTCCACTTTCACTTTCACATTCTTCTTCTTTTGATTTTGGTGGCGATTAAAATTCTTGGTGCATATCTACTGGGCAGGAAGAAGAATTTATAGTAAAAAAAAGGACTTAAGTGTGGGTGAGAAACAGATCAATATTATATATCACCACTGGAGATATTTTTGGAACCAGTGGATTACTTTTATGCTGCATTTTTGTGCATTTTGGAGCATTAAAATTTTTGTCACCATTCACTTGCATTGTATGGACCTACAGAGCCGAAATATTCTTTTAAAATCTTTGTTTGTTTTCAGCAGAAGAAAGAAAGAAAGTCGTACACATCTGGGATGGCATGGCATGAGGGTGAGTAAATGATGATGAGAATTTTAATTTTTGGGTGAACTGTCCCTTTAAGTCAGAACTGTCAAGTAAAATAGCAGTTCTGATGATCTGCATGACTAGAAGAAAATATTTTAAGAAAACAAAAAAGAGTTCAAGGTTTGTCAAAAAAGTAGCATTTAAATAAAACTTTGCGACATGTACTTGTTATATGGTCTACGATGTTTTTTATGTTAAAAGAAGTCAATAAAACTTTCATCCCCATTTGTTTTCAAGCTAATACTTTGGTGTTTTATTTTTTCCTATTTAGTATTTTTGTCTTTTACATTTTTTTTTTTTACAAAAGCACAGATTATCCATGATAAAATGGCATGTGCATTAAATGAAGAACAATACATACTGACATGAAAGATACTATGTATGATCTCAAGAAGTACCAGAGAACTTCCGCAGCAGAATAACCAGATCCATGGTACATACTGTATGCATTGTAATATGCAAATATAGAAAGTCAGGCAGATGCAATTATGCAGATCACAGAAAACCCTTCACCGTACAGGTGAGGCCTTACTGGATACTCCCTATCTAGACACCAGGTCTACTTGTGGTTCTCTAGTCCTCCTAAATAGAGCCATAGTTCCTGTATCCAAGTGCTTGTGTTTATGTGTGTAGTTTGAGTTCTTCAAACCTTACTTTGACATACAGGAGCCTGTCTGCATTAGTTACTAAATGATTACCTCTTTTCACACTTCTTGCAGGATAAAGGTCACCAAACTCTCGAGTTTTGCACAGATGAGACCAATGGAAAGGAAGGAAACATAGAGAAAGAAGATGAGGAGGAAGAAGCGGATGATGATGACGACGACGATGATGATGTGGAGGATGAGGAACAGGAGGCTGATGTAGAAGAAGGGGGAAAGTTGGAGGAGAATGAGGATGTTTTAGATGAGAGGAGAAAGCAAACGGAAAAGCAGGAGCAAAGGATTATAGAGCCAGATTTACAGGTATCCTGAAACGAACCATTTATTTATGGAATAAATCACACACAAGTGAAAATTGAGAGTTTTATGGCAAAAGCTGCAAATAGATTCTTCAAATAAAAAAAATGTTTTTTTTTGTTTCATGAAAAAACATTTTTGGGTGAATAATTCTTTGAAATACAGTGCCTCTGATGTTATTATTGCTTTTTAGGAATGTACCTGTGTTAAAGGAATATTCCGGGTTCAAAACAAGTTAAGCTCAATCAACAGCATTTGTGTCATAATGTTGATTACCACAAAAAAAATTTTTGGGACTTTTTTTAAAACTTTTTTTGGTCAATGGAGCCAATTCGTAAACATTAAACATATACTCGCTGTTTCAAAACTATAGCCACAAGACGTGAATAAAAATGCGTTGTTGACATGATTTTAGTGGGATTAAATCACTTACTAACCTTTTCTGTGTAAAGTTATGTCCAATTTTACAACTTCATTGCATTGACGACTTAACGGCGCAAACACTAAAATGACCGTAAATACAACGATTTAAACAACTTTACAGCTCAAATAATAAACATGTTTTCACAGAAGAATTAATGTAAGTGCTTTTATAAAATTATAAGCTTCACATTTCTGCCTTTAAACCCTCCAAATAATGGCCCCATTGACTTCTATTGTAAGTGCCTCACTGTAATGGGGCTTTTCCACTACACGGTACAACTCGACTCAACTCTGCTCGCTTTTTTAGGTCTTCCACTGTGGATAGTACCTGGTACCTGATAAATTTTTTTAGTACCACCTCGGTCGAGGTTCCAAGCGAGCCGAACCGATATTAAATGTGACTTCAAAATCCTGCAGATCACTGATTGGTCAGGGAGAATCGTCACTACCAGCGTCACTGGATTTCCGATGATGATAACAGTATCATTTGTTCACGCGACATTAGAATTGTGAAAAAAGAAATGGCTGTGCGCAAAACCACGCCGTGGTCAATAAACGAGGTGCTGACGAGGTGTTAGCGATGAGCAAAATGAAAAAGTCTCTCAGGAAGTGTCTCAGCTGTTGGCAGCACACGGCTACCACCGGACCTACCAACTGTGTAGGGAAAAGTTATAAAAGCTTAAAAGTGACTACAGAACCATCAAGGAAAAGTGGAAGTGATTCGACCAAATGGACGCCATCTAAACCAGTGTGCAATGGGAGGGAGAGTGCCCTGGACAACCGTTGATCCACGATGGAGGATGGTACGTTTTGTTACTCTATACTCTGCTTGAAAGCTTCACTTTATTTAGTTGACAAGCTACTGAAAAGCTTCTAAAACAACCAGGCCCATTTAACTGTTACCCTTGTGTAAGATCACAATGCAACAACTGCTTTATGCAGCACAATGAGCTAGTAGCTAACAGCTAGCGGCTGTGTTATTGTTTTGGTCAGTTTGTGTCGTATTTAAGATGATGTCACGGCAGTAGAGGCGGCGCAGCTATTACGATCAGCCTATAATCCCACCCACGTTGAGATGACACTAAACTGCAGTGGAAATGCAAGTTGAGAAATGTAAAGCGAGTAGACTTGAGGCGAGTCGAATCGTAACGTGCAGTGGAAAAGTGCCATAACCTCGACTTGTGCTGTCGATTGAGCATTGAACCCCGAATATTTATTTAATGATCATTTATAATGAACAAACTAATTTAGCATCATGCCAATAAAGTTCTGCAGTTTTACACAGTGTTTTGATTTGTTTGATTGACATAATTATCTCACCATGCAGAAAAACGAGACCATAAAAGAGAGATCTGTCCCTGATGGACCAATAATAGGTTGGTGTTTCTCATTTTAGCAACCATTCATTCCTGTTGTGGTCCAGTTAAGTGCATTATTTAGTAGAGTGGTTGTGCGCTGTATTGTACGTTGCCATAAGCGTCTACTTTGTACATTAATGTACCGGTAATGTACAGTGATTATAAAAAGCTTGTTTTGTTTTTTTCTCTCTCTTTATTCTGTTGGATTCTGAAGAACAAACAGATCCTGCTACTCCTTTAAAGGAAGAAACACAGTTAGACAAGAATGGAGTCAAACAAGACAAAACAAAGACTCTTTCTGACTCTAAAACCAGGGTATCTGAACTCTCCAACTCTTTACTCATTGTACTAAACATAGTTTATATATACAAAGAGTGTTATGTTTGCTATTGGCTCATGAGTTTGGCTCATGGGCGAGCACCACATAAATATATTTGTGTGCATATTTGGATGGCTATTAATTGATCCATATCTTCTATGCTACCTTCAGCTTTCTATTTTCAAGATGAGATCTTCCAACAAAGGCAACAAGGCAGCAGAGAATGCTGAAAGTCTAGCAGAGAGCACCTCAACAGGCAGACCGACAGCTGAAGACCCAGTTGTAAGATCAGAGATTCGAGGGTCAGAGAGTGAACCCCAGACAGGAACCCGGACCACAGGGGCCAGTCGGTCACGCTCAGCCACATGCAGTCTGCTTTGACACATTCCAGCTGGTTTAGTGTACGGACCCTCAGGTTGGACTTGCTGTGTATGTTGACAACCTTGACTGAATATTAAACTGGGACTGGAACAAAAACTGGAATTAGGCAATGGTTTAAACTGCAGCATATTGTTGGTGTTAATGGGACTGTGCCTCAAAATAAGTAGCTTTAACATAGATCTTGGTATTACATTATATAATGCTATTTCCCTCATGTATGTTGTGTGTGAGTTTTGTACAACTTTTCTATGAAATTTTTATTTCAATGTCATTACTTAGGAGTTAAATTACTGATATGTGCCGTATATCTTAAATATAATTGTGTTTGTGTGCGTGAGTGTGTGTGTGTGTGTGTGTGTGTTTTAAAACCTATTTATTTTATTTTATTAAAATAATATTTTGAGTTAAAAACAAGTTAAGCTCAATTTGTGGCATAATGTTGATTACCACAAAAAGTCATTTCAACTCATCCCTCATTTTCTTAAAAAAGGCCAAAATTGAGGTTACATTGAGGCACTTACAATGGAAGTGAATGGGGCCAATGTTTGAAGGGTTTAAATTGAGAAATGTAAAGCTTATAATTTTATAAAAGTATCAGTTTAAAACTTGTGTAGTATTTTAGCGGTAAAGTTTTTTAAATCATGTTTTTATGGTCATTTTAGTGTTTAGGTGTTACGTCATCATGCAGTAAAGTTTTAAAACTGGATATGATGTAACACAGAAAAGGTTAGTAAGCAAATGTATCACATTTAAATCATGTTAACATGGATATTGTTTACGTCTTGTGGCTATACTTTTGAAACAGTGAGTATTTTAATGTTTATGGATTTGCCCCATTCACTTCCATTGTAAGTGCCTCATTGTAACACTGATTTTTTGCTTTTTTTAAAGAAAAATAGGGACGAGACAAAATAATTTTTTGTGGTAATTATCATTATGCCACAAACGCTGTTGATTGAGCTTAACTTGTATTGAACCTGGAATATTCCTTTAAACAATTTCAAGGCACCTGTGCACTTTATATATTGAACATCTTGTACTGTTTCAGTGATGTAAAATGTCTTTGTTAATGGCATTTTTATGAGAATCATCTCACAACCTTTGTATTTGACATGATACAAGTAAAACATCAACACACAAACATTTTGTCTTTGCTGTTTCCATAGATAGATAAGAAAGACTGATGATAGACAGATAGAAAGAAAAGAATGATAGATAGATAGATAAGAAAGACTGATGATAGACAGATAGAAAGAAAAGAATGATAGATAGATAGATAGATAAGAAAGACTGATGATAGACAGATAGAAAGAAAAGAATGATAGATAGATAGATAGATAGATAGATAGATAGATAGATAGATAGAAAAGAAAGACTGATGATAGACAGATAGAAAGAAAATAAAGACTGATGTTAGACAGATATAAAGAAAAGTGATAGATAGATTGATAGATAGATAGATAGATAGATAGATAGAAAAGAAAGACTGATGATAGACAGATAGATAGATAGAAAGAAAAGAATGATAGATAGATAGAAAAGACTGATGATAGACAGATAGAAAGAAAATAATGATAGATAGATAGAAAAGAAAGACTGATGATAGAAAGGAAAGGAAGACAGATAGATAGACAGACAGACAGATAGATAGATAGATAGATAGATAGATAGATAGATAGATAGATAGATAGATAGATAGATAGATAGATAGATAGATAGATGTGACTCGGAGGAGGATCATTAGATGGCAGCACTCACTGTTATTCGCTCTTTAAACTGTCAGTGAGAAAAGCGCTACTTCTATCAGAACTGAGGAGTTTCTTGTGTCCAGGTTTTTCGCGTTTAAGAAGAAAAGATGGAGGAGTACCATTCTGGAGAAGAAGTGTGTTACATTAGGCATGACATGATGCAAATGGTTACAACGTGTTATCTGTGTATTATGTTTAGTGCTGGGAAACTACAGACCGGCTTTTATTGCTAGCTTGCTAACCGCTTCATCCAGACAACAACAAAAGCTTTAATTCATCAAACACCAGTTTTACATCCTTATACTATCCTGTACATCTACATAGATCAGCTAAAACTGCATTTCACTTTGTGTTTTACATTATTGTGTTTTTATTTTGTGCATGCCATATTTCTGGGTGTGGCTAAATTATAAAATTCATAAGCAAAACACAAATCAGGCCTAAATATGTCAATATCGTTATCAAGCTCTTGTTTATCAATGTTTTGAGGGTTTTGCCAAAGTTCTATCTCTGAAATGTTGATTTGGGAAACTAAATGGTTTGACAGCTAATTCATCTCTTCTCATATTTCCATTTAGGTGTCTTTCAGCCCAGATGAATCAAGTAATGTCGTGAAAGAGGTATAAAACCAATGACTGTATGATCACGCACATAGAAGCATAAATTTCTATTGATGTTTCACATGAATTAATTGCTTTGTTGCTGCTGATGCCTCCAGGATTAATGCTAGCCTATTTTCTTTTGGGTGTAAGCATGCTTTATTAACCCTTGTGCGACCTTCGGGACATTTTTGTCTTTTTAATTTTTTTGATGCCAATGGGATCAAATATGCACTCTGGGATACACTCTGGACCTTCAGGACACAAATGTCCCCATTGAAACCCATTGAAATTGCAGTATTGATCCCAGTGCCATTAAAGCATGACATCTGATATTATGCTTTCATTCTGGAGCCCTGGCTTCAAAATTTACATGTTTAGCCTATGGAGCAAATACTTGCTTTTCTCCTATTTTCTGTTTGCTGTATTATAGAGCACTGCAGGCCAGTTGAATAAACAATGGAGCTAAAATTGTGTGCGTGTGTGTGTGTGTGTGTGAAAAACAACAGTGGCATTATATAAACAAACTGGCATTCAAAGGGTTAACATCCTGAAAATGAATGAATATTTGGTAGTTATGATCAGGACTGATGTTGGTTTAAAAAATGGACTCATTGATAGTAGAAAATAATATAAATATATAATATTATGGCAGTTTTTTGCCGTGGACATTTTTGTCTTTTTGTTTTATTGATGCACAAGGGTTAAATCTGTTTGTGTGTTTATTTGACAGTGCATCGAGGGTATAATTGGAGGTGTGGACTACAGCCAGAACAAAGTGAACCAGTGGACAGCCAGCATAGTCGAACATGCTCTCACTCAGCTAGTCAAGCAGGGAAAGCCATTTAAGTACATTGGTATGACGTTTGCATATTAGATTGCATCTTATATTCATCCTATAAACAAATAGATTATGGGTGTTTGTCATGGTCTAATTAATTAAAAAATTAATTAAAAAAAAAAAAAAAAAACTGTGCAAATGCAATTCACACATAACAATGACTTGAATACACCTCTTATATGATGAACATGTTTTAAATGACATTAAAAAGTCATTTTGTTATTTGTTGTGGGGCTTAAATTAAAATAATGTCATGTGGTGCAACTGTCCGGAGTCTCATTAAAAGCAGAAATTCTTGATAAAAATAAACGTTGTCATGAGAAGGCCTGTCACGATAATTACGTTATTGACTTATAATGACAATAATATTGTTTATCACAATTATTTATGGAGACTGAGTGTGAAGATTTAATAATGAATCATTATTTGATCATATCATTAAATATCAAGACACATTTGGTGCAACCATGAGAACATTTCTTGATATTCTTTACTGAATAATGCATAATATATGTAAAAAAATATATTTTTCACCTTGAAACATATGTTTGAAAACTTTTTTAAATGAATGAGGAAGTTGTGTGCGCACTCATGTTTTCAAGGTGTAAGGAATCTGTTTTAATACCTTTTAATTGATGCTTGCACCACATGCAATTTTTAAAGTAATTACATATTTTTATAATTTTTTTTTGTCCAAAATGTTATAAATGTTTAACATTTTCATGTTTGTAAAAACAACATGAACTCAAAGATTACGTGTCTACAGACCTGACACATGTTTTAAACTAGATTTTTAAAAATATTTAACATTTTATATCACCTCGGACAACCTTATTTGTCAATGACCTGTGTAATTTTAAAACTAGGGCTGTCAATCTATACAATATTTTTTAATCAAATTAACCTCTTCAACTGGGGCATTTTTGGGCAACATTTTTGCAATTTTTCACACTCTAATTTAAAAGCTCACTATTAATTTAATTTCCAAAAATATCTGAAAAACATTTAATACAATTATTTTAAAAGGTGTGTTTACTGACTTTTTAGAGACGTGTGTATATATATATTTCCACCGAAATTGCAATGGTCTCATGCCGAGCCTGTGCTCTGCTGATTCGCTGTCGGTGCAATCTGGAACCTATTGTAAACCGGCCGTGCTTTCCAAACGGTGGCATAACGGGTTACTGTCTACGTGGTAGTTTCATGTGACTACCACAAACATAAACAAACATGGTGCATCATGTGTTTGTATAAAATTGCTAAGTTCTGTAAACTGTTACAGTGGAATCATTATTATAATTGGTGTAGCAGATGGTTGTATTTGGATTTTTGCCATAGCATATAATATTATTGATTGAGAATCCCACAGTTTTACTTAAAGCATAGCTGTGATCTTCCAGACTTAGTGAGTTGCTGGTCAAAAATCCCCTTACAGAAAAAAGCTTTACACAAAATAAGATGACAACTGTGTAAGAAAAGTTGACAAAGTTGGCAAATATAACAATTTACTGAGATCAGCTGCAGAGGACACCGGCGATTAACTTTTTATCTCTAGCGTTACTGGATTCAATGCCTCGGTTATTTAGCAGGCTGGTCGGTGTCCCATAACATGCTCCAAAAAAAAGCGAAAAAGTACTCCTTGCTGCAGACGGTAGCTACTGTTGTTGTTTGGGAAAACTTTACCATGATGATGAAACATTATCCCGCCTTCCATCCCCTGATGTAATCGGTTCCTGCCTAGAGACCAGCAAGCTTTTGGGGCCGGTGCAGAACCAGGTTTATGGCCTCGGAGCAGCCTTTTCAGCAGTGGAATTGCTTGAAACAGTTTGAGAATATGCACCGGCTCAAGAACTCCTGAAGTGGGAGACACACATTGACTCCATTGTGGAAAAAGGCCCAGCAGAGGTTGTACTTCCTTCACCAGCTGAGGAAGTTCAACCTGCACAGACGCTGCTGAAACAGTTCTACTCAGCAGTCATTGAGTCTGTCCTCTGCACTTCAGTAACTGTCTGGTTTGGTGCAGCTATGAAATCAGACATCAGAAGACTACAGAGGACAGTTCGGACTGCTGAGAGGATTATTGGTTGCCCCCTGCCCCCCTTCAAGAACTATACACTTCCAGATTGAGGAAAAAGGCTGGTAAAATCACTCTGGACCCCACTCACTCAGCCCACTACCTTTTTGAACTGTTGCCTTCTGGCCGACGCTTCAGAGCTCTGAGCACCAGAATCGTCAGGCACAGGAACAGTTTTTCCCTCAGGCTATCCATCTCATGAACAGTTAAATTGCCCCATTGAGCAATAATTATGTGCAGTACACAGTTTAAGTCTTTTTACAGTCAGGTCCATAAATATTGGGACATCGACACAATTCTACCACCACAATGGATTTGAAATGAACAAGATGTGCTTTAACTGCAGACTTTCAGCTTTAATTTGAGGGTATTTACATCCAAATCAGGTGACCGGTGTAGGAATTACAACGGTTTGTATATGTGCCTCCCACTTTTTAAGGGACCAAAAGTAATGGGACAATTGGCTGCTCAGCTGTTCCATGGCCAGGTGTGTGTTATTCCCTCATTATCCCATTTACAAGGAGCAGATAAAAGGTCCAGAGTTAATTTCAAGTGTGCTATTTGCATTTGGAATCTGTTGCTGTCAACTCTCAATATGAGATCCAAAGAGCTGTCACTATCAGTGAAGCAAGCCATCATTAGGCTGAAAAATCTAAACAAACCCATCAGAGAGATAGCAAAAACATTAGGTGTGGCCAAATCAACTGTTTGGAACATTCTTAAAAAGTAAGAACGCACCGCTCAGCAGCACCAAGAGACCCAGAAGACCACGGAAAACAACTGTGGTGGATCCCTGGTGAAGAAAACACCCTTCACAACAGATGGCCAGATCAAGAACACTCTCCAGGAGGTAGGTGTATGTGTGTCAAAGTCAACAATCAAGAGAAGACTTCACCAGAGTGAATACAGAGGGTTCACCACAAGATGTAAACCATTGGTGAGCCTCAAAAACAGGAAGGCCAGATTAGAGTTTGCCAAACAACATCTAAAAAAGCCTTCACAGTTCTGGAACAACATCCTATGGACAGATGAGACAAAGATCAACTTGTACCAGAGTGATGGGAAGAGAAGAGTATGGAGAAGGAAAGGAACTGCTCATGATCCAAAGCATACCACCTCATCAGTGAAGCGTGGTGGTGGTAGTGTCATGGCGTGGGCATGTATGGCTGCCAATGGAACTGGTTCTCTTGTATTTATTGATGATGTGACTGCTGACAAAAGCAGCAGGATGAATTCTGAAGTGTTTCGGGCAATATTATCTGCTCATATTCAGCCAAATGCTTCAGAACTCATTGGACAGCGCTTCACAGTACAGATGGACAATGACCCGAAGCATACTGTGAAAGCAACCAAAGAGTTCTTTAAGGGAAAGAAGTGGAATGTTATGCAATGGCCAAGTCAATCACCTGACCTGAATCCGATTGAGCATGCATTTCACTTGCTGAAGATGATAACTGAAGGGAAAATGCCCAAGAACAAGCAGGAACTGAAGACAGTTGCGGTTGATGAAACCCAGCGTCTGGTGATGTCTATGCGTTCCAGACTTCAGGCTGTAATTGACTGCAAAGGATTTGCAGCCAAGTATTAAAAAGTGAAAGTTTGATTTATGATTGTTAATCTGTCCTATTACATTTGGTCCCTTAAAAAGTGGGAGGCACATATACTAACTGGTGTAATTCCTACACCGGTCACCTGATTTGGATGTAAATACCCTCAAATTAAAGCTGAAAGTCTGCAGTTAAAGCACATCTTGTTCGTTTCATTTCAAATCCATTGTGGTGGTGTATAGAGCCAAAAAGATTAGAATTGTGTCGATGTCCCAATATTTATGGTCCTGACTGTAATTATCCAACATTCCCTTTGCAAAACGTCAGAATATTCAAGAACCGGGAAAAGATTATCTGGTATGTGCTGCCGAATGTTCAGCAGTTCGTCCCTGGTAAAACTGACTGGAAAAAGATTACTAAACACAGGACTATATAACAAAAAAAAAAAAAAGAATTGGAGAGCTCCACACCGAGGCGGCCATCTGTTCTGATTTTTTTTTTCAAATTGTTATAGTAATTTTTCATGTTATTAATGTCCTGACTAAACATTGTGATCAGTTGAATGCCACTTTGGTGAATAAAAGGACCAATTTCTTTCCATAAGACCAAAATCTGCACATTATTCCAAACTTTTGGCCACCAGTGTAATTCTGGTTCTGTTCACTCTATCTACATGCAAGGTCTCATTTTATTCCACTAGATGGCAGCAAGTACTAGAAAAAATATTCCATCACAATATACAGATCTAAAATGTACGTGGTGCTCTAATGCCTCTCAGCCCTCACAGATGTGCTGGTCCATAGACACTGAGTCTAATTCCCCATTGTTTCATCGAATATCTCAACATCTGAGTGGACTAGAAGCTCAATCTAGGTGTCATTAGAAAGCTCTGTCAATAACATATTTCTCTGATGATTTGTTTAGCATGCTTTTCCTGTAAGATTGCATATTTTGTTCTGGACATTTATTATATAACATTGGCTTATTCACACAAATAAGCTCACAGACTAGGAAAAAATGGCTAATTTTGTAGAAAGGTAAGAATAGATATACATTTTAGATATCTGGGGCTGACAGCAACATTGATCGGTAAAAGTGACATTTGTATTTGATGTCTTACAGAAATAATATTTGACTTTGTGATTCTTTTTAAAATATTTCAAACTGTAGCATAAGGGCAACAAAATAAACAATAGGCTTGTCAACTTAGGTGCTATTTGAAAGACTTTTATATTAATATTGATATTTGTACCTCATTACCTCTAGGTGGTGCTTATTTGCGATACAGATGTTTTCTGGCATTATTTTGTTATTTTATGTAACATAAATGCAGAATTGATGGTATCTTTGAAAAGCTCAGATTCTAAGCTTTCAAATGATACCCGTACACATGACTTTAAGTTTTAAAGAGAGTTTAACGTTTTAAGCGTAAACTCATCTCGCAAAATAGCTGCCAGATAGCCAATAGCTTTTGGAGCTGCCAGAAGGCGTACACATGCATCAGACAGGCGCTTTTGGAGCATCTCAGTTTGGATGAGTCGCATCATAAACTTAGAAAAACATGTCTCGGGATCCCTGCATTTAAATTTGCGCTCTGTCCAGGTGTGTTTGAACACGTTCTCATCTTGTGCTGTCACAAGTGTGGTTTGTTGTCAATACAGCTGGAGTTCCGCTTACTGCCCCCTGCTGAAAACACTTGGTACTTAAATTGCGCCAATGAAAGGAATATTCCTTATTACGGTCCGGGGACATGATTAATTACGCTATTTTTTATACAATTACTTGCAGTGAATTAAAGCGTTAAAAAGACAGCCCTTCTTATATAAATTGTATATGTTTATATATGTTATATTTTATTTGTTGTATTGCACAAGCCTGAAAGATTACAGTTAAATTGTTGTTGTTGATTGTATATGTTATGTATTTTTTTTTTTTCAGTTAACTGTGCCGTGATGCAGAAAAGCGGTGCAGGTCTTCACACAGCAAACTCGTGTTACTGGGACACTACCACTGACGGTAAAACTTTGTGTTATTTTTATATCATCTCAAACGTGAGAAAGCAGCTGTGCCATTTCTTATTTCTTTTATTAAATAAATGTCCATTTTTTATATATATATATATATATATATATGTTGTGATCACTTAAACTATAGTGGTGTACTCTTTTATTTGCAAATATGTTTGCATAGATTTTTGCTTCAGGAGCTAAATAAATGATCCACTATTATGTTTCCACAGTTTTCCAAATGAAGAAAAAAATAAATTAATGGAAAAAGTGTCGAGAAAGATACTAAATTGAACGTTACGCAGTATTAGAAACCCCATCGCAGCAATGTTGACTTTATTTATTTTTTAATGCCAGGGTAAAATTCAAAGAGTAATTTTATAATTTACATAAAATAATAATAATTAAAATATAAAACGTTTGCTTTTGCATCATCACAGTCTGTGAAAAGGATCCTTTGGTTCTGTAATGAGACACAGTGCACATACTTTATTTGCCAAGGTTTAATTAGATGCATTCAATATAAGTCTATAGCAGAACATACATCAGCTTTAACATGTCAGTTTTGTTTGCCTCTTTAAATATGTTCATCGAATTTGTAATGCAGTTACATTTTGTTCTTCCTAGCCCTTTTAAACCTGTTTTCAATATAGTATGGCAACATGGTGGCACATCACACGACTGGGACAGATATTTAACTAAATATGTGTGTCTTCTAACAGGAAGTTGCACAGTCCGGTGGGAGAACCGCACCATGTACTGTGTGGTCAGTGTGTTTGCTGTGGCTAATGGGCTATGAAGGAACCAAGCCTGATACATGCACAAACGCTGGCATAGAAGGGCAACGCCATCTTCACCCTGACGTTTACGTCCTAAAGTCTGTTTTAAAGCTGTCTGCTGCAACACACCTCATGAGAAATGACTAAAACCAGGTTCATTTTTGTTTACGCCCAATTCACAAAGATTCGACTGTATTGCAAGTGCTTTTCAATCATACACACATTGTACCTGTAGTTGCCATTTTATTTATTTTTTTGCTCTTGCACATGTGTTGATGCTTAATTATTAAAGTTGTCGGATTTGGATTTAATATTCCAGTGTTAAGTAAATGTATCATGGTTTATATTTATTTATGCATTTGGCAGACTTACAGTGCATTGAAGGTATACATTGCATCAGTTTATGTTCCCTTGGAATCGAACCTATAACCTTGGCATTGCTAGCGCCATGCTTTACCAGTTGAGCTACAGGAACCCCTTTAGTTTAGTCTTCTGTCTTTTGAGGATTTACACATACAATATTCAAAGCCTGAAAAAGTAAAAGCATATTCAAAACCACAATATTAGGAGAAACTGACAAACAGTACACATAATAACATGTTAAGCAGTTTTTCTAGGAACTGAAATAGGTTTATTTCCCTCCATTAACCTCTGAAATCAAACAACACTTAAACTGGTTTTAGTAAATTGCTAACAGAAAGAAAATAGAAACAATAAGATATCAGAAGATTACGTTTTTAAAGACGCACAAACAAAGCTGGTCTGAACAGTATTACATGGAAATTTCACTATCCATTACACCTTATTAACATTAATAAAAAGCACTGAAATTGAATGCTTTGTTGAATTCAATAGCTGACTTTGTTTTGCATTGGAACATTTAATTGACGAGCAATTAATAAATGATCATTCCGGGTTCAATACAAGTTAAGCGCCATCGACTGCATGTGTGGCGTAATGTTGAATACCACAACAATTCATTTTGACTTGTCCCTCCTGTTATTTAAAAAAAGCTAAAGTCTGGGTTACAGTGAGGCAATTACGATCTGTAAACATTAAAAGACTCAAAAGTATATCCACAAGACACAAACAATATACTGTTTGTGTTAACATGATTTTAGTGTGATATAATAGCTTACTAACCTTTTCTGTGTAAAGCTATAGCCAACTTTACAACTTCGTTGCCATGATGATGTAATGTCAACAATCCCAGATTATTTAAAAAACGTTATAGCTCAAATAATACACAAGTTTTAACAAGAATTAATGCAAGTGCTTTTATAAAATTACAAGCGTCACATTTCCGCCTTTAAACCCTCCAAAGACTGGCCCCATTGGCTTCTATTATAAGGGCCTCGCTACTTCGATTTTTGCTTTTTTTAAGAAAACAAGGGATGAGTTACAATTATTTTTTGTGCTAATCAGCATTATGACACATTATGCATGTTTGAACCTGGAATATGCCTTTAAAATAAATGTCTTTGATTCTTGATTGTGTTACTCAACAATGGATTTCAAAAGGTTTATTTAAGTTCCACTTGAAAAAGAGGAAGACCATTTAGCAAGTAGGGAATTTTCACATCCTAACTGTAAAATTACACTTCGTTCCAAGCAATATGCTCATAGACATGATATAGCGAGACCTATAACACAACATAATGACTTGTATTATGTATCATGACATTACACATTGTAATGTTGTCGAAATGGTGTCGATCAGAAGTTTTCCTTGTTGAATATAAACTCAGACTCGGTGTGTGTACGGCACTGTTTCCCCAGAGTTTTAGCCAGTGCCGTTGGACCACATAGAAACACTCCTACTTTTGAACTAAGAGAAAGACGTGGACAGAAATAATAGTCAATAAAGCCTGCGAAATGAGCATTTTACTGATCATATTAAACAGAGACTATTACTTACCCTGGGTGTTGGGTAGCAATGGCAGTGAATTCATTGTCCCAGTTGGGTTTTCCGTAGCAAGTCTTCTGCTTTAGCCCGGTGATGGGGTCATTCTCTGCCTCATATTGAACTCTGATGTGGGCGGCCTGCATTCAACAAAACAAGCCGAGTGTCAGACACTACCATGCACGTATCACCAGATGTAAACACACTTTTGCTATTTCAAAGCTGTTTTAAGAGGTCAATTCATGGGTTGAAAATAAACAAATACATCTTTTCTCTCAGTCTCACCTCAGTGTCTTTCCAGCGCGTAAGATAGATGTTGTAACTGAGGAAGTCACTCATGTCTTTCTCTGTCATCTCTCTTTCCAAACTCTGCAGCAGGTCTGCAAACCACTCGAATGCCTGAGTCTCAGGACACAGCCAATAGAAATAGATCTGCAGAGGTCAGAACATAACATTAGTAACCCTGCACCAATGCTGCCTCTCAGCTAAAATGTGCATTCAGAAGAGTGCCAAAGCTGAAATGTTTCACAGAGTCATTGCAGTATTTGAACACCTATCATTTCATTTCAATAGATAAAAGGTATCAAATGAAGTTATTATGACCTTGGAAATAATTTGCAATGACTTTTAAGTTTAACCAACTGGTCCCAAGGTGATTTTTAGTGGATGTATGAAGAGTAACCAAAGTGTAATACAACCCCAAATCCAGGGTGTGCTGAGTGACTCCAGCCAGGTCTCCTAAGCAACCAAATTGGCCTGGTTGCTACGGAGGGTAGAGTCACATGTGATGACCTCCTCGTGGTAACTATAATGTGGTTCTCGCTCTCGGTGGGGCGTGTTGTGAGTTGTGCGTGGATGCCGCAGAGAATAGCGTGGGCCTCCACACGCGCTACGTCTCCGCAGTAACGCACTCAACAAGTCACGTGATAAGATGCGCGGATTGACGGTCTCAGACATGGAGGCAACTGAGATTCATCCTCCGCCACCCGGATTGAGGCGAGTCACTACACCACCACGAGGACTTAAGAGCTCATTGGGAATTGGGCATTCCAAATTGGAAGAGATAAGGAGAGAAGAATAAAATTACCCGAAAGAGTGATTTGTAAATTATATTCACCCTTTGCTTTATTGAAAGCACTACAACTACACATTATATGATGTTTTACCTTGTGAATCTCATATCCATCCATCTTCAACCGCTTATCCGAAGTCGGGTCGCAGGGGGCAGCTGCTCCAGCAGGGGGCCCCAAACGTCCCTATCCCAAGCCACATTAACCAGCTCTGACTGGGGGACCCTGAGGCATTCCCAGGCCAGTGTTGAGATGTAATCTCTCCAACTAATCCTGGGTCTTCCCCGAGGCCTCCTACCAGCTGGATGTGTCTGAAACACCTCCCTAGGGAAACACCTCCCTCCAAAACCACCTCAACTGACTCCTTTCGACGCAAAGGAGCAGCGGCTCTACTCCGAGCTCCTCACGGATGACTGAGCTCCTCACCCTATCTCTAAGGGAGAAGCCCTCCACCCTTTTGAGGAAGTCCATTTCGGCCGCTTGTACTCGCGACCTAGTTCTTTCGGATCATGACCCAGCCTTCATGACCATAGGTGAGGGTAGGAACAAAAATTGACCGGTAGATCGAGAGCTTTGCCTTCCGGCTCAGCTCTCTTTTCGTTACAACGGTGCGATAGAGCAAGTGCAATACCGCCCCCGCTGCCCCGATTCTCCGGCCAAACTCCCGCTCCATTGTCCCCTCACTCGTGAACAAGACCCCGAGGTACTTGAACTCCTTGACTTGGGGCAATACCTCCTTCCCTAGTTCCCTAGTATTTCATAGTTTTTTTTTAAATAAATGTACAGTAATTTCAAATCAGATGATTGCAACACGCTCCAAAAAAGTTGGGACAGTCAAGTGTTTACCACTGTGAAACATGCACTTGTAATCCAGGCAGTATGCGGTTCTAAGTTGTCCTGATAGAACATGCCCGGACATCCCTGGAAAAGATGCTGGATGAAAGTATGTGTTGCTCCAAAATTTTAAATATCTGTCTGCATTAATGGTACCCTAACAGATGTGCGAGTTACGCACGCCATGAACACTGACACACCCCTGGCCCATACAGACACTGGCTTTTGGACCTGAAGCTGATCACAGCTTGGATGATCCTTTTCCTATTTGGCTTGGAGAACACGACGGCTAATTGAATTGGCTATTTGAAATGTGGACTCTTCGGACCAAAAAACACAGTTCCACTGTTCTACTTTCCATCTAAGATGAGACCAGAAGTCGGCAGCGCTTTTGGACAGTGATGATGTACGGCTTCTCCTTTACACAGTAAAGTCTTAACTCACATCTGTGGATGCAGTGGCGAGTTGTGTTGACTAACAAAGGTTCACTAAAGTAATCCCAAACCCATGTTCATGATATCCATTACAGATGAATGATGTTTTTTAAGACAGTGATGTCTTAGGGATCAGAGATCACGTGCATTCAGAAGTGGTTTTCGTCTTGCCCTTTACGCACCGAGATTTGACCATTTTAAATATATGTACACTGAAGAGGAGGAACATTGTTCTCAAAGTGCTGGATTATTTGCTGAAGCATCTGCTTGCAAATTGACAAGTCTTGAATGATCCTTGCTCTTGAAGGAGTAGGCTGTTTTTGGAGTCTCCTTATACAGTATACAGTACTATGACACGATTGCCTCCCCTGTTTAACATCTCCTGTTTCACTTCGCCTTGATATATCAACTCGTCAAATTGTTATTAGTCTTAAATTACCCCTGTCTCAACTGCTTTGGAGTGTGTTGAAATCCTCTGATTTGAAATTACTGTACATTTTCAAAAAAAACGATGAAATTCACAAGTTAAAACATCATATAATGTGTAGTTGTAGTGCTTTCAATATAGCAAAGGGTGAAAATAATTTACAAATCACTCCTTTTTGTTTTTATTAGCATTTGGTGTTGTATATCATATTACAACCTTTCACTCAGAGCTTAAATTGCTAAACTTGATGCTGTTGATCACCTTTTTAGTGAAGACATTTTTGTTCTCTTGGACATGTTTGTACCACACAGACTTTAAAACAGAGGCAAAAGGTGTCACTCCAATACCGGCTCCAATCAGCATCACAACCTCATAACGAAACACGTCTTCACTGGCCGTCCCAAACGGCCCATCCACCGCCATCCTGCACGCATAGGCACAAACAAGCTGTTTTCATTGAAGAAATAACTGAGCATTGTGCTCGATCATAGTGATTTCTATTCTTTCAGTTCTGTGCTGTAGTCATTAGAAAATGTAACAAAATAGGAAATTCACTAATGTTGAAATAGATGATTGCTAAGCATCCTCTCAAACTGGAACCTTAATCTGTGCTGGTCTCTGATGCACACTTCTCTTTTTTTCAACTGAAGTTGCACCTCCACATCCCCTTTTTACACACGTATTTTCCCACTTTACAAAAGGCTCTTACCAGCACTATACAAAATATGACATTTGATTTGACTGAGTTTACGCACAACATCAGCATGATTTTAATAATCGATTAAGTGCAAATGTTACCTTAATGATCCATTTCTGCCTGATCTAACCTTTACAAATTACTTTTGTTGGTGTAACCTAATGCGTTCATGGTGTTTGAATTAACGCAGTAACGTGAGTTCAAAAACAGTTAAAATATAAGCTACAAAAAAATAAAATGTATATGTATAAATGTATAATATGAACAACCACATAGTGATTTAGATGTTCCCACATGAAACTCATTTTGAGGTTACCTGATAAAACATGTGTACAGAGTATACCGTTAGAACCTTACTTCGGAAGGGTCCAAGCATCCAGCACCGCGGTCTTGTCAGCTCCACAGGCCGTGTAGAGGGCTTCCGTCCAATCCCCTGCGATACGGATGTGCACGCTAAAGTGGTCCTCCTCGGGGGCAGAGGTCAGGGTGAAGGGATGCCACTCTAACTGAGAGATAGACGGGCACTGGATGAACACATACTGACCGACCTCCATTTTAAAGCCCTTCTTCTTCATCTGCAGCTCAAGAGTCTTGGAAGGGTGCGTGACAACCTGTAAAGTGACATTGAGAGAGGGGAAGACTTCGGTTAACCAGGACTGGATCAAGAGACCATGGTGAAGCTTGAAAACATGATATAATCACTAACCTTGGTAATGACCACCTTCTGCTGTGAGCGGTAGAATCGCACCAGTCTCTCGCAGACATACAGAAACATGGGGCCAACTACCCACTTCCATGTCTGTAAGCAAAGCACATGGGGAAACATGCATGATTATGTGAAACTGTCAAAAAAGTTTACTGTGTTACAGTAATAAGAATCATCACTGTAAACAATGGGAATAGTGAAAGTAAAACGTCCGGATGTTTAATTATTTTAATGAAAATAGGGGTAAAATGTGCTTGAATGTCCAGAAAATAATGTCACAATGCAAAAAATCTTAATGGTTCTAATGGCAGACTTTATTTTCTTAATGCAAAATATAATTTCATATTTTGTTAATATTAATTTGACATTTTCTTCAACAGTTTTTCAAAAGATGATAATATGATTTACCATTGGAGGGTTCCCAGCAAATTCCGGTTCAGGACAGTGTGTGCCTTTCTCACCCCAGGTATCAAAGTGGCTCTGACATTTTATTGGGTCGTGCACATTCATACTCTCAAGCGTTTGGCCTCGCACAATACGCCTTTACACACACACACACACACACACACACACACACACACACACACACACACATATGCAGTGTTATTGCATACATATTGCATAAGTGTTTCCTGCATTAACACGTAATTATGTTATGACTGAGATGTGTCATAAAATGATAGAATTCTACACATATGATCAATCAAATGTTGCTTGAAAACAATGTTTACTTCCATGAATAATGTGTTTCATTCAGCAAAAAAAAGGTGTTTACATGCAACATGAAATCAGATTATGCCTAAACCGTTTATGAGTTTACCCTGATAAATGAAAGCTGTTTAATTAACATGACCTTACATGTTGTCGGTGGTGGTTTATTAAGTATAATCGGTGTTATATAATGCATGTAAATGCTATCATTGACTCAACCAGTGATGTGAGTTTAGGGCGGGGCTATCTGTTTGTTTTTTGGGGACCCAATTTGGAATTCCCAATGTGCTTTTAAGTCCTTGTGGTAACATAGTGACTCGCCTCAATCCGGGTGGCGGAGGATGAATCCCAACGCGCACATTTTATCACGTGGTTTGTTGAGTGCGTTGCCACGGAGACATAGCACGTGTGAAGGCTTCACGCCATACATGCTCAACTCACCACGAACATTATTGCGACCTCGAGGAGGTTACCCCATGTGACTCTACACTCCCTAGCAACCGGGCCAATTTGGTTGCTTAAGAGACCTGGCTTGAGTCACTCAGCACGCCCTGGATTCGAACTAGTGAACTCCAGGGGTGGTAGCAAGTGTCTTTATCACTGAGCTACCCAGGCCCCCAATGAGCTATCTGTTTGCTGACTAATGGAAGATTGTTGGGCAGATTGTTCAGGGAAACCTGCTTGAAAACAGTCAATACTTTTTCAAATCCATTTCTGTCTAGTGCTGATGAAATTACACACTTCACCTTTAAAATATACAATAGTTGTCTGAAATCAGTATTTCTTTAGCTGAATGACAAACACTGCATTAGTTGAGTTTAAAAAGGTACATTACATTTAATATTTTCTAAATGACAGATTTGATTTGACTTTTGGTTACCCAAATGTAGAAGCACTGATTAAAATAAAAACCTCACCCGACTCCATGCAGCACCAAACCAATGAAAAATACGATGAACAGGTGGTGAGTAAACCAGAACACCTCGAAGTATGACCTTCTGATGACCTCCATAGAGGAGGTGATGATGAGGATAAGGGCAAGGGTGATGACCACCCCCGTCAGTCCTGCTATTGTTGTGAACATCACTATCGTTGGGTTCTATAGAGGGATCCAAAACACAAAAGCGATTCAACATTAATGGCAAAAGAAACATGTGGTTCTTAAACAGTGGTTCTTATATTGTGGGGCGCGAAAGACTGCCCTTGTTCTCAGGTCTCACATTCACTTATTCGAATTTGCCCCAGCGACAATGCACACAAGAACCAATGACATTTTTGTCCAATTATTTTTTCTCCATCTCCTTATATGGTGTCAGGTACACTAACTCAATTGCTTGATTACAGTATGTAATCAAAGTGCTAGCAAGATTAGATGGCTGAATGGAAAGATTTTCAGTGAATTAAGAATAAAATGTCAGTCTAATCCTGGCACACATACATATATATGTATATAGTTCTAGCGGGAAGACTAGCAGCTGTACATCATTGCACCATTAGCTGGGTAATTCCCAGCCAATCACATGTAAGCCATAGCTTTATAAGTCTGCTCACAATCTATCACATTGCTGTTTCAGTGTGCTAACACGCAACCACCACCACCCCACCACCACCAGTTGAGTCCCGTCCTGCACGGGGGTAGGCTCCTCGCCCCTGCCTCCTATCTCCAGCAGGAAATGACAGTTCCAAGTACAACTTCCTCGGACTGCCAGACGGGGCCTATGGCAAAGAGAGATTACTTTTCTGTTTTATATTCATCAAATAAATGTCTTCAGACTTTCACTCAAGTCTGCGAGTCTTCCCAATAGAAATATATATATGTGTTATTTGTATGATACACCAGTTCATTAATCGAATTTATCACATATATATATATCAATATTTGCTGAAAAAAGGCTCCCAAATAAAGATAATTTAATATAATAAACAATAATTGAAATGATAACTACAGTATACATAATTAATACATGTATTTAGATATTCATATTGAAATATATTCCATTATTGCAGCAGACGAGTAAAGAATTGATTATACAAAATAAAAAGTGGAATTTAAATATGGATCAGGAGGCGCGATATATTGTTTAAACACTTTGTTCAATTCAAACAAATGTTTTTTTGTTTGTTTGTTTCAAAGGGGGCGTGACCAAAAAAAACCCCACAAATTTGACAAGATTTCAAAAATCAAATGCTGTGAAATTTTCAGATTTTCAGATACTGTTGAATAGAGGAGTTGCCCGGGGAACAATCCCATACCAAAATCAGATCTAAATCAATATTGCACATCAAAAGCCCAAATTCCTAGAATTTTTAGTTGCTAAACCTTCTCAATAGTAGTCATAAATACGGTGGATTACACAGATGCATGATGATTGTTTCAACATGGCACTATAAATGTTTTTATTTTAATCATGGGTCTTCCTCTCAGTGTGCTATTTCTGGCCACTGTCCAGAGGGTCATCATGTCAACACCATGGCAACAGAATTTTAAAATGAAGTGATCACTCCACAGACAGCAGCACGGTTGCCATGTGATGAAACTGGGTGGTATCCTACGGGACTGAACTGAAATCAGTTAGAGGTTCCTTTTGTAATATTCGGCTTCCTTTAGTTTGCTCAAGGGATTCTGGTTCAGCATCAGTGTTTTACTGGAAACTTCAGAAAATACTGTTTCTGTGTAACTCCTACATGAAATCCAGCATGACAGAGATTGCTAAAAACACTATAAACTTCCTTTTTTTGCATGACATAGAATATTTAAACAATAATGTGTAATGTTGATAGGCGGGACAGTCTCACCGTCTCATTGGTTCTGATGGGGTTCAGGTAGGATGTGTTGCCACTGTTACCAATCTGAGAGAGCACGTACGGCAGGTGGCTACTGTTGACCATGAGCTGGGAATCCATGAATCTCTCAAAGTTAAACAGGTGAGCTATGATGTGGATCGCTGTGCGAATATACAAGATGTGGTCAAAACTCAGTTACCATTGGAAATCTTTGTGACAGGCCACTTCTTTATTTTTATTTTTTTTACAGTATACTGTAAATAAGCTATTTGTAGGTTGATTTCCCCCGAAAAGTGTGAACACTGTGGGTCTCAGTCAGCTCCCTAGGGCACTGATCAGGGAGTTTTAAGGGCTATTCAATCGCAAAATCATTCCAGCATCGTTGCTCACTATGTTCGCCTACCGGGAACATAATCATGTCTTCTGAAGGCAACGATGTCAATCTTATAATGTGGCTTGTTGAGGGCGTTGCCATGGAGACATAGCACGTGTGAAAGCTTCACGCCATACACACCGCGGCATCCATGCTCAACTCACCACATGCCCCACCGAGAGCGAACCACATTATAACGGCCACAAGGAGGTTACCCCATGTGACTCTACCCTCCCTAGCAACCGGGCCAATTTGGTTGCTTAGGAGACCTGGCTGGAGTCACTCAGCGCGGTTAAATATCTTTAACGAAAATGAACGACAGAGTCATTTATACAGTGATGGTGCTGATTAATAACAGCTGCGCTTGAATGTCAAGCTCGTTATCGTGTCGGAGGTGATTGAGTCATAAGTGTCCCAATGTTCAGCGGATGAACACCCTTGCTAGTGCCCAAATTTGTGTTCACGATACACTGATTCATGACATAGGGTGCTAAGGAGCTGATTGTGACACACCCTGTGATCAAAACATTGCTCGGTTTGTTTGAGCATCCCAACCAGCCCAACACAACAACATTGGCTCAACCAACAGTGTGAGTTTGGGGCGGGACCATCTGTTTAGGATGACCAATGGAAGACAGGGGGTGTATTCACTGAAACAACCGTACACCAATTATAATACTTGTAATAAAATCGTCTGAGAGTATTGCTGTGCATATAATTGTACTTATTTTTGCAATTACATTTGGGGAAGCTTGTGGTGCAAAAAATGACACACTTCACCTTCAAATAGATTTTAAAAATGTGACATTTGAGTGAGTGTCTCTCTTACCTGTGTGGAAAGCAATCATGTAGGCTACAAGTTTGTGGAAAGTGATGTTTCTGTCCAGCTGACGAGCTGCGGTGCGGCTACAGCACTGTCAAAACACATCGAATAATTGTTTACTTCTCATTATCTGAAGATGATAAATGTTTTTCTGTCACTCTGTTGCTCTTTTACTGACCTGTATGGATCCTCGCAGGAATGACAGCAGGTTTCTGCAGACGGGCAGCAGAATCAGCATGCAGTTAAAATTGAGACATGCAGCTGGAGCTCTGGCCCATGAGAGAGCATGCTGAGGAGAGAGAGAGAGAGAGACAGACAGACAGACAGGAGAAAGAAAATGAGTTTCATTTCCTTTTTTTGGCTCAGAAATATGAAGAACATATCCAATGATGCAATAGTTAGAGATACAATTTCACAGTACTGTACTGTACTAAAGATTATAATCTAACAATACACTAAAACAATATTAAAAAATTAACGCATATAAATTTCATAATAAAATTATCCTCTTTATTTTTAGGTTTACTTTAACTTGTATTTTTATATAGTTTATATTTAAGCTAATATACCATTACAAATATTTTAGCCTATTTTTCACATTTCATTTACAAAACAAAATTCCATCAAATTTAATTGAGCAATCTTTTTATTTTATTATTTTTTTTCTCTCCCCAATTTGGAATTCCCAATGAGCTCTTAAGTCCTCGTGGTGGTGTAGTGACTCGCCCCAATCCAGGTGGCGGAGGACGAATCTCAGTTGCCTCCGTGTATGTGACTGTCAATCCGCGCATCTTATCGCGCGGCTTGTTGAGCGCGTTACCGTGGAGACATACCGCGTGTGGAGGCCCACTCTATTCTCCATGGCATCCACGCACAACTCACCACACGCCCCACCGAGAGCGAGAACCACATTATAGCGACCAAGAGGAGGTTACCCCATGTGACTCTACCCTCCCTAGCAACCGGGCAAATCTGGTTGCTTAGGAGACCTGGCTGGAGTCACTCAGCACACCCTGGATACTAACTTGCAAACTCTAGGGGTGGTGGTCAGTGTCAATAATCGCTGAGCTACCCAGACCCCAATTGAATAATCTTTAATAAATAATAAACTAAATATTTTAAGTTTTATTATTTTAATTTAGTTAAACATTACACAATTAAATTTGATGGATTTTGTTATGAATCTTAAAAATACGCTAAAATATTTGTAATGTTCTATTACCCTAAATCAACAATATAAAAATAAAATTTAAAGTAAACCTAAACAGTATAATCTAATGATATATTACTATAAATATATGCAATATAAACATGCATCTTAGAGTAATATTTGTTATATTGTATATATTTATTGTAACATATTATTAGATTATTTTCTTTATTTCTAGTTTAACACTTAGATGTACACTTATTTTGCATATATTTATAGCTAATATTGTTTAATTTGTTAAGTTTACTCTTAAGATCTTTGTTTATATTGTATATTTTCATTCTAAATATATATATATAAACTTACAATTTACAGTAAACTTAGAAATAAAGCGTATAATTTAACAATATTAGCACACATGATTATATAAATAAGACTTAAGTTATTGTTGTGTACTACAAATATATCAGTAATTTGTAGAGTGTTGTATTCAAGAACTACACATATGATAAAATATACATTCAAATGTAACTCATAAACAATTACTGAATATGATACAACAGTATAAATGCTTCAGCACTCACCCCAAGGATAACTCTAGTGTAGTAGTATCTGTCAACTAAAAATGCCATGTAGAAATGCACAAAAAGAAAGATATTGATGCCAAGCCATACCAGCTGAAAAAAACAGAAAGGAGGAACAGAGTAAGGTGTAAATCACAAGATGGGCATTTTCAGCACAGGTAATTGTGTCAAATTAAAAACTTCATAATCTAAAGATAATAACAATATTATTGAATTGAACTACAGTGCAATTGAGAAGCTTACAATGACAAAAATGGATAGTCCTTCATTGGCAGCAAAATTTCCCATGATGTTGAGCTCTTTGTGTAGAAGGAGAAAGAGACAGTTTGAAGAAAGTTACTAAAAACAGATTTGGTTTATAAAATAGAGAAGCAAGCCAGGAAATGTCCCTCACAAATTTAAGCCATTTAGAAACCAGCAAATTTCCTCAATTTAAAGAGGGTGGGTCTGGTGTGTGACAAGAGACACGACTATCAGAGTTTCTTTCTGTTTAATTCTACACACGTTTTGGAGATCTGTCATGGTTATGTTTCCTTTTTCATCTTTAACTGTACATTTAACTATACATTTATAAAAGTGGGTTTGGAAATGTAGTTCCTATTGTCTCACGTCAACACGAAATAAAAGAATACAAAGAAACTGTGAGGAATATCATGGATAAAACATCATTCTCCTTTTATTTAGTATGGATGTTGCCCACAGCTGCACATATCAGAAGCAGTGATGTGCTCTATACAGTGCTCATGGAGATGTTTTGAGGGGGTTTCCAGAACAAACCCTGATCACAAAGTCGTGCAAAATTTATAAACTCAAGCCATTCAGCTCCCAAGTTAGGATACAATCAGGGCTGGACTGGGAAGAGAAATCGGCCTGGGATTTTACATGGTAACCGGCCCAACTGTTGAGCGGGAAGGGGGGGGGGCAAAATTGTTCGCTGTCATTTTCTGCATATCGCGGCACCGTTTTGTGGTCCGTTCTGCATAACGTGGCGGCTCACTCTTATCGCGGACCATTCGGCATGTTTCACGGTCGACCCGCCAGACCCCTCAGTTCTCCCGATGGCAAGTCCGCCCCTGATCGGCCCCAAAGTGCATCGGCCCACCGGGAAAATGCCCGGTATGCCAGATTGCCAGTCCAGCCCTGGATACAATCATATACTTCCCGCTGTGAAAACAAATAAGATTTTCTTCGTACTCCTTGTAGAAAAGAATACAAAATGTGATTGTAAACAAAAAGTAAAAAAATTACATAAAGGAAAATTCTCCTTTTGCACTCCACAGGAAAAAATAACCAGTAATGAACTAAAAAAATTTCCACAATATATCACATTTTAAAAGCATTTGAGGCAATTACTTACATTTAGGCAACAAGTTTGTGTGTATCATATGACAATAATCATACTATATCGGTATTCTGTGTGTATGAGTGTGGCAACAATAACAAGATGAACTTAAAGGAAGCATTAAAAATGAACCTCAGAAGCTGTCAAAATAATCCAGAGGGCAACTCCCTTAAAAAGTGAAGAAAAGATTGAAAACAAAAGGCTTATAACTTAAAGGTGCTCTCAGGAAATTTTTACTCATTCAAAAAGTTTAACTTCTAACGACATGAAGTGTAATTTTGCAATATATGTAGGAAATCATGAACAATCACAATAAATGAAGACTCTGGTCTTATCAGTAACCTCTTAAAAGCTGTTTTATTCTATATGGAGAGGGTCCGCACATGGGGGCGGCCATGTTGGAATCACATGACCAGTTGAATAGGACTTGCTTAATCTCAGTAACCGTCCTGTTATTTGACACTTTCACTCGTTGATTAAAGTAATCATGGCTCACTGTGAATACTACATATCTACAATGGCATCTGAAACTGAAACTATTGATTTTAAATTATGCTTCATCCAAGCCACTAGGTGTCAGTGTAAGTCAGGGGTGGACTAGGAACAAAAATCAGCCCTGGAGCAATGTGTTTTAATGTTCCCTTCATCATATCGTGGCTCACTTTGACATATCGCGACACCGTTTCGTGGCTGGCTCACTGGGAAAAGTCCCGGTTCTCCCGATGGCCAGTCCGGCTCTGGTGTAAATCCAAGATGACACAAAGACAAAAGTTACTGAGAGCACCTTTAAACAAATACAATCTTTTAAACAAATCAGTTCCTAAAATAACAGCCCAATCTAAGGAAGATTACTGTGAATGTGGCAACATTTTTGCAAATGACATTACGTGGTTCATCACATGTATCGCAGCAGTTTCAAGGTGAAAAGTCCCGTGTTTGGTACTAAATATTAGTTACATTTTCTCTTGATAGAATACCTACTTAAGTACTTAGCAATGAAATTACTTTGCCCCTGACAGATTATTTCCTAATTTGGCAGATATGGTCATTTTCTCCACTTTTCCAAACTGCTGAGATCCCTTAGAGAACTGTTTGTTTTAGACTCACACTTGTATTGTTTGCTGTCAGATTTGACCAAAAACAATAAATGTATAAAAAAAAATGTTTAGTTTTGTTTTTATATTTTATGAAAGAAATACAATAATAACACAATAATAAAATAACAACAACAATAACAACTTCAATAATGTAAAAACACTAACGTTGTGCATTTTGGGGGAATTTTATGCTATCTAGAACGTATCTACCTTTAAATTTCTCAATTACACCATTAATTTGCTTATAAAAATAAATATATTATATATATTTGTATATAATACATGTGAATACAGTAAAAATCTACACTTCTATACGATGATACATAAAGAAAATATGAAGACGTGTCATGTACTGGGGCAGATTGCTGCCATCTGGTGCAAAAAAAAAAAAAAGAACATTTACGTGACTTGAAAATCATGTAATGACAAAAATAACCGTCAGATGGCAGAAAAGATCCACTAATTAATTCCTGGTTGTACCAAGATGATTGTGTGTGTGTGTGTGTGTGTGTGTGTGTGTGTGTGTGTGTGTGTGTGTTCTGCATTGTGATTGTGTTATGGTCTAACCTATTCATTTGTGTGTGTGTGTGTGTGTGTGTGTGTGTGTGTGTGTGTGTGTGTGTGTGTGTGTGTGTTCTGCATTGTGATTGTGTTATGGTCTAACCTATTCATGCGTGTGTGTGTGTGTGTGTGTGTGTGTGTGTGTGTGTGTTCTGCATTGTGATTGTGTTATGGTCTAACCTATTCATTTGTGTGTGTGTGTGTGTGTGTGTGTGTGTGTGTGTGTGTGTGTGTGAGTGTGTGTGTGTGCGTTCTGCATTGTGATTGTGTTATGGTCTAACCTATTCATTTGTGTATGTGTGTGTGTGTGTGTGTGTGTGTGTGTGTGTGTGTGTGTGTGTGTGTGTGTGTGTGTGTGTTCTGCATTGTGATTGTGTTATGGTCTAACCTATTCATTTGTGTGTGTGTGTGTGTGTGTGTGTGTGTGTGTGTGTGTTCTGCATTGTGATTGTGTTATGGTCTAACCTATTCATTTGTGTGTGTGTGTGTGTGTGTGTGTGTGTGTGTTCTGCATTGTGATTGTGTTATGGTCTAACCTATTCATTTGTGTGTGTGTGTGTGTGTGTGTGTGTGTTCTGCATTGTGATTGTGTTATGGTCTAACCTATTCAGTTGTGTGTGTGTGTGTGTGTGTGTGTTCTGCATTGTGATTGTGTTATGGTCTAACCTATTAATGTGTGTGTGTTCTGCATTGTGATTGTGTTATGGTCTAACCTATTAATGTGTGTGTGTTCTGCATTGTGATTGTGTTATGGTCTAACCTATTCATTTGTGTGTGTGTGTGTGTGTGTGTGTGTGTTCTGCATTGTGATTGTGTTATGGTCTAACCTATTCATTTGTGTGTGTGTGTGTGTGTGTGTGTGTTCTGCATTGTGATTGTGTTATGGTCTAACCTATTCATTTGTGTGTGTGTGTGTGTGTGTTCTGCATTGTGATTGTGCTGTGGTCTCACCCATTCATTTGTGTGTGTGTGTGTGTGTGTGTGTGTGTGTGTGTGTGTGTGTGTGTGCGTGTATTTATCACTTTGTGGGGACCAAATGTCCCCATAAGGATAGTAAAACCCGAAATTTTTGACCTTGTGGGGACATTTTGTCGGTCCCCATGAGGAAAACAGCTTATAAATCATACTAAGTTATGTTTTTTGAAAATGTAAAAATGCAGAAAGTTTTCTGTGAGGGTTAGGTTTAGGGGTAGGGTTAGGTTTAGGGGATAGAATATAAAGTTTGTACAGTATAAAAACCATTATGTCTATGGAAAGTCCCCATAAAACATGGAAACACAACATGTGTGTGTGTGTGTGTGTGTGTGTGTGTTCTGCATTGTGGCTGAATGATTGCTCTGTGTTGTACTCTCACCCAATTAATTTCCTATGGTCAGTCAAATTTGACCACAAACAACACAAGTGTCACTTTTTTGTCACGTGGCCTAAACTCATCAAATCCAGTCCAAATGGAAATATTTATTCGTGTTCATATGGCAAATGTTGGAAAAGTAACCAAGCCTCGAGCCAATCAGAAGGAGGATACCATTTTTATTACAGAAACTAAATTGATTTCGGTCAAAAATGACCGAACCTTGCTAAAAGGTTAACCTAAATCTAACAGATAGTGTAATAAAGAGCAAATGTGAAATGTAAAAAGCAATAATTTTGTGACACATCTATGACAGTTGCCTTGACTCGTGTGCTTTGCTGGACTCGTACCCCGATCTTTTGCATTGCAAGTACATGACTCTATAAATTGAGCTTTCGAGAAACTTTATTGCATTTGAATAAGCTTGTAATTGCAGTTTTGTAATGGATGGAATGGAATGTAAATTTTGTAATACGTCGCTTTTCAAGTCACGCATTATAGCGTTTAGACGTCATAAGAAAGCATTGTTTAAGGAAGAGGGTGAAGAGTTAGCGTTTATGAACTGATAATCTGCCATTTTCCTTGTGATTTGTATGAAAGTAAATAAAAGTTGTTGTCGTTGCACGATGATACATAGAACGAGCCACATAAAAATTATTTTGCAAAAATGTGATTCAACGAGACCAGGTTGACAAATAATGCAGGCACAGAGAGAAGGAGAGAAAGTTCGCTCCCACATCACATGACGAAAGCAGCAATTTCATTCTCATCATGTTAAGGATTTTCACATGCACTTCAATGGACCATGCTGGCTTGTCTGCCTTGTAAACCAAAGAAGAGAAAAATATATTAATCTCCAAGTTCAACAAATGTTGCCTCCTACATTCTATCATCAAGTACAAGGCAAAGAATTCAACAAATTTTCATTGGCTTTTCAATGTGCTTAAATTGTTTACTCAGACTGTCAAACAGGGTGGGTCGTCTCCAACGTCTTTCCCTGGCTTGGTCCTCATGGAGCTGGACTGGGAAAGTGGTCCACAGAGCAGGCAAAGGGATCCACAGCACTTCCAGAAACCTTGGGCTGGATTGGATGAAAACAGCTGCCGGCATGGGTGGCAAAACTGGTAAAACAGCAACATGAAGAATAGAGCCATGGCATAACCCAACAGCAGCAGAAGTTCCAACACAGGGGCGTCCACCCATTGGTAGAACTCAGTCCGGTGGACATACCACATCACCATCAGCCCCGTGTTCTCCACGAAACGGAGGGAGTAGTACGCTGCAACCCGCCTCCACACCTGGCCTTTATCAATCAGTTCAGGATCATCCAGTTTGAGCTGAACGGCGGACCAGCAGAACACGTTGATGCCCGCATACAGGAAGGTAAGCATGCAGAGTACGATAGTGGTGCCCACGCGCGTCAACGTCTTCTCGATGTTCTCCGGAAATGGAGAACGACTGCTCCAGAAGAGGACCCACGGGAACAGGAAGAACAGGATGAAATTGGCTGCAACTACCGGAAGCACCCACACCTTCAACACGGAGCTGAAGAGGACCAGCACGGCCACACGTGTTGCGATCTCAAACCCTCGCCACAGGAACACACACACGTACGCCAACGGCCGGACGGAGACTTCATAATCGTCGTAGCGTATCTTTATAGCCAGAATGTTGCAACGCAAGGCTCCGTATACAATAGAGAGAAGGGAAATGACCATCAATGTCCCTGGAAGGAAGAGAACAAGAGAGAGAAAGAGAAAACATGAGTCAACCATAGAATTAAAAAAAAGCACTCGAGAGAATTGGTACATTTGGACAACATAGAAGAAGCTGTAATATTCAGTGCATAGCTGCAGTCATCACTATGTCTCTGACTTTATAACATCAACTTTAGAAATTTAACATAAGGTTCCATTTGTTAACTTTACACTCCAAAAATGTTATTGTATACTACTAATATCCATCCATCCATCCATCTTCAACCGCTTATCTGAAGTTGGGTTGCGGGGGCAGCAGCTCCAGCAGGGGGCCACAAACTTCCCTAACCTGAGCAACATTAACCAACTCTGACTGGGGGACCCCGAGGCATTCCCAGGCCAGTGTGGAGATGTAATCTCTCCACCTAGTCCGAGGCCTCCTCCCAGCTGGACGTGCCTGAAACACTTCCCTAGGGAGGCCCCCAGGGGGCATCCTTACCAGATACCCAAACCACCTCAACTGACTCCTTTCGACGCATTAAATTAGACATAAAAAAATAACCGAAACATTTAAAAATTCTGTAAAAGAATTGCTCATTGTTATGCATGTTAACTGTTTAAGCTCGGATGGGGGTGGGGTGGGGTGGGGGGGGGGGGTTGTCAAAATATCATACACCATTACTTAGAGGAGGCGATTATCTTTCAAACGAGCCCACACACAAGGCAGTCATATGCATTCAATAGAGTCAAAAGGCACTCATTCTGTGAAATCTCATTACTATAGTCATGTCTCCATGCTATGCAAACCTTTAGTCAATGTTGTGTTTGTGTGTGTAATTAGTTCTTATGTACATTTATAAAGTTTTATTGGCTTTTGGACACTATGATCAATTATTTTTGTAATGCTATAACTGTTGATTGCTTTGTCGTAACAACAACAAATATTCTCTGATACAAATGTTTTCAAAACAGCGTTCTGAATACGCCCCCCTTCAGCCATTGATCAAACAAACAGATATTTCCGCCCCCAACTCACGCCACTGGTCGAGCCAATGTTATTGTCTCTCGAGACGGATCGTTCAAAACAAAGGAATTTTCATACCACCACAGAAAAAAAAAGGGTTTCCCTTTTTCAAGAAAAATATAGCCGCAAGTGGCAGTCATCGGGGTCCAAGCACATACGGCCAGGACATGGCCAAAATAATTAAATTGGACACAACAGATCCTGTAGATCAGTTGCAAAATTAGAATTTTATTAGAATGACAACAGAATGACAATTCATGATGATGAATAGATTTGGATTGCTGGACAACAGCACATTAAACGAGCAAAAAATAAAGTAAAATAAGATTTTCAAGGATTTTGAATCTTGGCGCTCCATCTAGTGGACAAACTTGGTAATACATCCTTGATTTCCCATGCATAAATTCGATTTTGGATTGTTGGACAATTAAATCAGGAAAAACTTAAACAGATTTCATAGGGCTCTTCATTTGTTGGATAGCTGTTGCTATTTTTACAGCACACATATTAAATTACAAGAGCAATAACTCAAAGTCAGAGGATTAAACGGAATATCTAAACTCACTGCTCTGCCTAGTGGACAAAATAAGTAGTGTACCCTTCATCTGTCAATTCCCGTTTAAATAAAGAATATTTTTATTTGTAGCTGATGAGAGGAAATTTATTAAATTTAGCACATATCCTCAGAATATTCTGGTGACTATATTTTTTACATTTTGTCATGTTTGGACCTTGTGCACACAAATAAAGGCATAGTAGAAGTTACAGTTCAAACCCAGACAATTTGGGACCACCCTGCCAAATATGGTATTTCTATGACTTACGGTCTCTGACGCCAAGACACTCTTAGGGCAGAAAAAGAATAATAATAATAAGTAAATCAGTACAAGTACAATAGGGCTCCAGCACCTTCTGTGCTTGGACCCCCAAATGAACCGATGAATGGCTTACTTATGGCTGTCTCTGCATATTAAGCTGGGATGGGAGAAAGTATTTTACCACTGAAAAAGTTGCATGCCTTTCAAAGTATACTCTTTTGACGGCGAGCGCACTACAACTGCTTTGTGATACAACTGCTTTGTGATGCGCACGGATGAGGACGCACTGTGATGATGACGAAATTTGCCTTATGCATACTGTGTATTGAAGTATACGTTGGCCTTTACCGTTGTAAGGGAAGTAGGCGCTAATATGTACTTGGAATATAATTGGCAGGCCTAGATGAACAAGCTCCTCCTGAACTTAAGTTTGGAACTTCATCTATTAGTAGCTTGAAAAACTACAGTATCAAAGTAGCGTCCCCAAGACTGGAAGCCATCCTATAAATCCTACAAAAAATTATAAATGGTAAAAACACAATCAAACAATCCCCACCAGCCTCATCCATCCCTTCATAATACAACTCTACTGTGATGCAAAAACAGTTGCATCATTTACTATTTTGTTTACTGTTATTGTTAAGTAATAAAAGAATAGCAAATGCAGACACCCTGAAGGCTTAAATCCACCAGCAGCTCAAACAAATGGCCTCCGTCAGCCTTATTTCTGATATTATCTGTTATTATTCGGGTCAGACTGATTCACTGTCCAATATGATCTGCAATGCTGCTTTCAAGGACAGACCGCAAGGCTGGCAACACATTCCTCATGCATTGTGAATGACTACACATTTGTACGGCAGCATACAAGAGTACATATTCAGTCTATTGTGACTAGTAGATACCGTATGACTCATATAGTAAAACTGTCATTAAACCAAATGACAGCTTGCAAACCCACATGCCTCAGGATATTGTGTTTATTTGCTTTTCTAAGTCTTGCTTCATGTGGTGACATTTATAAAATATTATTTAATATGACTGAATCAACCTGACTTTATTAGGTTAAACATAGCATATAAACAGCTTCTTACGCTGCACAAAAATGTACTTTAACCAGTGATCTTTGGGCCGGTTTGTAAAATGTTCTCTCAGTATCTAACTGCCTGACACTTCAGCACTATCTATTCTAGCTATTAGTCTCTGAAACAAAGTGTGCGTCCTTGAGATAACAAGAGGAAACATGCATTCCCAAGGCACTAGTATGCAACTCAGACTCGTGTGTAGAATGTATCACTGAGGAGACCTTGTTAAATTTAGATGGGTGACAGTGAGGAGCTGCTCCATCTTTACAAAGAGGGATCAAAATATTCTATACATGAGTATGCGTAGAATATGCGCAAAATAGAAGGTGTATATATAAGGTCGAAAACACGACATGCCTCAATGACATACAATTGAAAAGAAGTACATTAAACGCCCAGATAACGGCATGTTAGGGTCTAGGGGCCGTTCACACAGGATGCAGGTGTCTTGAGGGGGGACTTTATAGTTATTTATAGTATTTTGTTGCCCTAATACCACATTTCAAAGTGAAATATGATTTCTGTAAGTCATCAAATACAAACATCTCCTTTATGCTCCAATATCTGCTGCTGTATGCCCCAAGTAGCCAAATAGGCAGTTTTCTAAAAACAATTGCCATTTTTTTACTTGTCTGTGAACTTGCTTGGCTTAATAATCCAATGTTATATCTTGTTATATCTTCAGATGTAAAATATGACATTCAGCAGGTAAAGCATGCTAAACAAATCATCAGATAAATATGTTTTTGACTATTCATAATAAAAGGATATATATCATCTCATCTTTCTGATGACATCTAGATTGAGCTTCTAGTCCACTCAGAGGCCGAGAAATTCAATGAAACAACGGGGGTAGTGCTTGAACTGAAAATTAGACTGAATGTCTACGGACGAGCATATCTGTGAGGGCTAAAATGCGTTACAGCGCCACCTACATTTCAGATCTGTATATTGTGATGGAATGTGATTGAGATTTTTATTTTCTAGTGCTTACTGCCATCTAGTGGAATAAAATAAGACTTTATTTAAAATAAGAAATTAGAATAAAAAAAAAAATCTCTCAAAAATACTATCTGTTTATCATAACATTATAAACACATACAATATAATTAATGAATAATTAGATTATTTTCTTTTTTTGTGGGGTTTTCAAAAAAATTTGACCAATCTAGCACATGTTTTCATAGAGAATAGGGCAGCAAGATTATGACGGAAATCCTAATTGTCAATTATTCTTGTTATTGTAATTGCAATTCTTAATTTCTATTTATTTATCCTGTTGTGGAGGCGAGGGCATGGTCAAGCATTCGTCTGGAAAGAGAGAAGGCAGTAAGGGTTCTCAACTGAGATGAATTGCTGGTAATTGTTTCTGTGTTCGCAGTGAGAGACGGGGGTGATAAAAGGGGCCCAGAGAGTGTGCAGAGAGAGCCCAGCTGAGAAGCTGTTTGTGTGTTGGCCGCTGCCATTAAATTGAAGCTTCAACGTTACGCTCTAAGCGAACATATTTTATTTTGCATCAATAAAAAGTGACATTCCTGAGTTGGAATCGCCGTCTCCCGCTTCCTCATTTCATTGAACCATTAAAACTGTGTTACTTATTCTAACTGCATGAAAAACACAAGTGTAATTCAAATTTGTTTATAATTTATACACTGAAAGTGAGCATTACTTTTATGCATTTAGATTAATTTTATCGCCTCTGATTTGCCACTGTATTCCTGTACACAAGCGACCCAAAACTATTCTATAAATAGAACATTTTAAATAGCATGTGTGTGTGTGTGTGAGAGTCTGTGTGTGTGTGTGAGTGTGTTTGTGCGTGCATGTGCGTGTGTGTGTGTGTGTGTGTGTTAGTGTGTGAGTGTGTGTGTGTATGTGATTGTGTGTGTGAGTCTGTGTGTGTGTGTGTGTGTGAGTGAGTGTGTGTGTGTTTGTGTGTGAGTGTGTTTGTGCGTGCATGTGCGTGTGTGTTAGTGTGAGTGTGTGTTTGTGTATGTGATTGTGTGTGCATGTGTGTGTATGTGAGTGTGTATGTGTGTGTGTATTTGAGTATGTGTGTGTATGTGAGTGTGTGTGTGTGTGTGTGTGTATGTGAGTCTGTGTGTGTGTATGTGAGTGTGTGTTTGTATGTGTGTGTATGTGAGTGTGTGTGTGTGTGAGTGTGTGTTCTCTCTGTCTCACCTCTACCAATAGAAACCCCTTTCAGCAGCACGCAGATATACAGCTGCAGTGTGAGCTGGGGTGCAGAACCCAGAAAGGCCTGTATGACGGAGGTCCTGGCGAAAGCTGCGCGGTGAGTGACTAGCTTCCCCTCTACCTGCCCCACTTCCTGTTCCACCTCCTCTGTCTGCCCTTCCTGGGGCATCTGCTTCTTTCGGGTGATGGTGACATATGGCTCCTCCACCTTTCCAGCACTGCCATAGATACAGAAGGCATCTAGGCACCTGAGGAAAAACATTGAGTTTTATAGTTTGGAGAAGTTCATGTTTTGATGTAATTATGTTAATATAAGACACATGAAGAGTAAAATAGCAGTTTGAATCGATTTAACAAAGAGTACACTTTTCGGTTTTTCACGAAAATCATCAAATATAACACAGGTTTTGCATCTGTCATTGACTTTTCAGTAACGATTGCACTACCAATAACCAGTTACATGTTACCTATACAGTATACAGTTCATATGGTGTGGTGTAGCCATTTGGCAACTATTTATTTTCTTTAAATTTCTCCCATTCAGAAAAAAAACACAACATAATGCATTGTTGGAAGTAAAATTCGCATTTGACATTTGATTTTGTCTCCTGGGTTTTGATTTGTATTATTTTCAGATAAAATGGACAAGGTTGGAAACACCAATAAGAGTGCACAGTTAGCTCTTCTGAATGACAACAGTGAGGATGAGCTATTGTCTTTTGTGACATTGAAAATGACATCGATAATCAACAATGCTGAATAATGCATGATCATGATTCACTCAATTTTAATTTGTAGGAGATTAAATGTTCCCTTGAGAAACAGGACGGAAGCCCCGGACTCAATTTGGATGGTGAGCTGAAAGAAATCCGGCATGAATTGATGAATGTGTCGGCAATGCTGACGAAGGTTGTTGCAGACTTGGAGGATTTGGCTGTAATACGTCGACCGATTACTTCCATGGAGACGAAGTTCTCTGAGTTGGTTACAAGACTGTAGGAGGTCGAGAAACGGATCGAATATCTGGAGTCATCGGAGAGGAAATCATTTGCTAGCGACCAAGACAGACTTGCAATGCGTTTGGGAAACCTGGAGGCTTTGGAAAACCGTAATTGACGAAATAATGTCAGAATTGTTGGAATTCCTGAGCATGAGAAAGGCAGAGATGTGGTAAAATTCCTAGATCAGCTCTTTCCGCGTCTGCTCGACATAACAGGCCATAAGCTGGAAATCGAGCGAGCTCGTGAGTCCCGGCCTCGGAGATCGGCTAAGGGTCGGCACATTTCTGAGATCATCCGATAAAACTTACTTGGAATAACCACAGCATTTTCTTGTTCCCAGACTTTGCGAATTCGACAAGAGAGAAATGTGATCGATTCAAGGAATGCAAGAAACTCTTACATCAACGGAAGATTGCTTTTGCTCTGATGTTTCCGTCCAAACTGAGAATAGATACTAAGGATGGCTGTAAAGTATTTACATGCCCACAGCAAGCACTGTCCTTCATAAAAACATTGGAGTGAGAAAGCCATTTGGTGATTTTCTTGTTGCCGCCTAGAAAACCAGCTCATTAAACAAACACTTGACTGTTCGAGGAAACTGGGCACCTTTTCTGTTTCTTTTTGTGCCAGTTCTATGTTATGGGCACCCCATAAAAAGTAAGGTTATTTATTTTCTTAAATGTAGGAAATATGATATTGTGTTTCTTCATGAAATGCATCTTTCCCCATATGAAGCTGAACATTTGGGAAGATATAGGGTGGACATGTTTTCTTTAGTGCTGGCTCAAGTAACAGCAGGTGAGTCATTACACTGATAAGTAAATATTTAATATTATTATTTTTATTTATTTTATTTATATAGGGAAGTTTGGGGCCCCCTGCTGGAGCAGCTGCCCCCGCGACCCGACTTCGGATAAGCGGTTGAAGATGGATGGATGGATATATAATATATATAATATATATATATATATATATATATATATATATATATATATATATATATATATATATATATATATATATATATTAGGGCTGTCGATTTAATGTGTTAATTCAGTTCGATTAATTTGACAAAAAATAACGCTTTAAAACAATTAATCGCATGCCCCCCGGACCATAATAAGGAAGATTCCTGAGAAAAGCAAGCTTGTAGTACCTCCTGTTTACTCCAGGGGACAGTAAGTGAAATTTCAGCTCTATGCGCAACACACAGTGCAAATGCGATCTAAGGGATTTAAAGATGTGTTTAAAGATTGAGTATTAAACTATATTTAACTTGACACAGTGACCTAAACATTTTATGTTTATGACGCAACACACCCGAGACACAAGCATGTCTGACGCAGGTGTACATTGACGGGTCCTTAAACAGTCCCTCATAATAAATCTCCAACTGATTGATAAATTCACTTGTGTAATGGATTGCTGTGAACTGTGTGCCAATGATTGACTTATGATCAATAATATGGTAGTAAACAATACATTGTATTCTAAAGCAAATTTTTGTATTGACTTTTCAATGATTAACTCTTCTGCTACAGGAATGTAATGCATTTTAATTATGTGAATATACAGTATATATATAATTTTTAAATATTTAAAGATAACTATGTATAATTATATATATATATATATATATATATATATATATATATATATATATATATATATATATATATATATATATATATATATAATCATTATATATTGAGTTATTGTTATATGAGGGGCTTTCTCTCAAATATTTGTATATGCGATTAATCAATCGGGACACCATGTAATTAATTCGATTAAAAATGTTAATCGATTGACAGCCCTAATATATATATGTTTTTTTATTTATCTGTGTGTGTACTCAGACTTTGGCCACAGGGATGTTTGTTGGGGGTCGGGTGAGGTTGGGGATTGGGAGGGGGGGAAGGGAAACAATGGGGTTTAATTGTTGACACTGAATATGAATGTTTTGCTTTGTTATGTGTCATGTTGAGGAGCAACCAATAAAAATGTTAATCTGAATAATGACCGTCTGACTGCTCGTTATCCAGCTTATTACAAGACTGCCTGCCAAATAAACAAGTAAAAAGATATGAGGTATTGATTTGTGTTGAATTTATGTTATTACCTTACTTATAGCGATTACAGAGTGAAACAAGAAGTAGGAATGATGACTCGCAATATGTTTTAATCCCCTGATGTGCGGTTGTTACTTAGAAATATCAGACCACTAGATGGCGCCATTGACTAATCAGAATCGACTATTCCAGAAACCTGTATAATGAGCAGTTTTATCACACTAAAATCATGTTAACAGGCATATTGTTTATGCCTTTTGTCTCTACTTTTGAAACAGTAAGTATTCTAACGTTTACTGATTGGCCCCATTCACTTCTATTGTATGTGCCTAACTGCAACCTCAATTTTAACTTTTTTTTTTAAAGAAATGGAGGGACGAGTCAGAATTATTATTCTTTTTTGGTAATCAACATTATGCTACAAATACTGTCATCTGAGCTCACTTGTTAATATTACTAAATATTACTAAAAGCCTTTGACAAACCCTACTGAAAACTACTGACACAGACGTCCTATGAAATCTGCATCCGAATTGTATTAATCCACATTTAGTCACATTTGAACATGCCAGAGTTCAGAGCATTGCACATTACACCAGGATAGTTCTAGCTTCTGTGAGGCCTTTTTGGGAAATCTGTCCATCTCATTCATTTCAAATGCAGATGCTAGGTCTCAAATGGTGGGCTGTTCTGTAGTGCCAAGCACTGAGCAAGCTTGGTTTCCCCTCAAAACAAGTGTCATTGCACAGTATGGCGTCAAACAGCCCCAATGATAATGTGATGGATGGCAGTGTGTTAAGAGATCTTCCACAGGCCATTCGCACAAATTCAGTGAAATAAACATCTGCATTATGCATGATGCACTCGGGGCTGAAACAGTGCTTTAACTAAATGAGCTGGCTCAGGTCACGTTGCTAAATTGTACTATTAGAGAAGGCAAAATCGATGCATCATTAATGCACACGGTCAATGCAACAACATACAGACAGATGGAGATGGAACAGTTCACTGTGAGGCCTTGACTGAAATAGAAGCTGTCGATAACACCAATAACTATTGCAAGCATTTGCAAATAATTTGAGTACAATTTGAGGATACAAACTGGTTTGACGCTCGCGTGCAAAATAAATAGCAGTTTGCTCATTTGCAGCGCGCCTTTGAAAACGAGCATATGCGAGTGCGTAATTACGCGACAGGAGCAGCTCCTAAATTTAACCACTAAACACATTATTTTGCTGTTCGTGGCAGTTATGTGCATAGATCAGTCATTCATATCCATATGTATTGTTTGGAATCGCTATAACAACTAGAAACGCATCCTATAACGCATTAAATCAGAATAATACATTTTAATTCGTTGGCTACTTACCGGATTATTGGCCCTAGTTGTAATATATGAAGCAGCAGCACTAGAGGTTTGTCTCTGCTCAGGTCTCTGTGAATAAAGATCAGTGTGAGCTGGACCAGCACGGATGGCACAAGCGTGAAGAGGAGCGTCAAACACTGCCAAATCTTATCACCATCGGAGCGATAAGTGGTGCTCAGATAAATAGCAGCCGTCGTCTCGGCCGTAAAAAAAGAGACCGACACTAGGACTGAGCTGGGGAGTCTCATCCTCACTCATCCATCTTTGTTTTCTGCTATGCGTTCTCGTATGCATACATTCGGAAGTTCCAGTGGCAGCATCAACCACCAGACGCAGCCTCACAGCTGATCGAGGCGAATAACGGTGTGGCAACTGCAACCGGCAGGAGGCGCCCAAGATCAATTCTTGACTCGTCAGCAGCAAGCAGCTTGTTTACATTATGTAGCCACTTCTACTTGATATACAAACATGTCAATCAATTATAAAATGATGCATGTCGAATATGCATACACTTAATACCCAGCAAAAAACTCATAACGTTTCCCTAACGTTACAGTATGGTTCCCGTTTGGTTATTTTCAGTGTTGGGTGTAATTGGATTACAGGTTACTTAGTTACTGTACTCTAATTACTTATAGGCACAAAAAGTAGTGTAAAACGTTACATTTTAAATTATTGTAATTAGATTACAGTTACTGACTTTCAATGCAAGTACTTTTAAGAGCATTACTTGGGTTACAAATATTTATAAAAAATATTATTTATTTTTAATACAATTAAAATGCGAATCCAAATCCGTCTGTTTGCATTTCTGTGCAACAATGAACAAGGAGAAAATAGACATTCATTCATGTTTTAGAAAGTAACTTAAGAGTAAATTATTTAGTAATGCGATTACTTTTTCAATGAAGTTATCAGTAAATGATTTTAGAGAAGTAGTTAGTCATTTGTAGTAGATAACTTTTTTTTTTAGAAACGTAACCATTACTAGTTATTTTTGGGGGAACCAATTCCTAACCCCTAACGTTCTCGGAATGTTCTCTTTAGGTTCTATTTTTTATAACTTTAGACATTCCAAGAATGTTGCAATGAGGTTTTTGTGTGACAACCTACAAATAACGTTTACTGAACACTTATCTAACCATAAACAATATATATATATATATATATATATATGTATATATATATATATATAACCATAAACTAACCTTCCCATAACGTTGCAGGGAGGTTTTTGTGGGACAGTAGAAAAAATAATGGATACAGAACAATTTCTAATATTTTTATTATTATTTTTATAATGTTTATTATTATTATTGTTATTAATAGTTATTTTTAGGTTTTATTTTTCATTCAGATTTTTTATTTTTTTTAAATATATTTAAAAAAAATGTTTCAGAGTCCTGCATAATTAGGCCTTACCTACAATAGAGGCACTGATAATTGTTCAGTGTTTTTAAAAAAAATGTGGCCACTACAAAAGTTTCACGATTGCGTCGTTCTTTTAAGTTTTGTTCTGGCCTTTATAGTTTTATTCTTAACATTATTTTGTGTACTTAAATATTTTTAACATGTAGTCATCTCTCGCCAGCGACAGTAGTACGTCTTCACGTGTCATTTACATGTCATTTCTATTTCAAAATAAAAATGTTTATTACTTTATCAATCATCTCTATTTCTGTGGTCATGGAGGACTGTTTTACTCATTAAACCTGATGTGGTCATGAGAAGAAGAAAAAAAAGAAGCCATTCCAAGGGCGAGTCTAGGGTTTCAGTTTTAGGAGGGCTCAGCCCCCAATGGCACTAAAAGCTGTGCATATTTACATAATGTATCCATTATATTGAATAGATATAGATAGTGTTTTGTTTTTAAAGTTGTTAATATGATTGAAGCTAGCCAGCTAATATTTATTCAGAATATTGTTACTTTCTATAATAAACACTGTAAAGTTATAAAAATAAACAAAACCGAAGAATATCTACAAACGGTATATTAGAGTAATTTACTGAAAATTAACTTACCGCATTACTGAAGTACAGAAACCCCCAAAATAAGTTTTGTTTGGTGGGAAACCATTGTGTAATTACTCACGCATCACATTCTGTAGATTGCGTTTTCTTTTTCAAGCGAATAGTGAATTTCTAAAAAGGCATCTGCAACGGTTTGCCACCCATCCCGTATTTAAAAATGAAATGATGCGTTCCGGTTTGAATCAATACGGGACAAGTTTTAGCCCATATCAAAGCTGGTCCAAAGGCGCCACAGTGAAATCTTTCAAGATCGTTAATTTAACTTTGAAATTAGTTGGACATTTTGCCAACTGTGTGTTAGGGACCGTCTAAAAAGGCTACACATTGTGCTAAAAAAATGCTAAAACTGTGGAGGGTGTGGCAAGGGACCGTCTGAAAACAGATTTTTCCTTCTTCTAATGATTTTTAGAAGAGTATCTCAGCTCTGTAGGTCCATACAATGCATGTGAATGGTGGCCAGAACTTTGATGGTCCAAAAAGCACATAAAGGCAGCGTAAAAGTAATCCACACGACTCCAGTGGTTAAATCCATGTTTTCAGAAGTGACATGATAGGTGTGGTTGAGAAACAGATCAATATGTAAGTCCTTTTTCACTATTAATTCTCCTTCCTGACCAGTAGGTGGCGATATGCATGAAGAATGCGAATAGCCAAAAACAAAATAAGAAGTATGTGACAGATAAAGTGGAGAGTTATAGTAAAAAAAGACTAAAATATTGATCTGTTTCTCACCTGCACCTATCATATCACTTCTGAAGACATGGGTTTAACCACTGGAGCTGAATGTTCATTTGTGTTCAGCAAAAGACTGAAAGTCATACACATCTGTGATAGCAGGAGGGTGAGAAAATTATGCTTGAATTTTTATTTTTGGGTGAACTGTCCCTTTAAGTTCAACTCCTGCATGTGCAGCTTTTGAGGACTCTGCAAAGACATTTCCAAGCTAAAAGAGTATCAAAACACTTACCGTACCTGAAAGCACTTAAATACATAAAGTACCACAGCATTATGTTTCTGTACTTAGTAGCATAGTATTTAGGTCTATGGCTTTCCAATTTACATGAATACGGTAATCAATGCTCTGTAGCCCATAGTCTGCATGTCAATGAAGCACAATAGTCAAATGTAAATGCTGATCCCAACGTCACCAGCATTAAATGCTTTGATGCTGTTTTTAAAAAACAAAGAGGGTGCCTGCTCTGGTGACAACTAGCCCTGGTCTCCAGGTGACTTTCTTTCTTATGCAGAACACAGAAATATCATGTCCATCTTCTCAATACAATGCCATTTGTGTACAACTCACTTTAACCCTTATGTTGTGTTCTGGTCATTTTGACACGGACATCTTTTTTTTCTTATTCATTTTATTCTTATTTTTTTTTTTTTAATCCAACTGGAATACAATTCCTTGACTTCGTTCACATTTGGTATCTGAAAATATACAAAAATTGTTTTGACCATTTTCTTAAATTTTTTTTGGTTTTAATTCACTTTGTTACACTTGTTGTGTTCCCGGTCAAAAATGACCCGCCATTGGAAGTGAATAGATTAGACTACAAAATACAGAAATATTAAGTGTTCAGGAGCATCCCAATCCTTTAGACGAGCACATGTGTGCATGTGTGAAACCTTTTGGCATTTTTACATTTTCAAAAAAACATAGTTTAGTACGTTATTTTAAGCAGTTTGAATTACAGGGACAGTGGAGGTGTCCTCATAAACCACATTTATAGCATAATACTCCTGTAATTACTTGAAAAATATCCACAGAAACCAACACACACGCACGCATACACGCGCACACACACACACACACACACACACACACACACACACACACACACACACACACACACACACACACACACACACACACACACACACACACACACACACACCCAATGTGTGTTTAGGGCCCTTTTGTGCATCATATTTCACTCTTTGAGGAACAGTTCAAGATCTACATCATATTATGTTGAGTTTGGGCTCATTTTAATCAGAATAGTCTGCTGTAAGTTACTATGTCATTTTCTACGTTATATGTTATATGTATGTTTCAGGAAGTAATCTGGAAACATTTAACAAAAAGACTAATTTATGTGTGTTAGTGGGAATGTTCATCCACTAAATCTCACTGCAGTTTGGACTCTGAGTGAAACAAATTTGCACATTGCATTCTACAAATTGAGAGCTTTCCAGCGATATATAACACATGGCTATATCATCTTTTTAACGTTTTGACCAACTCTGAATATAATTGTTGTGATAACAAATTTGTAAACGATGACAATGAAAATGTTCTTATTGGTTAGCACATTAAAAAGCATTATTTAATAATTGGTAGGATCAGCTATACAGTATGCATAGTAAACAGGTCTGGACTGGTAATCTGGCATACCGGGCATTTTCCCGGTGGGCCGATGCACTTTGGGGCCGATCAGGGGCGGACTGGCCATTGGGAAAACCGAGCGCGAACGGGGCCGAATGGGCCACTATAAGCGCAAATGAGCTGAAGCATTATGCAGAATGGACAACAAAACGGTGCAGCGATATGCAGAAAATGACAGCGAACACCCCCGCTCAACATTTGGCTCAACCCCACCGCTCAACGACTTTTTTGTTGAGTGCCCCCCACTACCCCATTATGAACTCAGTTCAATGAATCCTTCTATCAATATATTACATATGTTCAAGAAAGGAATACAAAACCTGTCATAATTACTTAAAAAGAAGTTGATAAAAAGATCTAATGCAATATCTTGTGATAATGTATATACAATATGAGAGATTTATAAACAACCTTAGTGGGCCGGTCATTTTTGACCAGGAACACACAATGTGTTGGCACAAACGAAGACAACACAAGGGTTACAGTTTCAAAACAACTCCAAGTCCACATATTCCAAGTCTTCTGAAGACATATGACAGGTTTTGGTGTATGTACGCACGTGATTTTAAAGTGCAAATCTTGACATCTGTTGCACATTCATGAGTGCTATGAAAGCTGTGAGGGGGGCAATCTATAAAATGCACCGTAATAGGATCCCCTTTCTGTGTATATTGACAGTTTTTCAGGCACTGATTTCTGCGATGATTACGGAACCCCATTTCACTTTGCCCTGTTACATTCCTCCGAGCTCTCAGAATGAGATTAGTATTGGCGCTTGTTTGAGTGTGATAGAAAATACCATCAAACACTAACACACACACAGTTTTAGCCTCAAGAGAGAGAGAGGGATGTGCAAGAGGAGAGTTGTGGGGATGTGGGCAGAAAAGTGGCAAAATGGCAATTGGAGTAAAATCACAAATACTTTATATCAACATCTACATAGATCTATAGAGATATACTGTTTCGATACAGGGGCCATAAATAGACAATATAGCACTTTCTAAAAAGTAAAATCTCAAATTGTGAAAACGTTTTTTTTTATTCTTCATTTTTCCTGAAAGTCATGACAATTCCCAACACAGTGCCATTTCCGGCACTACTCAAATTCTGTATTATGTTTTGTTCAGTTATTGTGTTTAATTCTGTAGTGAAAATGATAATAATGGAAATTGCAATTGTAATGTTTTTGAAATTAAATAGCTATTAAAATTGAAATTGCTTCATTTGCAAAGTCTAATTTCAACATTTTATGTATAATATTTAATCACAATTTAATTTAAATTTTCACCCTTTTTTATTGGAAATAATACCCAATTAACAACAATTAAAATAAACGTTGATTTTTCAGTTTTCTTATCAAGTATGCTCGTCTCTGACACTTTTGTTGACTTTAAGTACAAGTACACTAACTTTTAAAAAACGTTATTATGGGTAAAATTGTTCGGTGGGGTGGAAATGACGCCACAACTGTGGGACAGTCGTAAGTTTTGAAGTTACGAGACGTTTCTTCTTCACACAATAGAAATTGAAATGGTTTAATGTTTATTTGTTTATTTCTCTTTGTTTAGATGATCATAGTTTTAAATATGTAATATGTTTGATTTTTTTTATAGGATTTTAATAGTTTAATATTAAAAGTCTGGGCCTGTCACAAGGCTAAAACAATAAACGCTATACATCCAAGGCATTTGAAAGTACAGAAAATGAATGATGAAAGCCTAGTAAAATATTTACCATTTAGGGTTTTTTGGAGACCTTCATAATACAAAAGGAAAAAAGTTGAAATATGTTGAATAAAACATCAATATCATTTTTTACCCTTTTACAGTAAAAAAAAAAAAAGCCTTTTAATTACAAAATTCTTTCAAATTTAATTAAGTAATATTTAGAAGTAAATAAAAAAAAATACACTTTTCTTTTAGTTTTATTAATGTAATTTTTGCTTAAATATTACACAATTAAATTATACAGAAATTTGTTATGAAATTGTAAATCTAAAAAAAAAAATAATATATATATATATGGGTAAAATGATAGCGACCATGTGTCACTATAATATAAAGATTTTATAAGGAACATTAGGTGGTTTATCACATCAACCACAACGTACTGTGTATACAAAGAAATGTGGTGGTTGCGTACAGTGACCCTTGTGCAGGCACAAATACCAAATGATGTGGCAAAAAACAAAGTGGTAATCGTTCTATGTTTGGTGAAAATTAGGGATCTTCATTGTATACATGGTGTTACATGCAGTACATCAAACCATTCTAATCTGTGTGCCATTTCTTTTATTAAAGACTCCAGTTCAGTCTCCTACAAGATATTCAAGTTTTTGCTAATAATGCACAAAATAAATGTATGCTAAGTGCATTGTAATGCTTTGCACAAGGTCACAAGGAGAAACCACCTGAAAACATTTCACCAATTTAAGGCAATAACACTGAATTTTTAAAGAAATGGTTTCTTAAAGGGTTAATCTGAATCCCTCTATCATTAAGGCACCAGGAGTGAGGGAGAAATTATGAATTTCCAAGCCTATACAGTCTTCAATTGATGGACTCGGTAAAGGGAATATTTGGAAATTAGGTATCGATTGTTTCAATTTTGAGCATGCAATTATCTAACAAATAATTATCTAACGTTTTCATGCTAAAATAACTTGAATTTCCATTTGGTGAGTTCAGGCAATGCGTTAACTTGAGCGGCATGTGATAAAACCCAGCAGTAATCCTGCTGGAGTTTGATATTCTACAGAAGTGCTAAAGAAAATGAAATGCTGTCAAACCTGCTCAGTGTGATTCATCCACTGAAATTGTGCCCTGCGTGGAACAGGATGGAAAAGAGGTTCACTTCTTTAGCTGAGGTCATAATTAATCATCAATTGTCAAAGCAAATATTTCAGGGGCAGTTAATGGTCTGTACATTCTTGCTTGTGTGGAACACAGAACCACTCTAAGAATCACTCTTATTCTGAACATGTTACCTGTAAATCATAACACACCCCTTCATTTTACAACCTCCCCCTTTATTAACTGACTGACGTTGTCACTCTGCCGAGTCACATTTAGCTTTAGTCTACAGAAGTGATGATGGTTGAGTTGCCATCTTGGCCCTGTACAATTCTTGGACACCTGATTAATGACCAAAAAAACGTTTTGCTGGCCATCACACAACTTTTTTTTATTTTTTATATTTATTCCTTGTTTGATATGTAAATTACGTATTAGCATATAATTAAATCAAACAATAACATCAATACACTCAATAAATACTTTAGCCAGTTTTTAAGATATTTCAATTTAAATGAATTGTGTAATTTTTAACAAAATTAAATACAATGTTATTTTGTGAAAGATTACTCAATTCAATTTGCTAAAATTTGTCAATAAATTGAATTGTTTGTTTGTTTGTGTGTGTGTGTGTTTGCATGTGTGTTTGCGTGTGTGTTTGTGTGTGAGTTTGTTTGTGTGTGTGTTTATGTGTGTGTTTGTATGTGTGTTTTTGTGTGCGTGTGTGTTTGTTTCCGTGTGTGTGTGTGTGTGTGTGTGTTTGTTTGTGTGCGTGTTTGCATGTGTGTTTGAGTGTGTTTGTGTGTGTGTGTGTGTGTGTGTGTTTGCATGTGTGTTGTGTGTGTGTGTGTGTGTGTGTGTGTTTGTGTGCGTGTGTGTGTGTGTTTGTGTGTGTGTGTTTGTGTGTGAGTTTTTTTTGTGTGTGTGTGTGTATGTGTGTGTTTGTGTGTGACTTTTTTTGTGTGTGTGTTTATGTGTGTGTGTGTTTTTGTGTGCGTGTGTGTTTGTGTGTTGTGTGTGTATGTGTGTGTTGTTTGTGTGTGTGTGTTTATGTGTGTGTGTGTTGTATGTGTGTGTTTTTGTGAGTGTGTGTGTGTGTTGTGTGTGTGTGTGTGTGTTTGTGTGTGTGTGTGTGTGTGTGTGTGTGTTTGTGTGCGTGTGTGTTTGTGTGTGAGTTTGTTTGTGTGTGTGTTTATGTGTGTGTTTGTATGTGTGTTTTTGTGAGCGTGTGTGTTTGTGTGTGTGTGTGTGTTTGTGTGTGTGTGTGTGTTTGTGTGCGTGTGTATTTGTGTTTGTGTGTGTACAGATTTAACATATTATTTACTTATTCTGGTGCTATAAGCAAATTTCTTTAGTTTATGGTTAAGACTAACACTTAAATGTTTTCAAATGTATAAACATGTATAAGCTGTATGTATAAAGTTATGTATATGTTTGCACATTTAAACCAAAGGAAATCAAATAAATACATGAAAATTTAGTCAATAAATTGAGTAAAAGGTGTACATTACGTATTTCAAGATTTACATATTTCAATTGAATAACATAATATAAAAAAAATAAAAATAAAAATTAATTGAAACATTTTTTTTTGTCTAATTTAATTAAGTTAAAAATCACAAAATTCAATTTGATGGAAATTTTTTATGAAATTGAAATGAGCAAATCAAAATCTGAAATATATTTGTGTGTGTGTGTGTGTGTGTTGGGCATAATGTTGCCCAATTATTTATGTTGCCACAGTCACATGTGGGCAACATGGGGGAGCTGCCACATGTCGTCCATGCCTGAATCCGCCACCGCAGCTGCCATGCGACACTCATTTGTCAATCTTTCGTTTGTCGGATGCAGTGAGAAAGCGTGAGATGATCTGCAAAAATTGAATGAGTCCTTTGCGAGTTTACATAAAATTGTAAGGAGTAAAAGTTAAATATTTTCTTTGGAAATGTAATTAAGTAAAAGTACAAGTATTCTTTTTAAACTGCACATGCGTAAAGTACAAATCCCCAAAATAATACTCAAGTATAATACTTAAGTATTTTTACTCAAGTTACTTTACACTCCTGTCTGCAGTCATGTTTGTCAAGGTTTCCAGGCGAAATCAAATGGTCCCGAATCTTCCTTAATTGGCCTTGGTAAAGAACACAGATGGAAAAGAAATGGGAACTTTTAGGACAAACCCAGAAGATGGGTGCTTGGAAACATGCTTTTTTTTCATATTGAGAACAAAACAGAGCAAAAAAAGGACAAAAATAGAGCACACATTGAACACAAGTTTGATAATCCAAGTGTTAAATTACACAGTACAGCACAGGCTTTACAATATACGCCATCGTCAGTGTGATTCAGTTTATCAGATCTTTATAGTTCACATTAATGTGGAACTGCAGAACTCTGTCATATTAATCATTGTCGACAATTGGTACCCAACCAAATATTAGATAGATTTTACGCTTTGTTAGCTACAGCTGCCATTGTAATTAACCAGCTTATTAAGAAAGACTGTATTAAAACAAATTGAATGGATTTTTTTTTCCTCACTAAAAAGGCTTTTTTGCTCAAAGCAATGCAATGTTTGAACCCAACTGGATAGAAAATAATATTTACTGCATATATTGCAACTGTGGTTGAAGTATAAAAGTATGTACATAATGTGCACATTAACCTTTGGATAGATTATGGCAATCATCATTTGACTAAATTTGTGCATTTCCATTTGGCAGATGCTTTTATCCGAAGTGTCGTGCAGTGCATTTAAGCTATACGACATATCAGTATGTGTTTTACATACAGTGTGTCCAATACAAGTTAAGCTCAATCAACAGCTTTTGTAGCATAATGTTGATAACCACAAAAATAATTGAGGCACTTACAATGGAAGAGAATGGGGCCAATTTTTGGAGGGTTTGGCAGCGTTACCATCGTCTTGGCAGAGAAACTGTAAAATTGGCTTTAACTTTACACAGATTTTACACACTAAAATCATGTTAAAGGGGTTATGACATGAGGAATGAAATTGTCCTTGATCTTTTGGCATATAAGAGGTCATTGTACTATAAAAACATAGGGTAGCCTGGGTAGCCCAGTTGTAAAAATGCTGAATTCTACCCCTGGAGGTGCGAGTTTGAATCCCAGGCCGTGCTGAATGACACCAGTCAGGTCTCCTAAGTAACCAAATTGACCCGGTTGATAGGGAGGGTAGAGTCACTTGGGGTAACCTCCTTATGATCACTATAATGTGGTTCTCGCTCTCGGTGGGGTGCGTGGAGAGTTGTGCGTGAAGCCTCCACACGCACTATGTCTTTGCGGCAATGCGCTCAACGAGCCACGTGATAAGATGCGCGGGTTGACAGTCTCAGACGCGGAGGCAAATGAGATTCATCCTCCACCACCCGGTTTGAGGCGAGTCACTACGCCACCACTAGGACTTTGAGCGCATTTGGAATTGGGCTTTCCAAACTGGGGAGAAAAATAAAGAAAAAGAGCATTTATTTAAACCAAGCTGCAAAAACAGCTCGTTTGGAATTCGTGGAACTTGTGAAGTCACAAGGACCAAATAGCCAAAAATGGCTCTATTCGAGGGGCCGCATGATGTTGGCTAATCATAACGGTGGACGTTTACGTTTAAGTTTTAAAGAGGCGCTTAGGCCAAAACTGAGCGTTTCAGACAGAGGGCCAAAAACAAATTATTACATTTTAATGCCAAAAAACTTTACTAACATTATCAGTGGACCTCAGGGAAGGTAAAACATATATATATATATATATATACATATTAAAAAAGAACATTTCATGACCCCTTTAACACACAACTTTACGTCTTGTGGCTTGTGTTTGCTGATTAGCCCATTCACTTCCATTGTAAGTGCCTCACTGTATCCCAAATTGTAGTTTTTTTTATAGAAAAAGACAGACAAGTTGAAATACACTTTTGTGGTAATCAACATTATGCCACAGATGCTGTTGATTGACCTTAACTCGTATTGAACCCGGAATATTTCTTTAAGGTGTCCGCTGTCTTTTCATCATCCAACACTGTTGACCTCTCATTGAGAAAATGAACTGTATTTCCCAGAATATTACTGCTATTCTTGTACTTTGCCTACTTGGTTCCATAATTCACATATGTAATTACAAATAAGATAAATAGGCAGCCTACACCTAGTCTTTGAGTGTGAGTCGGGCTGACATGAATAAGTTTGATTAAGAAACTGAATTACTGGCATGAAAAATTGGTTGTGAGGTTGCTATAGTTCCCTTACCATGTCACTGTGTGAGTGTGTGCACATTTGTGTTTGTCTATATAAGAAAGAGAGACATTTAGACATATCTGATCTTTGCTCAAGTACAATTCACTGTTTCACAGCATGACAAAAGCTCAATGCATTTATTAGCAGACTTACTGAAAATCGATGAGTAACATGAGCAGCATAAAACCACATAGCAGAGATCCCTCCAATGTTTTCTATCGGTACTGAGAACAGAACATAATCAACAGCACCTCAGTCTATTTCTGCACAGTGTGAACAAGTAGACATGTAAACGCAGCGTAGTTCTAGCGGGAAGACTCGCAGCTGTACATCATCGCACCATTAGCTAGGTAATTCCCAGCCAATCACATGTAAGCCGTTGCTTTATAAGTCTGCTCACAATCTATCACACTGCTGTTTCAGTGTGCTAACACAGGGAACCTCCTCCACCCCACCACCACCTGTTGAGCCCCGTCCTGCACGGGGGTAGGCTCCTCGCCCCTGCCTCCTATCTCCAGCAGGATATGAAGGACTTCTTCGGACCGCCAGAAGGGGCTTACGCCAAAGAGAGACATTACTTTTCTGTTTTATATTCATCAAATAAATGTCATCTTAAATTTCACTCAAGTCTGCGAGTCTTCCTGATAGAAATATATGTTCTGTCGAAACATGTGTGAGACTTCATTTCATACAGTAGATTTACCTGAAGTCATCTTTATGGATCTTGAATCAAGGAACTGCATTATCTTGCTGTTTTAAATATTGAATGAGGAGCAAAAACATGTCAAACATTTACCTCCATTTAAAAGTATCTCAACTTAAATAGTCAGTACATCACACAAAGTCACTTCAGAAGACTTGGTAACAAGTGCATGCTTTTTTTTGTCCTTTTTGGAGCTGATACTTTCTTTGTAGCTGTAGTTTTTTCACCTCATTTTGTGTTCCATGCTGAACGATTTCAGCCATTTTAACTTCCACTAGACTGAACCGTTGATTTAGCCACGCCCCCTCTTTTCAAAACACTGCACCGATAAAAGTCTAGAGCTGTCACAGAGACTGCCCTTAGTTTAGTCTTCCTGACTTTTGTGATATGATTTCATGTTTTGTCTGGTCTGTGAGATATCTCACGACACTTATTTCATTTTTGTCTTTCAGGGAGTGTTACCTTTTTTTTTTACATACTTTTCAATGCAAAAAATAGCTTACGGCACCTTTAAGTACTTTCTACATTGAATAAGTTCGTATAAGCATGAACTTGAAAATATTAAGTAAATTCTACATTTGCTTTTAATTAAAATATGTAAAACTGATTTATTATTTATTATTATTTATGACTATTTGTTATTTGTTACAGTGCATCAATACTAAAGTAGAAATCCTTGTCATATTGATTCACTTGCACCAGGCATGAATTATTCATAAGCTTGCGTGGTTTCACATTTTGCAAGTTAATTAAGACCGTTTTTTTTTTTACATTTGGTAAATTGCTGTTTTGTGAACTTGCAAGTCTCATCAGGCACCAAATAATTTTCCTGGACTTTCTGTCAAGGTTCTGCCCTTAGTTTAGTCTTCCTGACTTTTGTGATGTGATTTCATGTTTTGTCTGCTCTGTGTCTTGTGTGGAGAATACATGGCTTGCCTTTTGGTTTTGTAATGTGTTCTCTTATGTCATTCTGGCAGCATGAACTGATGTCTATAGTTTGTGTGAGTGCGTGGTTTTGTTTTGGATAATAATAGCTATTAATTGATAACCCCTCCCCCTCGTTTGCCCTGTTATTATTAGTTTATGGTCCCCACCTATGTTCCCTTGTTACCCTTCTGATTTCTCCCCCTTTATATTTCCCTTGTGTGCTCTGTCTTGTGTCGGACTCTCCTTTCTCGGTCGGTAGGTCGGTCGGTCTGTCGGTCGGTCTGTCGGTCGGTCGGTCGGTCGGTCTGTCAGTCGGTCGGTCTGTCGGTCGGTCTGTCGGTCGGTCTGTCGGTCGGTCTGTCTGTGGGTCTGTCTGTCAGTCGGTCGGTCTGTTGGTCTGTCAGTCGGTCTGTCGATTGGTCTGTCTGTTGGTCGGTGGGTCTGTCTGTGGGTCGGTCGGTCTGTCAGTCGGTCGGTCTGTTGGTCTGTCGGACGATCGGTCGGTCTGTCGGTCGGTGGGTCTGTCGGTCGGTCTGTCTGTCAGTCGGTCGTTCGGTCGGTCGTTCGTTCGGTCGGTCTGTCTGTCTGTCGGTCGGTCTGTCTGTCTTGGTTTTGCCTCGTGTTCTTATCCAGCTCTCTGTATTTAGATTCTGCTTCAGTGATTTTAATTTGTGTTTTAGATTCATTTGTTGTTTTGTTCTTGTTTGCCCTCTCATGGGAGTTTTCTATTTGTACCTGTTGACCACTGTCCAGGTCTTTTTGTTTAGATTGTATCCGGTTTTATGTTTTTACCTAAATATAGACTTTTAAGAGCTCTGACTGCCTGCACTTGGGTTCTTCTGGCAAGAACCTGACATTTTTGGCTTTACTGTGTGACCTTCCCAACCCCCATCTGTGAAGTAGACATCTCTGTCTTCAAAAATGGTTAAAAAACACAACTTTTTATAAGAACTTGACATACACACAAAATATATATATATTATTCTTGTTACACACTAGTCTGGCTTGGATACTATTATCCTGATGGTATTTAAACTTTGTAATGCAGCACTTTTGTACTACTGTCTCCTAAAGATGAATAGGAATAAGAATAAGGTGCATTATTCCTCTTTATTTTTATAAGTCACTTTGGATAAAAGCATCTGCCAAGTGAGTAACTTTACATAATTTTCTACTCAGAATAACCCATTCACGATCAAAAAATGTATCTGTTAACTATTACTATTATTATTTTTTGTCCAAGTGTTGAGTATGTGTGTGCCCCCCACCCCCAAGAAAAAAAGCAACTACAACCCCCATTTTTTGTACCATGATCAATCAATGGAAACGGATGTTGGTAATGGGTAAATGTTTCACGCTGTAAATCTTTCTTGTCATTTTTTCAGTGCACAGCCACAGGAGAGTCATGCAGGTTTTGGAACAACATTCACAAGTTACCCATATTTTTTAAAAAGTGTCCAGGTTAAATGTGTCGAGAAATAAAGCATCATTATCATGAACCCATATTGAGGTTTTGTTTGGACACGGCTCTAAGCTTCAATATACATTTTAGCTTTGATAACGCAGCACTGGGATTATGTGGTTATCACTATAGTTGATAAGAAAAGGTCTCATGGAAACCTTTTCATCTTTAGTCACTCTGAAAAGGTTGCAGTAGTTTTCTGCATGTCTGATGACCTTTGACATGAATTTCTGTTGCTCACGGTCCATGATTCATCTTTCTCCCTTCCAGAGTTCATTGTTACTAGGTAACAAGTTGCCTGGAAGTTGTCCTATGTCACAGCCGAATCTGAAATTATAGCCTACTTGAAAATAATTTATGTGTTCTTTTATTCAGCCAGCAAATTTCCTTTTTTTTTTTCTCCATAATTTCTCAAACGATTGACAATAATGTAATTATGGATTCACAGCCAGATAATTAGCCTTTTATCTGCTTGCTTATGAATTACATCAAGGAATGACATTTAATCAACATTTAATCCAGCACAATAATTGCAGCAAAATTGCGCTGGAGTTTATTTTTTCCAATCCTGTTAATAAGGAGCGGTGCGTATTCAAGATAATGTCCAAAAGATGAGACGTTCAGCTGGTGTGACATTTAGGGAAACCAATAAAATTCCCACGTTGAAGTGGAATGGCGTTATTGAAGAAAAACAAACACATTCTGTTGAATAACAGGCCATTGAAAAGGTATTCACAGCCTAGGGTGGCTGTAAAATGAATCAATATTATAACAAAAAAATAGCTTGTTCTTCACGGGGGAAAAAAATAAAGAAAATATATTCAGTTCACAATATACCAGCTCTTTAAATCGAATTCTTTATAACTTTTGATTAAATTCCAGCAGAAACTTTGTACAAAGTTCAAAACTTTGTACAACACAAATACTCCTTCTTGTCTCAAAAGGTTCCTCCTTATTATTCGTGCCTTTGCACTCATTGGGTAAAATGTAATATTATAATACTTTTTTGCATAACCTTCCGTTCCTTCATTCCATAGAACTATATTTTCCTTCATTAATTTTAACCATGGTATTCTGATTCAACCCCTGTATCTGTAATGTCTGAAATATAATCACATATTGCACTCATAATGAAATATACTATTTTGAGACTCCCATTAATCATTCAAAAGTATTTTTCAGACCCTCATAATGTGCTGTATTGTGTGGATTCATTTGGAAAAGATATCCTCTGATAAAACCTCCTTTTGGATTAGGTTGGAGGTATACAGACCATTTCAAGGAGGTCAAACAATAAAATAAATAATTGAAATGCTACTGCGGATGTCTGACCCTGAAGGATTGCCGGTAGCGACAACTCAGAACCAGGGGTGGAAAGAGTACTGAAAAATCATACTCAAGTAGAAGTACTGTTACTTCCCCAAAAATGTAGTGTGAGTAGTGTAAAAGTAGCTGTCCTAAAAACTACTCGAGTAAGAGTAAAAGAGTAGCTCCTTTAAAAGTAGGCTACTCGTGAGTAGTGAGTATTGAGTGCTGAGTTGCGAAATCTATACCCCTTTATAATGAACACTTTATGCCAACCTTTAAACTACATCACTTATGATAAACATGAACCTGATTCCAAAAAAATAAAAAGGAAACATGATAACAGTAAGTTATTTTCAATACACTGATCACCATTTTAAATCGTAATGTATGAAACAATTACATTAAAATCAGTTTATGTGTAGGGTCTAAATTTCCCTTAATGCCGACAGAGTGTTATTGTTATGCATAAAACATGTTCAAACAATGCAAGGAATGCAAAAAAATGCTAAATAAACAGGGTCACTTGGCACGTCATGTCCTGCACAATAGAGGAAGTAGAGCAGGCATGGGAAAAGTTGTTTGGTACAGGGGCTACATCACGCTTAAAAAGGAATAATTCACCCAAAAATGAAAATTCTCTCATCATTTACTCACCCTCATGCCATCCTGGATGTGTGTGACTTTCACAAATTAATAAAAAATTAAGATTTTTAGAAGAATATCTCAGCTCTTTTGGTCCATACAATGAAAGTGAATCGGTGCTAAAATATTGACGCTCCACAAATCACATAAATCAGCATAAGAGTAGCATAAGCCATGTGCCTACAGTGGTTTAATCCATGTCTTCAGAAGCAATATGATTAATGTTTAATTCTCCACTTTAACTTTCCCTTTCTTCTTGTGTTTTTGGTGATTCACATTCTTCATGCATATTGCCACCTACTGGACAGAGAGAAGAATTTCTTAAATATTGATCTGTTTCTCACCCACACCTGTCATATCAATTCAAAAGTCATGTATTAAATCACTGGAGTTGCATGTATTACTTTTATGCTGCTTTTATGTGCTTTGTGGAGCGTCAACATTTTGTCACCCATTAACTTACATTGAATGGACCTTCAGAGCAGGACTGGACTGGGAAGATAAATCGCCCAGGGATTTTACATAGCAAAATACTTTTATGCTGCATTAATATGACTTTTGGACCATAAAACCACCACCAGCCTGATGGCACCCATTCACTTGCATCAAACCACCAGCAGCCTGATGGCACCCATTCACTTGCATCAAACCACCAGCAGCCATGATGGCAGCCATTCACTTGCATCAAACCACCAGCAGCCTGATGGCACCCATTCACTTGCATCAAACCACCAGCAGCCTGATGGCACCCATTCACTTACATCAAACCACCAGCAGCTTGATGGCAGCCATTCACTTGCATCAAACCACCAGCAGCCTGATGGCACCCATTCACTTGCATCAAACCACCAGCAGCCTGATGGCACCCATTCACTTGCATCAAACCACCAGCAGCTTGATGGCACCCATTCACTTGCATCAAACCACCAGCAGCCTGATGGCACCCATTCACTTGCATCAAACCACCAGCAGCCTGATGGCACCCATTCACTTGCATCAAACCACCAGCAGCTTGATGGCACCCATTCACTTGCATCAAACCACCAGCAGCCTGATGGCACCCATTCACTTGCATCAAACCACCAGCAGCCTGATGGCACCCATTCACTTGCATCAAACCACCAGCAGCTTGATGGCACCCATTCACTTGCATCAAACCACCAGCAGCCTGATGGCACCCATTCACTTGCATCAAACCATCAGCAGCCTGATGGCACCCATTCACTTGCATCAAACCACCAGCAGCTTGATGGCACCCATTCACTTGCATCAAACCACCAGCAGCCTGATGGCACCCATTCACTTGCATCAAACCACCAGCAGCCTGATGGCACCCATTCACTTGTATGGACCTACAGAGCTGAGATGTTTTTCTAAAAATCTTCATCTGTATTCTGCAGAAGAAAGAAATTCTTACACATCTGGGATGGCATGAGGGTGAGTAAATGATGAGAGAATTTTCATTTTTTGGGTGAACTGTCCCTTTAACGTGAACCCTAAATATTCTTTTAAATTTGTTATGCAGCTTCTTCAGGGCAGTACTAAATAAAACAACAAACACAATTTTAAAGATCTCTCATTTAAAAATTTTTGATTACAGTTTGTAAACTTACTGTTTGATTACAACTTTAAATCTTACAATTTTCTTAATAGTTTTAATAGACACTGGAATGTTAAGAGGACTATGATAAACACTGTCAAAAAGGCACTTGAAAAAAAGACAGGCCTAAAATGAGGTAAGAACTGCATATAACATGTTTTTCACATGTTTATTTGGATTCATTGGTAATCATAAAGCTGTTGCAAACAACACCACAGTCTAGCCATACCCTTTGATGGCCAAATCAAAGAAAAAGTGCAAGAGGCCTGAAGAAAGTACAATTGTGTGTCATCCTCTTTCTTCATGTAATGGAGGATTATTTGCTCACACAACAGGGGGACTCCATTATCATCATCCAATTGAAAAACCCACTCACTCATACCTCGCTGTAATCTTTCTTCAGTGGTGCTCACAGGTACCTCATAACGCTGAAGGAAGTTATATGACGGTGGCATTAATAGTTTCAGGGGCAGAGCTGTTGACTGTTTTCTTACCAAGCAACACCGTGCCACTATAGGCAGATCATTCATCCAGTAGCTGCACTTGAAGCCTCTTTACACGCACAGCTATGTCTAGTGTTGATATGCCCTGGTATCTGGTGTATTATGGAGTGGTTTTATAATAAATGCACACTGGCTTTCATTATATGGAATCACGGTTTAATTGTAGTAGTGCAAGATTGCATCCCTGATACTGATTAATTTCATTTGGGTTCAGCTAATTAACGTGTGGTGTTGCCGTCTGCCAATTTAAATTCATTTATATGTACTTGTATTTTTTTATCTAATGAACTAAACTTTGCCATGTCTCTGTTGTAAAGTCGCTTATTTAATAAATGTAAGTGTAATGTTGTGCTTGGTGTAAAATCGAAGCTTTTCTTCCATCCATAAATCACTTGGGACCTGTTTTGTTTGGTGCGCTAATATCTGCACTCCATTAAAACTATCTGGCTTTCTTGTTCGCAATGAACCATTCTAACTCTGTTTCTATGGAGACTGGATGTATCTTTGGTCAATCTGTGGTAGTAGTCGATGTGCTTTGCTTCCTTCCAGAGCACTTGGGTAGATGGCTATAAGCAAGCTTCAACAGTTCACTTAAACAGAGACTATCCATGTTTACGGCAGATTTCAGAGTGCAGGTCTATCTTTGAAGTTTTGATATAAGAGTAATAATGTAACAAACTTCACCGAAACAACATTTGGTGATATTCTCTAAATTTTTAGTCTGTTATCTGCATCATAAGCCCTTTTGATTTTAAAGTCTTTGTGAACATAATGATTCGCAGTCGCCAGGGGATCTCGCTGACCTTTAATGCCAGGCTACACTGCTGCAGAATATACAGTATTACTACTATCTAAATAATATCATTTGACATTACCAGTATTGACAGGAGGTCAGTCTAAAGTAATGTTACACTGATGTGATGTGATTCATTGTTCTATTAACTTTTTAGAGGTCAAAGATCATTGTCAAATCTACATGCCTGAAAAATGCTGTAGGTTCACTAGTTTTTCAAATATAGCTGACTTGATCTTTCAACGAGATTGACAATTAAAGTACAGTAGGGGAGACTGGGGTTGGTTGGCACACTTTGCATTCTTTGTTGAATATCTATGGTGGAACAAACCTTAATAAACCACAAATAGGTACAAATGAAGCTTAAGTTCCATCCATCCATCCATCTTCAACCGCTTATCCGAAGTCGGGTCGTGGGGGCAGCAGCTCCAGCAGGGGGCCCCAAACTTCCCTATCCCGAGCCACATTAACCAGCTCTGACTGGGGGACCCCGAGGCGTTCCCAGGCCAGTGTGGAGATGTAATCTCTCCACCATGTCCTGGGTCTTTCCTCGAGGCCTCCTCCCAGCTGGACGTGCCTGAAACACCTCCCTAGGGAGGCGGCAAGGGGGCATCCTTACCAGATGCCCAAACCACCTCAACTGACTCCTTTCGACGCAAAGGAGCAGCGGCTCTACTCCGAGATCCTCACGGATGACTGAGCTCCTCACCCTATCTCTAAGGGAAGCTTAAGTTCTTAGGTAAAAAATTTTAAAACGAGACATTGCTTCTCTTCCTCTATTCAAAAGCAACAACAAACTGCAACACTAGGTAACGTTATCTTAGAGATGAATCCAGCAAATGTCCAGCTCCCAGTACAGCACAGACTCCTACACGAACTCTGAGGAAGCCAAAAAACCAAAAACATTTATCTACTGAATCCCGTCTGGTTAAGCGGGTACGTGATCGTGATCGAGCGAAAAACTAGAGTGAACATCGGCAGGGCATTTGATTCCTGGAGGGACCTTCGTTCGGTTTTGGGGATCAAAACCGACCCTGAATTGGTGTTCTTCTTATTGGACAGGTAAGCTTACATAACTGCAAAGCATGTGAAATATAGTGTCATAAGGATTGATCGGTGTCATTTTAGCTAACTTGATCTTGCCTGCTAACGCTGACGAATCGCAAGCTACCTGCTTCGTAACTTTCAAATAATTTCAACGATCCTCTCTTTATAACAAATGTCAGGTATACAGGATAAATTTAAGCAAATTCGCTGGTTTCTTGATCATAGTACAACATATGACATACAAAACATACAATAGTGCAACATAGCTGTAAACTGTCTGGTATAGTTCGCTAGTATGTAGCTGTATGTGTGTATCAGTATGCTATGTTAGCTGATAAGTAGTTTTAGTTTAGTCCCAAAGTTTGTTGTAAAACAATCTTTAATTATTTACATTTATGCATTTGGCAGACACTTTTATCCAAAGCGACTTACAGTGCAATTATTACAGGGACAATCCCCCCCAGAGCAACCTGGAGTTAAGTGCCTTGCTCAAGGACACAATGGTGGTGGCCGTGGGGTTAGAACCTGTGACCTTCTGATTACCAGCCCTGTGCTTTAGCCACTACACCACCACCACTCACATTTGTGCCAATTATGCTACCTCATCTGTCAGCATGATGCCTGTGAATCACGTTCAGTCTCTTTGCACATTACGTCATTGTTTTGGTCGATGCTCGCGTCCCTATGGAGTGTGTGCACGAGCGCCAGCAACAGGCAGCTGCTGCAGTTCACTTAATGACCACAGGTGTCACTAATAACAAGGGTTTCTGAATCTTTCATACTGCACCTTTAACATCACCAAATATTTATTGAATTTTGTTAATTAATTATTAAAGTTATGTTGTGCATTTGTGCCAAAAGATTGTGTGGTTGGTTGGCACATGTCAAAACTAGGGCTGTCATTCGTTTAACATTTTTAATCGAATGCTTTACTTGGTGTGCCGATTAATTAATCTACTTAATCGCATATGTAAATATTTGCTGAGAAAGCACCTCAAATAATAATAGTTCAATATATAATGATGAAATCATTATAAATAGTTATATTTAAATAATTACAAATTATATATATATATATATATATATATATATATATATATATATATATATATATATGGGTTTACATTTGTGCCAATTGTTTTGAACTTAACTTTTCAAGAAAAAATAAAAATATAAAATAAGAATGAATAAAAATAATCTGAAATGGAAAAAAAAATTAACCAATGGCAAAATTTTAAACAGTCTTCAAATAAACAGCATCCTTTGTTAATGATATTGTGTGCTTGCGTTTGCTAATCTGGCATAGTTCTGGCACAAAACTATCATATGGGCGGGGCTAACTGAGATGAGTTCTCATTGGCTAGTGAGTTTTTGATTGACAGCTCTTTGACCTGGATGAAGAGGTCAGACAGTGGAAGGGTCTCTGGTTCAGTTTTGTGTGTAAAAGTGCGAGAATCTGCAAGCGTCTTCATAATTAATTAATGTTTAGTGATGTATATTTAGGCGTTTGTATTATCTTTTGTATTATATCTGTAATTTGTATGTAATACTTTGTTGCAATAAGCTTTCAGGAGCAGGACTGACGAATGCATCGTCGTCGTCATCAACAGGACACTCGAGTTTAGCTTAGGTAAGTCAGTATAATTAAGTGTAATTATCTTAAAGTCTAATAAAAGTTATTGCCTTTTCAGACAAAAAACTAGGCCGAGTCCCTTAGAGACAGGGAGGGATTTTTTTTTTTTTTGGACGGAAACCATGGTTTTACTGTAGTAATATTGTAGCAACAAAGAATGTAGTAACCACGGCTGTGTCTCGTTTGGAAGGATGCGTCCTCTGGAGGTCGCATATGTCTACGTCATCGAGGCTGTCTCGTTTCATTTTTATTTAATTTAATTTTTTTAACGGGAATGCAAAAAAGGTTAATACTTGTATAAATGTAAGTGCATATGCATAAAAGTAATTGGCAATAGATAAAAAATAAGAAAAAGAAAGACAAAAAATATAATTAAACGAGATAGCCTCGATGACGTATGCGCCCGACTAATGCGACCTCCGGAGGACGCAGCCTTATAAACGACACACAGCAAATCACTTGTGGTGCAGCGTTTTAAAGTGAACATGGAAGATATTTGTGTTTTTTGTAAAATTTCCCCTGAGTCTATGGTTAATTTATTTTGGGAGTGTCCCAAGATCCAAATGTTTTGGAAAGAACTCAATAATTATTTACAAAGAAAAGCTATGATTCTTGTTAACTTTGAAGAAGTTGATGTTATGCTAAAATGTTTCTCATTTGATAGTGATAAAAATATTCTGTTTATATTTGATTTAATTATTACAATTGCCCATTATTATATTCATAAAGTCAAATGGAATGGAAAAATGCCAAATTTTGAACAATTTAAAATCGATGTTAAAATCTGTTTAGAAAGAATATCTAAAAGTACAAACTTGAAAGCAAGGAAAACTTTACAGCTATTTAATAGGTATATGTTTTTTCTGTAAAATGCCTTTTTTTAAAAAAAACCTTGACATGTATGGTTATATGTACTCTTGTATGTAAATTATTTTTGTTCTTGTTATATTGCAATAAAAAAAATAAAACAAAAATAAATAAACGACAGCCATTTTTATGGTATTTGTTGTAAAACCACAGTAACCACAAAATTATGATTTTTATTACCATATAGTTTTCCCCCTATATTATTACTATGGTTTGACTATTAATATAATGGTTAAAATATGGTTACTATAGTAAAACCTTGGTAAATATTGTGATTAATATGGTTTTTACTACAAATACCTTGGTTACGGTTGTAAAACCATTGTTAATGAATTGCAAGGGGGAAAAAAACTATTTCAGACTATTTCAACTATATAAATCCCTCCCTGTCTTATAAGAGGCTCATTAGTGAGCAGAACAGTATAAGGCAGTTTGATCTTGGTTTAGCCCGTTCTTTGATTACATTATGTGTATTTGTACATTAGTTGTAAGGACATTTAAGGAATGACTTCTATTTGTATGGATTTTGCAAATGAGAGTTCTGTCATTATTGACTTGTATGACTTTCTTCCATGAGTCAGAATGTTATAATTCAGTTTAAGTACTTTATCGAAATCATACATATGGGCTTGAAATAAAATGAGGCTGTGAGTAATGACATAAGCCATTTCTTTAACAATGTCTTAAGAGTAGCCACATTCTAGAAGATCGTTTTAGTATATTTAGTAAAATATATATATATATATAATAATATAAAACAAATGCAGTAATAATTTAGATCAGCCATTTGTTACATTCCCTGACATACCCTTTGAATGACCTGGAGCTCCAGACATGTGTATACTGGGATATTATGCAGACTATGTTCTACTAAATTTGTTTTACGTTCTAGATTCAAACAAACACAATTCACAAGTACACAAACAGTTACACTTTATTAGACTACATTAGACACTTTACATGCAGAAGTCTCTGACTAGCATTCTGACAAAGAAATGAATATTAATGCCTGATATTGCACTCATTACCACATACTTTAGAATGCATACTCGGAAAGGAAATCTTATGTTACAGATACACCACTAGAAAGGACCTTTGCATCAGGCACATTCGATTTCAGGCTACATTATATTAACATCCTTTATGCTTATAAAACATATCTGAGACCACTTGAAGATTATAGACCAATTATAATAGTGTATTTGTACAGAACTTTATCTCTAGACCAGAAACAGGTGAGTTTTATAGATTGTATATCTGATGTCTGAAAATGAACATGAATAATCATTCTCTAGCTTGATTGTGCACTAATCGATACTTGAGGTGAAGACATATAAAATGAGTTCTTGTCCAGATTAATTAAAATGTACAGTAACATTACAATTTAATTAATAGATCTACAGTACAGGAACACTGAATAAATAAAAAGAAACAAGCCCCTAGTGTGTTCCTCATGAATGTGAAATTATAAATGGTGTTACCCATTAAAAAATATGTATATATGTCTGTATATTGTGTACAATGTGTGTATTATGTAATATGTTGTTCAGTGAGTGTTGTGTATTCTGTATATCTTGTATCTACACTAATAAAGTGATTTGATTCCCACATCAATTTTAATCAAATTTAACAAACTTTAAAATCAATCACTAAGCTGGTTTGTTAAAAGTTCACATTTTGAAGCTTTATTTAAAATGTCTTTCAACAAAAACATCTGGATTGAATACCCGTGCTATTCAATACCCTTGAAGGTCTACATCCTGTGAAAACAAACTCCATACTTGATTGCGATTTTCATAATCTGTTTAAATTCTTCAGAATTAATATTAATAATAATAAAGTGGGAATTGTGATGGTTTGAGTGCATGCGCTGACAATGGGGTAATTAAGTGTGTTTTCATGGTGACAGCATTCGTCAGTGCTGCATCAGTGACCTCTTCTTCCAGGTCAAAGAGCTGTCAATCAAAAACTCACTAGCCAATGAGAACTCAGCTCAGTTAGCTCCGCCCATATGTGAGTTTTTTTTTGCCAGAACTGCAAATAGAAATTCAGGGAGCGAAACTGAAAACTTTAGCAGCGCATTCGTAAATCCTGATCAGCAAACGCAAGCGGAGAATATCATTAACAAAGGATGCTGTTTATTTGAAGACTGAGTTTAAAATTGGGCCTTTTTTTACATTTCTAATTCCTTACATTTATATAGCGCTTTTCTAGGCACTCAAAGCGTTTTACATAGCATAGGGGGAATCTCCTCAACCGCCACCAGTGTGCAGCATCCACCTGGATGATGCGACGGCAGCCATAGTGCGCCAGAACGCCCACCAAACACCAGCTATTGGTGGGGAGGAGAGAGTAGAGTGATGTAGCCAATTCAGGGATGGAGAGTAATACAAGGCCATGATAGATAGGGGCCAATGGGGGGAATTTGGGATTTTTAGTGACCACAGAGAGTCATTTCTGATTGCTTTAATTCATTTTATTTAATATTTTTATTAGTTTCTTGAAAAGTTATGTTCAAAACAATTGGCCAAATATAATTCCATATATATATATATATATATATATAAAATAAAAAATAGTATTAGTCACCAACTATCATGCCATGCTGAAATTGGGTAATTTTATCAACCCAGCGCTTGGGGTTGGGGTTGGGTTGGACGTTTGACACAGCATACGTTTTTTTTTTTTAGTTTTTTAACCCAACTATTAGTTAAAAACTACTATTCTGCTGGGTTCAAATATAAGCAAATTGGGTTGAAAATTTATACTAGAATTCTTGGTCATCAAAAGCACCATTGTTAGTTCACGATGCATTTTCTAATGTTAACGAATATTGTTAAAATCGTTCACCTAAAAAATGATAACATTTTCTCATCATTTATACAGCGCTCTGCACATGAGTCAAGTGCAAGGAATGCATTTACTAACATTAACAAATAGGCCTTGAACCTTATTGTAGTGTTACTGTATTTCTTTCTGAAGGCTATCCTAACCAAACACCCCCCATGACACCAGCCCAAGGCAAACCTAAGGCCCATTTTCATGCCCATGTTAAGAACAGGACTACTACTGAACTACTAGTACTACTAATTTACAATTGTTTAAATAATGTCTGTTGATGGCAGCATGAAAAGAATAGGGAGCTTTTTGACCGCTGGAAAGAGCACAACAGAAGGGTCTCCAGATGTGTTTTTTAGTTTCAAAGTGCTTTTAACATGATAAAGCATCTTAAACACATCAACTATGTCATGCAATGCTGAAAACCATTAAGATCCGACACAGTGTGATTGATTACGGGGGGTGTTATACTCAAAACACACTGCATGAAAATGAAGCACCAGCATTGTGTGTTGAGTTTGTGTGAGCATGTGCGCGCCTATGTTTTATATGCACTATATTTCAAGTCTTCTGGAGCTGAATAATACATTTGTACAGTATGAGGAACATGATGACAATAACAATGTCACAGATTTGAGGTCACAACGGTTGATCGTGAGACAAAAAAATAAATGACATTTGATGGTATTGACATCTAACCTGCAGCATCATTTATTTGAGAACAGCATAATGCCTATTTGCATAGTTAAAGCTGCATCATTTTGGTCTGTGCCTCACACAAAGCTATCTTGTGTCTTCAGAAGTCTTGGAATATAGTGCACAAAACATAAAGACTTTATTGGTGCATTTATAACCATTTGGAGCTTGACAGACTGGTCACTGTGCGATCTGTTTCCTTAATATCATTGAAATAGTTAAACCTAAATGACAGCACTGTCTTCCTGTTCTCAAATATGTATAAGGTTCTTTGTCCCCAATACATGCTGTGATAGTTTCCACAATGGGAAGCACACGAATAGCCACTTCTGTCGGTTGGCAAAGTGCAGAATCTTGTCTCTGAACACAGATTGGGTCAATCAACCCACTTCTTCACCCAACAGCCTCAACCCCGCATTTGTGTAGAACAATGCACCCAGCATTTTTTAGAGTGTGCTCCATCTTTACAACAAAACAACTAAATCATTAAATGTATCTTTTGAAAACACACTTTTTAATATGTGAACCTGAGCACGAGAGCGCAGGCGCACCAGTTTGACATATACGAACGAAACCTCATATGGACTCTCCATTTGCGCACAGAGTTCACAGCAGACGCGCTAGAGAGCGATATCACGGAAGGAGCAGAAAAAGGATCGAAGTGTGAACTATCTGTGTTTATGGTCATAATCGCCTTCATCGGACTATTGAGATACAACATGCACTCATGGTAACATGTCTTTCGACGAAACACCGACACCTGATGGTTTAAAGTTTCTGTCTCTGAGCGACTCTCCGGAGCGCAACAACGTCAGCGCCGCTCCGGAGCATCAGCACTTGCGTTCGGGCATCATTATCGCCACCGTTTACGCGCTCATTATTACTGTTGGACTAATTGGTAACGTGACGCTCATTAGGACGTTTTGCACCGTGAAATCCATGCGCAGTGTCCCCAATCTGTTTATGTCGAACCTCGCTCTCGGGGACGTGCTGCTCCTGGTCACCTGCGCGCCCGTGGACGCCAGCAAGTTTCTCTCGGATGAGTGGCTCTTCGGGCGGCTGGGTTGTAAACTCATCCCGTTCATCCAGTTGACGTCGGTCGGAGTGTCGGTGTTCACGCTGACGGCGCTGGCAGCGGACAGGTAGCCTAACAATTAATTTCGTTAAAAAAAAAAAAATAAATAAAAAAATAATATATATATATATATCCTTCGTTTAGTGTGCTCCAGAAATCTTTTAAAATTCTAAACATTGTTGACTAGCTTATACAAACATTTTCAATTAGTTTCATTTCATATTTACTACACTAAATTAACCTAAAAATGTAGTTACACTTAGATTAAGTGGTTTGATTGAAGTCAACATCACTGAGGGTTTCACTAGTGAAATAAATTTTAAATTGAGCTCAATCTACAGCATTTGTGCCATAATGTTGATTACCACAAAATTAATTTAGACTCGTCTCCCTTTAAAAAGTCAAAAATCAAGGTTACAGTGAGACACTTACAATGGAAGTGAATGGGGAAAATATTTGGAGGGTTTAAAGGCAGAAATGTGAAGCTTATGATTTTATTAAAGCTCTTACTTGTGTAATATTTGAGCTTCAAAATACTTTAAATCATCATTTTTGTGGCAAACTTGCTTAATTTGATTAGGGGTTTTATGTCGGCATGGCAACAACATTGTACAATTTGTGTTAGCATCACAATAACACGCACTGTTTACATCTTGAGATTATATTTTTCAAACTGAGCATTTTAACGTTTACAAATTGGCCCCCATTCACTTCCATTGTAAGTATCTCACTGTAACCTTGACTTTTGACTTTTTAAGGGGGGACGAGTCGAAATACATTTTGTGATAATGCACATTATGCCACAAATGCTGTAGATTGAGCTCAACTTGTATTGAACCCGGAATATTCCTTTAAATGCAGGTTACCACTTTTTACAGTGTAGGGTATAAAAGGGAAACATGTTCAATAATGGGTTGAATATAATCGTTTTTTAACTGCATTGTTTCACTTCAGCATAGTTGACTTTACTCATTGACTTTAGTTATTCAGTTCAACACTGATTCTATTGTAATCTATTGTAATCTATTCTATTCAATTCATCAGCCTCCAATTTTTTGCCTCTTTAGTCCGTCTATTCTCCGAATGTAGTTTGTGATAGGAATAGGCAAACGGAGATGAAAAATAAGATGCCTAATGATGGAAAAATGAACTGCTTCCTCTGCCTGTTTGTTTTAATGCTAGCACTGAAGAGGAATGGAGAAAAGCTGCATCCCCAGAGATATGGATCAATTGAGGGTCGAGTTGCTCTGGATTTCAATGTGAAACAGTCAATTTTGTGGTTATGTGACTGGATAACTGTTGTAGTCATGATTAGTATTTTTGTGAAAGGAATTTCAATCATTTTTAAAAATGATTATTTTCATTACTAAGATGAAATTTCCAAGTTATATAAAAGCAGGTTTCACAATACATGGATATACTGTATAATGAATGAATGAATGAAAGTTACATTTATATAGTGCTTTTCTGACACTACACTCAAAGCGCTTTATACAGTGAACAAGGGACTCTCGTCATATAACAATCAAAATCATGCTTCATGTGATATAATCTAAATGAACTGATTTTAGTCAAGTCAGAAATATGATATTTCTTTCTGGATTCCATCAGTCTTTTACTCACTTTTTCGACATGAGGAAAAGAAAAAGCAGCCTACTTTGAAACCGGTAATACTACAATTCCGAGGAGGACTGTTCCTCCACTTTTGTATTGGGACCCTTTAAACATTGTGTTTAGAGAATGAGAGGCTTGATATACTCAGTGACTTAATGTGTCATATTTAGATAAGTAGTTCAAAAGCCTTAATGAACAGATGGCAGACGACACGTCCAGGTTGGAAGGAAGGTTTCCTGTTGTCTACATACTAGGCTTTAAATGAAAGAATAAGTACTTTTACTTCAACTCAGATAACATTTTAAAAGCTGTCATTCATCACTGATTGCCCTCAACCTGTTTTTAAGAGCATTAAAGGGATAGTTCAGGCAAAAATGAAAATTCTCTCATCATTTACTCACCTTCATGCCATCCCAGATGTGTTTGACTTTCTTCTTCTGCTGAACAAGAGATTTCTGGAAGAGCTTAGCTCTGTAGGTCCGTACAATGCAAGTGAATGATGGCCAGAACTTTGAAGCTCCAAAAAGCACATAAAGGCAGCATACAAGTAATCCATACAACTCCAGTGTTTTTATCCATATCTTAAGAAGCGACATGATAGGTGTGGTTGAGAAAAAGATCCATATTTAAGTCCTTTTTTTACTATAAATCTCCAGTTTCACTTTCACATTCTTCTTTTTATGTTCTATTCGCATTCTTCATGCACATTGCCACGTACTACACAGGGAGGAAAATGTATAGCTCAAAAAAGGACTTAAATATTGATGTTTCTCAACCACACCTATCATATCTCTTCAGAAGCCATGGATTATACCACTGGAGTCTTATGGTTTACTTTTATGCTTCCTTTTTTGTTCTTTTGGAGCTTCAAAGTTCTGGCCACCATTCAGACATACAGAGCTGAGATATTCTTCTAAAGAATCTTCGTTAGTGTTCAGCAGAGAAAAAATAATCATACACATCTTGAATGACATGTGTGTTAGTAAATGATTAGAGAATTTTCATTTTTGGGTGTACTGTACCTTTAAAGAGTGTATGCCTCTGATTAACCAAAAGAGGATAAGTGATGATGGCCATGCTAGTAGGGGGTTAGGAAATAAAATTTTCTTGACTCTCATTTTAACAGCTGTCTTTGAGAATGCCCTTTACTTACTACGCAGCATACTGTGAGGAAATTAAGGCTTCCATTAGAGTCTTAATTAAAATGGCTCACGAAATAATGTTCCTTGGCTTTTATTCTGTCTCTTAGATACAAGGCCATTGTTAAACCGATGGATATCCAGACGTCAAACGCCACATTGAAGGCCTTTCTAAGAGCTGCGTCGATCTGGCTGCTCTCTGTGGTCCTGGCCATTCCTGAAGCTGTGTTCTCCGACCTTCACCCCTTCAACATCTCCACAAGCAATGAGACTTTCATGGCATGTGCACCCTACCCTCACGATGGACACCTGCACCCCAAAATTCATTCCATGGCCTCCTTCCTCATTCTCTACATCATTCCTCTCTCCATTATCTCTCTGTATTACATCTTCATTGCCAGGAGTCTGATTCAGAGTGCGCTTGACATCCCCGTGGAGGGGAACGCACACATAAAGAGACAGGTGAGTTTAATAGAAGTTAGACTGACTGTTCAACAAAAGAGATCCGAGCTGAAATGTCCACTGTGAGGCGCTAAATGTGAGTTAAATGCTGTCCCAAACAGATGAGGTTTTTAAGGTAAATGCTCTATCGAGTTTTAAATCAACAAAACCGACCTCCCTACCCTAAACCTGAAACCTAAACCAAACCGATAGTGTCATAAAAAGCAAATGTGAGATGAAAAACACAATTGCAGAAGCAACCACGTCATTTTGTGGTGTTTCTATGATACTTTCGGCTCATCTGACATCAATGTTCAGCATTCAAAATGTAACCCGTGGTGATGACAACGCTAATTTTTTACATTTGCATACTCATTTCTGATTTGTCTTGCCTTCTTTGCATCCATTTAACCATTTTATAGCTGCCTCTACACTCTTGATTTTCATGCACAGCCAACAGGAAACAAGATGCATGCCGAGCGCCATGACAACAGCAAAGCGGCTCCGATGCAACATTTTGTTTACACAGAAAAAAGCCTAAAACCTACATCTACCTATAACTTTAACACTATTATTTTTCTGCCTTGCAAGCTCGTAACATGTGGATTTGAGAGAAAACAACATGTAATATTTACCTCTCTGCTCTCTGAACCACAGATTGAGTCACGGATGCGGCTTGCCAAGACAGTACTGGTGTTCGTGGGCATGTTTGCCATCTGCTGGCTCCCCAGCCATGTGATTTACCTCTACCGTTCCTATCACTACACGGAGGTGGACACCTCCATGGCCCATTTCATCTCCAGTGTTTGCGCACGGATCCTTGCCTTCACCAACTCCTGCATGAACCCTTTCGCTCTTTACCTGCTCAGCAAATCCTTTCGAAAGCAGTTCAACAAGCAACTGTGCTGCTGTTGCCCATCGCTCTCCCTGCGTTCCCAAAGCACGAGGCGTAACACACAACTTAGCTCATTCAAAAGTACCCAGAACCACTCTGTAGCCAGCTTTGACAATGCTGTCTGCCATGAGGGCTGAAATGTACAGAGGACTGTCTGTAAGTTTATCACACATATGTCTTCATCGGTGTTAAATATATTTAAAAAGCTTATTAAAAATGTTACAATGTACTTAGATAATAGTTCTCTCATCATTTATTCACCCTCATGCCATCCCAGATGTGTAGGACTTTCTTTATTCTGCTGAACACAAATATAGGTTTTCAGAAGAGTATCTCAGCTCTGTAGGTCCATACAATGGAAGTGAATGATGGACAGAACTTTGAAGCTCTAAAAAGCACATAAAGGCAGCATATAAGTAATCCATACGACTCCAGTGGTTAAATCCATGTCTTCAGACCAATGTTTAAGTACTATTTTTACGGTAAATCTCCACTTTCACGTTCACTTTCCCACCTACTGGGCAGTGAGGAGAATTTATAGTTAAAAAAAGGACATAAATATTGATCTGTTTCTCACCCACATCTGTCATATGAAGACATGGATTAATCCACTGGAGTTGTATGAATTACTTTTATGTTGTCTTTATGTGCTTTTATGAGCTTCAAAGTTTTGGACCCTGTTGACTTGCATTGTATGGACCTACAGAGCTGAGATATTCTTCTAAAAATCATTGTACGTGTTCAGCAGAAAAAAGGAAGTCATGCACATCTGGGATGGCATGAGAGTGAGTAAATGATGAGAGAATTTAGGGTGAATTTGTGGGTGTATTAATCCTTTAATGTGATAACATCTAGATTAACTGTTTTTATTAAAGTCAAAAATATGATATGACTGAATAAACCTGACTGCACTGGGTCACACACCATCAACGTCAAAAGGAAATGTTAGGCCGTATAATTTTTCAGATTAATCCTGATCTCCATTTAACGGATCCCAGTATTGATTCTTAAATCCAAAGATTGATCTTTACACTATGCAGCAACCCTTTACAATGTGAGTAATTTACTCACATATCAGAATCAGAATCAACTTTATTGCAAAGTATGCTTACACATACAAGGAATTTGTCTTGGTGACAGGAGTACAACAATACAAACAATACCAAGAACAGCAGCAAGACATAGGTAATTAAAACAAAAAAGAATACAAAATAAATAATTATACATATACGTACATACACTCACCTTCATACATACCCACATACACACACATAGTGAAAATCTAATACAATCTGTTATATAAAGAACAAAAAAAAAAAGCTGTATATTGTGTACAGAGCAATGTAAGTAATGGCAGAAGTGGATATGTTGGATAAAATAATTAAAATTAAACTGTGTATTGCACACAATTATTGCTCAATGGGGCAATTTAATTGTTCATTAGATGGATAGCCTGAGGGAAAAAACTGTTCCTGTGCCTGACGGTTCTGGTGCTCAGAGCTCTGAAGCGTCGGCCAGAAGGCAACAGTTCAAAAAGGCAGTGGGCTGAGTGAGTGGGGTCCAGAGTGATTTTACCAGGCTTTTCCTCACTCTGGAAGTGTATAGTTCTTGAAGGGGGGCAGGGGGCAACCGATAATCCTCTCAGCAGTCCGAACTGTCCTTTGTAGTCTTCTGATGTCTGATTTCGTAGCTGCACCAAACCAGACAGTTATTGAAGTGCAGAGGACAGACTCAATGACTGCTGAGTAGAACTGTTTCAGCAGCACTGGTGGCAGGTTGAACTTCCTCAGCTGGCGAAGGAAGTACAACCTCTGCTGGGCCTTTTTCACAATGGAGTCGATGTGTATCTCCCACTTCAGGTCCTGTGAGATGGTAGTGCCCAGGAACCTGAATGACTCCACTGCTGCCACAGTGCTGTTTAGAATGGTGAGGGGGGACAATGTTGGGGTGTTCCTCCTAAAGTCCACAATCATCTCCACCGTTTTGAGCGTGTTCAGCTCCAGGTTGTTTTGACTGCACCAGACAGCCAGCCCCGTTCAACCTCCTTTCTATATGCAGACTCATCATCATCTCGGATGAGGCCGATGACAGTGGTGTCGTCTGCAAACTTCAGGAGATTGACAGAGGGGTCCTTGGTGGTGCAGTCATTGGTGTACAGGGAGAAGAGTAGTGGGGAGAGCACACATCCCTGGGGGGCACCAGTGCTGATGGTACAGGTGGTGGAAGTGAATTTTCCAACACCAATGGGCCAACACCAGTCTCTCAAATGACTTCATGACCACAGATGTCAGGGCGACAGGTCTGTAGTCATTAAGTCCTGTGATTTTAGGTTTCTTAGGGACGGGGATAATAACGGCGCGTTTGAAGCAGCATGGGACTTCACACTGCTCCAGTGATCTAGTGAAGATCTGAGTGAAGATGGGGGCCAGTTGGTTAGCACAGGAACGAAGGCACGCTGGTGAGATGCCATCTGGTCCTGGAGACTTCCTTGACCTTTGCTTCCGAAAGACACGGCACACATCGTCTTCACATATCTTGAGTGCAGGTAGTGTAGCAGGAGGGGGGCGGAGGGGGGTTGCAGGAGGTGTTAATGGTTGTGTGAAATGAAGGTCCGAGTGCATGTGGGGTGTGAAATCGGGCCTTTCAAATCTGCAGTAGAACACATTCAGGTTGTCAGCCAGTCGTTGGGCCGCCACAGGGTTGGGGGTAGGAGTCCTGTAATTGGTAAGTTGTTTCAGGCCACTCCACACTGATGCAGGGTTGTTAGCTGAAAACTTGTTTTTTGGAATTATACAAGACTCTATCCCCACCCCTGTAAGCCTCTGCACATATGTGAACAAAATATTGTGCAATGAGACTAAAAATGTCTGTGATTACCCACTGGCTGGTAAATTGTCATGTTTGTCTTGCCAGTGATTGAATAGTATAGTGGCAAAGAAGTTCATCACCGAGATCTTTTCACTGCGTGTCGAGATTAAAATTGGGATTGACTCGTTCCGTGTAATGTGTGTCCAAAGACAAGATCCACGCAGTCCATTTGCCATTAAATAATGTTTCTTTTAGTACTATTTCTGTTCTTTACGGTCAATTGTTGATTAAAAAAAAAATACATAAATAAGCATTTAATTCTAATCACACAGATAAGAAGACATTCTGTTGTTTATGTGTGCACAACCAAAACACATCTGCTATTCTTAAAGAGACAGTACCGTTTTAGCACTGTTGTACAAATCAGTGTAAATACCTGTGAATGGTACAAATTATGCATGTAAACATACAGTATAATGTGCCATTTTAAGACATGGATGCAATACATGGAATTTGTACTCATTTAAAAAGCTCAAATTTGACAAATTATGAAAGACTAATGATAGAATTAGAATCATTTGTAAAATGAATATTTTCGTAATGTACCAAGTTAGAAGGTCCCCTCTATAATTATAAAAGCATTAGCTGAGAGTGTCTCTTTTATATGTTAGCAAATTGGACATTATAACTGAAATATACTCAAATGAATTGGAAGCAAATCGAATGGGGAAATCTGCATCAATACCCAGTCCTGTTAATCTCAGTCACCATTCATTTTCATTGTAGGGATGAAATATGCATTGACAGTGAATGGTGACACAGACTAACATACTGACTAATGTCTCCTGGAAGAAAGTTGTCTTTGTAACAACATGTGGGTCAGATCAGGTAAAAATGGCTCCTTGAGGGAACAAATTGCGCAGTTTCACTTTTGACAGTGCACAACATGTTTTGTCGATAAGGTCTGAGTTTAGTTTTTCATCAGTTGTGTCCGTTTGTGATTGTTGGAATTGATTTTAACCTGTAATTGTTTCTGTAACAATAACCTGTAACCCCCCCCAAAACCACAAATGAAAATACATTAAATGCAAAACAAGAATGGCTATTTTATGGACTTTGAGACATTCAATGGCCTGGAACTTAGTCATTGTAGGACTCACTTGCAGTCAATTGTTTTATTAGATATTTTTTGCATTTTCAGAGATATTTAAAGAGAACAGTCTGTACTTTTCTATAATAAATGTGTTATTTAAGTTGTTTTATTCTCAATATTTGGATTCATATTTTTCAAAGAAACTTGCTGTTCTAATAATTGGAGGAAGAACTCTTTTCATTGTTTTCAAATGTGAATAAAAATAGTCATGGTCCTTTTCTTGTCTGCTTCTGAATGTTTTTGCAAAGGACCTTTATTGATTATTGACTGATGCTATGCTGCTTTACCTGGTCAGTATTGTGCACAGGGCAGGAAAGGGGGACAGGGTTGCTGGCGGACCAATGTTTTGATCCTCCGTGGGCCACTTCTGTGCAGCTTTTAGGGAAGGCACATCTTTGTTAGTATTTTTTAAGATGCAGAAATGACTTCCTTTATTGCAGTTTTGTGCCTCACCTTAATGCTTTTATGTAGTGCATTGTGTGCATGGTCATGAAAAGTGCAGTTTTGTTATTTTTTTTAAATTTTTGTATTTTGTTTTAACAGTAATGAAGTTAAAAGATTCATGATGAGACAATCTTGTTGTTGTGGGCTTGTTATCTTGTTCCACATAATGGAGAATATCTAATGCATTTGGTTTTGTGAATAAAATGCTGTGTTTACTCACCAGAGGAGCTGCAGGCATCATATGTAATTGTCCTATTTCAAAGGTGTATTATAATAATAATAATAATAAATTGTTATGTATACAATGCATTTCCAAAGGCTCCGGGTCACGTTAAAGTACCAGCACTGAACAATAATCTACAGCTAAACAGGTGGGTCGCAACAATGAAGAGTAAAACGATAAATGCAAAAAATAAAATGCAACTTCCCATATAATTGTGTGAGAAAACTAGGAGAGAGCTTAATTCTTTGGTCTGAATCTTTGACTATTATTCCTTTGATGGATGAGATAAAAGTAATGGTATACATTTAAATGCACCATGCAAGATGCACAAATTGTTCCTGCATACCGCCATCTACTGGTCAGGAGGAGAATTTACAGTAAAAAAGGACTTAAATATTGGTCTGTTCTCACCCACACTTATACATCGCTTCTGAAGATACAGATTTAACCCCTTGAATCTTATGGATTACGAGCAAAATAGAAGTGTGGAAGCAGAAGAGTGGTTGTTAATTTTTTCTCCACTTATCTCCCCAATTTTGCATGCAAAATTCCCAATGCGCTCTAGGTCCTCGTGGTGGCGTAGTGACTCGCCTCAATCGGGGTGGTGGAGACGTAGCACTTGTGGAGGCTTCATGCTGTTTTCCGAGGCATCCACGCACAACCACCGAGACCGAGAACCAGATTATAGCAACCACAAGGAGGTTAACCCAACGTGACTCTACCCACCCTAGCAACAGGGCCAATTGGTTGCTTATGCCGAGTTTACAATACACGATTTTAAGCCCGATTTTCGCTCGCCGACACTTTTGTGGAGATCGCCGACAAAAGCCTGAAATCGTAGGCAAATCGGAGCTCTGTGGTTTCTTTCTTTTTGGTTATAAAATCATTCTATGATTTAATGTTCTTCCAGTTTGCAGCAATTAAAGACGTAATTTTATAGATGTGAGTTTTAAAAAAGGTTAAACACATTTAATTAATGTAGGTACTTAAATTAACTTATCTTTTAAATTTATCTATTAAAATAGTAATATATATATATATGAATTTTGAATAATTAATATTATAAATTACATATTATAAAATGCTATCCAAATAAACTTTACATGGGTTTATAGAATGCTTATAATAAACCCACTGCAATAAACTTAGATTAAAATTAGACTTATCTGTGAACTATATAATTATAACATTACCTAATTATACATTAGCATTTTCTAATTTGATTCACCTTTTTTATTTGATTATATTTTTTTTGTAGAATGGCAAATAGTCTACATCCAGGTGTGCAGCGGGCAGAAGACTGGCACAAATAACGATCTTAACAGTAGTTCATGTAGGTCAAAATACATGAAAAGAAGTGTTTTGAAAATGTAATATCAGCAATCACCGACAGTTAGTCGAAAACAGTAGGAAATTTTCCAGCCTGTTCTTATGAATTTACGTGATCATTGCAACGTTTATGCAAAACTGAAACTGCGTGCTTCATAACATGTTTGGCTGCACTTTTCAAGTGAAATGTCCAGCAGAGGGCGCCAAAACCAAGCAAAATTATGTTGTCATCAGATGAGGTTTTCAAGGTGAATTTTAGATGGAGGTTTTAAATAAATGTACCTCCCTAACCTAAAACCTTACCCTAAACTTCACCAATAGTGTCAAAAAGCGAAATGAGAGTTTAATGAAACAGACATCCTTACCCTTAACCACCAACTAACCTTAACAGTTTTAAATTCAGAGGCGAAATGAAAAGCACCCATGTCAATTCGTGTCGCTTCTATGTCTCTGTTGTGTCAGCTTCAGTTCTGGTCTGGTTTGGTTTTGAACCGTGGTCCTCCGACTCCAAAGTCCAACACTCCATGAGGTGTGCTACCGCGCAAGTTAATCATATTGGAATTAGTGAATATATGTAGGTGGGTCTGTAATACAAGTGTTAAAATTTTGAATTTTTCAAAGGATGCAAAAAGTTTTCAAGAGAGTAAAAGTGTCTCGATATAATAACGGGAGAAAAATAAGTGTTTATAAAGTCATAATCAGCCATTAAATTCATGATTTAAGTGAAAGTGAATAAAACACACAGTTATTGTAACACCTCTAGTGTTCATTTCATCTGGAGACACGTATAACAAGTTTTGAAAAATGTATATAGAGTCACGTTTTCACCATGAGACCAGGTTGTAATTCTCTCTGAAATGTTTACAATTTGATTGTGAGGAAAAAACGCAGACTTGTCAGATTCGGATGAGAATAAATTCACAAAGTACATCTGTGAAACTCAAATTTCCCTAAACTCCTCAGAGAAAACTAGTTGTGTCCGAACAGGGCTTTAGACCTCCTTGCTCTGAAATTTCTTTAAAGACCATCAGGTTTGCAGTAATTTTTGGTGTGAGTACAATGGCAGATTATTAGTACGTTTGCATTACATTACCAACCACATTTACAAGCTTGTGCAAATGTGATCAAATTACACATTAGCTCAGCTGATCGAGCTATGCACTTGCGAAGAGCACTCAAGTCGACACATGAGACGAAAGTGTCATAGAAGCACCATACATGGTTGCGTTTTTCAAATCGCATTTGCTTTTTCTGACACTATCGGTCAGGTTTAGGATTAAGGTTAAGAGTAGGGAGGTTGATTTTGTTTTTTTTTAAACCCAATAGAGCATTGCACTTAAAAAAAACCCCTATCTGTTTGGGAGAACATTTAATTCGCTTGTAGAGCCACACAGTGGAAATTGCTGAGTAATGAACCACGTAATGTCATTTTGCAAAAATGTCACCAAAGTCAGGTAATGTTCATGAGATCAGGCTGGAAATTACACACTGCACTGTAAACCGGATCTGATGTTGATTGTTTCGTCTGTTTAAAGAATAACTCTGTTTATACTGTGAGGTGAATGGGACGGCGGAGCAATAGAGGATTCATGCCAGTAAGAATTCATCTCCAAAATAGGGCTGGTTTATGTCCAAAGTATGCTTGTTATTAGAAGGGTTATATTTCCCCATGTGTGATTGACAGGATTATTGACGATAAAACTAGGGTTCCTGTTTTGATTCGGAATGAAGCTTTGCAGTGCCACTGGTTGATTAATGAGAGAAATTTGCAGGCATACCTAAAAGCCCTCTATATTTTGGAAAAAGGTGGCATTTAAAAATAACCTGATTTGGGTTCTGAGATGCCACTTAGGTTGGTGGTTTTGCTTATGCACTTGTGTATGTGTGTGTGTGTGTGTGTGTGTGTGTGTGTGTGTGTGTGTGTGTGTGTGTGTGTGTGAGCGTGTATTTATGACTTTGTGGGTACCAAATGTCCCCATAAGGATAGTAAAACCCGAAATCTTTGACCTTGTGGGGACATTTTGTTGTCAGCTTATAAATCATACTAAATTATGTTTTTTGAAAATGTAAAAATGCAGAAAGTTTTCTGTGAGGGTTAGGTTTAGGGGTAGGGTTAGGTTTAGGGGATAGAATATAAAGTTTGTACAGTATAAAAACCATTATGTCTATGGAAAGTCCCCATAAAACATGGAAACACAACATGTGTGTGTGTGTGTGTGTGTGTGTGTGTGTGAGTGTGTGTGTGTTTTAGAGGGAATCTGCATATTTAAGGTCTTACAGGGTTAGTTTACATAAACATTAAAACTCTGTCATCGTTTACGCACCGTGTCTTTACTCAAACCAGTACAACTTCCTTTCTTCCTTGGAACAAAAAGATATATTTTGAAGATTGTTCATGAAACGTTTCTCTTTAACTATGCATTACACTAAGCCAAATTTATACTTACAACTTCATATGGCACCCATTGCTGCAGAACACCTTATAAAATCAATTTAACACAAGCCAATGACTTTTACCATGTGTAACCATATCAATCAGTCATGGTACCTCATCTCTCTTTCAGATGGGCACCTCACACTGGACTCACACTGTGGTGCTATACTGAGCTCATTGAATCACATTGTCTTCAAGTGTGTTGTTTAGTCTCTTGCCAAAGATAAATCCGACTGCACTAGACTTCCTGACCAGTGACCAGAATACAGTATGATGTAATAACAACAGTGAAATCTACTCTGGTTTCATTAAACAAATACCAATTAAGCACAAGAAACAACGTTCTTGGTACATATATCACTTACAGTTGAAAAGAGAGAAACTACCATTTTTTAAAATCCAGCATTTTGAACATGACATTTCCTCAGCTCCCGAATCTTGCCGGAAGTGTAGGTCATCCAGGTATTTCTCGCTGGGTTTGGAAATACTACTCCATTGTCATACCAAGTAGGGCCTAAATAGTCAAATGTGGATATTCAGACCCAGCATACTACTCAATCTGCAGCGCAAAACCGACAGTGTGACCAGTATCGATACTCCAATTCCCGTACAAATTACTTGGTTCTTTTGAAGCTACAGCTCAAAACATACCTGTGTGGTGCTATTCCCAAATAACAAGCCACGTTTCCAATTTCGAGCCAAATGAGGGTGTGCTAATGCATGCCAGGGCCTGTTGCGTTCCCACTTTCTCTTCCGGGGATTCATTATGACTCCTCAGGGCTTTCTCGGGGTCAACGGCCAATGGAATTTGGCCTGCCGATTACCCTTGGGCCAAACAAGGCCCACTGTAGATTGAGGCAGGGTCAGTGACAAAGGCGGAGTTTCGCAGAACTTGCCACGTTGTATATCCAGCGAGAAACAGTACAGGTTCTGGAAAAATAAAATAAATTGCGGGTATAGTACATATCCATTAAAACAGCCAAATGGACAATACGGTGCCCGAAGAAAAAACTTTCCATTGTTCGAAATCATGGACGGTGTGCTGGGACATCGTCCCGCTGTTAGTGGAGAGACTACTCTGGACACCATGGCAGTTACAGTCATTGAGTTGTCAATGCAAACGTATCTTGCTAGCTAGCTAATGTTTACAAACTATATTCTAGATAACTAGATTACATGATACCTCAGCTTGAGTTTCCCTCTGGCTTGTGAAATGGGCGGGGTGTGTGATGTTGGCAAGAGGGCGCCGTGTTAAAGGTGGTTTATAGGGCAACACTGCAGGGTTATTGGCGCGATGGAGGGAACGCATATGGATTTAGGTCTGAGGCAATTGGCCCCGGCTGGCCAGTTGATAGCCCTGGCTCGCACTGGCCTGATAGTGTCAAAGCGGTTAATGATTCTTATGAGTTGGTTATTTTGAATCTACACATCAAAACAAACAGTACAGAGTTACATTATCAAAACACAACCGAACAAGTGACTCACCCACTGTTGCTTTCATTCTTTTGAGATATTTAGAGAAGTATTGAGAATTATCCCCTTGCTGGCATCACTCCACTTACAGCCCATTTACTTTAAGCAATGCTATTTCTTCTGAAAGTCATGATGTCTCGAACTGCATAAACTTGCAATGTGAACAGTAGGGTTGGCATGTATAACTCATTGCTCTAAGGTCAGTCTATATTTGTTCTGTAATGGACAGTATCTTTCCATCATTCTCCTCTGGGCTTGTGCAATGGGCTGTGCATTTCCTGTAAATACCTCATCACCAATATCAGGGCATTGTGGGAAATTGATCAAAGCGTTTTTACCAGCACTCCATCAACAACATACTCTACATGAGTGGACAGTTTCCAATTTTCTGCAAAGGGTCTGATAGTGTACACAAGCAAGTAGAGACAGGTACCTCAGGGGCTTAAGAATACATGAAAACATATCTGGATTGGTACACATGATATAGATTATAAGATTTCTTGATCTAAAGAAAATAAATAAATACTGAACAGACGAGAACTTTCTCCTAGACAACTCTGTTGCATCATGTTTTACACGCCTCAGTATTTATTATCCTGTTGCTTTGTTAATCTATCAATTATTTGGCTAAAACTTTGCAGAGTTTCACTGTGAAAACATTTGTTTAACTATTGCCTCAGATTTTGCACAAGCTTTTGTCTTTGATAGTATCTCTTTAATGAGGAAAACCCACTGAAAACATTTCCTGAGCAAACATGCCATGCTTGTGGACAGCACATTACGATTTCCTTTGGAAGCAAACTCTTTTAAAGAGCCATGTCATGCAAAAAGACAAATGAGCAAAACAACAAAACAAAACTACGAAAATCCCTAGTAATCTATGAAAATTAAACAGTAACAACAAAATATCTGTATACACGCTACCTTAAAATTGTATTTTTATTAGTGCTGTCAGTTGGTTAGCTTTCAGTTAATTTTCTAATCATGATTAATCACATGATTTTTTTTGTAGTTAAATCGCAATTAATCACAGATTTTGAAGATGCTGAAATTTGACACCATATATACGTCTTTTCCTGTCAAAATGCATGCATTTCCATCTTAGGAAAGAAAACAAAACAATATGAAACAATATAATGCTTAATTAACATTTTCCAAACAAAGCCTTCCACAGTATAAAGATAGAAATGCACTAAAATAGCACCAATTCAAGTAACATTAAAAGGTTACCAAAGTGTAAGTGGGAGTTTGACTAATTGAAAGAACTAGTCCCCACATAGGTTGCATGTCCATTGCAATGGGCATTAAAAGGATAGTTCAACCAAAAATACTCACCCCTTTGTTGTTATAACCCTATATGACTTTCTTTGTTTTTCTTAACACAAAGGGAGAATTTGTGAAAGATTTATGCTCAGTGATGTCATACAAGGGCAGTTTATGGTGACCATCTCTTCAAGCTCCAAAAGAATGCAAAAGTATAATTCAGAAGTCGAATAAATTATTCATGAGACTCATGATTGTTATGAAAGTATATGATAAGATTTGGTGAAAATATTCACAGATCATTGATCTCATGTGCACGTTCATGATAGGGCATGAGAGCAACAGTTCACGCAGTGCCCTCGTGACATTGGGACGTTCAAGCGAAAACTCATTTTGTTTATCTTAACAGGTCCTCCACAGTGATAGTGACAACAGAAAACAACACAGCTGCAAACAAAACAGAGAACAGAACTAACTAAACATGTCTGAAGAGTTTGTAATCGAAGACTTGATGCATTTCTATGCCCAGCCTTATTTTTACTATAGTAAAAAAGGATTTAAAAATGTAACTTTTTCTCACCCACACCTATCATGATCACTACTGAAGACATGGATTTAACCACTGGAGTCTTATGGATTACTTTTATGCTGTCTTTATGTGCTTTTGGATCTTTAAAGTTCTGGCCACCATTCACATGCATTGCATGGATGTACAGAGTTTATATATTCTTCTAAAAACCTTCATTTGTGTTCTGCAGAGCAAAGACACTCATACAGATCTGGGATGGAATGAGGGTGAGAAAATGATGATAGAATTTTCATTCGTGGGTGAACTGTCCCTTTAAATGGTTAAAAAAAACATTCTAAATTAATCTTTGGAAAGTAAACAATGAACTTTTGGGGTTCCTAAGTTGATAATGTTACATTGGGATGCCAATTTAACAACCATCGGTGGGAAATCTTGTTCTATCGGGAAGACACGCAGGCTTGAGTGAAGTTTAAGATACCATTTATTTGATAAATGTAAAACAGGAAGTAATGTCTCTCTTTGGCGTAGGCCCCTTCCAGCAGTCCGAGGGAGTTGTACCCGGAACCGTCATGTTCTGCCGGAGATAGGAGGCAGGGGCAAGGAGCCTACCCCTGTGCAGGACAGGGCTCAACTGGTGGTGGTGGGGTGGTGGAGGTTGCCGTATTAGCACACTGATACAGCAATTTTATTGAGCATCTGCCTGCACCTTTGTGTTGTTGATGTGCATGCTTTCTGAGGTTTATAATTAATCTTTGAACCGAGCAACATTATAGTGTGTTAAAATAACTGTTTATTTATTTATTGTTTTTAAATATTAGTGTAAAACATTTTGAAAGAAATTCCTCTGAAAAAGATTTAAAAAGATCAAATTTGACTATATATACAGGCCCTTGTAAAAGGAAGTGTACCACTTTTACAATACAAGTGTCCCATTTTACCAGTGTTGGCTGAAAAAATTTGGGATTTAGTCAAAAGCGGGCCTTCAGAGGTTCCCAGTATTTAGTATTTCTTAATTTATATCTATGACTCATGTAGGACACTTTGTTAACTTTCCATAAAGGCATAATGTCTGGTTGAATGGCATCTGGATCCTTATCAAAATTACCAGGAAAAGTAAAATTGCCAAATGTGTCCCATTTTGCCCATATTTACGCTACTTTTATAACCATACAATGTGATATATTTAAGCAATATTATGTAAGAGTGCCGATGTGCTGAAAATGAAGGAACTGCGGGTAATCACAGTTATTGTGCTGTGTCTGCACGCTGCCAGGTAAATGATGTTTAAAGCAAACTATGAAACATACAGTAATTCTTCACAAAGAAAAGAAAGCAAAAAGGTAAAAGTAATTTGTCATAGTCGCTATTGTGCTTTACCATTATAGTGCCCATGTACTTACTAAAATGACAGGAAGCCCATTAAACAAAAGAGCTGAATTCTGCTTGAAAGAACACCATTCTCATTTTCTTGTCACAAGATCCTCAAATGTATAGCTATTGCTTCCTCTAGAAGAGACGCGAATGATCTTAGCTATGATTGACATTCTGCACCCACCACATCTATTTTGGACCTCTTCACATGGAAGAGAAGATCACATACATTCATCACAACATACACAATGGTGCCCACTTATTGCCCAGTGGAAGGCACTGAACTGGCAAATGGTTGGAAATGAGTTGTTGATGACCCATACTATCTATTTCTTTTGTAAAGAGTTGCAAAAGATGTCTTTCATCAAGTTTGTCTCTCACACAGTCTTTGTGACTCTCAAAAACATTAAACTGTATTACTTATGCCACCGGAAACACCCACACCTATCACAATTCCTGTATTCAGAATTTTCTTTACGGTTTCATTGATGAGTTTGCTTTTGGATTGACAAAGGAGGAAAGTACTTTTAAAGCAAAGATATGTAAGTGCAGCGTAGTTCTAGCGGGAAGATTAGCAGCTGTACATCATCGCACCATTAGCTGGGTAATTCCCGGCCAATCACATGTAAGCCGTTGCTTTATAAGTCTGCTCACAATCTATCACATTGCTGTTTCAGTGTGTTAACACGGCAACCTCCACTACCCCAGCACCACCTGTTGAGTCCCGTCCTGCACGGGGGTAGGCTCCTCGCCCCTGCACACTATCTCCAGCAGGATTTGATGGTTCCGAGTACAACTTCTTCGGACCGCCAGACGGGGCCTATGCCAAAAAGACATTACTTTTCTGTTTTATATTCATCAAATAAATGTCATCTTAAATCTCACCCAAGTCTGCAAGTCTTCCTGATAGAAATCTGGTTCTCACTAACTTTGACAAACCCATAAATTCAGCTTTATATTTGATACACACAGAGAGCATACTGTATATACCACTGTGCTATTACTTATCTGACAAAATAGAGGAACCATGTGGGAGGAAATATATTCACTCCTACTGCCTCTGTAGAAAGGTAACAATTAGCCAAGTGGTGCTAATCAAATGCACTTGATTAGACTATTGGAAGGACGTTTCACCATCTCCATAAATACAGAAGTTTTGACCGTTTTTTGGTCATGCCAAACAAAGACACGAGCTGGCAACTTTAATAGCAAATTGCTACTGGTCATCAAACTAGGAAGAGCTTTCAAGAGCATTTCCAAACAACGAAACCATTTGAAATCCAATTGTGGCTTCCCAAGCTACAAAGCTTCTCATAATTATGTTGGCTTGAAAAAGCCAACATACAGTCCTGTTATTCTACTGAGTCGGGTTAGGTTTTTTGTTTAAAAATCCCCAAATCTCAGACCACGTCCTCTTATTTTTCAAGCTACAGTTACTAAACTTGGCACAAACCTTCAAACTGTTCTGACTAAGTTTGCTTTACATTTTCAAACTGATTGGGCTTATGGTTTTTGCATAACAAAGTCCTTTTCAAGGCAAGTCAGTCCACTCAGCACTTAATTCTGACAGTGGTTTATACTGTACTGTACATTGTTTTTCTTACCTAAGATCCCTCTGAAAAATGCTTTTTTCCAGGCTGGTCTAGCTAATGTGCCTGCATGTTCTGGAGTATATTGAAAGGTGATGTTTGTATCTGAAAAGTGATTGGCTCTTTTACCTGTAAGGCGGACTTCTTTATCTACTGTGCATCCAACAAATGGACCCTTTTTACATATGTGGGTTTGGAATATGGAAGTAAATAATAGCAGGGTAAACTTCTACTGCATAGACTAGAGGTGAATGAGAGACTATAGCAAATACCATTTTGGCTAATCTGTTTGCTCCAACAGCAAAATAAAAAATCCACTTTGGTGCTTTCCCAGCTTTTTTTTTTTTTATTTTAATTCAAATAGTGCAAATATAAAAAGTGTATGCTGCTAAATGAGGCAGAAACTAATCATCACAGTCTGTGAAAAGGACCAATATTTTTTGATACAAGTGGTTTGGTCTTGCTTTAAATAAGCCGTAAGTCTGAAATGGAAAGTTTGTGAATCAGAGTTTCAGAGAATCAGAATCAGAATGAGCTTTATTGCCAAGTATGCTTACACATTCAAGGAATTTGCCTTGGTGACAGGAGCTTCCAGTGCACAAACAATACAACAACAATACAGAAATAATATATTTTTTTTATAAATATAAAAAGAGAATATATATATAAGGTAAGTACAAATAGAAATCTGTTATATACAAAAGTAAGGGAATGTAATGGCAGAAGAGGTGTGGATAATGGGGCCTTGGTAGGTCAGTGGTAAATACACGGACTACCACATCTAAAGTCATGAGTTCGAATCCAGGGCATGCTGAGTGACTCCAGCCAGGTCTCCTAAGCAACCAAATTGGTCTGGTTGCTAAGGAGGGTAGAGTCACATGGGGTAACCTCCTCATTATCGCTATAATGTGGTTCACTCTGTGTGGTGAGTTGTGCGTAGATTGGCGCGGTGGATGGCGTGGGCCTCCATACGCGTGTACATGGTAATGCGCTCAACGAGCCGCATGATAAGATGCGCGGGTTGACAGTCTCAGACGTGGAGGCAGCTGAGATTCATCCTCTGCAACCCGGATTGAGGTGTCACTACGCCACCACGAGGACTCAAAGCAAAATTGGGAATAGGACATTCCAAATTGGGAGAAAAAGGGGAGGAACCCCCCCCCCTCCAAAAAATGAAGACGTGTGGATAAATATAAATAGACTCAATGGGGCAGTTTTAACTGTTCATGAGATGTACTGTATAACCTGAGGGGAAAAAACGGTTTCTGTGACTGATGGTTCTAGTGCTCAATGCTCTGTAGCGCCGGCCAGAAGGCAACTGTTCAAAAAGGCAGTGGGCTGGGTGGGTGAGGTCCAGAGTGATTTTTCAGAGGTATATATATATATATATATATATATATATATATATATATATATATACATACATACCTTAAATGGAAGCTATTTCGCTTTTGATAAAAGTGTCAAAGTTCCAAATGTGTAAATATACAAAATATATAATATGCCAAGATCAGAACGTATGCATATATTTAGCACCCCCAAAAAGCCCCATTTGTAAGTCCAACATAAATGAAATACTATGATGTGAGAAGAACTTTTGTTGAAAGCAAGGCTCTGCATCATCATAGCAGAGACATAATAAGACATCAAGCTGTGTTTAAAGCCTGGTACGTATGTGGGCACTGTATATAGGAAGGCGATATCCTTCTTTTTAGATGACGACTGCATGGTGTTTGTTGCTTGGCTTCAATAAAGATCATTCATATTACATACGTCAATTTACAAAAACACAAATTCCTTGCAATGATCTGAAGTGAAATGCATTAAATGTAGAAGTGTCAGTATGAGGCAGCGGGCACATTTGTTCCCAGTACCAAGCCTCAGAGGCCTGAACATTTCACTATGAATTTCATTTTAAATCCTTGCTTCCTCTCTGAATGACTGGCAGCTCTGAAATACTTTTCTGTCCGGTCTCTTGACACCACGTCTTCTGAAATGATAAGCTTGAATGGGCAGCCCATGTTTCTACTCAAAGTCCTCAAAAATGTCAAAACAGAGATGACTGGGTGAAAAAAAAAAAGAAGAAAATTAGGATAAAAATCAATATGTTTGGGAAACAGTGCTTACTGATTTGTGTGCAGGATAGTGCTTGAAGAGCGAAATATGCGTTAATATATATATATATATTCAGTATATATATATAGTGCATTTGACCTGCTTTAATGGCCAAGAACAAATTGAAGTTAATGACAAGTGTGTTGGTTTAGAATATATATGTTTCAAATTTGTCACACATCTTTACAGAGCTAGTGAAATGTGATTTCTATCGGGAAGACTTGAGTGAGGTTTAAGATGTCATTTACAGTATTTGATGAATGTAAAAGTAATGTCTCTCTTTGGCATAGGCCCCGTCTGGCGGTCCGAGGGAGTTGTACTCGGAACCGTCATATCCTGCCGGAGATAAGAGGCAGGGGCGAGGAGTCTACCCCCGTGCCGGACAGGGCTCAACTGGTGGAGGTGGGGTGGTGGAGGTTGCCAGGCTAGCACACTGAAACAGCAACGTGATAGATTGTGAGCAGACTTATAAAGCAATGGCTTACATGCGACTGGCTAGAAATTACCCAACTAATGGTGTGATGATGAACAGCTGCTAGTCTTCCCGCTAGAACTACGCTGCGCTTACATTTCTGCAAGCTCCCAGACTGCACTTAAAATAATATTAAAGGCCCGGGTTCAACATAAATTAAGCTCAGCATTTGTGGCATAATGTTATATAAAGTCTGACTCGTTCTTCCTTTTCTTTAAAAAAATACAAAAAATAAATTGTTTACACTGAGGCACTTACAATGGAAGTCAATGGGGTCAATCTGTAAACGTTAAAATATTCACTTTTTCAAAAAGTATAGCCACAAGACATAAATAATATGCATGCTAACATTATTTTTTTCTATGTAACATTATATGCAAATTTTAAAACTTTGTTGCCATGTCAACACAACACCACCCTTAAACCTAGGGTGGCCAGATGTCCTGTTTTTCCCTGGACAGTCCCGTATTTAAGCACTTTTTTTTCCATACCAAGTAAAGCTAGCAAAACCAATACAATTTGTTATTTGAAGTTCATGGTTGGATTAAACAATCCAATTAGTGGACTGATTGAAGAGTCAGTTTGAAAGAGCACACAGATGAAATTGCGGCTGGAAAAAATGTCAAGGAAGTTGGAGAACACAGAAAACCTTGAGTGGGCTCTACTGAGAGACATCCCAGAGTGGAAAGACATTCAGAGCAGACTCGAACATTTCTACTCCAGAATCCCCACTCTCAGTTTGATTGAAACCAGGCTCTATGATGAGTGGGCTTGCGCGAAAAACATTGGCACTCGTCGCATCACTGAGTGGAACATGAACAAGATGGCCGTGTCTGAGATGCATTTTACGATAAACTCTTGAAAGACAAACACACACTGAGAAAAATTGCTGCCAGTGAAAAGTACAAGGTGACAACAGTTACAGATGCGGATGCACCCTCTACTTCACATTGATCTGTGCCTAGATAAGGATACGTCAATGTCATTTTTGCTGGGTGGGGGCTGTCCCATATCCACAAGCAGGAATCTGGTCACCCTACATAAACCCTAAACCAGTGATTAACCCTATAAGCTCTGAAGATGTTTTTAAAAATGTCCTGCTTCAGTGGCATGCCCAAAATTAAAGGCTTATAACTCGACAAACAAACAAACAAACAAACAAACAAAGGAGGATCAAGTGTTTGGTATCATTGTAAATAAAACTTTATATATATATATTTTTTCATGATTTAGATTATGATACATTCTGAGACTCTCAGCCTAAGAAATTCTGAAAAATAAATGGGTTCAAAAATTAACTTTTTTTTCTTATTTGACATTAAATATCTCTGGATGTAAATGAGGTGGCTCCGCCTTAGCGGTTGAGAGCGTTTTCTACCAGCGTTAGAAAGCGTTATGTGCTTTCCCAAAACTGTGCTTAACATGAACGTGCGAGGATGCGGTTTAAGTGCTACTTAAGACAGTCGCTGTCCATGTGACTGTAGTGCTGCTCGTCATTGCAACTTCATTATATTTGTGCGTAACTTCAAAAACATTAGTAATTTGCCTCGCTGGAAATATTGAAAAATATTTTCTTAAAAGTACAACTTAATTCACCACATAATAACTGCATTTTGTTTTGCAGAACGAGATTTTTATTTTACACAATCACTGCTTCGTTCATCAGATGTGCATTTTAATATTTCGTTTTAAAAAATTTACTCTATGGGTTGAGATTAAAGTTTACAGGACCAGTGAAGACAGCGGTTGCCCTGTGCACGGTCCTGCTAATGACAACAAGCATTAATTCAATAAAGCAATGTTAAACGATTAAATGAGTAGACGATTTTCATGCACGGCAGCAAGTTATTGACTTTTTTCCTTTTCCCTCTGATTGTAATTTTTACAGTTCACTGCAACAATCATGCTACAACATTGTTGTTACCAACTAGTCCACAAATAACTTGATTTGTTTTCTTATTAATTTATCTGTTCATCCAATATTGACTAACCATTTTCTGCATATGTTATTGTTGATATCAACAATTCATTTCCTTTGAATGAATTAAAGTTAAAACGGCTTGCCATATGAGGACTGCAGTTTTCAAAATCCTTTGTTCCCATTAAAACAGCCCTTAAAAGAAAACGATTATGGAATTCATACAGTCTTTTATTAAGAGAACAGAGAGAAAAAAATGTGTACTTTCACCAGTCTGTTCAGTGAAATGCTCTGAAGGTACAACACAAGACAGAAATAGCACTTAATGGTTGTGTGCACCCACATTAACTGACATAAAGTCCTCTCCTGTCCGCCTACATGCATCAGGTCAAAAGAGCAAATGTCAAGCCGACATTTGGCCAGCTTCAAATCAGAGACTCAGGTGTGTCCTCTGTGTGTGCATTACCACTCATTTATGTGGTGTATGCTTAAAAAAATACATTCATTATTTGTAGTTAGTTGCACAAACGGATGTGAATATTGCACATTCATTGTAATTTTAATATTTTGTAAAGAAACCAACAGAAACACAGTTACTGGTATAAAGGCATTTGTGAAACAGGCTTGTATTGTTTATATGGAAACTTCAATAGCCCACTGGGGTGATACTGTACATAGCAAACTTGTTTGTTTAGGTTTAATCACATAAACTTTAGTTTTATCTTATCCTTATTCTGAAATGTTTAATGGAATATTTTTGCTCACTGCTTTCATGTATGAAGACACCAATGCCTGATAACTTTGTTCTGCTGTCCTTGTTGATAAGATGTGTCATAAACACGTTAAACGTGTAATGTTGCATGTGACAGCAATTTTCTGAAACATATGCAGCATTATTACACAGTAGTATAGTAGCATGCCATTATAATAATTGCATGTGATCACAGGGCATGGTCTGATATGAGAAATATCAAAAAATGCTTTATTTATTTTATAAGAATCACAAAGACAAATATGAAGGGCAGTTTAATCTGCATTTAGGGTTCTGAGGTATTATCAGCATTACTAATATAAACATTCTTAATATCAAAGGATTAAAGAGATACAGTAACATTCCGGAATGTCTCTTAAAGTGACTCACATTTTCTGCTGCTGTATTGTATTTCATAAACTCATCAAATTTCAATGTATTTGGGAACGTTTTTCCTTCCGGGCCAAAAGCACCAAAAAAAAAAGAGTAAAACAAATGATTGGGCTTACGCAGTAGTCGTGCATCTTTATGACTTAAGAGACTCTGGTTTCTGAACATGTGAAAGGTTGGCATTTTATTTAAAGGGGTCATATCATAAAAATGCAAAGTTCTTTGTGCTATGAAAACATTCTGTAACTTCTGAATGTAAAACTTCCTTTACAGTAAAAAACACTTTTTGTGAAATCTAAGCTGCAAAAACATATTCTTTTATAATTCCACAACTTATGTTGAGGGCAAGAAAGAGAAAACTGGATTGATATTATGGTAATATCCAATATAATACCATATGATAAGAATGAAATAAGAGAAAATCCAGCATCAAACTGTCAATTCGGCAACACTAAGTACTTTTACTGCACGGAGCCGACCCCTCAGCTCGTCCGCTCTCACTGACGAGTTCTGAAGATGCCTCTCTAGGACCTCTTTCTCAGTCTCTAACCCACCCCCTGCCGGGTGCGTGGAGTGAGGTAAGACCCAGCCGCCTCGATGCTGTGTCCGGTACGTCCTTTGCTCACACCCTACGAGAAGTGTGGCATCCTCGTGGGCACTGGCCCATGGCACCTACTTAGCAGACATCTGCAGAGCAGCGGGCTGGGCAACAGTAACCACAACGTTCCAATACCTTTGCCAGATTTTACAATCTCAGGGTTGAGTCGGTCTCGTCCCGTGTTTGGTCAGGTCTGAGCCGGTAGAACTCGGTAATGCGGCACAACCGACCAGGTGTTCCGCTTGCACACAGCACCCTTCACCAAGTTGATCCAGTGTGCCTTCTATCCCTGGATGTTCTCATCCCTAGCCTTCTGGCTGGCGAATTCAGAGAAGCAAATACATGTTACCTACCCTTAGACTGGGCAGGATGTGGCCTCCGCAGGGTCTTTTCTCCCTGAAAGAATAGGACCGGAAAGACCGCCTTCCCCGACGCGTTTCATAGCTTTAAGATAGCCCCAGCCATTTCACGTCCTATGTGAGAGACATAGTGAGAGAAAAGGCCGCGGCTGCCGGGCTTGCTCCCATGCTAGTCATGTAGCGCCTGTTCCCCCCCTCAGGGGTGCGGGGAACCTAAGGTATGTATGTGACATCTTTTTGGGGGCGTTGTGGAGGGCTACGTGCAGCCAACACAGTTTCCTCTAGCACGCAGTAGCCTGCTTGCACCTGTCTCGACAGTTCACGTAATACGGTCAGTGCGTAGCGTTTTTATACGCGACCCTTTGTGTCACTTCATTTGACACAACGTTAAGTGAGTGACAGAAGGGGAATGTTGTGGTTACTATTGTAACCTCCGTTCCCCGAGGGAAGGAACGAGACGCTGTGTCCCTCCTGCCACAGCACTAGACCTACAACTGTAAACGGCCATACCTTATTTTCGGCTCCTCAGTGCAAAATCCTGACTGGCACTCACTGCCCGCTTCCCTTTATAGCCGTATGTCTGGGGCGGGGCATGCAAATTTTGTCTGCCAACTTGACATTGGCCTTTTCTCAGGTTCAGAGGTACATTTGGCGTACCAGGAAGACCCCTTGTGTCACTTCATTCGACACAACGTCTCGTTCCTTCCCTCGAGGAACAGAGGTTATAACAGTAACAACGATGTTTTATGAACTGTACCCCAAACCTAAACCTAACCATCAGTGGAGCAAACCTTTTTGGCAGATGCAACCTTAGAATCATATTCATCACTGATTAAGCGAAAACAAATAGATCTTGGTTTCAATGAGGAATGCAAACCCCGGTCTCCCACCAGATGACAATGTGATTCCAGTCATGCCACAAGGGAAGGTAGATGGTTCTTATCAATGAGTCAGCATAACATTGCCGATCCTAGGGTACGGTAACTCTCGGAAACAACATGCCAACTTATCGTGTGATCATGTTGGCAATGCAGTATATTAGATAATCCAGAAAGTCCACAGATCACAAGTGAGAGCAGCAAGGTACTACTATTCATTGCACAAGCAAAGAGGGCACTTTGAAGAAAATTGTAATTTAAATGCAACACAGAAAGAAAAAAAATATATAAAGGTAAGAGGGTGGAAAACGTTCATGAAAAATGTAATTACATCTGTTTTTAGTTGAAAGTAGTCACGTTCATATAATGGGTGAATTTCCTCTAACATTAAATATTTTCTCCACTGATGGTTAGGTTTAGGTTTGGGGTTTGGGTTGCAAGTGTATTAAATATGCATTCTTCTTCTTCACTGCATTACACCCTGCACATCTGAAAACAGCTAGCTCTTGGTGCCCTACATGGACATTTCAGCCAGAAAATTTAGCTCACACTTGCCCATTTGACCAAATACACTTACTGCTTTGGCCACTGGGGGCAGTGTTTAAAATGTCTGTGAGCACAAACCGATTTTAACAACCGAAGTCAACCGAATATTTCCGATTTCACTGTGAGATCAGTCTGGAGTGTTACATTTATCAAAGACAGAGAAAAAGTAAGTCTGTCTGTCTTTTATTGTTCTGCCATAAGCATTTAACTTGTTGAAAGGTCAGACAATGAGCACTGATCAAAGGAAAAACAAGCTTTCATGATATCACAAATATCCATCGAGAAAAGTTCATGGAAATGGAAGAGGTTTGATCAGTGGTTGCTGAAAAACATTGTAAGCTGCGATCTTTCATGTTTGAAAATGAAAGGTATAGTTTCAGAGCAGCAACATTATAATGCTCATACGTTGGGTTAGTGATATGAACAAACCCCTAACGCTAAGTATTGTACTTTGGCATAACCCGTCCTGCACCATTTGAGCTATGGACATGAATGAGGCCTCAAACCATGCGACTTGTCGAGGAGAAGTATGCAATTACTCTTTGGAGTGATTGGACTGATGTTTGAATGATAAAAGGGTAAAAACTCACTTAGATGTTTGAGTGCCACATCTTGGGACCAGAATATTTGAGATATAGAGACTTGGGGGTGGGATTTTACTGTATGTCTTGTGCCAGTATGGAACCACCTTGCAGTGTCCTAGCAAACACTCACAACATAATTGTTCTGACTTTTGCGAGCAAGCACCACTCACATTTTCTTAAAAAGTAGTTTTGAACTAGTTTTGCATCCACTTCATAAACACTGAGATGTATTGTAAATGCAAAGTGATTTAACCCTCCTATTGTCTTAGGGTCAGTTTTGACATGAGGACAGAAATAGGACAGAAAACTAATGCTCTGCTCATAACTTCAAATGTACAAGTGTATCTCAGTACATCTCATCTTAATCAAAAACTTTGACACAATCGCAAGACAAAATGTTCTTGGGTTTTGCAATGTATATACATATATTATGAGCAATAACACTATAAAAAGACTCCATTGTCTCATTATTCTGCACTTATCAATGCACATAACCTAATTTTAATATGCTAAGTGCCTCACATAATGCCTGACTGTAGGTAGAATCATAGACTGCATTATGCGGACCTCATGCATACATGTTGATCAATTATTCAATGTGACTAAATGGCAGAGGGAGCGAACGCTGGCGCATGTTGACTGCCTCTGTTCCCTGGGGATATCTGACTTGTACATCTATTTTAGTAGAACTTTTTTTAAGTCACAAAGAACATTGGTGGACATTATTAACATCCTGTTTGCTTAATTTTGGCCAAATCTGACTCAATTTGGCTAATTTTGGAGTTAAAAGAAGCAGTCATTTACCTTGTATGTGGATTTGCATTGTGATTCCATCTCACCGAGTCTTCTCCGGATTTGCATCTCGTTGCAAATATATCCACCATGGGTCAAGATGGAATTACAACTTTGACGTTTCAAACGCTTTTCAGTCCTTATGGTCGTCTTCGTCGTGTCCTATTAGGAAATCGGCACTGACTGTTGACCACACTGTGCTATCTGATCAAGACAGATCAATTATCACTAGAACTGGTATGGATACTCTCACTTTTGGATTATTCAACAGCCGCTCAATCAACAACAAATGACCATTCGTTTATGATCTACTGAATGATTGTAAATTTGACTTTCTTTGTCTAACTGAAACTTGGCAGCAACAAAATGACTTTTTACAGTTTAATCCATCAATTCCTAGGGGTTTTGTTTAAACTGTTAACCACGTGTTTCTGGTCGAGGGGGTGGTCTTACAATGCTTTATAATGAGAAATGGAAAGTGTCTAATATATCTGTACCTTCTTATGCCTCATTTGAATCAATGGCTTTACAAGTCAATGGGCCAGTACCTACTATTTTAACTACTATATATTGCCCTCCTAAGGTAAACACTAGCTTTTTTTACTTTACTATGTATAATTACTTCAAATATGATCATGGTTGGTGATTTTAACATACATGTTGAGAAGGAAACCAGCACTGATACAGAAGATTTTTAATCATGGCTTTGAACTGAAACAATTTATTGATTTTCCAACTCCCACTAAGGGTCATACAATTGATCTTATTTGCTGTTCTGGAATAACACCTATTCATTTGAATGCACTTGACCTGTCCATGTCTGATCACAAATTGGTGTCTTTTAATGCCAATTTAGCAGTATCAAAGATCGTTCCAAGTCGTACTATCTATTTCCGTAACATTAAGAATATTGATTTATCAGCATTTTCTAACGAACATGACAACCTTCCAAGTACAGATGAGCTATCTAGTCTGGATGAACTGGTTCTTCACTATAATGATCGATTACAGAATATTTTAGATGCTGTTGCCCCTGTGAGAACACGACCTGTGTCATTTGTTCATATTGCTCCCTGGTTTAATCAAGAATTACAATGAAATAAAAGGTCAATTAAAAGCAAAAGGTCAATGACTGGAACGTTTGCATGTAAAGACTGGTCTTACTGTGCATAAGGACATGTATTATAATCACATCTTCCACGGCAAAATCTAAATATTATGATTTAATTAATGTGGAAGAAAGCAATACAAGAACATTGTTTTCCACAGTGAATACGTCCACCTGATTTTATACCATCACACCTGCACTCTGTTGTTTTATGTGATGGCTCATTTTAACGATAAAATCAAAAACATTCACCAACAACTGATGACATAAAATGATGGGGCATATAGTGCATTTTATTCTGTTCAATTAGATTCTTCTTTGATTACTCTCTCTAGTTTCTATCTGCCTACTATGGATGAGATAACTAAGTGTGTTCAAAAATGTAAATCTACTACTTGTTAGTTAGATCCCATTCCTTCACATTTGGGCAAGTTTTGCTTACCATCTTTGTTACCGCTAATAACTCAAATGATACATTCTTCTCTTATTACTGGTACTATTTTTTCATCTCTTAAAGTAGCTGCGATAACCCCTATAGTTAAGAAACCTGGTGCAGATTATAATAACCCAGAAAATTTCCATCCCATCCCTAATCTACCTTTCCTGCTCAGCAGGTACATGCACATCTTGTAGATAATAAGTTATATGAACAATTTCAGTCTGGCTATCGGCCATTTCACAGCACAGAGACTGCACTAATTAGAGTTCCCCTTCTGTCACTCACTCGACGTTGTGTCGAATGAAGTGACACAAGGGATCTTCCTGGGACGGCAAATGTACCTCTGAACCTGAGAAAAGGCCAATGTCAAGTTGGCAGACAGAATTGACATGCCCCGCCCGGACATACGGATATAAAGGAAGCGGGTCAGCGAGTGCCAGCCAGAATTTTTCTTCGGAGCTGAACGGTTATGCAACAGCAAGCTGAAGTTCACCACAGTATCGCTCACCTCTGTCAGCGAGAAGCATCGCTGTTGGATCTATGGCACATTTTAGCTGGCGTTCTCTCTCTCTGCATGCTGTGCAGTCTACGCCCCTGGGTGCTTCGACAGCGCTTTTCACTCTTAAAAGAGTGTTCTCCTCCTAAAAGTGTTTTGATTTCTCTAAAAGAGTTTGAGTTTTCCACTCACATAAGAGTAATACACAGCGGTGTTGAACGTCCTTTTCAGGACGCGTCTTTTTCAAGATGCCTTTTCCGCCCCTGTGTTGTTCCTGATGCGGTCGATTACTCTCCAAGACCGACAGCCACAGACACTGCCTCATGTGCCTGGGCAGCGATCACAAGGAGGTGGCGTTTGTGGATGGCTCATGTACTCATTGCGAGAACATGACCATGGCAACGTTACGGCCGCGGCTCTCCTTCTTCAAGGTGAATGCAGCTTCAGCCACCCCCCGGGTTACTCCTTCTTCCCGCGGGATTGAGGACGACCCAGCTGGCGATGAAGGCGATATGGGGATAACGACGGGCTCGGTTTCGCCGGGTAAATCCCCACGAACCACCCGCCCCCTGACATGCTCGCTCGCTTCCGTCCGAGGTCGGGATGACTGCGGCTCGCCTCACAGCCAGCCATGACGTTACCAATGATCTATTGATGGGTGCAGATTCTGGACTTCTATCAATTCTTATTTTTCTTGATTTAAGTGCTGCTTTGATACAGTTTCACATAGCATTCTACTGGAGAGATTGGCTTCCATTGGTCTTACTGGTATTCCTTTGACTTGGTTTAGATCATATATATCGGGTTGAACACAGTTTGTTCAAATGAAAAGTTTTAGATTACACAGACCTCAGAGATTATTACTGGTGTGCCTCAGGGCTCAGTCGTGGGCCCTCTTTTGTTTATTATTTACCTTTTACCTTTAGTACAAATGTTTTGTAAATTTGGAATACTTTTCCATTGTTATGATGATGAAACCCAGCTGTATTTGTCTTCTAAGCCAAATTCAATTTTACAGCCTCTGTCACTATTGCCCTGTTTAACAGGAATTAAATCAAGGTTAACATGTAATTTTCTTAACAGTGACAAAACTGAGATCCTACTAATGTGCACCAAATCTTTATTGAAAAAGTTTGAAAAATTCTCACTGACTATCGAAAATTCTGTTGTTTTTCCTTCAGTTCATGTTAAGAGTCTGGGTGTCATATCAGATAGTACTCTAACATTTGAAGCACATATAAATAACATTATTCGGTCAGCGTAATATCATTTAAGTAACATAAATTGCCTTCGACCATCTCTAACGGCTAATGGCACTGCAGTTCTTGTACATGCGTTAGTCACATCTTGTATAGATGTTGCAATTCTCTTTTTAGCGGTGTCCCACAAAAACTTCTGCACACCGCTAAGAAGAGAATTGCAATAGTCTATACGAGATGTAACTAACTGCACACCGATTAAAATGTATTTTGGAGCAGGAAATGGGAGTCTTCACAGACAAAGAAGGAGGGACATAAATTACCATGTTACTGCACATAAGACCTTTCTGATTGGCTCAAGACACCTTTGGGATGTGGCTAACCTCAACATTACAAAGCCTCCCCCCCAGAGGATCTCTGCTCTCTAATCTCTCTTCTTCTGTGCTTCTTCAGATCTCTTCATCCTCTGCACTCTTGCCCTCGTGGCTCTTAGCCTTCTTCGGCACCCTTCTGTCTTCGCACAATGTAGAATCCAGGAAAGCTCGGAATGCAAAGGTTCAAGGAAGCTTTTCTCCCTCACTGCTCTACGACTCACACACGTGATGGGAGTCACGAGTCTTCCTTGCGGAAAGCCTCGCTTCAAAGCTGCATCATCAACCCAGCAACAAATTATCCACGATCTTAACAGAGGTCCAAATCATAGACGGAACAAACAGAACTTTCTACAAAGAGCCAAAGAACCAATGCATCATCCAAGTACATCTCCAACTTTTGTTGAATGTGCTGGTGTCTCTTTAATATAAATTGAGTAACCTGATCGCAAATCGAGTTAGACTAAATGAAGTATCGGTGGTTCTCAAGGCATTGTTTATAGACTCCATAAAGTTCAATTTCTCTGTACAGATGGTTTTATTCACCTTCTGTTACAGCTCACTTGTCAACCTGTTGTTTACAGTACGTTTGTCTATATGTATTAGTTAGTTTGATGATTTAGATTAGCAATAAAGTCTTGTTTGTATTCAAAGTTAATTTGACTGTGGTATATTTTAATAAATAATCTCGTCACTTGATTGTTTAAAGATCTGCTGTCTGAAGCTCGAACCATATTTTAACATAGTTGTGATATTATTTTGAGTAAGCCATGAGAATAGTATTACTCCAATACGTGGATTAATCATAATTCCCTTATTAAAGCTAATTACTTACATAGAAAATGTGAGTGGATACAATGAGCCATTGCATTACATTTTAATAGTGGAGAATTTATTCAGATTTCTAATCTGATCAATTGTTATTTATCATACATATTATGGTAGAGGTACACTGGCACTTTACACTATACCAAAGTTCCTACATTAGGATCACCTGTACATCTACTTATTGTGATAATCAAATCAGCCAATCATGTGGCTGCAGTGTAATGTATAACACCATGCAGGTACAGGTCAGGAACTTTAGTTAATGTTTCTGAATAAAAATTTATCTCATTGTAACGTGCACAAGAAGAGACAGTCACAATGTCGAATTAAAACAGCTTTATTAAACAAAAGCAGGCTACAGTACAAAGGGGCAAATCCAGTGAAGAGTAGTCAACCGGAGCGTGAGGTCGAGCCGGGAATCAGTAGATGACAAGGGCAAATCCAAAGAAGCGTAGACAAGGGGAGCGTTAGGGTCGAAGCCGGAAATCAGTATACAAAGGGGCTGAGACAAGCGAGAGGAAAAGACTGGGGATTCTAGGGGAACACTAGAGCTGGCAAAGCGAAGGGGTAAACTAAACAATAACCAACAAGAGTGAAGCGAAAGGGCAGCGTATATATAGGGGAAAACGAACAGTGCAGGTGAGACTAATAATCTAGTGATTAGAACGAGTGCGGGTGAAACTAATACTCTGATGAATGTGAGTGAGCGCGAGAGCCAGAGGAGGCGGGTGCAGGTGAAACTAATAACAGGGAAGAAGGTCCACGAGGGCACAAAGGGAAATGAAACAGTCCACGGGGTCAATGGGCAGTTCAAGGCAAGGTCTGGGGGGACATAGCGGAAAGGCGGGTGGCCGGGAGATCTGGGGGGCAGCCATAGGGCAGAGGCTGGGTCCGGGGGCCTGGAAGGCGACTGTAGGACAGGGACTGGGTTAGGAGACCTGGGAGGTGGCCACGGGACAGGAATAGGGTCAGGAAGTCCGGGAAGAGGAACGGTTACTGGGGGAACTGGCAGAACCAAGTGAGGAAGGGTTTCCGGGGGCGGAGCCATGAAAGGCGGGGCCGTGGAGGACTTGGGAGACGGAGTCCTGGACGGCGGAGCCCTGGGAGACTCGGCAAGCGGGGCACTGAGAGACTGAGGAGGCGGTGCAGAGGAAGGCTCGGGGGGCTCAGGAGGCGGTGCCATAGGGGGCCCAAGAGACAGGGCAGAGGGAGGTGGTGCCGCAGGAGGCTCTAGAGGTGGAGACCTGGAAGGCTCTGGCGGCGGAGCCCTAGGAGGCCCGAGAGGCAGAGCCGTAGGAGGCTCGAGAGGCGGAGCCGTAGAAAGCTCTGGAGTCTCTGGGAGCAGAGCCGTAGGAGGCTCCGGAGGTGAAGCCGTAGGAGGCTCTGGAGGGGGAGCCGTAGGAGGCTCGGGAGGCAGAGCCGTAGGCGGCTCGAGAGGCGGAGCCGTAGGAGGCTCGAGAGGCAGAGCCCTAGAAAGCTCTGGAGTCTCTGGGAGCAGAGCCGTAAGAGGCTCGGGAGGTGGAGCCGTAGGAGGCTCTGGAGGGGGAGCCGTAGGAGGCTCGGGAGGCAGAGCCGTAGGAGGCTCGGGGAGAAAGGCCGGGGAAAACTCGAGTGACTTGAGGAGCGGAGCCCTGGAAGGCTCGAGTGATTTGAGGGGCGGAGCCCTGGAAGACTCGAGTGATTTGAGGGGCGGAGCCCTGGGAGGCTCGAGAGACTTGAGAGGGGAGCCATGAAAGACTCGAGAGACGGAGCCTTGAGAGGCTCGGGAGGAGGAGGAGCCCTGGAAGACTCGAGAGACGGAGCCCTGAGAGGCTCGAGAGGAGGAGGAGCTCTGGAAGACTCGAGAGACGGAGCCCTGAGAGGCTCGAGAGGAGGAGCCCTGGAAGACTCGAGAGACGGAGCCCTGAGAGGCTTGAGAGGAGGAGGAGCCCTGAAAGACTCGAGAGACGAAGCCCTGAGAGGCTTGAGAGTGGGAGGAGCCCTGAAAGACTCGAGGGACGGAGCCTTGAGAGGCTCGAGAGGAGGAGGAGCCCTGAAAGACTCGAGAGACGAAGCCCTGAGAGGCTCGAGAGGCTCGAGAAGCTTGAGAGGCTTGAGAGGCTTGAGAGGCGGAGCCCTGGGAGGCTCGAGAGGCGAGGCCCTGGGAAGCTCGAGGGGCAGAGCCCTGGGAGGCTCGAGAGACTTGAGAGGCAGAGCCCTGGGAGGCTCGAGAGGAGGAGCCCTGGGAGGCTCGAGAGGCACGGCCCTGGGAGGCTCGAGGGGTAGAGCCCTGGGATGGTCGAGAGACTTGAGAAGCAGAGCCCTGGGAGGCTCGAGAGGAGGGGCCCTGGGCGCTCGAGAGGCGGGGCCCTGGGAGGCCCGAGAGGCGGAGCCCTGGAGGACTCTGAGGGGCGAGCAGAGGCTGGCAGAGTCATAGATGACTCTGAGGGCGGAGCAGGGGCCGGCAGAGCCGTGGAAGACTCTGAGGGCGGAGCAGAGGCTGGCAGAGCCGTGGAAGACTCTGAGGGCGGAGCAGAGGCCGGCAGAACCGTGGAAGACTCTGAGGGCGGAGCAGAGGCCGGCAGAGCCGTGGAAGACTCTGAGGGCGGAGCAGAGGCCGGCAGAGCCGTGGAAGACTCTGATGGCGGAGCAGAGGCCGGCAGAGCCGTGGAAGACTCTGAGGGCGGAGCAGAGGCCGGCAGAGCCATGAAAGACTCTGAGGGCGGAGCAGAGGCTGGCAGAGCCGTGGAAGACTCTGAGGGAACCTCTGTGGTCTTGAGCACAAGACGAGACTGGGGAGAAGGTGCCCTCTTCCTTCTCTTTCTCCTTTGGCCAACAGGGAGCATGGCCGGCATGGGCGCTGGCTCGCTGGCCGTGGCAGGCATGGGCGCTGGCTCGCTGGCCGTGGCATGCTTCGGGACTGGGGCCGTGGCAGGCTTCGAGACTGGGGCCCTGGTAGGCTTCGAGACTGGGGCCGTGGCGTGGAACTCTGGTTCAGTGTCTGCCTCCCCACAGTAAATGAGGAACCAGTGAACAGTAGGGCGAGGTCAATAAATTGAGCAGGTTGAGGGAGCAGCGACCACCAGGCATGAACGATGAGGTTGGCTCATTCAGTCCACATTGAAAAATGTCTTTCAGAGCCACCTCATCAAAGTTCACCTGGTTAGCCAGGGCACAAAAGTCAACCACATAAGCCTCCAAGGGTTGACTCGCCTGACGCAAAACCAAGAGTTGGGCCGCTGGGTCCATAATGTTAAGGGCAAGGTTTATAGTTCTACAACCGCTGCCCTGCATAAAAAAACCCTTGGCAAGCGTCCGAAGAGCCATCAAACCTCTCCGGGGGTGGAAAGCTTACGGCGCTCGCGGATGCGTTGAGAGCATCAACGGGCTCAGGGACAGACACAGGTGGAACAGGGTGAAATGAATGGGAAATAGCACCTACCTGCTGCCCCTGGGCCGTGAGCGCTTGGTCATGTCTCCCAACCGTAGATCCTTGTGCCGAATGTGCTGTAAAAATCCGCTCTAGTGAGCTGCGCAAATCGTCCGCGGGATACATTGTGACTGTCTTCGGTGAGGCTAATAATCTAATGATTAGAACGAGTGCGGGTGAAACTAATACTCTGATGAATGTGAGTCAGCGCGAGAGCCAGAGGGGGCGGGTGCAGGTGAAACTAATAACAGGGAACTTATTTACTTGGAATGCTGCCAAAAACAAAAAACATCCAGAGAGCAGCAGTTCTGCAGAAAGTTACGGCTTGTTGATGAAAGAGGTCAACAGAGAATGGCCAGACTGATTCGAGCTGACAGAAAGGCTACGGTAACTCAGATAACTGCTCTGTGCAATTGTAGTTAGCAGAACAGCATCTCAGAATGCACAACATGTTGAACCTTGAGGTGGATGGGCTACAACAGCAGAAGACCAAGTCGGGCACTTCGTTAGGACCACAGGACCTCAGTGAGTGTAACTGTTAAAGAGAAATATCTATTTAAAACAAATTGTTCCTTCCATTGTCTTGACGGGTCAATTTTGAGCCGTATGGGAAGAACCAGTTGTGACCTTTTACCTTCGGACTTTCTGGATGTTATAAAGATTTTAATAGTTTTTGTACAACTATGAATCAAATTTGACATTTTTACATTTTCAAAAAACATAGTTTAGTATGTTTTTTAAGCAATTTGAATTATGGAGACACTAGAAATGTCCTTATAAACCACATTTATAGCATAATACCCTTGTAATTACCAGTTTGTAACTTAACTTAAAATATCCTCGTAAACCACCCAACAGTGTTGAGTTCTGTTATCACTATCGCTGTGGATGACCTGTTTTTAGATTAAAAAATTTTTTTTCGTTTGAACGCCCCAGGGCGCTGTGTGAACTGTTGCTCTCGTGCCCTATCATGAACGCACATAGGAGATCAACAGTCAGTGAACATTTTCACTAAATAATACATTAGATTTCGTTTTTTATCTCATCAAGCCTTCTCGTATGCTTTCATAACGATCATGAGTCTCGTGGAATAATTTATTACACTTCTGAATTATACTTTTGTGTTCTTTTGAAGCTTGAAGAGGGGGTCACCATAAACTGCCATTGTATGACATCACTGAGTATTTTAATATTATAATTTGTTTTTTGCAATATCTCCCTTTGTGTTTAGAAAAAGAAAGGAAGTCATATCTTTTTGGGTTTCATCGTATACTTTTTACTCTCTCTCCGTCTCTCATTATTTTTCTTTCCCTCATTTAGCCTTTGTCCTTTCTGGTCCTCATGACTTCACAGACAAATAAACAGGTCAATGTTTGAACTCCATCTGGGGTTAGAAAGCAAATTAAACATGATTATCAGAGGATATTATATGTAATCATCTTTGATGGCATAGAAGGTACGCAGAGTTCAGGAAGCATCAGAGCAAAAAATTGTTAATTAAAATCAAACAAACATGCGCACACACATGCACACATACACGCGCGCACACACACAGTAAGGCAACTTAGCTATCTAAATGAGGAGTGGTGGTGGCATAGTGGGCTAAAGCACATAACTGTTAATCAGAAGGTCGCTGGTTTGATTCCCACGGCCACCAGCGTTGTGTCCTTGAGCAAGGCACTTAACTCCAGGTTGCTCTGGGGGGATTGTCCCTGTAATAAGTGCACTGTAAGTCGCTTTGGATAAAAGCATCAGCCAAATGCATAAATGTAAATGTAAATCTAAATGAGGACTTCTATTGTTTTTTTGTATATAGCTAATTATAATTACTCTATAGACTAAACCCTTACCAAAACCGCAACTGGTTGGGCGCTAATGGGAAGCTAGATGTGCAGCATATGCTTCCTGTGTTGACAACATCATTGATCATAATGGTAGTAATTTGCATTTGATGTGACGTGACGAGCCGCTATTGTCCGGTGTAGACAGGGTGTAACAAATGTTTACATTTTTCAAAAACTAACAAACACACAAAAACAAAAAGATTATTTATTTGGTTTATGAATCATTGTTCCAATTGAGGATGTCGCAAAATGTCAGATTTAGCTCACTTGTGGGGACATGTTTGCCTTAAGTATAAAGTATTTACACACAGCCATGAGACACATTCTTTTCATCTCTCTCATTTCATGTTCTGTTGTTTTTTGCACTCTTGTCTTTTCCCTGGAACCCTTTCATATAGATATGAGGTCACGTGCTTCCTGTCTGCACAATAGCAAGCAGTGGCGACTGTGACAGGCTGACCTGAATACATGTCTATGGCCCTACAGCTCTGCTATGAATTTGTTGAGGATTGTTTAGGGACATTCCGGCACTGACGCTTCAGAGCTTTAAAATGAAACTGAATCTCTACGGAGAGCGTGATCTAAAAGACCATTAGTAAAAAAAGGAGGTCAGTCTGCTGTTTCATACTGAACAGTTTGAAATGTCTCAGACTGTTTTCAATTTGCATGCTCAAATTCAATTCTCTTTGATCACAGAAAGTTGCTAATAGCCAAAACCAATCAGTTTCTTTTGACAGTTTGGGTGTAGACTGAGTTGATTTTGATTGCTGTTGGCATTTTAGCTTTGAGTTTTAATCAAACTCTTGATTAAAATCCAAAGATAAACACTTGACAAGCAATAACATTCACCGCAATAACTCTGCAACAAACAATCAATCTAGTTGTAACAAAAAACAAACTGATTTTATGAAATATCATCCTGAGCTACAGCTGAATAACAGATAAACCAGCTTAATTCTCCCAGTGTTTAGTCTGACTTTTATCATTCTACATAAGCAAAGTTGATTTAGAGCTAGAACTCAAAACTCAAGTTCTAAAAAGGCTGTTTATTCAAATATCCACAGTTTTTCTGAACAACCACTGGGCGCTGTCATTATAATTATAATCGCCACTGGACTGGTTCTGGTCTCTGTAAGAAGATATGTAATAACTACCAATATGAACGTTCCAGATGGAGAGCAAAACCCATTTTAAATCTTAGTTGGAGTGAAAATGAGTTTGGGCTCAACTTGGGCAGTTGTTGGCTGTTATAACAACTCAAAGTAATTTATGATATCAACGTAACTCACCTCAAATCATAGCTTCATGTCATCCACCCATTCTTCAAACTTTTACGAGGGAGGAACTTTAAAATAAGGTCATCGCTGAAATACTGGTACTATGGATCCACATGCTTTTTGACCATTTTTAAAATGTAATTCTCCAACATCACATTATCAGCTTAGAATATGCATCGATGCGAATGGAAACAGTGGAGAATAGAAGTTGATGAAAGGTTCTGTATTTAATTTAAAATGCAACTCGGCTGTTTACGCAACAGTCTTAAAGGCATAGCAGCAAAATAAAATCTAGTTCAAAGCACATTTTAAGCAAGTAACCCCCCCCCCCCCCCCAAAAAAAAAATGTCAATAGGCAACCTTAAAAAAAAAAAACAGACCTACAAGAAGCTACGATGATGTTAATAAATCATATATGGTTCTCTTGAAGCCATCAGTTCTCGTTATTTCAACTTAAAACCCCCCAAAATTGGGTTTATTAGTTGAATTTGCAAAGAAAAACTACACTTCCCATGATACTGAGGAGGAAAATCCACCAATCTGAAAATCGCTGCAAACAAAGTGCGCCAAAAGAGCTCTGCAGATACCACCCACTCCCATGAATCACTGTGAATTAATGTCTTCCTACAATCTCAAAATACTTACATTTAGGTCTATGTAATGGGAGCCAATTGGTAGATAGCTGTGCAGTGTGTAAACCTCACTCTCCTGTACCTCAAGAGGTACACTAGCAACTGTTGCTGGGGCTGAAGCCTTTAGCCTCCTTGTTAGCACACTCGCCTCCTACGCCAGAGACAGCAGTTCGAGTCCCATTCGGAGCGGAGCAAACAGGACCGGGTACATATATAGTCGAATATTTTGCAATAAACGTAAAATATGTTGTTGCTAATTTTGCATAGTTTTTCCATCGATTAAGTCATTCGCAATGCTTCATGGGAACGTAGTTCAGTCCCTTATTATAGAAGACAAGTACACTGTCTTCCACTTTTGGCTTTTATTCAGATTCTTAAATCCTTCTTTGCTTCCAATACAAATGTGTAATTTTGTGAATCACCGCAGAGCTGGTTGGTTTGGTTCATGGCTAACAACTCTTTTATGAAGGTTTTTATGAAATCCCTATGGGAAAACATTCATGGGAAAAACGCTTTGGTCCCACTTTATATTATGTGTCTTTAACTACTATGCACTAACTTTAAAATACATAAAATAACATTTATTTATTGTGTAATTTGAACGTTCACATTCACATTAATTCACATTTGCTGCTACTGAAGTTGAGGGTTTAGGGTTAGGTTTAGGGAAGGGTTTAAGATTAACAATGTAACAAGAATGTAATTAAGAGGTCATTTAAATGCAAGTACAATGCAAAACATTTTTACATTATAAGTACATTGTATCAAATACTTAATACATAATTGTTAAAGACACCTAATATAGGTGGGACTGGGTAGCTCAGCGAGTATTGACGCTGACTACCATGCCTGGAGTTGCGAGTTAATCTCCTAAGCAACCAAATTGGCCCGGTTGCTAGGAAGGGTAGAGTCACATGGGGTAACCTCCTCGTGGTCATTATTAGTGGTTCTCGCTCTCAATGGGGTGCGTGGTAAGTTACGCGTGGATCACAGAGAGTAGCATGAGCCTCCACATGTTGTGAGTCTCCGCGGTGTCATGCACAACGAGTCACGTGATAAGATGCGCAGATTGACGGTCTCAGAAGCGGAGGCAACTGAGGCTTGTCCTCCACCACCCGAATTGAGGCGAGTAACCGTGCCACCACGAGGACCTAGTAAATAGTGGGAATTGAGCATGCCAAATTGGGAAGAAAAGGGGATAAAATTAGAAGAAAAGAAATAAAAAGACATCTAATATAAAGTGGGTCCAATACTTTCAGAACCTTTGTTGTGCTCTTTTGCAAAATAGAGATTGTTTTCAAATATTCCTCCCATCCTACATTGGTCGAACAAACAGATGGCCCCACCCCAAACTCACACAATAGGGTGCAACTTTTTCATTCATCCTGGTTCCGGAAGTATTTTCCCCATTCATTTCTTTCATAGACTTTTTATAACATTCTTCCTAAAAGAGTTATATACTGACTCGATTATGTCTTCACAGTGAGTCATGGGAGTGGGCGGTCGCTCCGAGGCACGTTTTCGCGGGTTTCGTTGGCCGCGGTTCTCCAACACGATTTTTAAACAATGAAGTTGAAATAATGCAGGCCGATGGCCTCAACTGAAGCATATACAATAGATGAACAACCTCATAGCTCACAGTAGGTCTGTCTTTAAAGCTTTACAAGTTATAATGGAAAATCCATTAGTCTATGTGATAAATGAAAGGGATTTTTACTTCTAGAACCAGACCATTTCGCTCTATTGGTTGAGTCAATGTTGCTGGGTCGGGCTTGTCAGGACGGAGCAATGTTTGATTGCACGACAGAGCCACAATGTAGTTGTCTCCTCATATTAAGCCCGGAAAAAGGAATATTTTAACATTAAAAAATGACTAAAGGAAAAATGAATGAATACATATCCGATTTAACCCTTTCAAAAAAGTGTGATTTAGGCCTGTAAGGCCAATCTGGCATTTCTAACTATATCTGAGCTTTTATTCCACCATTGGTTCAAAGTTTCTTGAAGGGAGGCAGATGCCTCTTATGTGGAGAGATGAGAGACCTTTTCATCCACATATGTCTTGGTCTAACAATCAATCATGGGTGACAGCCATCTGTTCATTTGGCAGCATTGGTTAGTAAACAGAGACACTTGACCACTGATGAAACGTGAGAATTCTCATAGATTGCATTAAAAGCATACTGCTTATAGATCTGTTTAAGTGGTCGTAAGATGCAGGCACACCAGCAATTTATGATTTGCAACCCTAAGTATGAGTGAAGAGTGGAGCTGAGTGCAATAAGGATGCTGTAAGTGCTGGATGTTTCGTATTTTTCAGGACATGAAGAGGCAGGGCTGTGAATTTGCTGCAAAAAGTGATCTGTAAAGGTCAAGATAACTAGGATGTTTCCCAGGCATTTAACACTCCGGGGGGGCAATGACTGCGTGACCTTCAACAGTAACGGACAGAGTGCATGTGTATGTTTGGGGCTCTACCGGGAGAAAAAGCCTTTCCAGATTGTCAAAGATGAGCTGGAGGTGATGAATACGTGTCCAAGTGAAAATGTCATGTGTGGCAGGTGGAGTCTTTTCTGTGGAAAATCCATTTCAGGATAAACTCTCATACCATGCAGAAATACTGCAGTTTTCGTTCACCCATCTATCACAATAATTGACATAACTTGACAAGTACGAGATGAAGTCAGAAGAATACACATCAAATGTATTTATTGTCAATATGTAGTTACAGAATCACAACACATGGTTTACCCTTATACAAAGCATTTAAATACAGCAAATCTTTTTTTTATTTTGCTTGCAACCTGATGTAAACCTTTACAAAACGATTGGTCTGCATACAAAAAAACACTTGCAAAATTATTATTTATTTTCACTTTTACAAATCTTACTTTGCGGATGCAAATATTTCTTGACATTAAATGTAAGTGCAGCGTAGTTCTAGCGGGAAGACTAGCAGCTGTACATCACATCATTAGCTGGGTAATTCCCAGCCAATCGCATGTAAGCCATTGCTTTATAAGTCTGCTCACAATCTATCATATTGCTGTTTCAGTGTGCTAACACAGCAACCTCCACCACCCCACCACCACCAGTTGAGCCCAGTCCCGCACGGGGGTAGGCTCCTCGCCCCTGCCTCCTATCTCCGGCAGGACATGACGGTTCCAAGTACAACTCCCTCGGACCGCCAGATGGGTCCTATGCCAAAGAGAGACATTACTTTTCTGTTTTACATTCATCAAATACAAGCCTGCGTGTCTTCCCGATATAATTTATCTTCCTTATATATTTAGTGTTTCATGTCATTTCATGTAAATGAAAAGTTTAGCCTTAAAGGGACTTTAAGTGAAATATTTAGTGTATTGCTGCTGTTTATCTACTATAGTACAGGTGAAACTCGAAAAATTAGAATATCGTGCAAAAGTTCATTAATTTCAGTAATTCAACTTAAAAGGTGAAACTAATATATTATATAGACTCATTACAAGCAAAGTAAGATATTTCAAGCCTTTATTTGATATAATTTTTATGATTATGGCTTACAGCTTATGAAAACCCCAAATTCAGAATCTCAGAAAATTAGAATATTGTGAAAAGGTTCAGTATTGTAGGCTCAAAGTGTCACACTCTAATCAGCTAAACACCTGCAAAGGGTTCCTGAGCCTTTAAATGGTCTCTCAGTCTGGTTCAGTTGAATTCACAATCATGGGGAAGACTGCTGACCTGACAGTTGTGCAGAAAACCATCATTGACACCCTCCACAAGGAGGGAAAGCCTCAAAAGGTAATTGCAAAAGAAGTTGGATGTTCTCAAAGTGCTGTATCAAAGCACATTAATAGAAAGTTAAGTGGAAGGGAAAAGTGTGGAAGAAAAAAGTGCACAAGCAGCAGGGATGACCGTAGCCTGGAGAGGATTGTCAGGAAAAGGCCATTCAAATGTGTGGGGAGCTTCACAAGGAGTGGACTGAGGCTGGAGTTACTGCATCAAGAGCCACCACACACAGACGGGTCCTGGACATGGGCTTCAAATGTCAAACGTCTTACCTGGGCTAAAGAAAAAAGAACTGGTCTGTTGCTCAGTGGTCCAAAGTCCTCTTTTCTGATGAGAGCAAATTTTGCATCTCATTTGGAAACCAAGGTCCCAGAGTCTGGAGGAAGAATGGAGAGGCACACAATCCAAGATGCTTGAAGTCCAGTGTGAAGTTTCCACAGTCTGTGTTGGTTTGGGGAGCCATGTCATCGGCTGGTGTTGGTCCACTGTACTTTATTAAGTCCAGAGTCAACGCAGCCGTCTACCGGGACATTTTAGAGCACTTCATGCTTCCTTCAGCAGACAAGCTTTATGGAGATGCTGACTTCATTTTCCAGCAGGACTTGGCACCTGCCCACACTGCCAAAAGTACCAAAACCTGGTTCAATGACCATGGTATTACTGTGCTTGATTGGCCAGCAAACTCGCCTGACCTGAACCCCATAGAGAATCTATGGGTCATTGCCAAGAGAAAGATGAGAGACATGAGACCATACAATGCAGAAGAGCTGAAGGCCGCTATTGAAGCATCTTGGTCTTCCATAATACCTCAGCAGTGCCACAGGCTGATAGCATCCATGCCACGCCGCATTGAGGCAGTAATTAATGCAAAAGGGGCCCAAACCAAGTACTGAGTACATATGCATGATTATACTTTTCAGAGGGCCGACATTTCTGTATTTAAAATCCATTTTTTTTATTGATTTCATGTAATATTCTAATTTTCTGAGATTCTGAATTTGGGGTTTTCATAAGCTGTAAGCCATAATCATCATAGTTATATCAAATAAAGGCTTGAAATATCTTACTTTGCTTGTAATGAGTCTATATAATATATTAGTTTCACCTTTTAAGTTGAATTACTGAAATTAATGAACTTTTGCACGATATTCTAATTTTTCGAGTTTCACCTGTATATTCCAATTTAGTTAATATAAAATAGGGTGTTTTCTAGTTTATTAGTGTACTTTAAGTACTGTATAAAATTATGTTCAATTTAATGTCGTCACCTTATTTGTTTAACCCTTGTGAAAATTAACAATGTTTTTACTAATATTATATAGTACTCCATGGCTGAAGTAACCATGCTTTTTTTTTTTAGTTTTAATACAATTAACCATGGTTTTACTACAGTAGGCCTAATATTGTAGCTTAGTAACTATGACTGTAACAATAGTTCATTTGACCATTTATAAGGGAATGTTTAAAAGATCTTTAATTTTGTATAAATGCATCTCGAGACACCTGTATCCCATTTCATAATTTGTTGCACTGCATCAAGCTTTTTCAGCACTGGAGTCTCACATCGACATTATGATGAAGTTCAGGTTGGAAAGAGGACTTAATGTGACCGTTACACATGATTCCAGATTGTTTTTTACCTGGCAAAGTTTCAGCACGTGTTAAACAGTGAGCCAATGTTTTTCCCAATTTGCTCTGGTGTGCAGGCAAAATAATTTCAAATCAGAGCATCCTGAAGAGGTTTATAAACCCAAGTGTTCGCTGCCTCATGGAAAGTGAACATGCCCGGGCAAAATTATGCATTTAACATTGATTCGAATAAGCCTACTATGTTGCAGACAGTGACAGAGATTATTTTTGTTCGACTTTAATGTGATTTTACCATTTGAAGATCTATGTATTGTGCTATTTACTGTAGGCTCATAAGTCACTGTGCACTTTATTCCCTGCATCCATTGCAATGAACGTTCTTTATTCCTGAGTCCCGGCTCCTGTCAAATAACAGAATAACAGATTGTGAACTCTCGCGGTTAACCAAATATTACAAAAGATTACCGTGCACATATTTAGGGTATTAAGACATCTTTCACTTTATCATTAAACATTAAATGCATGCAGGAGATTTTAAAGTCATCCATACTGTTGAACGAATTCTGTCGCTTATATAAATTTAAACCATCAGCTTTGTAGACAGCCAGGGTAAACGGCACCATGTCTTTGTGTTTGAAAGTGTTTTGTGAATCAAAGACTGTTCTCTGAAGTCCTTCAAATAAACGTGCTGCACCCGTGAGACACACAATCTCTGAGCGCACACTAGATATCTCAAAATAAATAAATAATTAATTTAGTGCTCTTGGCCGTTTGGGTTTAGAGGCCACTGGGTAATGGCCCAATCGGCCCGGTGGTTAATCCGACCTTGAAGGTGAGATCATATTTTATCACCAATTAATGCAGAAATCCAGCTAATTCCAAAGGGTTCACATACTTTTTATTGACACTGTAATTTGATTAAAACAGTAGTTTAACTGTAATTTAACTACTTGAAGTTAAGAGTAGCTTGTAGCTTGAAAAGCAGTTTCAAAGTAGCTTCGCCAGGATATTAAGGTTACAGCTTATTATAAAACATCAGTCATTTTTATTGCATTAATAAATCTGGAATGAGTCACAAAATTTGTTCACAGACATTCCCTTTCTTAAAATAAAATTGTTGTTGGACAACATGTGATGCCTGTTTGTTGATTGGTTGGTCTCTATGGGCATAAAAGTCATACCTTTTCAAGCCAAGTCGTGGAATATCTTACAATTTTGTCATCTCGTACAAATTAATACAGGGCAGACAGTGTGAATCAACCTAATGGATGTGATTTAGTTTAATTGGAGTCTGCGTGGACATTTACTTCAATTGTCTTGGTAGCCATTATTATCTGATATTGTTAAACTGTGCACTTCAGACCATAAGTCATGGTTATTTTACAAAAGGTTTATGCCAATTAATGATTTATTAATAATTGCCCCCAAGCTGCTTAGACCTTGCGTTCATGCCATGAGCATCTGATGTTACTCTCTTACAATCGACTTTCCGTTTTGATAATTTATTAAAAAAATTACTCTGTGCATATTATTGCAATCAGTAAAAGCATCAATCTGATCAAAAAGCCATGTGTCATATGTTGTTGGAAAGCTCCCAAAAAGTTGTATACAGCCAGCCTATATGTTTTACTCACAGAAAAAATATAGTGAGTAATAGCCAAGTATACGTCTTTGACAATTATGATTGTGCTGCTTATATGCTGTTTTTCTGCTTATAACTTCATGAAAAAAATAAAATATTACATATCATTACTTAGAGGAGATTATCTTTTAAACGAGGTATGCACACATGGTAATCAGATGTATAGATCATTAGATAATCCACATGAAGCACAATGTTACATATGATCACCAGGAGATGGCGCCAAATACACGACACAGACTCAATGATGACTCAAATGACACAGAATGAAACTCATTTTGTGAAATCTCATTACTAAAGTCATGACTCCATGTTTTGCAAACCTTTAGTAGTTGTTGTGTTTGCTTGTATAATTAGTTCTTTTGTACAATTATTTAGTTTTGTTTGTTTGAAGATGCTTTTGGATACACAGAGAGGTTTTTGGACTCTATGATAAATTATATTTGTAATGGTATAACTTTTGATTGCTTTATCGTATCAACACAAACATTTTCACAGATACAGTTTACATGATAGGGAACAAAACAGAAAGTTTTTACACCCAGATATTTAAAAAAAGAAAACAGGTACATTTTTGGAAATTGTTTTTTGTTGTTGTTGTTGTGATTGTGATTTTTTTCAGCAGATTCTTAGGCTGAGTCTCAGAATGTGTCATAATCTACATCATAAAAAAATGACTTTTTTTTTTACAGTGATACCAAACACTTGACCCTTCTTGTTTTGTTTTTATTGCATTATAAGCCTTTCATTTTGGGTATGCCCCTGAAACAGGAAATCTTTAAAAACACCCTTTAGAGCTTAAAGGGCTAATCTGACTAAATCAACCTGACAAACATAATTATTATGTGTTTGATCAAGTAGAATTAGATCCTTGAGCTGACAATTGCAGGTTACCATTTTTAATTTTTAGTGTAGAAGCTCAAAGACTCCCCTAAGAATAGGGGAAACCAACACTTTTTACTCCAGTCAATATTTCTTAGGGTAGGGTTATTTTTGAAAGACCATTTCTGTTCACGTTCATGAAGTTTTGGCTTCACAAAAGCTTTTGAATATTTTCACCAAACAGTTCAATAAACACATATTGACCTTTTGTGACAACATAGTTTCATAGTTTATTTAACATAGCGACAACTTCTCTGTGTGACAACAATAATAATATTAATAATAATGTGAACACTTTACAATAAGGCCGTATTTGCTAAAGATTGCAAATGCATAAGGTATGAAATAACAATGAATATTACACAGCTCTCTGGAATACTTGATTCTGATTGGTCAATGGCACCATCTAGTGGCCTGATATTAAACAATAACAACCGCACGGCCTTGTTCTAATCCAGGAAATGATTTCCTGTTTTATCCTGTGTAAGTTGGAAGGCAAACAAAAATGATGACATGTCCTTGGTACAATCTGTGTGCCAAGGACTTTTTTTAAGACCCAAAAACAACAGTAAAATGGTATTTACAGTTCAATTTCAAATATCACAACCATAGGCCTGTTTATTAAATTACCGTTTTTTATTTGGCCAGCTTCTATCTCTGATAGAAACTTTATTATTGTTGGCTGCTTGCTCAATGTTGAACTCAAAGTCAATGTTGGACACTTCAGTATAAAAGAAAACTTATGGCTATTCGTACCATTGACAATTTCACCAATCTACTGAGACTGGGGAAAAATGTAGGTTTTGACACATTTTAAATCCTTATCATTTATACTTAGATACAATTTACAGTATATCTAAAATATTTATATTTAACAAATCCCACAGACATTGTTTAGTGTGAATCATATGTAGTGTTCCGTGCAAAGGAGGCATTTACAGCACATTTCATATTTACATTGTGTTCAGACTTGAAGAGCAGCATTGTTTTTATATTTTAAAAGCTATCGCTGCTGTGTTACTCACGAGATATATGATTTGATATAAATAGAGAGATAAATTAATAAAAATTTTTTGCAGTCTCTGCTTTCAGCACTTGAAGATTATCAGGACGTTGTGCTCATCGTAATGTATTTTCTCTCTTGCAGCTGTGAAAGAATGAATGATAGCGAGTGTCACTGGGAGAAATACCTCAAACATGCTTTAATGGTTTGATATTTGTCATGATGCCGAATAACAAGCCATGCTTCACTACGTGACTGCAAAACTACTTTACTAAACAAAATTTGAAGATCATGGCACACAAGAAGCTGGAATTGAAGGGCTGTAGTTTGCTCTAAATGTATCAGTTTTAATGGTTTATTTTGAAAATCGTTCTACCTTGAGAAGTATTGTTGAATTGTGTCACGTATTTTGTATTCTGTGTGTCCATACTTTTGGGATACATTCACATCGCTCTATGTCCATCTCACAGTCTTCTGTGTTGATGGTGGATGGCGGCTCTGTTAAGAACAAATCAGGTTATTGTGGGTGCAGTAAATGTGAAAATCATAAATATAAATCATGTGTTTATATTGAAAGAAAGTTCTTCCAACATAGCAAACAAATATTGTTTGAGACCACTAGTGAAAATCCTTCTATTTTTACAGACTGATCTCACTGTGAATTCGGTGACATTAGTTCGAAAGTTTGTTTTGCGGTTGAAATCAGTCTATGCTTATCGAAATTGGAATCACTGCCCCCAGTGGTCGATGCAGGAAGTGCTGTTGATCGTATGAGTGAAATGTCCACCGAGTGGCGCCAAAAGCAAGTTATATTTTTTGTTGTAAATTATGCAAAACAGTCAATGGGAATGCATTTCTTTTTAACTCTACCCCCTTAAAGGAATATTCTGTTTAATACAAGTTTTGCTTAATTGACAGCATTATATATTATAATATTATAATGTTGAAAAAACTAAAAAATCTGGGTTCCAGTGAGACACTTACAATGGAAGTGAATGGGGCAAATTTGGAGACGTATAAATACTCACTGTTTCAAAAGCATAGCCACAAGACGTAAAATAATATGAGTGTTAACATGATTTTATGTGATAAAAATATTTCAGTAAACTTTTCTGTGTAAAGTTATAGCCAATTTTACAGCTTCACTGCCATGAAGATGTGATGTCAACAAACCGAAAAAACCTAAAATGACTGCAAAATTACGATTTACCCCTTTAAGCTCGGATGAGCCCTCCCGTGAGAAAAGAATGGTCAAAATAGTCTTTAGTCTTGACCAACGCTCAAAGTGTAGAACACAACCAGCAATTTGTTTAACTCAAAGTCAAAAATATAGTGAGTAATATAGGTACATGTCTTTGTCAATTATGTTGGTGTTGCTTATATGCTTCGTTTTCGCTTAGAACTTCACGAAAATTAAACAGAACATAAAATATTACATACTATTACTTAGAAGAGGTGATTATCTTCCAAACGAGCCCATACAGAAGGTATAACACGCTACCATAGCAAAATAACCATATAAACAAAGACATTGGTTAATGTAAATCCGTTAAGAACGTCAAACAATGTCAATAAATCCTACTGTGGCAGGTGGAGGGCGGGGCCGGGTGGTGATCCTACACACCAGGTCCCGTATTAGGCTAATTAAGCCTCCGTGAGGGATAAAGGTGGACTGCAGAGGATCGTGCGGGAGAGAGAGATCGTTTACGGACATGTCCGTCGTGTGTGTGTTTATGTTGTCTTTTAAGTTTATCATTAAACCATTATTTATATTGAAAAGCCGGTTCTCGCGTCCTCCTTTCCATTGATCACTTTACACCTACATTTATTTCAATTTAGGTTGAAAAGCTCCTCACACTTACACACGCTCACACAATTACATTTGGCATGCCAAATTGGGGAGAAAAGGGGATAAAAAAATAAAAAAATAATAATATATATATATATATATATATATATATATATATATATATATATATATATATACACACATATCACACATATCTTATTCAGTTTATATTGTTTCTTTGTTTTACTATTTTTTAAATCCTAATATCTATTTCTTTCCATGTTTAATTTAGGTTTTTAATCCCAGATTTTCAATATGGTCCCAGACTTTTGTAGGCCACCAAAAATATCTAACTTAAAAATAAAGTAACCAAGAAAGTAACAGAGAAAGTGCTAGAGCCAGTACTGACCTTGTTTACTGGAGGGGTACGGTACGCATTGTCCCGCCATCCAGTCCCATATTAAACCTCTGTTACATAGCCTCCTGACCTCTTCTGCCTTGCGTGTAGGAGAGCAACTGCACAATCAAATACACATCCACACAGATCTATCATTGCAAATGTAACAATATTGCACAGCACCATGATGTGGGAATGATAATTGCCTCACTTTTCTTAAACTTGAAGAAACATTAGGCAAAAAATAAACAGTTCACTCAAAAATGAAAATTCTGTCATTATTTACTCACTCTTACATTGTTCAAAATCTATATGACAAAAGGAGAAATTCGGAAGAATTGTACTTATGGCCAGGTATTGATACAGAAGTCCTATACACAAGCTCTCGGTTCGATTCCAATTTGATATCGATTCTTTTGGGAATATTTAAGTTATAATGTCTGTGTTGCTTAAATATGACATAAATTCACTCCAAGCTAATGCTGAACATTATACAGAGGGCCTTCTAACAAGGTACATTACAAAAATATTCATTTTACAACTAAATTTTATTAGTTTTTCATCATTTTGGTCACATTTTAGCTTTAAAAAAATATTAAAATCCATAATTTAATTCAATAAATATGATGTTTTATTGCATGTATTATATTATCTGCATGTTTATTGTTAAATGTATAATTTATACAATGTACAAGTATTTACATTGATTAGTAGAACACATACTAAAAATTGGTACTGTCTCTTTAAGAAAACCTGTAGTTCTGTAAATGAGTGCATATTAATGATAGAGGACTAGAATGGCTTCTTTACCTCATCCATGTTATAATGAGTAGGATTAAAGTTTATTTTTTGTTGTTTTGATCAACAACTGACTGTGAAGAACAGAAAGTATATTATAAGAGACTTTATTCAATGATAAATGGATTGTGTGGATCTCGTCTTCAGACACACATTACACGGAACGAGTCAAACCAAACTTTATCTCTCAACACACTGTGAAAGGATCTCTGTGCTGAACTGTTATACTAACCAATATACTAATAATCAATGGTGAGTGAAATCTGAACATTAACCAGCCGGTGACTTATCATAGACATTTTAGTCGCATATTGCGTGAAATTTGGTCTCTTATGCAATTGTTTTTCTCGCATTGTAAGAGCTGTGCATATAGTAAAAGACTGATCTTGGGATTTAAGAGTCGATATTGGAATAAAGACTGCTATGTATTGGAAAATCTGTATTTTTACCCAGTATAATTGTACTGGTTGCTCTTTTCCATGCATTTACAATAAATGAGGACTGAAGCTTTCAAGCTTAAAAAAAAACACGCATAAATGATGATCAAAGTATCATAAAAGTGGTTTGTGCAACTCATCAGCTATTTTCTAAGTCTGCTGAAGCCACATGATAGCTTTAGATGAGCGACAGAGGAAAATTTAAGTTGTTATTCAATGATAAACTTCACCTTCAATGAGCTGTTAAAAGCTGCAACCCGATTATAGAATCAGTGAGTTGAACTCAAGAACCGGATCAGTCCAAATTGTTGACGAATCGTTCAGACAAACATTGAAAACATCTTATTGAAAGGATTATTCGTTCACAAATTGGACATTGATGCTAGGGTAGATGTCAAGATTTTTAATGAATAAAATAAAATTCTAAAGTTATTTATGGCTTCAAAATGGCTTGATTTGACATACTATTTGAAGCTTGAAAGTCTAAGTTTAGTGTAATTGCATGGAACAGTGTGACTTGTGCTGATCCAATTCTTTCAAATGTCTTTATTTGTGTTCCATGGAAGAAACAACATGAACATGATGGTGATTAAATGATGATAGAAATTTCATTTAGGGTTGAACTGTCCCTTTAAATTGAATGTTTCGCTCATTGGTTTGTTTTTGAAACGAAGGCTACACCTCATGTTCACATTAATTTAGCTTTTAGACATAGGTCTGGTACTGACCCATTCCTCTTGTGCCTCTCACGAGAATGTCTGCGGATTATCGTGTGTTCCTGGCACATACAATCAGTATGATTGGCTACTTTCACCAGCACTGGCTCTGGTCCAGATTTATACGTGGAAACACTCAAAATCTGAGGAAAAGAGTCAAATGGAAAAGTACGTACACATAAAATATGATTAACACAGTAAAAATATTATTTTGTCCTAGATTGACTATTGGGTAAGCTTAATATCAAATTGTCAATATATTTAATGATCTGCAAGTCATTTTCATTTTAAGGAGAAGTGTGTTTTTTATGTCTAGCATTTTATTGGTAGGATAATTCCCCCCAAAATGTTACATTGGGGGGGGGGGGGCAATAACAGATGAGGGGAGTGTTTGGGAAACCCATTTGAAAAGTATAATTACTTTTGCAGTTCAGTTTGGTGCCACTAGAGGCACTGGAATTACACACTTCAGCTTTAAATGAGCAAAACTGCATTGGACCATTTTTTACATAATACCCACGCAATGCAATGAGTAGTGCTCACAGTTTTATTGACATAAGTCATGCTCGTGTTACGGCAGGTAACTCCTTCTTTGTTGCAACAGCCGCTACACCTGAACACAGAAACGCACGGCGGCTTGAAGAACGCGGCTGTATTAGTGCCCAGCTCTTTGGCCACATCTACACACGTCTCTCTGGGCATACACTGTGTCTTCTGCCATTCCTCATCTATGTCTGGTAGGAAATAATCACAAAAAACAAATGGTAGATGAGCTATGCTTGGTGTGGCATAGTGGTTGAGAGGTTGTAGGTTCGAATGACCATATGGAAATTCTGCTTATGTATTAAAAACATGCTAATGTCTAAAAGGGTGTTAAATGTGACCTTTAAAATAAGCACTGTGACAGCACCTTAGTACTGTGATTATATTATGGTATTTACTTAATACTCCAAGGTTCAAAGAATACCATGGCATTACTATAGTACATGCCCAAGAAACATAGTAATACCATGGTACAGTATTTTTGTAGTGAATGCATATGGGTATAGGACAGAAATGAGTGGCTTCTCCAATGAGGTTCAAGCACGTAATGAAGGCATGTTGTTGTAATGAGCTCAAATTAGTGACCCTACTATTTTACCGGTGTTGTGCTGAAATCGGACTCCCCACGAACTCTTACTCTCCGCTACCCGATTGGTCCCTATCCCTAAAGGCCACACCTACGTTCATAGATATCTATACATAGATACCCCATTTGACTGCTCCATCTTGGAACGGTCAACATTTCGGCTGCTTAGAAATCACACCAGCCATAATAATGCTTTTCACTAAAAAAGCCACAACATTGTGCTGCCTACGGTTGTAAGAAACGCAGAGACATAACTCCCAGATTAAATGGAATAATCTATTATATGTGAAAATGTGAACCTTAAACAATCAGGCTGTTGGCTTCTCTGATAACTAATAATATTTATTAAAGCTTTAACCGTTTAATTTCTGTTTAAAATCATTTTTATTATCTACAATATTTAGAATTATCAACTGCCAAAGACTGTTGCAGATGCACGGTCAACTACTTTCGTTTGTTTTGACCTTTCCAAAATTGCGGACCGTTTACATATAGCGGCCAATAGGAAGAGCCACTAATGAGCCACTCTATGTATTTGTTCTATGCCTACATTTACCCCTAAACATAACCATACTAGGGAGTCGGAATCGGCACAACACCGTAAGCTACATTTTTCAGATGCATGACTATAGCTTTTTCAGCAACAAGCTACATTTTTGGACAATTAGCGCTGCAGCATCACAAAACACTTAGGCCCTGTCCCAAATGCACACCCGATGCATTACAGTCTCGTGGGCTTCATTTGCACGTTCCTGCGAAGTCTACGAGACTGTAGGGTGTCTCATTTGACATTTTAGTGAGCGATCACCCCTTGCACTCTCAATGCGCCATTTGGCTGATGCGGGCTCCTCAGCGGACTATTACCCAACAGTCACTGCAACGGATACTCTCGACCAATCACAGCAGACTGGAGTTGCCTTGCCAGAGGAAAGAAAACATGGCGAACGAGGCGGTGTCAATCGAGGATTAAAAATGTAATAATCGTTTTTTACTGATTGTCAACAGTGGATCGGTGTCTTATCACGTGTAAATAGTATCACTTTTAAGTCTGATGTGTGAAACTGGTTCAAAACTTTGTTTTATTTAATCTAATTTAATTTAATCATTGCTTATATTTATTGATATACAGGTGAAACTCGAAAAATTAGAATATCGTGCAAAAGTTCATTAGTTTCAGTAATTCAACTTAAAACGTGAAACTAATATATTATATAGACTCATTACAAGCAAAGTAAGATATTTCAAGCCTTTATTTGATATAACTATGATGATTATGGCTTACAGCTTATGAAAACCCCAAATTCAGAATCTCAGAAAATTAGAATATTACATGAAATCAATAAAAAAAAAGGATTTTAAATACAGAAATGTCGGCCCTCTGAAAAGTATAATCATGCATATGTACTCAGTACTTGGTTTGGGCCCCTTTTGCATTAATTACTGCCTCAATGCGGCGGGGCATGGATGCTATCAGCCTGTGGCACTGCTGAGGTGTTATGGAAGACCAAGATGCTTCAATAGCGGCCTTCAGCTCTTCTGCATTGTTTGGTCTCATGTCTCTCATCTTTCTCTTGGCAATGACCCATAGATTCTCTACGGGGTTCAGGTCAGGCGAGTTTGCTGGCCAATCAAGCACAGTAATACCATGGTCATTGAACCAGGTTTTGGTACTTTTGGCAGTGTGGGCAGGTGCCAAGTCCTGCTGGAAAATGAAGTCAGCATCTCCATAAAGCTTGTCTGCTGAAGGAAGCATGAAGTGCTCTAAAATGTCCCAGTAGATGGCTGCGTTGACTCTGGACTTAATAAAGCACAGTGGACCAACACCAGCCGATGACATGGCTCCCCAAACCAACACAGACTGTGGAAACTTCACACTGGACTTCAAGCATCTTGGATTGTGTGCCTCTCCATTCTTCCTCCAGACTCTGGGACCTTGGTTTCCAAATGAGATGTAAAATTTGTTCTCATCAGAAAAGAGGACTTTGGACCACTGAGCAACAGACCAGTTCTTTTTCTTTAGCCCAGGTAAGACGTTTGACATTTGAAGCCCATGTCCAGGACCCGTCTGTGTGTGGTGGCTCTTGATGCAGTAACTCCAGCCTCAGTCCACTCCTTGTGAAGCTCCCCACACATTTGAATGGCCTTTTCCTGACAATCCTCTCCAGGCTACGGTCATCCCTGCTGCTTGTGCACCTTTTTCTTCCACACTTTTCCCTTCCACTTAACTTTCTATTAATGTGCTTTGATACAGCACTTTGAGAACATCCAACTTCTTTTGCAATTACCTTTTGAGGCTTTCCCTCCTTGTGGAGGGTGTCAATGATGGTTTTCTGCACAACTGTCAGGTCAACAGTCTTCCCCATGATTGTGAATTCAACTGAACCAGACTGAGAGACCATTTAAAGGCTCAGGAACCCTTTGCAGGTGTTTTGGATTAATTAGCTGATTAGAGTGTGACACTTTGAGCCTACAATACTGAACCTTTTCACAATATTCTAATTTTCTGAGATTCTGAATTTGGGGTTTTCATAAGCTGTAAGCCATAATCATAAAAATTATATCAAATAAAGGCTTGAAATATCTTACTTTGCTTGTAATGAGTCTATATAATATATTAGTTTCACCTTTTAAGTTGAATTACTGAAATTAATGAACTTTTGCACGATATTCTAATTTTTCGAGTTTCACCTGTAGTGTTAAAAGGCGGTCTAACAGTGATATTTATACCTGCAGAAGTTTTGGCGAATATATGGCAGTATGTTCTTTCTATACATTTTACTATGTGTGTTTGAAATGATTTAATAAAAAAAAACATTCAATAGTGAGTTTAAAGTATGTTCCTTTTCCCTATCTATCAATGCCATGACTTTTTTAAATAATAATTTGTAAAACTGCATGTATATAAAAACAATGTACTTGTGCCATGTGCAGCCTTAAAGGATCATTGTATTCTTTTTCTAAACGAAATATTAAGTTAATCGCTGCTGTTTATTACTATATTTCGACTCATTTATACACAATTTCTTAATTTTTCCAGATTGTGACAAGAGACAATGTGCATCCATCTGTGTGTGTCTCAACCTTTGAGTATATCTGAGCTGAATGAGGTGGCCGCATAGCGAGTTGACCTGCGGTTCTCAGGCTGAGTGGCGTAATCAAAGTGCTTCACTTTCAGTCTGCATCTCCACAGCTTCCAGTCGGGGTATTCGGTCAACATTAGAAGCTCATCCAGACTCGCAGCTTCCCTCAGATCTCGCTCCCACTTCTCCTGGTTTATATCCTGTGGAGAAATACAGTGATGAATGTGAAATGTGACTAGGACATTGGAGATGATGTTTTAGTATATAGCGGGGTCCAAAAGTCTGATCAGAGCCCCTGGAGGACAACGAGGGAATGAATTTTCTTAAAAGGCCTAGCGTCCTAATTTTTTGTCTCCTGCTTCCCAATGCCTTTTCCCTCTTGCGTTCTCCATTTATTTGGCTGTTGCTCACTGCTGGTCTCTCGCTCGTCAGGACAGTGCACATGTCTGATAACTCGGGTTTGAAATCAGACGCTTCATTGTGTGTTTCCCTCTGCGTTCATGCTGTATTAAACTAAAGTGTATCTGTTAGGAGTTACTGGTTTTATTTTTGAAATTACATATGTTAGCCAGCAGGTGGTGGCAAAAGATCATTTTTGTGTGTAATATGAGCTAGTTGGTGATGTAAAGTGAATCCATTTGTCATTGTTTACATAGAACTGCGCTCCGTGATCGCTCGTATTACTAATACATTACCAAAACTAGGAAATATCTTTAAAAGGCTTAAAACTGACAATTTCAGGATTAAGACTCATCACAGCTGAGAGACACAACAGACTGATTTATTACGGAACTCAAGTGCTTACCTTTTGGATACATACTATTTAAAATGGCGGAGGACATCGCTGTTTCTATAGTGAATGACTCCCACAGACCGGCCCCGCTTAGACTCTATTTTCCACTGAGAAACTGACCGCATCTCTGATTGGGTGTGACAACAGGTGATTGCACACACACTCCATCTCTCTCTCTCTCTCTCTCTCTCTCTCTCTCTCACACACACACATCCAGCCATCTATCCTTGTTTATCCAATATCTTGTTAGAAACAGCATAAGCCTGGTTTTTCCTAATATTTTGAAATGTACTTGTTTATTGAACTGTTGTACAGTATATAAGCAATATCACACTCGCAGTCTTGCGATATGGCCCTACATCAGCACTGCTGTGATTACCTACGGCACTCAGCCTGCGGCCAAATCACAGCAGTGCTTATGTAGGGCAATATAGCACTCTTGCTCGTGTGATATTGCTTAAATATATATATATAATTTTATTATCTTCCCTGAGGTCCAATTATAATGTTATAAAAGTGTTTGTTTTTTTTTGCACTGAAGCAGTCACAGTTTAGTAATATATGATAATTTTCTACCCTGTTTTTGGCCCTCTGTCTGAAATCCTCGGTTTTGTTCTAAGCGTCTCCTTAACTTCAATGTAAACAAATGTAAAGTACTCCAGATGGGTCCCCTTTAGTGTTATGTTTGGAATAGTTAGTCACACAAGACCTCTGCTCTCTTGACTTGAACTGTGCACCAGTGGGCGGGGCCAATGGTGCGATGACGCATGTTGTGGGATGTGTAAATACAAATGAGCAATGTTTCGTGACATCACGAACAGACAGATTTAAAAACGAGATGCTTCAGCAGGGTGGCAACTATAAATGCTCTTTAGACTGAGGAGAAAGTTTCGAGTTCTGATATTTACACTCAAATTATTTTGATATTTAATATTTGAGCCAATTTTTAAGATATCCATTTCAATTTAATAACACATTTCCATTTAATTGAATTGAATAGTCTTGAAGAAAAGTTAATAAATAAAACTTGCATTTTTTAAGATTTATACATTTTATTTGGTTAAAGATTAATCTAGATGGAAATTTGTTATTAAATTGAAATGGGTACGTCTTAAAAATAGGCTAAAATATGTAGAAATATCAAGGAAAATTGTATTATACATTTCATGACCCCTTTAAACAAAAAAACCTATTTTAATATAATAATCTGAAGTATTTAATAGTGTTTATGTAATGAGACTTATTCTGATATTTTAAAATACCGGCTAAATAAAAAGCTAAGTATATTATTTAACAGCTTTCTTGTACTTTTCTTATTTATTTTAATAATTAAAAAACATATATTAATTGTATTACTTTTTACTCTTATTTCTGATTCTTAATTGAATTAAAAAAGATTTATGTAATTATTTTCTTTATCTTTTTTTATGCAAAGCAATTTGAATTACCATTGAAATGTGCAATAAAAAATAAACTTGCATCGCCTATTGCTAAAAATTGTTAATAAAATGTGAGGACAAGATGCATCGAGAATCGCTTTGTAATTGAATCGTTACACTTTGAATTGTAATCGAATCGTGAGGCCAGTGAAGATTCACACCTCTAGTAAATTTGAGCTACTAAAAAACATGCTCTTAGGAAAATGAACTGTGGTTTCACGACAGGTGTCATGCTGTAACAATGTGACCATTGTTTTTTTTAAACCATGGCACATGTGCCACAAAATAACCATGGTGTAACTACAGTAAAACTGGCAGAATGATAATGATTTTTATTTATATAGTCATAATTTAGTTTAGCTTTTACTATATTATTACTACAGTTTTACCACAGAAATCAAGGTTAAAATATGGTGCAGTAACACCATGGTAAATTCTGTTGTTATGATTTTACTATAAATACCATTTTCAACTGTTACTGTAGTAAAGCCATGGTTCATTTTATGTAAGGGATGGATAAAGCTTTTATGAGGTAACCCAAGATAATTACAAGGAAACGCAAAACTTATTGTGAAGGAACTCAAAACTATTTCAGAAAATTAATTTTGTCCCTGTCCTCTATGGGACTCCATAGTGACCGCATTTGAAATCTGGGATTTTTTTATTTACTTATTTATTTATTTATTTTTAGTCAAAATAAAAAGTCCTGCAACGTGTTTATGTACCTAAATAAAAAAAAAAAAAAAAAAACATTTTAATTTTATTAGGATTTGTTAAAAAAATTAATTATAACGTGAAAAAAAATAAAAAAATAAAATTATATATATATATATATATTTTACATTCTTTGATTTCTAGGTCACTTATCAAAAAATCATGGAAGCATTGCTTTTGTATCCTTCTAAAAATTCGTATTATCTTATAAATATAATAAAATAATGCAAAATCAGAATATTTTCATGAGTTGTCTCAAACTTTCTGAACGCCTATTTAATGTTAGTAATAATGTTAGTAATACTTTATTAATGCAAAGCTCCTTTTTAACACCTAATTAATACATATTAAGCTTGAATCTGGATCATTTTCTTTTTTCCCAGAAGAGGGCAGTAGTGATCATTCATGTCGGGTCTTCTCTGAGATTTATGGCGGTGTAAATGAATCACTATTACACCAGGGAAAACATGCAGCTGTTCCAGAGTTGCATCAGGCCCTGCACAGATCCTTAGTTTTACAACCTCACTATAATCCAAAGAGTCTTCCTAACAGTTGCTTTATATACTTGACATACTGCTAAAAAGATCTTTTGAAAATCGACATGCCTGCAGAACTTTACAGCAAGACCAAAATGAACTCTTGAATCATCTGAAGAACTTCTAACGTTCAGCTGACGGGACAATCAAACTCTGGTCTTTCAAGAGTTTGTAGAAATTCTCTGATAAGAACTTTAGAGTTAATCCTGAATTTAGATTTGTCAGACCATAAAGTTTCAGTTTTGTTCTCTTGTGCTCAAACCAGCTTGTGTAGCCAAACACACAGAACACTCTCTGGAAGAGGCCCACTCTAAACAACTGGAACATACAGTCTGTTAACTCAGTATGGACCACCTGTTTAGAAGCTCAGTGAAGACACACACAGATCCCGGTGATTGGAGTTTGGGACACCTGCCACCAAAACGAACAGAAGATATTTGCCTGATGGTATCTACAACATAACCTTTACAAAGTCAATAGTGAGCCGTTTTACCCTTCGTTAAAACACAGAAGAACAAGGGGATGGAAGTTATTGAGTAGATCGTGCTCAGGTGGGGTTTGCTTAACTGGAGTTGGAGTACACACACATGCAAAAAATTCCAAAAGCCTACTACCTCTCAATCAATACCACATGAGAATCTGTGTCTGCAGAACTCTGCATAAGGGCGCTCACATACTAGAGAAAGCTCTTAAAGGGAACGTTTGTCAGATAGGAATGTGTTAGCTCTGTTCTGAAGGTTTGGAAAGAGCCATGTCAGTTTGAAATCAAGTGTAATATAGTGAATTGGATTTCCTAAAGCACAACTGGACCCATTGAAATTCCCACTGGTCAACGGATTCTTATGTCAGAGTGCACTGCATCATGTTATATTATTACCTGTGCAAGCCGTTTTCATCCAGACCAGATGATCATGTGTATCTCGGGTACAAATCGAATAGATTTAAAAACTATATGATTTTGTGGACAGATGTGCCAAGTTAGACAAGCCATGTACTCTGACTGTTAAACGCCCCCTAGAGGAAGACACTGTTTTTCCTCATTAGCCGACAGCCTCCAAACGGTTGCACCACTCCTCTTAAATGGATTCACAATGCCCTAAATTTCTGCTAATTTCCACAGAATAGAGCGCAAAGGTCTGGTTCGGGGAGTAAAAATCCCATTCATTTTTTCCATGGGTGGAATAACAATTTTATAGATAACTTGTAAACCTTTTAAGACGGACCTAACGAGAGCTCTAAGGTTGTTAATCAAAGCTATATACTTCTATTGAAAACACCAGTTAACATTATTTTAACAATATATTTTTTTAGAAATCATGTTTAGAAGTGGAGTTCCTGGTGAACAACAACACTACCTATGATCCTGGAGGGAAACGCTCCACCAATCAGAGAGTCGTGGAGAGCAGAGTGCGCCAAACAAGCTCAACGCGACTACCCACTCGCATGTCATATTGTGATTGCCGCAATCAAGTCGGTCTTCCTCTATGTAAATATCTCAATACTTTGCCATATAATTGAAATATATTGTTTGTATACTTATAATAAACAACTTTAAATCAATAGCTTTAATTTGATTACATTTGCAATGCTTCGTGGGATTGTAGTTCATTCCCTCATCTTAAAATACCGTCTTAAATCTTTGTCTTTTTGTCCAATTTTCAAATACTTTTTTGCTTCAAATAAAATTTTGTAATGTTGTGATTTACCTCGGAGCTTGGTTCATAGCGTACAACTCTTTTATGAAGGATTTTATGAAATCCCTATGGAAGAAATGAATGGAAGATATACTTCCAGAAACCAAGATGACTGAAAAGGTGGGCACTGTTGCACTTTATTGGACAGCCCAACATTAGGGTATGTAAGTGCCTTTTACGTGAAATCCAGGATTTGCCTGCCAAGTCAGGGCAGAAAATTTGACATTGGCTCATGCAGTTATCAAGAAGTTACAATATTTCAGGAACAGCACTGGCTTGGTTTTGAATGTTTACTACACACCGGGTGTGTCACGCAAAGAGGGCGAAAGGAGGCGAGAAATAAACTTCCAAGCATCCTTTTATAAGACGGGAAAGCCACAAAGCGGGCGGAAAGTAAAACAGCCTAGCCCGGAGAGTACTGGCACGCTATATGGAAGTCATCACCAGCGAAAGCTCGCATCCTGCTGTCGTGTAGTGACATGATCCCCTCTGATTCCTTCAGTATGTTTGGGTGGAGCTGTCTGCTTCCACTTATCCACATAGACAATGCTACAACAAACAGAAAGAGCGAGAGGAGAAGGAGGGGTGGAGTGGTTTAAAAGAAAGACAAAAAATATGAGTACCAACTGTGAGTTTTCCCTCAAAATATTTAATGAGGTGGAGGCCCCTAAACAAGGAGGAGTTCCACGTACAGAGAGAAATAGTGGCGTGAAAACACAAAATACCTTAGGGTACACAGATACCACTGCAACAGTCATTTTCTTAATCAGTATTTTTACTTAGATATAAGTAAAATATATCTAAGCATCCCTACAGTACATTTACTTCAGTACCATAACATAGTAAGACTTGTTTCAGTATATCTAAAAATGTATATATATATCTTACCCCATTGTTTTCATAAAAATGCTTAAAACAGGGGAAACGAGGGGGCCTGGGTGGCTCAGCAAGTATTGACGCCGACTACCACCCCTGGAGTCGTGAGTTCGGATCCAGGGTGTGCTGAGTGACTCCAGCCAGGTCTCCTAAGCAACCAAATTGGCCAGGTTGCTAGGGAGGGTAGAGTCACATGGGGTTCCTCATCGTGGTCACGATAAGTGGTTCTCGCTCTCAATGGGGCGCGTGGTAAGTTGTGTGTGGATCGCGGAGAGTAGCATGAGCCTCTACATGCTGTGAGTCTCTGCGGTGTCATGCACAACGAGTCACGTGATAAGATGCGTGGATTGACGGTCTCAGAAGCGGCGGCAACTGAGACTTGTCCTCAACCACCCGGATTGAATTGAGTAACCACGGCACCGCGAAAAGTAGTGGGAATTGGGCATTCCAAATTGGAAAGAAAATGGCGATTAAAAAAAAAAACAGGGGTTAAAGACTAATAAAACTACTAAATAAAAAATATATACTTTGAAAGCAAGTCTTAATATCTTATGCATCTTGACAAAGACAAAAATACTGATGTGCATATGCTAACACAGCCTCTTTATGGAGCGTATCTGTCCAACCTAATCGGATATTATGCTGTTGCGCCACTGCTTGGAACCCCATCACCCCTCTTACATAACCCAACATTGATATACACAAACAAACACACATATACAGAAAACAGCTTTCCGTAATATATCCAGAGTGTATCCAGAGCCCCTTCCCATCTCCCATCAAAAATGAAACCATAGTGTATTCCAAAGTTTGTCATCTATTTCAAATGCCACATCAGACTCGTTCAAGCCCCGTTTCACACAGTGCCAGACAGTAAAAAAATCGAATTTTCCATTATATGAAGTGAAGGTCATAGCAGGGAGGCCCAACCGGCGTGCTGAGCTTGCAACAGGTCCCTGCTTAGTGAGTCAGCATAGAATGCTATTAAACCCTCTTCTACAGCATGTTACAGGATTCAAGGTATGTTCACAACTGAATATAGACACATTATATCACTTAAAACCTTTAGCTTATACCAGCCAGCTTCACACAGCAACGTAGGCTCAAACAATGACATGAGTTTGGGGCGGGACTATCTGTTTTATCAACCAAGGGCAAATGGAGGGTGTTTTTGGAAATCTGTTTGAAAAAACGATCTATTTTGCAGATACGTCCATGCCACATGGTAGGCTAATTCAACCTTGGGTTCCCTCAGGTGGGGGGTTCAGTTTATGAGTAACATAAGGCTGCTAACAAGTTGTAAAATAAGGATTACAACTACCACAAGCATGATGAGACAGGAAAATGCTGTAGTCCTTTTCTAGCAAGTTTTATCAACTTACTTTTTTTTAAAACATGGCATATTCAAAATTCACTTTTGGACCATGACTGTGCATAATTTATGTTGTTGTTGTAGAACAAAATGTCCAAGTGCTTTCAAATAATGTTTACCACAGACCTTGCAGACATTGCTGTAGACAGGAGGCAACGGTAACCAGAAGTAAACTGATCAACCGCCGTAGCCAAGAAATGCAAAAATCATTAAGCTGCAGTATCATACAGGACGGTGGAACTAAGCATATAATCATTAATCGTAATGAAAAATAGCAAATGAATGGTTGCTTTTAGTGTTAAATATTAATATACTGTACTCTCAGAAGAAGAGTTTTTACTTTTCTCAAGTCTGAAACCTGTATATGTTACCTATATAGTCGAAAAGCGGCTAGTGTGAAGCGACATTTAACATTGTTTCCAACGAGCATAACGCTGAGCTAGGTTTTTGTGGAATGTAAAAAAACATATTTTCACTGCTTGCAATGTACAAGAATGCAGTCTGTAACGTGATCAATGGAAAGGAGGAGACGAGAACCGGCTTGACAATATAAATAATAGTTTCATTGGTAAACTTAAAACAAGGACACGAACACACACATGACGGACATGTCCGTAAATGAAGTCGACCTTTATCCCTCTCGGGAGGCTTGATTAGCCTAATACGGGACCGGGTGTGTATGATCACCACCCGGCCCCGCCCTCCGCCCTGCCACACAGTCATTTTGCTATTATTGTTATAAGAACACAAAATGTTCTCATTTAGTCTTAGTGTCATCTTGCGGTGTGGACATGTGACTCTGACATGTGATTGACAGAGGTTGGGAGAGGGAAATTTCAACCCCGAATTTGTCTGGAACACGGCAAAAGAGCGTTACATCAACCATTGCATGGTGAAATTCCATGTGCAAAGAAAGCGTAGGCGGACGTTGAGCGCATGCGAAACCATCAAAAAAGTAATTGTCAACCAATCTCTTTTGAATGCTGCACTTTATACTCTGGGAGAGTGAAGTTGAAAAGAATCTCACCACTAAAATGATATACTTGTCCATTGTGAATATTCAGTGTAGCTGTGTATGAAGCACCACCCACAATGAGGCCACTGCCAAACCAAGTGTGGCAGGGCGGAGGGCGGGACCGGGTCGTGATCCTACACACCCGGTCCCGTATTAGGCTAATCAAGCCTCCCGAGAGGGATAAAGGCTGACTGTAGAGGATCATGCGGGAGAGAGAGATCGTTTACGGACATGTAGGATCACGACCCGGCCCCGCCCTCCGCCCTGCCACACCAAGCAACTTCCTATTGGTCAACACGGCGAATTCGCCTCTGAAAGTTCACCAAATTTGAACTCCATGCAAGGGGAAATTCTTCATCACTGGACGTCATCACGCAAAATTCCCGATTGCGCAGACTCCCGTTAAGATTACTGAATTTCGTCGTTCGAAGGTTGATATAGCCGCGCCTATATTCTAAGCCTTGTCATTCCAGTCAAAATGTAAAGATGCCACTACTGTGAATGCAATCCATTCCGTTCGTATTTACACATCCAACCCTTTCCAGAAAACGTATTTCCATTTTCTGGTTTAGAGGTCATGTGTGAACACTACCTTTTAGAAAATACTGGTAAATTTTGCTCTGGCAATTTCCCTTAATAAGAAGTTGTTTCATTACCACTACATTTTCATATTGATGGTCTGTATGAACAGCAAAGATTTTCCAAATGGCATTTTTGCGCCCTTGAATGGCACTTCGGGAAGGGGACACCACTCAAATGTTCGTTCCAAAGACCCTTCCACAAGACTGTTAGCAAAGGGTTCATCCCTTCAAAGTGCCCACATCAAGAGCTCTGTCTTTCTATGTGAGTAGGGTATAGGTCTATATGTGGAGTGGTGGTGGCGTAATGGGCTAAAGCACATAACTGTTAATCAGAAGGTTGCTGGTTTGATCCCTACAGTCACCACCATTGTGTCCTTGAGTAAGGCACTTAACTCCAGGTTGCTCCGGGGAGATTGTCCCTGTAATAAGTGCACTGTAATTTGCTTTGGATAAAAGCGTCATACATTTACATTTATGCCAAATGCATAAATGTAAATGTATGATCACTTTTAATTGGAATTTTCCCAGAGTCAAGAGATCAACTGTTTCGGTTCGTACGAAGTTAGGACGTGCTGAAAGTTCTGACGGAGATGATGCAATTACTCAGTGCCGTAACACTGGTGAATTGGAAGTTAAACAAAATGTCAACAAATTGGTCAGATAATGAAACGAGTGCTTCTCTTTATCCGAGCGGAATACATTTTCTGACATCTTTAAGGAACAAAGCGATTCCGTTATGTAAGATAAAATCACCTGCCTCCTTTGGGAATGTGCAGATCTCTTTGTAGTGATAAAACAGATTACTGTGCTTTTCAGCCTCAGATATCGTCTCTGCCTTCGGATGGTTGTGACAGTATTTTGTTCTCTGTAGTTCATTCGTTTTATTTGAAGTAGTCGAATATGATGTCAATAGATACGTTTCCATCCAAGTAATTGAATTCATACGTAAAACCATATTATCGCAAAAACAATGCGAGAATAAAGCTGTGTTTCCATACAAGGGTGTTCAAAGGAGGAAATCAGCACTTCCAGAGAAATTATAGCCACTGTGAGTGTTTTATCAATAAGATACTGGTGGTTTAGAGCATGCAGACAAAACACTCTAAAGTGTCTCATGTTTGGGAGTGACAGCGCGTCACACACTTCTGAGCACTACATATGCGTGTTCATCCATCCATATGACTATACCGTGTGGATCTATAAGATTTGTGTACAAAAGTGTCAATAAACCTTCTGTTCCGTACAGTTCAAGTTTGTTTTCGGCTTCTTTGCTCTGCAAACTCTTTGTAGGCTTTGTTTCAGGATGACCGGAGCAACATTTCAGATGTGGTAATTGGCCCGCTGGTTAGTCCAGTAATGAACGAGTGTTTTAGTTACATTACTTTTATGATCCACATCTTTTAACAAATTCAAAAGAAGTTTATTCGGTAAATGTGTTGCCATCATAGTTTATACGCAATTCTTCTTATCGAATTAAAAATGTATCCAACACAAGCAGGTGTATACATTTTTTATGCACATTTTGGAGATCTATTTGCATATTGTATGTGTTTCCATACAGCAGTTTTTATGCAATATCCCAAAATGCTCATAAAAAAGTTGATGCGACTGAGTTACTAGCTATTGAGTCTCGCGCAACCGCATTAATGTAAACAATTGCCAAAAATGTAAAACCTCACTCACATTGCATGCGTGAAACCGGCTAATGATTATTTTTGTAATTCGGCTCGATGGCTCTAGTGGCAGAGAACTTGAAACAGAAATTGTTCAAATTTTGTGAACAAACAAAAACATGCACACAAAAAAAAAATACATTTCTACGCTCTATTTTTGTTTTGCTATAAATGAGCTAAACATCCTTAAAACAAAACTAATGGTTGCGTTAGAGCCAGGGGCAGGACCAGAAGGGTGGCACGGGGCTTAAAGACACAAAACAGCTTGAGCTTTGCACCAAGTCAACCCCGCTTGCATCCTGGAGAAAGTGCGCAACGGCTTAAACCATCCGTGTCCATAATAACGTCCCGTCAGACGAAATACTGGATGCAACCACTTACTCGACTCTTGCCACCGCTTTGCCACCCAGGGCAAAAAATCCTGGGCACGCCACTGGTTAGAGCACAGTTGCATAAGATATTAAGACATGTTAAGACTCTTTCATTACCCATGAAGTATAAAACAATTGAAATTATATTCTCTGAACAAAATGGGATTTTGGCTATATAAATGTTGGCTGAGGGATGCTACTCACCCTCTGGGGTCTGTAGGCGTCCACGACCAGCATCAGTCTGATATACAGGAGTACCGCACATATCTGTGTCTTCATCATGCTGCTCTCTCTCCAGGCTACAGTCCTGCAATAGAGCTGTGAGGCAGGCCAGTCTGTACTGTGTATACACTCACACTCACAAATCAATAAGCAACTCCCTCCACAGGTTTCTCACGCGGGACCACACAGACGCAGTCTTTACGAGAAGAGACCTGTCAGCGACCTTACAGAGCCAAATGGGATCTCCTCCTAAAAAACATACATTTGTCAGGACAACACTTTGATGATGTCATCCGTCTTGGACAGGGCAGATTTGGCCCAGCTTATCCACAAATCCAAATGTGTGACTGTGTGTTTGTGCTATCCACCACGGGCTCAGATCCAGTTTTCTCCAGCAGCGAGTGCGTGCATGTCCGTCCGCTCCCTTGCGCTTCAGTCCCGCTCCGCTGTCACGCCGTTTCCTGCTTGCAGACTTCCAGACTTAGTTGCTCGCATACAGAAACATGTGGGTTTAAATATGATCCAGACCGCTACAGAGGGCAAGTAGTGAAGGAGGGGTCGGTGGGGGACTGAATCCAGCCAATATCTCTCCTAAATACAGCAAAGTGGCTGGATGAATAAGGAGGGGAGCCAAGCGGACATGCCCTTTCTCTGTTTGTGTATATGCGTCACAATCTGGCAGAACCAACAGTGAGCTTGTAATACGAGACGTGAATGAGAGGAAGATTTAATGCAGTGTTGTAATGGGTTAAGTGCGTTTTTCTGCACCTACACCGCTTTAAAAGCTTCAAAGGAATCTATTGTCAGTGGCATCCCATAATTCTCAATTCTGCATGTTCATGTTTATAAATTGTGGATGAATCATGAGGTTAAGTGCGGGTCGGGATGTACGTGAAAGAAAATTTGACACAGAGATATTTGACAAAGCAAGGCATGTTGTGGTCAGATGTCCTGTAATGTTAACAGCTAAAACCAAACATCTTAATAATATTAGTAGTTACACAATATAACAGAAATGAACTGAGTAAATGGTGAGAAGACTAAACTTTGTTCTGTAGTATATGGGTACCAAAATACCCATTTGAAGCTCCAAAAAGCACATAAAGGCAGCATAAACGTAATCCGTATGACTTCAGTGGTTTAATGCATGGTTTCAGAAGCGACATGATAGGTGTGGGCAGGGCTGGACTGGGAAGAGAAATCGGCCCGGGATTTAACATGGCAACTGGCCCATGTCAGCAGAGTTTTGTGGTTTGTTCTGCATCACGCGGCAGCTCATTTTAGCTATGGCGGCCCATCTGGCCTGTTTCGTGGCCAACCCACCGGCACACTCGGTTCTCCCGATGGCCAGTCTGCCCCTGATTGGTCCAAAAGTGCTTTTGCCCACCGTGAAAATGCCCGGTATGCCAGATTACCAGTCCAGCCATGGGTGAGAAACAGATCAATATTTAAGTCATTTTTTCCTTTACATTCTCCTCCCTGCCCAGTAGGTGGCGATACACACAAAGAACGTGAAAGTGGAGATTCATGGTAAAAAAAGGTCTCACCCACAGCTATCATATCATTTCTGAAGACATGGATTAAACCACGAGTTATATGGATTACTTTTATGCTGCCTTTATGTGCTTTATAGGAGCTTCAAAGTTCTGGCCAAAGTTCACTTGCATTGTATGGACCTACAGAGCTGAGATATTTTTCTAAAAATCTTTTTTGTGTTTAGCAGAAGAAAGAAAGTCAAACACATCTGGGATGGCATGAGGGTGAGTAAATGATGAGAGCATTTTCATTTTTGGGTGAACCGTCACTGTAACCCCTAATTGTTAAGAAACAAAGTTCTCAAACACATTTTTCCAGGTGAAATTTTATTTATTTATTTTACAATCATAATACATTTTTGAGTCAAGAATAACAAAATATCTCAGGGTTACACCAAATGACCAAAACAAAATGGACCTTTTCATAAAAATGTCATATTTTACAATATGGGCAAAAAAAAAAAAAAAAAAAACATGTAACTGGCGAAGATTTTCTGTGGAGTGTTTTGTTTTCAAACAAAAATCATATTTTTAAATAAATAGTTTTAAAGCATTTTTTAAAGAAATTAATAATAAAAAGATTATTCTGCACTACTCACTTTGTTTTTTTTGAAGAATTTTAGCTTTTAATTAGACTTTTTAATTTTTTCATTTTACCGTCCGGACAGTTACACCACTTAGATTTTTTACTGTAATCCCCAGAAGAAAAAGTTATATAAATATGACTGAACTCAATAATTGAAAACATGTTCTTCATAGAAGAGGTGCAATTTAAGTAATTGCATTTGTAATATTTAGTATGTTTTAGTAATTTAGTAGATCTGGACAAAAAAAAAAAAGTGCATTATGACAAACGTATTTGTCAATAACTAATATATATATATATATATATATATATATATATATATATATATATATATATATATATATATATATATATATATATATATATATATATATATATGAGGACACTTTTGGACACTTAAATGTCTAAATGACATTCCTTTAATAAGATATCAAAGCAAATAGTATCTACAAATAAATGTTGCTAGACCTTTTCTCTGAACTAACTTTACTTTTAACCAATACATTTTTAGTAGATGTATGAAGTCAGTTTTCCTCAAGTTCACACAGGTGTTCTAGCAGAGTAACCACAGGTGGAGTTCAGCACATTTTTCGACACATTCCACTAATGTTTGACAACCAAAAAGAGACCAAATCCTTTTGCATTCATTTTTTTAAACATCTTATATTTTTTATCATTTAAAAACTATATTTCAACTTTATTTCTACATTTAACCCACACATTATTCACTGTACTGTATATATAGTAATGCATTGTATATAATAAGTTATAGGAACACAAACGGGAAGAAAAAAAAAACACATATACGTGTAGTCCCACACAGACCAACTTTTGAGAAAAGCTTAGAATTTTTGACCAATCTTTGACTTCCAAACTTTTGCTCTCTCAAATCCATTAGTGGCTGATCTGTAATCTCCGATGGCTTGATTAATCTCTTCCTGTGTGTTCATGACAAAGGGCCCTGAAATGAATAAATAAAACCCCTAGTTTTAGAAAAGTCAGAGAAATGCATTGACATACATATCCATAAACAGTTATGTTTTTAATTGTCATATTGTCATATGGTAATATTACTAATAAAATACATAACATACCGTACTGAACCACAGGCTCTTTTATGGGTTCACCAGCAATTAACACAAAGTGAGATTCCTCAACTGCCTAAAAATAATAATAAAAAGTCAATAAAAAGACAATTCACTTAAAGCAGAACAGCGTCATATAGGAACAGATGGGGAAAAAACCTTGTTTTCCACTCTAATGTATTCACCATCTTCAAAAACCACTGTGTGGTGTGGCTCAATTGTCCGAGGATCATCATCTGGGCCTGAAGGAAAACCAAATAAATAGTGCTGTCAGTCAATTAAATTTTGTAATCACGATTAATCGCATAAATTTAGCCGCATTGGGCATCTGTGGCTCAGTTGGTAGAGCTGGTCGGCCACTAATCGCAGGGTTGGTGATTCGAATCCCGGCCCACACGACTCCACATGCCGAAGTGTCCTTGGGCAAGACACTGAACCCCAAGTTGCTCCCAATGGCAGGATAACACCTTCCTGCCATTGGTGTATGAATGTGTGTGTAAATGGGTGAATGAGTCACAGTGTAAATCGCTTTGAATACCGTTAAGGTTAAAAAGGCGCTATATAAGTGCAGACCATTTACCATAATTTTTGTAATTAATCGCGATTATTCGCAGTGCTGAAATCTGACACTACATTTACTAATTTTCTTGTCAAAATGTATTTCCATTTGAGGAAGAAAACAAAACAATATGTAGCAATTAGGGCTGTCGATTTAACACGTTAATTCAGTGCAATTCATTTTATTAAAAATAACGTGTTAAAAAAATTACGCAATTAATCGCAATGCCCCCGGACTGTAATAAGGAAGATTCCTGAGAAATGCAAGCTTGTAGTACCACCTGATTACTCCAGAGGGCAGTAATGGAAATTTCAGCTGTGTGGCAACGCGCAGATTATACAGTGAACAAAACAACCAGACAGCACAAAACAAACATTCGTTACGTTCTTGCGTTCAAAACACTCAAAGGAGCGCAAATCCGAACTAAGGGATCACAAGATGTGTTCTATGTATTAAACTATATTTAACTTGACACAGTGACCTAAAAAATGTATGTTTATGATGCAACGCACCCGAGACGCTACACAAGCATGTCTGACGCTTGTTGAAATTGAACAAGCCCTCATAATAAATCTCAAACTGATTGACAAATTCACTTGTGTAATGGATTGCTGTGACCTGTGTACCAATGATTGACTTATGATCAATAATATGGTAGTAAACAATACAGTGTATTCTAAAGCTGTTTTTTTGTATTGTCTTATCAATGATGAACTCTTCCGCTACAGGAATGTAATGCATTTTAATTATCTGACTAATATATATATATATATATATATATACACACATACATACATACACACACTGTATATATAATTTTTTCATATTTAAAGATAACTATGTATAATTATTTAATCATTATATATTGAATTATTGTTATATAAGGGGCTTTCTCAGCAAATATTTGTATTTTCGAATAAATGCAATTAATCGCGATTAATTAATCGGGACATCATGTAATTAATTCAATAACATTTTTTAGTGATTGGCAGCCCTAGTAGTAATATAATGCTTTATTAACATTTTCTAAACAAAGCCTTCCACAATATAAACAGAAATGCACTAAAATATGACAAATTCAAGTAACATTAAAAGTTTGACAAATTGAAAGAACTAGTCCCCACATAATTTGCATAATCATTGCAATGAGCATTAAATCTCAAACTCTCATCCTCCACAGTATTAATCTGCCTGTGGACTGTGGCTATCCACTTTGTTACAGCAATCATGAAGCTGCGTTCATGATTCGCATCAGGCCAGCAACACCAGCGTCGAGCACTGCTTCGATCTCACCATGCACCTTACATAGATGAAAAATACTTGATTTCTCTCACAAGTCCCATCTGGGCTTACATCAAATAGCGCTAAAAGCTCCTTTCTCCATCATTTTATCACTGACAGAGAAGCGCTGTCAGAGATTATTTTATTTACTGAGATAACAACCTCCATGGCTCTATCATAGGAGAGAGCGTAATGGTCAACTTTAGCGTGTTAAGACAGATGTGCCCATTGAATGTCTATGGGACTGCCACGTATGCTTAGCTTATGGTCTCCTTGGTAGAAGGGCTCTGGCACTGTGGTGTGCACGTCAAAGTAATGACTCCGGGCACAACATTTCTCCCCTTTACACCAGTGTTTATTCTGTATTAATGATAAATGCATTAATCTCGATTAAGGAAAATTAACACATAACACGTAGCAAGACCATCAACTTCAGAGTCTTAGTCAAGATCGTGGAGTTTGTTTTATGCCTGCCTGGGACACCTTCATCTGTGGAGCGTATGTTCTCATTAATGAACGCAGCATGGACACCGGATAAACCTCGACCCAGTGTAACTGTCATGAAGGGAATGCTTTTCGTACCTCTTAATTTTGGACTGCTCTGCATTTTACGATAAACTCTTGAAAGACAAACACACACTGAGAAAAATTGCTGCCAGTGAAAAGTACAAGGTGACAACAGTTACAGATGCGGATGCACCCTCTACTTCACATTGATCTGTGCCTAGGTAAGGATATGTCAATTTCATTTTTGCTGGGAACAGGCTGTCCCGTATCCACAAGCAGGAATCAGGTCACCCTACATAAACGTCATGATCCTATGCAAATTATGCTATACAAACAAGGCTATATTCCGTAAATGATGTCAAATGACATGATCTGGCAAGCCACTCAAGTTAGATGGAAGTTGATTGAGTACAAAGTGCCCCGTAAGCCAGAATAAATCAGGATATATATATATATATATATATATATATTTTTTTTTTTCTCATGTTTAACATGGTCCCAAATTTCATCACACCCTCTCAACAAATCGGTTTCTCAACACCTACTTTATGCAAACTGTGTTTTAGTGAACAATGAAGATTCGAGATTTGTTTAGACATGCTTTGAAGTCACAGGTGGAAGACTCATGGTTAATGAATGTTTGTATAATCTCCTATAACCTAGAAATCATCACATTTGAGGCAATAAATAAACACATCAAACATTGCTTTGGAAATCTAATTTCTTAAGAGTTGCCATTGGCACACGATCACAAGAATAGTCAGAATGTCTGTCAGATGTCCAAGAGAGAGAGAGAGAGAGAAAGTGAAAATAATCTTAAAGCACCTACTCAAAGGAGAGTAAGCTGCTGTGATACTGGAATCTCCACATGGAGGACAAAATTTGAACTCACCAGTGCATAAAGAACCTGCGATTGTGTAGATGAAAGCTGTCCAACCTGAAAAAGAATAAATGTAATTATAACAATGGAAAATAATTATATAATAATAGCATGTATGGTGAATTCAGTTATATTTAGCTATTTTTGACAATGAGATGACGGTCAAAATGTGTCCCTATTTCCCTGAATTTACCCATAATATTAATATACGGTATACAGTGGCAACCAAAATGTATGTATTTTTTTTTGTGTTTAGCAAAATAGTTTTGCGTTCCCTTGTAATAAATGAACCATGGTGTTACTATACAGTAGTAATTTAGTTGTAACCATTACTGACATTAATTGGATACAATAAACCTCTCTGAACGTAACAATTTTAGGTCGCTGTATCAAGTGATTCCTGAGATTCCTGCCTCCGGAAAACAAACTCCATGACCTTGGCCAAGACTCTGAAGTTGATGGTCTTGCTCTCCAGCTCACGAAAAACATCTGTGTATCTCTCGGACACGCCCATCTTGTTCATGTTCCACTCAGTGATGCGACGAGTGCCAATGTTTTTCGCACAAGCCCACTCATCATAGAGCGTGGTTTCAATCAAACTGAGAGTGGGGATTCTGGAGTAGAAGTGTTCGAGTCTGCTCTGTATGTCTTTCCACTCTGGGATGTCTCTCAGTAGAGCCCACTCAAGGTTTTCTGTGTTCTTCAAAGAGTGGCTCCAATTTTGGAGGTAATCCACCGATGCTGAATAAAAGTTTCTCACTGCACCAAAGAAATCATCCGCTCGCATGTCACCGGCTTCCACCAGGGCATCCAACTGCTTTATAATGTCAGAGGGTATGAATGATTCCTCCAGCCTGGCCTGGAAGGCCTTTCTCAGGCCATGAATTTGCAAAGCTATGGCCATGCACAACAGAGTGATAAGCAATATGTCCTTCACTTAAGTGAGACTGTGACTCCTTTTTTGAAATGTAAACTCTTTTTGAAGATCCTCATTAAATGTATTTGCACGCTTCCTTGACATTTTTTCCAGCCGCAATTTCATCTGTGAGCTCTTTCAAACTGACCATCTATTGATAGTGGATTGTGATCGGATAGTTTAATCCAACCATGTACTTCAAATAACACAGTGTGATTTTAATGGTTTTACCAGCAGTACCCTCGGCTACCGTTGATTATAATACTCACGTGACTGAGAAAGTCGCATATGCGATAGAGAAATTGTAGAACAGAGGATATACGGGACAAAACACAATTTTATCTGAATAAGGTGGGATACTAGAAAAAGTCCCTAAATACAGGACTGTCCCGGGAAAAAAACGGACGACTGGAGACCCTACTTCGGTCCGGAAAGATGATTGTGTTAATTTTTTAAACACATCATTTTTTTTATAATTGAGCGCACTGAATTAATGATTTAAATAGACAGCCCTACTACAAATACCATATTTCAACTGTGGTTACTGTGGTAACACTATGGTTAATGTTTTGTAAGGGAATGCAAATCTATTAGAAGGGAATGCATTTCCATTTTTTTGTTGTTACAAATGATATCAGCATAATAAGTTGATTTTGATTAAGAATTACATTTTAAATGCCAGACTATCAAAGTGGCCTCAGACTTTTGAACCCCACTGTGTATACATTTCAAATGCAAGTTAAAATGCACACTGCTATAAAACTATCCAGGATCAATACATTTCTAATAGGGATGCACGGATGTATCTATCTGCTGCCGATATTAATCGGCCAATTATTGACCAAATTAAAACCATTGGTTTTAAGCATGAAAATGCCGATATGAAAAAACGATGGTTTATTTATAATTAATTAGTAACACACTTTTAAAACTGTAAATTTGAAAATGCACAATTCAGAAATATGAATAGCCACAATATGTAGAAGGGTTGGCACTCCTAAGAACATGTAATATCAAATTTTTATTCTTTCTTGTTCTCACATTATATTGATAAAAGCCATAAACGGACGTGACAGTTGTGAAAGCAGAACTTACCTACCGTACAGGATAAATAAACTTTGACTTCTGAGATATCCGTATGAAGTCCATTAATGCTGCATGATTAATTGAATTACAATTGCAACATGGCCTTGCACGATTATTAAACCTTTTCTCCCAATTTGAAATGCCCATTTCCCACTGCTTACTAGGTCCTCGTGGTGCCGCGGTTACTCACCTCAATCTGGGTGGCGGAGGACAGGTCTCAGTTGCCTCCACTTCTGAGATAGTCAATTTGTGCATCTTATCACGTGACTCGTTGTGCATGACACTGCGTAGACTCGCAGCACGTGTAGACTCGCAGCACGTGTAGACTCGCAGCACGTGTAGGCTACCCCATGTGACTCTACCCTCCCTAGCAACTGGGCCAATTTGGTTGCTTTGGAGACCTGGCTGGAGTCACTCAGCACACCCTGGATTCAAACTCAAGACACCAGTGGTGACAGTCAGCGTCAGTACTTGCTGAGATACCCAGGTCCCCTTTTTTATGCATCCCTAATTCAGCAATAGGACCAAATAAAGAGCTATTTGAATTCGATGAAGTCCTTCTGCTGCTTCTTCCACATCTAATGATAACTAATCAATTCCTCTCATCTGACCTTCTCTTAACTTGATATGACCATGCTGATATGAGCCCATCCTGACGTCACCTGATGGTATTTCTGGTCCCACTTCATATTAGGTGTCTTTAAACTAATATGCACTTAAGCATTTGATACAATGCACTTATTATGTACAAATGTGTTGTTGTATTATACTTACAATTGAAGTACCTGCATTTAATTACATTAACAGATACACTGTTAACCAAACGCTAAACCCATGTTGTTACACAATAAATACATTGCATTGTATGTATTTTAATGTTATTACATAGTAGTTAAAGACACCTAATATAAAGTATGACCATATTTCTTTCCAGACGAGACTACATGTGACACACACGACCATGAATTACATTTCTTACTCAACACCTCTAACTGTTTTTGTAGTGTCCCTGCATGGTGCTTTGTGGTCAGTTTGAGTCATACAACAAGCACTAAAGCACATTGTATTATTTCACTGTCTAATGCAGAATGGTTTATTTGGTTCATATGTGAAATCTTCCCTTTGTAACACTTTGTGACTCTTGAAGTGACTAAAAGGATGAAGTATGACATATTTTACCATTTGAGTAAAAATTACACAATACTGTCTTTTCCCCAAAATTTGTAAGAGTGAGGTATGATGTTTCAGTGAAGTACTTTTGTAAAGACTTTTCTAAGCACTTCGGGGAAACCCAGTTTCATTTATTGTTAAAATGTGCTTGTTGTAACTAAGGAGAACGCCATTTGTTTTTTATTTAAAGACAAAATTGTAAGAAAGCCATTTAATTTCACTCTGCCTGTAAGTAACTTATGATTTCACAGCAAACTCACTCTCCCGAACACTCACAAATGGAAAAAAACAAACAAAAAAAACAATATGGACGTAAACATCTTTTAGTAATGTCTTACCTTTGGGTACAGGCTGCATGTGTTTTGCACCTTTCTTCAGTTTAAAGTCCAGGTACATGGTTGGAGTTCTTGTGTAAATCTTTGACTGAAAAATGAAAAGCATGTCAATGCCGAAAACATCATATTTTATCTTGAAAAATCTTACGGTTCACACCAGATGACTACTGTGAAACCAAACGTTAATGTTCTCCACTCAACATGTCACAGGTTTGCCATCTTTCTTTATTACTACAAGACAAAACAACAAGAGAAATTGTTCAATATTGTTTAAATTATAGTCTAGAACAGATGTAAAAACATTGTGTGTGAGTTCCAGCAAATATCTGGTTCCAGTAAGACCAAATATTTGGCTGACCCACATTTAACTTAAGCAATGCATTCACCCGTCTGCCCTTGAGAAACCTCCACAACCACATTTTACATTTAAAACTTTTTAAAAAACTACTTCCACTCAAGCCTGCTCCAAATATCTTGCTGTTGTCTCAGAAAGGGGAAAGAGGATGCCCTCGCAGCTGCAATTAGTGTGCTGGACTCTAGTATCAGATAGTAAAATGGACATTCCGGTTGGCTGGAACATTTCAAAAGCAGTTGGCCGCTCAGATCAAACGTTAAAGAAATAGTTCACCCAACAATGAAAATGTCTTTAATCATTTCCATGTTGTTCAAAGCCATAATGCTATCTTTCTATGTGGAACACAAAAGGAGGAATTTTAAAGGATGTCCCATTCGCTATGCAATACACTGGCAGTTAATAGTAGCAGAGTTTCACATTTTAAAGCACATTTTTAAAATTCGAATCATTGCGTGTTTCCATCCACTACGTCATGCGCGTTATCTTGAAGGAACCCGCCTTGTTATGATGGAGAAGCTGAATGGCCTCCTTTCTTCAGGGAGAGTTGTTTTTGCATATTGGAGCAATTGTACATTGGTTTATTAAATTCTGCCAGGAGACCAGACTGATCTCACAGTGAAATCGGTAGTGGGTAGAATTTTCTTTGGTAAAATTGGTCAGTGCGGTCCGTAATTCGAAACAATGCCCCCAGTCAGGGCCGCATTAAGGTGGTCCTGGGCCCCGGGCTTATCGTTTCGCTGGGCCCCTGTCAGTCGTCAGAGCGGCGGTGAGGGGTAGAGTGGAATGTTTTCACTCCATGTGCATGCGCTACACGTACGAGTTTAGCCATTGCGCACACTCTGTGTTTACATCAGCATCTCCTGCAGAATGCATTTACATATGCGCCCTCCCGAGAATGTCAACGGGAAAACACTGCGACTGGGCACCCCCTGGCAGTTCGGGGCCCCCCTGCTGCCACGGGCCTGGGGCTTAAGCCCAGGTAAGCCCATGTATTAATGCGGTCCTGCCCCCAGTGGAGAAAAAGATAAGTGTTGTTGGGTGTATGGGCACGTGTGAGCTAAATTTTCAGAATAAATTGTCCACAGAGGGGTGCCAAAACCAAGTTGTTAAGTGTGTTGTTTTCAGCTGAACAGGATGCAATACAGTGAAGAGGAATACCAAAACACCAAAGCTAAATCTAACCATTTGAGGAATCAAAATGTAATGATTACTTCCTTGTTTCAACTCAGGATCCGAACACGGGTCTCACAGGCTGCTGACGCAACATACTTCAGGTCAGTCCACAATCGACCCGAACAACATACTAGATGGCAACCAGTCTGGCGTCATAAGCGGTCACTCAGCTAAGACTGCTGGCGAGAGCATTAACCAAATCGTTTGTCATTATTCTACTGGACCTTTCGGCAGCTTTCAAGACTGTCAACCACCAGATCTTCCTTTCAACACTTACAGCTATGGGCATCATAGGAAATGTGCTCCACTGGTTTGAGTCTTTCCTAAAATGTTTGGAAGGCAGCAATGTCTAAGTCACACCAACTAGCTACCGGGGTACCTCAGGGCACAGTGTTTTAACCCCTCATCTTCTCCATTTACATGACATCACTGGGATCTGGTATTCAGGCCTTTTCCTATCATTGCTACAGTATGCTGATAACGCCAATCTACATCTCATTCCAGCCTGATGATCCTGCAGATGCTGCATGGATCTCAGCCTGCCTGACAGACTTTTCGTATTTGATGAAAGAACACCACCTCCAACTCAACACAGTGAATTCGGAGTTTCTCGTTGCTGCTTCGCCAAGCAGTTCATCATAACTTAACCATTCAACTAGACTCAACAACAATTACACCATCCAAGACTGCCAAAAATCATGGTGCCATCTCACAGAGGCTCAAAATCACTTGGACTTTCATTTCAACTGTTCCTCCATTGGTGAAACGACCTGCCAAACCGCACTCAAGCAGCTGCTCTCTAGCCACCTTCAAGAAACATCTAAAAAGACACACCTCTCTCGCGAGCACTTGGCCCAATCCTACTAATGCAATAACTATCTTCTTTTAAAAAAATATACTTAATCACCTTCGTCTCTACATGCGTGCTTCTCTTGTGCAATTTGCAACTTTGTATTACATCACTTCTCTTATTATTGCCACTGTATGATTAAAAAGTTGCTTTGGATAAAAGTGAATACTTAAATTAATAAATGTAAATGTAAATGCAAGGGATGCTAAACATGCACGAGCCAATGCAAGAATGTAGAATGGGAGAAGCTGCTTGTCAGTGTGTTGGCATAATGTGGTTAATCCTAGGGAACTGGAACTCTCAGAAACAACATGACAATGTTGCAGAAATGCCAAAGAATGAGTGCATTATCTCATATAATGAGGGCTGAATTGGCTGCTATACCCAAACCCCACCCTCCTGTTTACCTGGTAGTGCCTGAACTCCAAGCTTTATGTCCAACTGTGGGTTAAACAGTTTCGAATTGAATGTTCGAAAGGGCCATGTTCGAAGAATTGTGTGGCAAGTTTCATTCCTGTGCACAAATGGTCAAAACACATCATTGTTTTGTGAAAACTATGAAAAATCGTATCCATCTGTGCCTAGTGCATAAACTTTTACACAAATTTTGAGAGTTTATGCGCATATCAAGCGAAACATTCAGGTTTCTTAAGGGCTAATTTTTAATTAACATAAAAACAGTTAGCTGAAAACCCAGCAAGTGACTCATATTAAAGCTTAAAAAGATCCAAAAGTGTCATAAAAGTAATCCATGCAACTCGTGCATTATTTCCCAAGTCTTCTGAAGATATACGATAGGTTTTGGTAAAATGGACCCAAAGTTATTTTACAGACCATGGCTCTCCTTTGCTCACTAATGAGTGCATCAAAACTTGCGTTGTTCACACGAGAACGAGCTTCTCTCATTTGAGTAAATGATGACATAATTTTCGGGTGAACTATTCCTTTAAGAAAATGCCTTTGGTGATTAAGATTATATCTTTGAGTCACTGCTTGCAGTGTATATTATGCCGCTTTAAATCATAAACAGGAAACAGGCAGACAGAAGCACATGTTTTCCAAAATTAAGAACACTGATGATAAACAGACAAAAGTGAAAGACAGAGGCGTACAGGCTATACCCCCCCCCCTCCCTCCCTCTCTCCCTCTCTCCCTCCCTCCCTCTCTCTCTCCCTCTCTCTCTCTCTCTCTCGTTTGGTTTTAATCATGAGGAACATGTTTTATATCACCTGACATGAAAAGAAGGGCTCTTGGCTGGGAAAATAAGCCATACTTTAGATTAGTGCTACAGTATATCAGATTCAATTTCCATGACCTTTCCAGTCATTTGTTATCAGTACTGGATGAGCCTTTTCAAGACCTTTTTGCTAATAAACCATTGAGAGTGGTTTGTGAACCAGTTCATTGATATATTAAAAAGAACCAACTCAAAGGAACGATTCGCTCACAAATCATCACTATGGGTTGCAAGCTTTGACACTCCATTTGACACAAAGAATAGTCACAAGATGCAAACATTTTATGTGTTAAAAAAATCGTTGTTTCAGCATTTACCAGATTAACTAGTTTACATCGTCTATAAAGTGAAATAATGAAATAAAGTTGTAAAATTGGATATAACTTCACACAGATAAGGTTAGCAAGCAATTTTATCACACTAAATCAGGTTAATAAGCATATTGTTTTCGTCTTGTGGCTATACTTTTGAAATGATGAGTATTTTAACATTTACTGATTGGCCCCCCATTCACTTCCATTGTAAATGCAAAGGACTGAACTGTATTGTCATGGCGCTAACCCTAACCTTACCCCAAACAAAATGCACTGGGACAGAAGACAAGACAAAGACAAAATTCCCGTCACCCGTGTCATATGTCATTGCCACCTAATGTAACTTTTCTAGATGCCACAAATGATCTTAACTTGTAAGGAACCCGGAATGTTCTTGTTAAGATTTATTTTGACCAGATCTGGAAATCCCAATCTAAGCATTCCCTGATATTTCCATGTTTTCTTTGACAGTGGGGACCTCTTAAATAACAGTCCACAAAACCGGTCTCAGATCAGTAGCTTACACTGAATACTAACCTTTACTCCAAGCGCTTCCCCCGAGATAACTGCCACAGTGACTCCATCTTTGCTTGGTTTGGGGATCTCTTTGCTCTTTAGCTCCTGGTACTGCGGCTCCACCATCTTATCTGTACCCTTCAAGTTCACCCAAAGCTGTAGGCCTTGAATGGGTTCATCTGACACAGGCATCTCAGCATGAATCACCCCACGCCCTGCGGTCATCCACTTACACAACAGAAAACAAACCATTACGTTCTGTTTATACTGCTAAGTGGGGAATAAACACTGATGTTATGTAACATGATTGAACACAATGTGCAAATCTCAATTTTTTTTCTATACTATTCAATTCTATTCTAAGTTAACATCGAGTAACTTACATTTTAAACACAAGTTCGCCAGTCATTTGGTTTATTTTTGCACCGTCAACGGAAACACTTCCAAAATAATGATAAACCGTTGCATGTTGGAGAGCAACACGCAGACTTACAGGATGTCTGGAACGCCATTAGCACATACAAGCAGAGTTATACAAACAGCGAAATGTTCTGGTGATAACGGTGAGTTTTCGTCATGTCGGAATTACCGTAATTTGAAGATTCTGACTTGTAAAATGCTTTTTCGTAGAATTTTCAATTACAAGTTGTAAACTCACGTAAAAGGAACAAATATGCCAGTCGCCTCGGCGTCTGAGACTCGATAAGAATCCGCGCATCTTATCACGTGGCGTGTTGAGTGTGTAACCGCGGAGACATAGCGCATGTGGAGGCCCACGGTATCCTCTTCGGCCTCCACGCACAACTTACCACGCACCCCATTGAGAGCGAGAACCACATTATAGTGATCACGAGGAGGTTACCCCATGTGACTCTACCCTCCCTAGCAACCGGGCCAATTTGGTTGCTTAGGAGACCTGGCTGGAGTCACTCAGCACGCCCTGGATTCAAACTCACAGCTCCAGTTGTGGTAGTCAGCCCAGGCCCTGTGTTTTTGTTTTTAAAGATTTAGCATTAACATATAAGTGAATTAATGTAGTGATAATTAATATATTTTGTTGTCATCAACAAAATGCACACAAGCAACTGTTTTGTTGTTATAAGTATTGCCATAGAAACTAACTATTTCTCAGTCCGAGGACGTCAAAATCTCCAAATTGTCATCTCTTACAGTAATTTTGACAGTACGTGAATGCAACTTAAATATCAGCACTCTGTGAAAACAAATTAGGCCATGTCCAACCTTATACGTTTTTGTTTGAAAACGCATTGATTTTGATGTTTATGTCTCTTATCTACACAAGAATGGTGCTTTCCTCCGACTCGTCCCTCTGTTTCTTTAAAAAAAAATCTAAAATCTGGGTTGCACAGAGGCGCTTACAATGGAAGTCGATGGGGTCAATCAGTAAACGTTAAAAAAAACTTGCTGTTTCGAAAGTATAGCCACAAGACATAAATAATATGGGTGTTTACATGATTTTTGTGAGATTAAATCACTTAATGTCCTTTTCTGTGGAAAGTTATATCCAAATTTACAACTTTGTTCCAATGACAACATAACATGTTATAAACTTCACATTTCTGCCTTTAAACCCTCCAAAACAAAATGCCCCATTTATTCCAATTTTTTTTTTGTAGAAAAGGAGGGACAAGTTGAAATCTTTCTTTTTGTGGTAATCAACATTATACCATAAATACTGTCAATTGAGCTTAACTTGCGTTGAACCCGGAATATTCTGTTAATGCTAGGTCTGTTCGTAGTAATCGCCAGTAAACAAACTGAAGTGCTTGGTTCGGGGGCACTGCTTAATGTCATTTTATGTAGATTTCAAGAGATCTATATTGGGTTTTATGTCAGTATTAAAATGAACCTCTCTCTCTCTCTCTCTCTCTCTCTCTCTCTCTCTTGTTTAGTGGAAATTTCCATTCCTACTGAGGTTTAGCAGCCTCTCTCAGGGAGCCATAGTGCAGTAGGTGGTATGAGTTATGGAGGGAAACACGGCAGACCTGTCAGCAGCTTTCTCCTCGTTCTTTTTCTTTCGTGCTCCTGGTTTTATCTGGGGAGTCCCTGAGTTTTTGATGGTAAGGAAGCAGTGGTGTTAGCTAAGGTTAAAGTATTAAGGGTTACAGACATATTAAAATCCCCTTAAAACATTCCCTTTCTGACCCGTTAGAAAGTGAGACAGCTTTACTACTGAGAAAACACAGGAAATGCCCAAGGGTGCACAAGCTCTTAGTACGTTTGGTGTGTGTGTGTGTGTGTGTGTGTGTGTGTGTGTGTGTGTATGTGTGTGCGCGCATGTAAGCATGTGTGCACTTCATATTAAATTTAAATACATTGTATTATAATATAAAGTTATTAAAGCTCTGTTATGAATACATTTTTGACAGCCTACACAAACATTCCACATGGAGGCTTTCACACAACGTTTGCATTGACTTTGCATGCACATTGATAGATGTATATAACTTAAGTTTCATCATCCTGACAGACATTAAGCAGGTCTCATTGTTGTTCTACCTGTAGGTCACCAGGTTCCAACTTCCCGCTGTGACCACTGGAATCCTCATGGGCCGACGATCCACTCAACAAATACGTAACCTGTGCAAGAACCGAAACACATTTGAATTACTGCACCAAACATAGCATGGTAGCGCTTTTAAATATAGGGAAGAGATGTTAAATATTGCTATTACGAGGGCTTGATAAAGATTTTCAGTTTGATTTAATTCCGGTTCACAAGCTCTTGATTCGATTTGCGAATATTTTTATTTCAGATATAATGTCCATTTTGCTTAATTAATGGTTTAAATTATTACAGGGAACATATACATCATATATATATATATATATATATATATATATATATATATATATGAATATACTGTATATTAATGAAAACAATTATAAAAAAAAAATAATAATAATAATTATTAAATAAATATATATAGTCGATATTTTTTTATCGAATTATTACATAATGTGCAAATTAATGAATTGCATATATCAATATTTACAAAGTCCCAAAATAAGCAATTACATATTAAATAATTATAAATATATAATAAATATTATATTTAGAATTCTGCTGTTTTTGTAAAATGACCTCTACATTGTATAAATGACCGTCATCCCAGGCAACCGATTTCCTGCATAGCCGTTAGTTTCATGTCGCTCATATCACTCCACGATCTCTTTCTTTTCATGTCCATTTTTTATTATATAAAAAGCTGTGCGATAAGCAGGATAACATACAGTCAGCCAATCATTATCGCAAAATAAATTAATAAAAAAAATCCCTTCAAGGTGATACAAGGCCTTCTCTTTGCATCGAGGTCCTGATCAGTCTGGGTTTATTTTGTGATAATGACTTGGGGGATTAATATTCTTTGGGGGAATATTCATGCAAAAGACAGTAAGCATGGAAAAGTCATTACTCATTCAATTTATTTAGAGGAAAATGTATCTAAAATTGTGAAAGGTGAAACATATGTCAAGGGCTGTGTTTGCAGAGTAGACAACGTTTATGTTCGAGGGATTTAAAAAAAAAACAAACCTGATGGGGAATAAAATTAAATGCAAAAGCAGATATATCTAAAGCTCTGTGAGAAATGAAATTGTTATGTTTTAGATACATCTTCAGAACAGCCTGAAATGTTTAATGCAATATTAATATTCATAAACATATAATCAGAAACATGCTTCTTGTAGAGCCAGGGTAGGGTATGGTGCTAATGTGTCATCAATAAAAATGTGCATAAATTAAATATGCTACTAATTAACCAAATCCACCTACAGCCTCTTACCAGCTGTCCACTCAAAAAGGCAAAAATGAATCTGCATGGCCTGTGGTCCGACATACATAACGGATTACACGTCATCTCCCACACAGACAGCGCTGCTTTCAACAGGATACAGGAGGCGGGGGTAAGAGATCAACATCTGACCCTTCTGAGGCTCGCTTGATGTGCAGCCACAGGCAGCACTGTGATCTCAAACCACAGCTGTGATCTGACGGTCATGTGACCGCTTGCAAGAAAAAACACCTGCATGTCTCAGGCAACATGGAGGTCCAGTAATAAAAAGGGGAATAAAAAATCCTGTGCAAAGATGGCCTTAGAGTTTAAAGTCAATCATGCAAGATAAACTAAAAGCTATGAGGGTTTGACATGGCCGGGGGCTAGGGGGGCATTTGCATAGTTGTTATGTGACAAAAATGCTTCAATGGCAACCTTTTATTAATCTATCAATTATTGCTTGCTTGTGTTATACAGCTTTCTGGATACTGTAGCAGAAGCATAAATGGCTCCAGAGCAGCGCTACTCAACACATGGGCCCCCGAGTGATCTTTTGCATCCTGTATTATATTATAATTAGAAATATATATATCAGCAAGCTATCAAATCTGTATGAATTGCGTGGTGTCTATATTGCTAGTTTTCTACATTGCTGAATCACATTAGAGAGGGAATTCAACTGCAAAAGGATGTTACAGTCGGTTGGTCTGCGTGCATGTTCATGCATAGTACATGTCTGTCAATCAAATCTACACACTCACAATCTCACTTGAGAGTTACACAACACAGCACAGATCTGTCCACACTCTTGAATAGCTCATCAGATTTATGTGCTTGTCATGACAACAATATTTACAGAGTTTTCCCTGCAGTGACGGCGTTGAGGCGCCTTCAAGCAAATGCTTTTAAGTGAATTTCTCACCCTCATGCCATCCCAGATGTCTATGACTTTATTTCTTCTGCTGAACACAAATGAAGATATTAAGAAGAATATCTCAGCTCTGTAGGTCCTTACAATGCAAGTGAATGGTGGCCAGAACTTTGAAGCTCCAAAAAGCACATAAATGCAGCATAAAAGTAATCCATATGACTCAAATGGGTGATGAAGATGAGTAAATCGCGGTTCGATTCCTGGCGCCCACACGACTCCACATGCCCAAGTGTCCTTGGGCAAGACACTGAACCCCAAGTTGCTCCCAATGGCAGGCTAGCGCCTTGCATGGCAGCTCTGCCATCATTGGTGTATATGAATGGGTCACAGAGTAAAGCGTTTTGAAAACCACTAAGGTTAAAAAAGCACAATATAAGTGCAGACCATTTACGATGAGAGATAAAATAACTAACAATAAATAACATTCCATCATTCCTACTATAACAATGTATACTTATCATTTTATATATATATATATATATATATATATATATATATATATATCGTAAAAAGAGTGCAGCCCTCGAGGGTACAGGGATCCAGCTTTGTGGCCCCTGACATTTCCGAAGTTGAGTAACCCTCTCTAGATTGCGGTCTAAATTAAGTCAGTTACCAGAACATCTCTGAACCATCTTCCACAACCGATTAACAGTAAAAAGAGTTATACTTATGAGGAAACAAAATGCATTATGAATCATTTTATATAGAAAATAAGATGAGACAACTATATGTCCAGATGGCAATTGATACACAAAAACAAGCCTTACAAAAATCCAGATAATTTCTATAATCACAGATTCATTTTCCATAGTAAGAGTATTTAAACCAGACATGGTGCCAAAAAGACAAAAACAAACATTTCCTCTGAATCTCAGAGGCTATGCAATTTGGTCAGCTCATCTTTTGGGAAATCTCCATCACTACTTCTGGGCAGACTATTCATCTGGAAGGAAACTTTAATGATCATGCATCCTCCCTATTTTAACTATCTAGACTCTGCCAGAAATGGAACAGGAGTGGTTTACTGGCCACTAAAAATAATCTCTAAAGTTTTGTTAATGGAATATTCCGGGTTCAATACAAGCTAAACTCAATCAACAGCATTTGTAGCATAATGTGCATTACCAGAATAAATTCTCTCAACCCTCATTTTCTTTAAAAAACATAACTTTGTGTTAGAGGGACCACGTTCACATGTGCCTAAGAAAGCGTGTTTTTGCTGGGTTCATTCTAAAACAGCATGTAAACGAGAACATTGTTTTCCTAACTCCGTTTAAGGGGTTAAGAGAAAGCGGTTTAACACTCCTAGGTTTCTCTCAAGGAAGGCTGCTAATGTGTAAACACATACGCGCCTTTCTTGACCAAAACAGGTTTTTGAAGAGTGCGCATTTGCCTGGAACAGATCAAATAACAAACGTCATAGGATGGAGCCTAAAAACAAGTCAATAAAACATGTTTGCGAGTACAGTGGGAAAAGCACATACACTATAAACTATACCCATTTATATACACCAATGTAAAATATCAACAGTCCCTCACATTCAGTATATGCACGTGCACGTTGGGGGAATCCCGGAGTTTTGCATAAAGGGAAACACCCACTATTGCAGCGTAATTCTGCTGCAGGTTGCGATAGAAATGTAAGGAGACAAACACAGTGAAGCAACAGAGAATAAAATAGTGAATTCTGAAGAAAACCATGTTTGCTATTTACACTAATGTTCTTGCATAATTACCTTGCGTCGCAGGGTAATTACATTGCTCTGGAGAAAGCTGCTTACTGAGCAGTATGTATACGGGAGTATAGAGTACACATCTTATACAGTGCATGTAAATATGAACGCTGCTTTCTAACAATAACCCGCTTTCTGGTCCATGTAAACGTAGTCAGTGAGACACTTACAATGGAAGTGAATGAGGCCAATCAGTAAACGCTAAAATACTCACTGTTTCTAAAGTATAGCCACAAGATGTAAATAAAATATGTGTTAACTTGACTTTAGAGTGATCAAATTGCATACTAACCTTGCAAAATTACATCCAATTTTACAACTTCATTGTCATGAGGTCCATAAATACTATGATTTAAACCACTTCATGGCAAGTGTTAACGCTTTAAGCTCGGACGTGCCTGCTGCCGAAAAATAATTATCAATATGAAAATATCAACAGTCTTGACCAACACAAAATATGTCTCGTTTTAAAGCTTAGAAGCTCTACATTATAATGCACAAACTATATATAAAATTAAGTGCAGAAGATTGTATGTTCCTTTTGTTTTATAAGTTCACTCCCCTTTCAGAATGTATACAAATATAAGAGATAAAAGATCAAATGTTTTATGTAGTTCTGCCCTTCAGAAGCTACATAACACAACATTTAATCAATGTACACAAATCATCCTCTTTAAAAGTTTGCATCCCTTTGGTTCTTGTGTTGCCTTCTTGAGGATCAAGGAATGTTTGCACCTTTTGTAATAGTTTGGTATGAGTTGCTCAGTTGTCCGAAGCGTGAAAAGCTGGATCTCAACATCTCAATTAAGAAGATTTTTCTTAAGAAAAGTGGTCAGCTTCACTACTCATGACAAAGCAGCGACTCATGAACAATTATTACACAGTCATTGATCATTGAGAAAGCAACACACCGTATTAAGATCAAGGGAATGTACACTTTTCAACAGGACTGCTTGTGTAAATTCAGTTATTATTTTTTCTTGTGAAATATATATGAGTATCTGTTATGTAAAATACTTCAGTGCAGTACTACATAAACAAAATGCTATTTTATCACACTTTTTTTTTCTTTTTTTTTTTACAATAATGCCCCCGTTTTGAGACTTAAAAAAATCTGGTCACTATATGTATGTATATATATATATATATATATATATATGTAAAATCATTGTTGTTGTATTTTTGTTTATTTAGAGGCTCAAGCCAAGAAATTTGTGTATGCCACTGAAACAGGAAACCATAAAAGGAGCTTAAAAGGTTTACAGAAGAATTAATTCAAGTGCTTTTATACAAATTATAAGCTTCATTTTTCTGCCTTTAAATCCTTCAAAAATTGGCCACATTCACTTCCAATGAGTGTCTCATTGAAACCATGATTTCATTATTTCATTTTATTTTTTTAAGAAATATATTGAGCCAAAGTCATTGTTTTTTTTTTTTGTTTGTTTTTTTTTTCACAAAAGCTGGCAATTTATCTTAACTTGTACTGAACCTGGAATATTATTTTAATCAAATTATTTTAACTTTGGGATCCGTGTGCTCTGATGTTTTGATAAAATTATAAGAACCGGCGCCCACTAGTGGAAATAAATCCCACGGAGCCTTCATCGAGGTGAGATGCCTTCATACGTGTTATCTGGCTCCACATAATAATTGAAGTGTTTTGAGTTGACTCCTCACCATTTACTTGAAATTAAATGGCTATTGAGGTTTATCAGTGGTATCATTTATTAGGAAGTTTTCATCCGCTGCTGAAGTGCCAAATAGAATCAATCAGAACGGCATTGTCATGTGACACCTGTTATTTTTCTCAGCGCTGTTGCGGGCGGCCCAATCACAGTGGTTTGCGAATACAGGATAACGCGTTTCACTTAATCGCTTTATAGCGATGGCTCAGAATAGGGTCCATTTGTAAATAATCTACTAATCCATGCACATCTGTACGATTTTATATTTTAGAGTACAAATGTTTTAAGCGAGACAAAAACGTGCGGCTCGGCTTGTGACAGCGGAAATGACCGTATCGTTACTTTCACTTCAAAACATTGGAGGCGAAGCTTTGTTAGTCCTAGTTAAGTCGGAAATTACACGGCATATGACACCACAGTTTTTTTAATATACTGGGCATAAAATGTCGTATCAGATTCTACGCTCGTATTTAACAAACAAGTTCAGCGTTTACCGTCTCAAATCCACGGTGAGGGTGATCAGGAAAGCCCGCAGGTTTGCCGACACGGAATTCATCAAGCATCAAGAAAGGATCGAGATTCTTCAACTGAAATAAAACAACATGTCGTGTTATGCGCATCATGTATAAGGACATGTGAAAATTATAATGTCAGCAATGGAAATGTACCTCTCTCCCTCCAATACTCCTGCGAACTCGAGCTCCGACACCTTCAGACTGTTCTACACTTAAAACGAGTTTACTTACTTTCCTGATCATCTTAAGCACCTTATCGATATCTCCTTATGATGACAATGTTTTTAAAGTTCTCTTTACGAAGACTGCACAAATGCACGAGAGTCAAACGCAAACCAAGATGCACGTGTATTTAGAAAACAACTCTACAGTGCAATATTATTATTCGCTCGTGCAGTATAGTTAAGTTCACCTGTGACAGGTGTGTGTTGTCACAGGTGATGTTTTGGGTTTGTCATGACTTCCTGCACCGATCACAGTCACTCAACATAGAGCATGCAGTGCCAGTCACAATGACTGTGCAATATTTTCAGCCACTTTACACGTGACAAAAAAAAGACAAATCGTAATTGATGTACAGTGCTGTGAAAAGTATTTGCCACAATCCTGATTTCTTCAGTTTTTGTGTATGTGTCATACTGAATTTGTTTTTTCAAAAATTCTAACAAAATCAAACATAAAATAAAGGCAATCTTAGTAAACACAAAATTCTGTTTTGAAATTATAATGTTATTTATTGAAGCAAAAAAGATTCCAAATGCCAACTGGGCTTGTGTGAAAAAGTATTTGCTCCCTTAGTTACTAAATCTCCAAATCTATGAAACTGCATTTATAATGGGGTTCCGTTGGACTAGACAAACCCAGGCCTGATTACTGCCAGCCCTGTTCAATCAAATCAACACCTAAATAGAACTTTTTCAGCAGCATGAAGTTGACTAAAAGGTCTCACCCAGTAACATTCTATGGCAAGGCCGAAAGAAATTCCAGAAATGGTGATGGTGATGATGATGATGATGATGATGATGATGATGATGATACTGATGGTGATGGTGATGATGATGATGATGGTGATGATGATACTGATGGTGATGGTGATGATGATGATGATGGTGATGATGAGGAAAAAGGTGATTGAAATACATCTGGTAAGGGTTACAAAGATATTTCAAAGGCTCTGGGACTCCAAAGAACCACAGTAAGAGCCATTATCTACAAATGAGAAAACTTGGCACAGTAGTGAACCTTCCCAAAAGTGGCCGACCTTCCAAAATACCTCCAAGAGTACAGCGATGACTCATCTTGGAAGTCACAAAAAATCCAAGGACAACATCCAAGAAACAGCAGGCCTCTCTCACATCAATAAATGTCACTATTCATGACTACTATCAGAAAGTCACCGGGCAAAAATGCCATCCATGGAAGAGTGGCGAGGCAAAAAACACTGCTGACCCAGAAGAACATTAAGGCTCGTCTGAATTTTGCCAAAACGCACCTTGAGGATCATCAAACCTTTTGGGAGAATGTTCTGTGGACTGATGAGTCGAAAGTGGAACTGTTCTGAAGACAGGGGTCCCGTTACATCTGGTGTAAATCAAACACAGATTTCCACAAAAAGAACATCATACCTAAAGCATGGCGGTGGTAGTGTGATGGTGTGGGGATGCTTTGCTGCTTCAGGGCGACTTGCCATAATTGAGGGAAACATGAATTCTGCTCTCTACCAGAAAACCCTAAAGGAGAACATCCAGTCATCAGTCCATGAGTTGAAGCTCAAGCACAACTGGATTATGCAGCAAAACAATAATCCAAAGCATAGAAGTAAGTCAACCTCTAAATGGGTCAAAAGGAGCTAAATTAAAGTTTTGGAGTGGCCTAGTCAAAGTCCTGACTTGAACCCGACTGAGATGCTGTGGCAGGACCTTAAATGGCAGTTCATGCTTGAAAAACCTCCAATGTTAATTTTTTGGTGAACTATCCCGGACTTTCCCAGACCTTCAGCTTCATCATACCACGTTGGTGGAATGACCTTCCCAACTCCATCCGTGAAGCTGACTCACTTTCTGTCTTCAAATAATGGCTAAAAACACATATTTTCCATGAGCACTTAACCAGTCACTAAAACAAACAAACAAACAAACAAACAAACAAACAAACAAACAAACAAACAATTTATTGTTGCACTTTAATCTGTTTTGAATACTATACTATACTTTCTTATTGTACTTGTATGTTAAAATGACACAAGTTTATCCCAACTCAAATGCATGACATCAAATGAAATAGAATTAAGTTGGAAGTAATCCAAAAGTAATCAGATTATATTATATCATCTATATGATTATATTACTTATTGCATTTTTGTTTTCATGTAATTTGTAATCATTACCTGATTACAACTCTCCATTAATCTGCCCAGGATTGTTAAAGCGTCTCCATCCAGGTGTCTGTATGCATATTTTACAACCACATAAGGCGGTGCATACGTGATATGTACTCTTCGTCCTTGTCCTATCAATCTTTGATGATGCACTCTCATCCAATCCACTGTGTTGAGCCATGATGTTTTTGAATATGCGTATACTTGCACCTTGACCTCCTGCAAGGTTTGCAGCAAGTACATCATGCCCAACCTGTGGATATTTGAGATATTTATTCAAAGGGATAGTTTATAAAATATCATCCTTTAATTGCAAATTACAGTGCATAACATTAGATTACAATATAATGTAACTGCACCTGAAGTGCTTCATATTGTCCCATCAGGTAGAGGGGGCATTTTGTTGTCCACTCCAGTGATTCTGTTATGCATGCCCAGCCCTTCAATACCAATGTCAATCAAGACAGAAATGCTCTGCTTATCTTATTTGGTTGGTCATAGGACTAAGCAAGAAAAGCTTGCAACTACTGTAAGACAGTTTAGAATTAGTTAAATCCGATGGCTCACTTGACTGGGGATGACGTCAGAGAGTAAAGGGTCTTGGTTAACATCAGGTTTGCAGCTCGTTGCCAGCCAAAACCTTTCCCCGTTCCACTGATCACCGCTACACGGGGAGACCCTCCAACTCTGAGACTGATAACACCATTTAGCCTCAGTCGCCTTGAGATAAGGACATTTGAATTAATAATATATATAGATTTAGTTTCATTTGGTTTAACGAAATACACACATATTACATATCCAGGTTTAACACAAGTTTTAGCTCAATCGAAAGCATTTGTGGCATAATATTGATTTCCACAAAAAAATACTATTTTCTTTGAAAAAGGTAACTATGGAGGTGACAGTGAATCACTTACAATGGAAGTGAATGGGGCCAATGATCGGAGGGCAGAAATGTGAAGCTTATAATTTTATAAAAGCACTCGCATTAATTGTTTTGTTAAAACGTGCATATTCTTTTAGATTTACAGTTTTTAAATCAGCATTTATACGGTTGTGGGTTTCAAGCATACAGTGTCATGACAACGGATTTGTAAAATTGGATGTTACTTTACACAGAAAAGGTTAGCGAGCGATATTATGAAACTAAAATCATGTTAAAACGTATATTGATTATGTCTTGTGGCTATACTTTAAAAAAGGTGAGTATTTTAACGTTTACCTACTGGCCACATTCACTTCCAATGTAAGTGCCTCACTGTAACCTTGTTTTAAAGAAAAGGATGGACGAGGCTAAATGTTTTTTTGTGGTAATTATGCCACAAATGCTGTCAACTGAGCATAACTTGCGATAGATGCTTCTCTCAATATCCCCAATCTTCACTGTGACCAAATCACTGCGAGGAATCACTTTAATTTATTATTATAAGTAGTATTACTGGAAATATTAAAAGTGGGACAAAAGGCGTGATTCGAACCCAGATCGTCAGCATGACAAAGCATTTCACACCGTTGTAACACCCTGAGATACCAAGTAGGTATAGCTGCAGGCCAGAGAATCTCTAAAAGAGGGTGGGGTTACTCCAAAGGGGGCATCACTTCCACTTACAGTTAAGGTTAGGGAAAGGGTTAAGGTTGGGACTCCCTCTACCTCTAGAAGTTTGGAGCTCCTGCTCTTTTTTTGGAGCTGTGCCTGCAGCTATAACGTTCTCAGTTTAGCGGCACGTGGAGGCGCAGTTTGTTAGTGAGTTTCCACCAGACTATTGGATTGCAAATTGTCACTCCGTTTTCCATTTTCTTAACCCACTAAACATGTAACCCATTTACCAGTTCAATGTCACTGCACCATTGCAAAAAGATCAAATATACTTGCCTTCATTTGAACAGCAGTTGACCCCAAAGAAATTTGTCGTGGCAGTCTTGAGCTTGGTCTCAGCAATGGTGGGGGGAGTTGCTGTAAATAGATGACTTAAATATGTATATGTGTGTATATGCTATTCAAGCAATGATAATATCACTGGTAATAACTACAATCACTGTCTGCTGGTGTATCTGGTCTTGTCCTGTTCACTCTATGTTCTAGATTACATTTGTGATTTTCCATTGGATTACCTTGCCTTGAGTCCCTACCCTGACACTTGCCTTTGAACTAGGACCACAACGCAGCTCAGCTGTCTGATTCATTACACACAGCATCTCACATAAGCATAGCAGTCTTCAGACTGATCTATTGCCAATTGTCTACCCTAGCCAGAAGTACAAAACTGGCAGTGACCTCTGACCAGAAGCTGGCCACTTTGAATGAAAGGCAGAAGCGGTCACCGCTCCTCCTATCCTGCCCTGTTTTATCATCGCTAGACTCCTTTCATTATAGAACTGCCTTAGGTAGGCCAGGCCATCCATCTTGATTCCGTGTTCAACCTGTGAATAGTGGCCAATCAGACTGTCCACAACGTCAAACTGCTTCAGTTGTGTGAGAAAAAACAATGCTGTTTTAACATATAAATGGGCTTACAGGAGTAAAGTGAACAAACATGGTATTCAGCTTTTAAATCTCTATATACTGTAATTGCGTAGAGAGTGCAACTGTGCCGTTTCAGCCATCTTGGTTCCAGAAGTGTTTTTCCCAGGCCTATTTTCAATCAGGATTACATAAAATCCTTCAAAGAGTTGTAACCTTTGGGACGGCTGTGGCTCAGTTGGTAGAGCGGGCCGGCCACTAATCGCAGGATTGGCGGTTTGATTCCCGGCCCACACGACTCCACATGCGAAAGTGTCCTTGGGCAAGACACTGAACCCCAAGTTGTGCCCAATGGCAGGCTAGCACCTTGTGTATGAATGTGTGTGTGAATGGGTGAATGAGTCACAGTGTAATGTGCTTTGAATACCGTTAAGGTTAAAAAGGCGCTATATAAGTGCAGACCATTTAAACCATGAACCAAACCAACAAGCTCCGAGTTGAATCACAACTTTGAATTGAAGCAAATGCGTATTTTAAAATTGGACAAAAAGAGAGAAGTACGAGGCTGTGAACTTAACATCTTTAATGAAAGAATGAACTACAATCGCGTTGCAAATTATATAATCGAATTAAAAACTATGGAAAATTATTGATTTAAAGTAATCGATTACAAGTATAGAAACAATCTATTTTAAGTTTATTGCAAAATTACACAAACATTTACAAATATAGTTAGTAGTTTTTGAGTATAGTGAGACTGCAAGTGTTGTGCATTATTCAAAGTGAGTCACGGGAGTGGGTGGTCGCTGCAGCGCAGTTTTGGCGCACTTTGTTGGCTGAGATTCTCTGATTGGTGGATATTTCTCTGCTGAATCATGGGTAGTGTAGTTCTTGACCCCAAATTCCACTAGTAAACACAATTTTTCAAAATCAAGATGAAATAATGTGGAGTGATTGTTCGACAGAAGCATTGGTTGATTAACAACCATAGAGCTCATGGTAGGTCTGTCTTCGAAGGTTTATTAGTTATTGTTAAAAATCAGTTCACATATGGAGAAAACGAATGTGGTTTTTTTTATTTGGAAAGCAGAAAAGAAGTGGCATAAGGGTAATTTATCATTAACGAAAATGAACCCATTTGTGTCAGGATTGTGATCACACTGTCAGGGTTTATTTTGTGATAATGGCCGTTTTCCAAATGGCATTTTTGCACCTTTGAAGGGCACTTCATGAAGGGAACGAATGACACTCGAATGGTCATTCTAAACAAAAGTAAGAAGTAATTTTTTTCACAAAGGGCCGTTCACAAGACTTCTAGTGAAGGGTACATTCAAACTGTAATGCTCCCTTCAGAGTGCCTACATCAAGTGCTCTGTCCTTTGTAGTGAGTAGGGCATAGGGGTGATCACTTTTAATTGGAATTCGCCCAATGACTGTATGACAGTACATTATATGTCACATGTTTGTTACTCTCAGATTTCAACAGAATATATGTAATTTACCTGTAAGTGTTTACATAAGACCCATGTCACATGACAGCACCTTGCTTTAGCACAATTGAGATTAAGTGGACGCTGGTCAGACCTCCACCTATTACATTTACATTTATGGCAGACCGCTTTTATCCAAAGCGACTTACAGTGAACTTATTACAGGGACAATCCCCCCGGAGCAACCTGGAGTTAAGTGCCTTGCTCAAGGACACAATGGTGGTGGCAGTGGGGATTGAACCAGCAACCTTCTGATTAACAGTTATGTGCTTTAGCCCACTACACCACCACCACTCCCTTCTGACCCTATTACCATCACTTTCTGACCCATGTGGCACACAGGAGGAGGACCTGAGAAAAAAATTACAAGGTGTATTACTTAAACTTTACATGGTTTTCCATTCTGAAAACATTCCTGTTCTTGGGTGGGATTGCAACTGAAAACCTAGGAGAAATTATTATATTCTCCCAATATGGTTTTGGTAATTTTGTGACTGACCCAATTTGTGTGTGTTTGGAGGTAGAGGACAATTCTTATTTAAATATGGACTATGAATTGAATATTCTCATCATGTAAAGAGAAGCAATGAATTAGCTGCACGGTGTGTTGCAGACGATCCTCCGGGTAGCTTTCCTGGATTGCCTGCACCCAAGATGGGACGTTTGCTATCTGTGCCCTGGAAGGCCCCTTGCCATGACAACCATTTTTTTCCTATACATTTTCCCCAGTGTGGAGTGTCACCCTGAAAAACTTCACCTCACTCTCATCCTCAGATAAGACTGGAATTATTCTGTCTGCTGTGCCTCTGATGAGGACACTGTCCGGGTCATATTTGTGTACCTGAGTGGAAGTCCTTCACAATATAATCCATGAGATAGATATTTACATTTACATTTATGCATTTGGCAGATGCTTTTATCCAAAGCGACTTACAGAGCCCTTATTACAGGGACAATCCCCCCAGAGCAACCTGGAGTTAAGTGTCTTGCTCAAGGACACAATGGTGGTGGCTGTGGGGCTCGAAATCCTTCTGATTATCAGATTACCAGTTATGTGCTTTAGACCACTACACCACCACCACTCTCTTCACGCTTACTATTCAAAGTTAAGAGTTTGGTTAGTGTGAAAACACATACCCTGATATAAAATGCCAAATTAGACATTCTTCGTGGGGTTTAAGAATGGTATTTTCCAAACTAATTTCCCGGAATGTTTACATTCTGGAACTGTATGTAGGATACAATTAAACTAAAGTAATTTTCTGGGTGCATTACAAGTTCATCTCAATTGAAAGCATTTGTGGCATAACGTTGATTACCACAAACATTTATTTCGACTCATGCCCCAAAAATCTGGGTAACAGTGAGGCACTAACAATGGAAGTTAATGGGTCCAATCTGTAAACGTTAAAATACTGTTTTAAAAGTATAGTCACAAGACGTAAACAATATTCGTGTTAACATGATTGAAGTTTTTCTGTGTAAAGTTATAGCCAATTTCACAACGTTGTTGCCATGACGATGAAAGAACATTAAGCCTAAAACCCTAATTGACAATAAAATAATGTTTTTGAATGTGCTTTAATAAAATTATAAGCTTCAAATTTCTACATTAAACCCTTCAAAAATTGGCTCAAAAGTTGATTACCACAAAAATTGGAATTTTTGTGGTAATCAACATTATGCAACAAATTCTGTCGATTTAGCTTAGCTTGTATAGAAAATTAAAAAAATATATTTATTTTTTGTAAAGTGTAGAAAGATAAAATTCATGAAATTATGTGTATTGAATATTGATGCCACTGTATCATTTTGATGAAAAGAAATGATAACAGATTTATTTATTTATTTTATTAAAATTCATTAAAAAAAAATGTAGTGTAGATATAGGGGCAATGATGGGGCAAAATCTGTCAACATACTTGCATGGTGAAAGTTAATTATAATAATATATTTTAATATAACAAGTTATCTATGCTTTTGAAACACACTGTCTACTGCAGAAGTGAAGAGTAAACAATAAAATGCTCATCCAAAACACATTGGTGAGGGGTAGAGAGTGTGTTTCAAAAGCATAGACAACTTGTTGTAATAAAATATATTATTAGAATTAAATTTCACCATGAAAGTCTGGACATGACACATAGCAACAGAGAAAGCATTAAAAGCATTAGATTACATGATTACTGATAGTGGCACCTGGTGGCCAAGGTTGGTACCGCATTCCTACATTTGCAGTTTGGAGATTCTACCAGCAGATGGTAATAAAGTTCAAATTCTGAAAGTACAGAACATCAAATAATGTCCCTGACCATTGTTCTGTTGTCTCTATCGCTGTGGAGGTCCTGTTTTTAGATAAACGAAACAAGTTTCTCTTGAACGCCAAAATGTCGCGAGGGGTGTGGCCTGTTGCTCTCGTGCCCTATCGTGCAAAGGAGATCAACATTCAGTGAATATTTTCACAAAATAATACATTAGATTTCAGTTTGTTGCTGAACAAACCTTCTCCTATGCTTTCATAACAATCATGAGTCTCCTGGAATAATTTATTCGACTTCTGAATTATACTTTTGTGTCCTTTTACAGCTTGAAGAGGAGGTCACTATAAACTGCCACTGTATGACATCACTGAGCAAAACATTTATTCACAATTTCTCCCTTTGTGTTAAGAAAAAGACAGAAAGTCATATTAGGGTCATAACAACACAGGAGTGAGTAAACAAAGACAACATTTTCATTTTTGGGTGAATTATGGCTTTAATATAAGCTATAAAACAGTATTATAGTATGCAATCAAAGTTGCCAAAATACTATATAGCATGTAAAAAAGTTTTTATATCGATGTTCATTTATAAGCTTGAAATATATGTTGTAGTTTTAATAAGCCTAAAGGAAAAAGGTACATTATAAATAAGCAATGTATTGAAATTGTTGCTTTAAAAGACTACTGAAGTGTTTTTAACACCTTGAAAACATTATACTACCTGTATAGATAGTCTCAAGAAAAATTGCCAAAAGGAATATTCCATGTCCACTAAAACCGTATCTCAATCAACATTTGTGGCATAATGTTGATTACCACAAAAATTCATTTCAGCTCGTCCCTCCTTTTCTTTAAAAAAGCAGACATTTACAATGGAAGTGAATGGGGCTACTATGTACAGTGGCCCAGAGGAGCAGAACACCAAAAGCAAACTAAAGTTCACAACATAATGAAATTAAGCCACAACACAAAGAGATTAATGATTGTTATAATTTCTTTGATTTGTGCCTTAATTTTGCTGTGTTTTGGATTAATTTAGTTGTGTTGTGCACCTCTGGGTCACCATAAATGTGTAACCATTAATGACTCACTGTTTTAAAGGTATAGCCACAAATCATGTGCGTGTTAACATGATTTTAGTGTGATAAAATGGCTTACTAACCTTTTCTGTGTGAAGTTATTCCTAATTTTACAATTTTGTAGCCATGACGATGCGACACTGTAAACCCAAAATGACCGTAAAAACATCGGTTTAAACACATTTACAGCTCAAATAATACACAAGTTTGAGAGGAGAATTCCTGTCAGCGCTTTTATAAAATTATAAGTCTCTTAATTTTTTTTTTACTTTAAACCCTCCAAACATTGGCCCCATTCAATAATAAGTTATTATTCTTAACTCCAACCTGGAATATTCCTGTAATAATTCTTTACATGTTTTAAACACTTCCATCACTGAGGTAAATATTGTCAAAGTTAAAACCAGAGTGGCTTAAATTAACAATCAGTAACAAGGCATTTTGTTTACACATAGAATGCGTAACTGCAGTTATCTGGTACAATCATGACATTAATGAATGCTGTTTTATCTGGAGAGATTAAGCTATTTTCATATTGTACTGTACATGAGTGTGTAGTTGTATTTTTGTTGTATGGCCTGCTGTACATTCAAAGAGTAAGCAGATATATACGCATCTTGATGTAACATTTCTGCACATGCCAAAATATCAGTGTTGTTCTCTTTCAACTCAGCTTGGTTGAGTTGGGTTTTGGCATTTTCTGTGAGGATGTGACTATAGGATCTTCTTATGTGTCTGTTGCAATAATTGTGAGTGTGTGCAACCTCATGTAAACTTTGAACTGCTTTGGGTGTGTTTGTGGCCTTTATACAACTTGTTTGTTTCAGAAGGCCTCGTCTGCTACGTGACATTTTTGTTGGTATGCGGTCTGTAGTGGTATGAAAGCATGATGCATAACACTGACTGGCAATTTGGAGCAGGAAACCATGGAGTCAAAATGTCACTGCAAACTAATGCATGTTGTGTTTCAATAAATAAAGCAGCACTTTCACCATTTAGGTTAGCCTTTTGTTATTAATTCAATTTATATTTAATATTATTGCCTTCAATCTTAATAATTCAGAAAAGTTTCCCAAATCTGAGAGCAATTATCAGATTTTTTAATAATTTAATTCATCATTTTCTCCACACTGCTAAATCAGAAAGTCAGGTCCAGACTGTTAAGATGGTTACCATCATTCCATTTTGGATTGTCTTAATTCAGTAATGACTGTAGGTATTTAAGTATGGCGAGCAGTTTAGGATCAGAGGATTGGTCAATATTTGATACCGTAGAATAAAAGTTCAACACAGACCAAAAATGTGGGATTTTTAGTGCAGAATCAAAATAATCACACATGAGTGATTCTCACAAAACCTGTGAAGAAAATGTCCTGGTCATAGTTAACCCCAAATCAGAAATAATAATATTAATACAAAAGTAATTCTTAACATAAAATAAGAAAATGAAGCCTATAATAGGGGTGCTAATGATTTGAGACCTCATTTTGTTATTTTAAGTCAAATTAATGTAGAAGTTATGTTATCTCTGAAAAGTTCATATTCTAAGCTTTCAAATTATACATCATTTGCATGACTTATGTGTGCAGAGACTTTTACTTTTTAAGCTTCTACTTTTTTCATGATATAGTGCCCCCGTTTTGACCAGCCATCAGGACTATAGAGTTTAAGGGGTTTCAAAGGCCCTAAAAATAGGCCTAATAATCTGTATGCAAAATATAATAGGCCTCAATTTATGTATGCAAAATATAATTTCTTATTAGTCTTTTTTGATATCGAAGTGAAATTGGACCAGGACATTTTCTTTTTTCAGGATTTGCGAGAATCATCCACATGGGTGATCCTGATGTATATATAGTGTGCATCTTGGTTTGGGATTAATGAACGTCCTGGTTACTTTCGTAACCTTCGTTCCCTGATGGAGGGAATGAGACGTTGTGTCGATGTAGTGGCCTTTGGGAGCCCCAAACACCTCTGATCTTTGAGAAGAGGCCAATGGGAATTGGTGAGTTGAATTTGCATGCCACTCCCCTAGACATACGGGTATAAAAGGAACTGGCTCGCAACCACTCATTCAGGTTTTGTGCTGAGGAGCCAAGACAAGGTCCCGGCCATTTCAGAAATGTATGGTCTGTCCAAGGGCTGAACATGCGGCCGCAGATCGGCATGATTACCACGCGATGTGCCCCGTGATGCCATGCCCATCTCGGAACTCGAGTCTGAAGCCAGTACTGAAGCCAGTACTGTCTCATGTGCATCAACCCGAGTGGTGTGACCGCCGCAGAGGACACCATATGCCCCAGGAGCCATTGAAATTGTTTCAGGGGGACTGCTGTTCTCCGCCTGAATGACTTCAGGCAGTTCAGCACCGACAGCGCGCGCTTGCTCGTGAGGCGTGCCATCATGAGTCTAACTCCATCCAGAGAAAAGAGAACCAGGGAGAGCTTGCTCTTTTCCCAGTTGACCTGGAGACCCAGCTGGCTTCGGTGCCTGAACACCAGGTCCCTGTAGGCACACAATAAGTCTCGAGAGTGAGCTAGAATCAGCCAGTTGTTGAGATAGTTGAGGATGCGGATTCCCACTTCCCTTAGCTGGGCAAGTTCTGCCTCTGCGATTTTCGTGAAGACAGATGTGACAGGGACAAGCCAAAGGGGAGGACCCTGTACTGGTACACCCGGCCCTCAAAGGCAAAAAGAAGGAAGGGCCTGTGTCGAGGTAAAACAGAGACGTGGATGTACGCGTCCTTCAGGTCTACCACCGCAAACCAATCTTGATGCCGAACGCTCGCTAAAACACGTTTCTGCATTAGCATCTTGAACGGGAGTCTGTGTAAGGCCTGGTTCAGTACTCGCAGGTCCAAGATTGGCCGCAACCCACCGCCTTTCTTTGGTACGATGAAATAGGGGATGTAGAACCCCTTATTCATCTTGGCTGGATGGACAGGCTCTATCACGTCCTTCCGTAGAAGGGTCACACAGTCAGAAACTCGCTTAACTTTCACCACCATCTTCTCCAATAAAGAACAAAACTAAATCAGCAGCCATGGCAGGCCGAGCGGACATGGAGGACAACATGGCGATCACTATAAATTGATTTGAGGACATTTTGAAAACTGAATTAGCGGCAATGTGCACCGAGTTCTGTAAAAACAAACGATGGTGCAATGCTGAGCTTTTTCCCCGACTTTTCTCCCTCAACGTCAAAGAAACGAAGCTCCTATACTCTAATAAGGAAAGAATTGAAAGAGGCAGGTACACTGAAGATTGTCATGAAATACGGCAAGACTAAATTACTGTACTCTCCGGAGGAAGCGCATCAATTCCTAAGCTCGATCCCCCAACCTCATTCTTCAAATATGGACATGGCAGAACAGATTGTTATTACTGAGTGACTAGTAATAACAATCTGTATAGAACTACATGTGATGGTCTTCTACTGGCAGTTTGTTCATGTTAGCTAGGACAGCCTTTCTCAAAGTGGGTGCCGCGGCACACTGGGGTGCCCCCTGACTGTGTCAGGGGTGCCCAAAAAATTACGTAGGCTAAAAAAAAAAAAAGAAAAAAAAAAATCTGACATTTCATATATAAATATATTTGAATTTACATAAATACATTCTTCTTCTTTTCAAACATATGAACGTATTAATACAATTGTAAATTCATTTTAGATATATATATATATATATATATATATATATATATATATATATATATATATATATAAAATTAACCATAAAAATCCGTCTCACAAGACCGAGGCAAGACACACACACAACTTGGCGCAAGTGACGCTAACCCATAGCAACGCGTTATAGCAACAACACCTCAGACTGACAGAAACGTAAAAATAAACGTGAATTTAGGCCACTTTAGTTTTGTACACATTGTCATGTTAATTATAAGCAAATACATTTTTTTTTTTATTGACCACAATATTATCATTGATATATGTTTGAGAAGGGCACTTTTGATTAATTTTGAAATAGGGCAGGGGCTCGAGCACATTTTTCTTTACAACTTGATGAGTCAACGGGCGTGAGTGGGCATGCTCAGCTCTTGGCAAATGTTCGGTTTGTGGATGGGGACCGTATTAGAGAGAATTTTTTCTTTTGCAAACCGCTGCCAAACAAAACAACAGGAGAAGAAATTTATCGTGTGACAACTGAGTATCTTGAAAAGGGAGGATTGAGTTGGAAGAACTGTATTAGTATCTGTACTGATGGTGCAGCTGCAATGACGGGCTGTGCCAAAGGTTTCATTTGCAGGGCAAAGCAGCAAAACCCTGACATCCGAACAACCCACTGCTTCCTTCACAGAGAGGCACTTGCTGCAAAGACGCTCCCAAAAGAACTTTCGGACGTGCTTGACAGAGCAGTGGACATTGTTAATTTCATAAAGGCGCGCCCATTAAAGAGCCGTCTGTTTTCGATTCTGTGCGAGGAAATGGGGGCAGAGCATCAGAGCTTGTTGCTACACACGGCAGTCCGCTGGCTGTCACGGGGGAAGGTTTTGGGCCGATTGTGCGAGTTAAGAGAAGAACTCTCTTAAAATCTGCATATGCAGAGCTGCTCGCAGATGAGCAATGGTGCCTAAAACTCACGTATTTGGCTGACATCTTTAAGCACCTCAATGAGCTGAATATTAAAATGCAAGGCAAAGAAGAAAACCTCCTCTCCTCGTCTGACAAACTGCGTGGCTTCAGATCTAAGCTCACACTCTGGCGTTCCTTTGTGGGACAGGGCAGGCTGGATATGTTTCCCCTGTGCAATGTGCATGTAAACAGCAGTACACTTTCTGATCTCATAACCCAGCATCTGAAATCTCTCGATGAGCGATTAATCATTATTTTCCATCGGAGTCTTATGCACAGTTTGACTGGGTCCGTGATCCTTGGAGTTCAAGCGCGCTGGAGAGCGCAAAGGACTGGCCACTGCCAACACAGGAGCAACTGATGGAGATCAGGGAAGACCGCACATTGAAAATGAGATTTGGTGACATGGAATTGGACAGGTTTTGGATTTCAGTGAAAAAAGAGTATCCAGTGGCTTCAAGTAGCGCTGTTGCTATTTTGCTACCCTTCTCCACAACTTATCTGTGCGAACTGAGCTTTTCAAGCCTGACGTACATCAAGAACAAGTACAGGGAGCAACTGAGGACTGTGGACCAGGAGCTCCGTGTCTGCCTCTCATCCATCCCTGCCAGGATAGGGCGGCTGTGTGTGTCGCACCAGGCTCACGTCTCTCATTGATTGTGGTCACCCCCACCCCCGGCTTGTGTGAGCGCGTATGCGCGCTGCATGCGCGCATGTAGATCTTTCTCCCTCTCTCGTTGTGGATTATTGTTTGTGTGTGTGTGGGTGTATGTGTATGTGGGTGTGTGTACATGCGCATGGCACGGATGAAAACAAGCACTATATGGAAAAACATTCCTGCTTATCTCTGGTGCATTTTTTAACATGCATCTTTTTCTTATCGTATTGTATATATATTTTTTTCATGTCTGCCCATTTTTATTTTATTTTAACTGCATCCTGCACTTCATTTTAGTTCTCCTGGTCTGGATTTGTTGTTGGGTTCTTGTATTGGGCAGTCCACCTCTTACGGTTTTATGGCATTTGTGTCTCTGATTAATTATTTTGTGAATTACTTTGCAAACCTGTGTTTTTAAAGGTGCTATAAAGTTGTTATTATTATTGTTATTTACAGTTCGTATTATGCTCTGTTCATTACTGTTCTGTCTAAATAAACAGGACATTTGCATTTACATTTGGGTTATGCAGTGTTTTTAAATTATATTTTACACTGGGGTGCCTTGAGATTTTATGCACTTTTGAAAGGTGCCCTGACTGAAAAAAGTTTGAGAAAGGCTGAGCTAGGAGACAAGGTATCTCAGTTTCATACGTATATGATGTAATTATTTATGTTTGCTTCCTCGTTACAGAAAATATAATTAATTACTGATGTGAATTCAAAAAGATATTCTGTTCTCTTATAATTAGGCTAATGGCGGTGTACTAATGTTGTACAGGCTGTCATGTTGCTGTCACTGACAATGACAGAGGAGTATAATGCTGTAGTTCTATGGGGTGGGTTTGCTTTATGTTACAGGGTTGTTCAGTGGGTGAGGGATGGTTTAATGGTAGACTTAAGATTATTTATTTGCAGTGGTTTCACTTTGACTCATTTGTTCAAATCACTTATTTGTTTGATACTTATGACTAAATTGAATATACTAAGTTGTAATGTAAATGGCTTAAATGGCCCCCATAAACGTCCAATGTTATAGAATAATTGCTACAAAGAAAGGTTGAGTTTTTTTGTGATGGTAAATGGTCTGCACTTATATAGCACCTTTTTAACCTTAATGGTCTTCAAAGCGCTATACACTGTGACACATTCACCCATTCACACACACATTCATACACCATGCAAGGTGCTAGCCACTGGGAGCAACTTGGGGTTCAGTGTCTTGCCCAAGGACACTTCGGCATGTTGAGTCATGTGGGCTGGGAATCAAACCACCAATCCTGCGATTAGTGGCCGACCCGCTCTACCAATTGAGCCACAGCTGCCATGATCAATTCAGAACTAAACTATGTTAGGTAAAGGCTCGGTAGATGACCCACGAATACTATGGGAGGCAACAAAAGGTTTTATAAGGAATTTTTTTATTTCATATGCATATTTTCGCCAGAAAATGAATCTTAAGAAAACCTCTGACCTGGAATCCAAACTGCGGTCACTAGAGCAGGCAAACCGTCATTCTTTTTCTGATAGTACTGCAGCCAAAATTGAAACTGTTAGGAAATAACTTAATTTATTATATAGATAAAGAGCTGAATTTCTTATACAAAGATCCAGACAAAATAATTGTTTTCATGGTAGCAGACCTAGCCATTTATTAGCTTTAAGACTACGTAATAATGAAAAATGTGCTAATATTACAGCAGTGAAATCTCAAGCCGGTGAGGTTCTGACTGACCAGAAGAGTATAAACAACACTTTTCATTCCTTCTATTGTGATCTTTACAGCTCCAACTCTAAATGCGACCCTACCTCCTTTACTTCCATTTTATCTACTCTTAATCTTCCGCATCTGTCAGAATCAGACTCTCAGTTCTCAGCTAGACCCATATCACTTGTCGAATTAGAATCATCGGTTGGAGGTATGAGCAATGGGAAATCCCCAGGTCTAGATGGCATACCAGTTGAGTTCTATTTGAACTTCTGGGCCAAGTTGGGTCCACTAATGCTAGATATGATGCAATATTCAAGTGATCAAGGATCCTTTGGGCAAAATATGAACATGGCTATTATATTTCTTTTGTTAAAAAAAGATAAAGACTCTGCATCATGTTCTAGTTATCGCCCAGTTTCTCTAATTGGTACAGATGTTAACATTTATGCAAAAGTTTTAGCATGCCATCTAGAAGGCATTATGACCAAACTTGTTCATCATGATCAAACAGGGTTTATCAAATCTCGCTCTGCCTCAGATAACCTGCAAAGACTGCTTTACATATTTATCTCAGCAGAACAATTGACTTCTCCTTCTGCAATACTCTCTTTAGATGCAAAGAAAGCATTCGACCATTTAGAGTGGAATTATTTGTGGGCAGTGCTAGTTCACCTAGGTTTTAGCTCTAACTTTGTAAATATGATTAAAATCATTTATGCTAATCCCTCAGCTATCATTCTTACTGGCCAGGTATGTTCACAATCTTTTTCGATTGGAAGAGGCACTCGTCAGGGTTGTCCTCTTTCACCTTTACTGTTTGCTCTGTCTCTAGAACCTCTTGCTCAAGCTGTACATCAGTCAGAACTTATGCTTCCTATATCGGTTAGGAACACCTCACATCACATATCTTTATTTACAGATGACATATTGCTTTTTCTAGACAATCCAGTTCATGCTGTCCCTCATGTTTTAAATGTATTTAATCAGTTTAGTTGTCTATCTGGGTATAAAATTAATTGGACAAAGTCATATCTGCTTCCTCTCGATTTCTGTGTTGGATCTGTGACGTTTTCTGTTTTTATTCCGGTAGTGCATTCAGTTCAAATACTTAGGGGTAGATATATATCCTTCTCTGCAGGGTATTGTTTCAGAAAATGTAAACAATAACTTGGCCAGGTCTTGCAAATTGGACGCATCTTCATACTTCTTTCCTTGCAAGAATATCTGTTGTTAAAATTGAATATCTGGTGTTAATTAACCACTTTCTTTAACAACTATTTGGTCTAAGGACTTCAGCGGTGACATACAATCTTTATCTACTGACCAAATTTGAGAGACAATCACATCATCCTCAAAAAATCCAAATCATCAGATGATCCATTGGAAACTACTGCATAGACTCTACCTGTCCCCTTTAAAACATTTCTATATGCATTTGTCACCTTCCCAGAATTGTAACTTATGTTCGCAGAGACCACTTGGTACATATTTAAATTTTTTCTGGGAATGTCCTGCACTTTTTCCTTTCTGGTCTCAGCTTGCTCATGACATATCATTCTTGTTAGATAAGGATATGGTTTTCACTCCAGAACTTTTCTTCCGAAATAACTTCTCTGAATTGGCATTGTCTTCGCAACAGGGAAACTTACTTTTAGCTGCTTTCACTGCTGCAAAGAAAATGTTAGTCAGTCGTTCCACATACGATGAGCAGGCATGTATGGAGCTTATCTTTGCTGGATATTATTTCTTTAGAGCTATCAAAAGCTCGCATACATGGAGCAAAGACAAAGAATTTAAAGACTTGGTGTGCTACATTTGATAATATTAAATCCTTTGTTTCTTCTTTTTGATGTAAAATTAATTCTATATTTTATGTATATTTTCTATTTATCTATTGATTAGGTATTTAACTTTTTTTTTTTCCACTACAATGTCTTTCAGTTCTTCAACACAGTATAAGTCTACCTGGTGGGTGATGGGTGGGGGTGGCTACACTCTAACATGTTGTATTTATTTATTGTTTTATATTGAACTGACTACTCCATAAAAACAATTGCTCATAAAAAAAAAAGAAAAGGCAACAAAGGATTCTCCACCTGGCCCTCCAACGGGGGATGGAGTGGTCTGTTCTCCAGCTCCAGGCCTGTAGCGGGTCTCCATGTCCCTGGATCGCCCGTCTCAGGGGCACTTCGAAGCCTTCCTCGGGTTCTTGGTGGTGCGCTGTGAGAAAGGGGGAGTCTGCTTCCCGCGGGGGGCTCTACACTGGCCCGCTGGGTCAGGCTGCGGCAGAGCCGGTGCCGTTGCCACAGGGGGATGCCCTTGGCGACCGCAACGTTGCCATGGTCATGTTCTCGTAGTGAGCGTCCACGAATGCTGTCTCCACGTGGGCAGCGCCCAAGCACGTGAGGCAGCGATCATGGCCGTCGGAAGCGGAGAGGTAACGACCACAACCAGGAATTATACACAAACGCAAAGGCATCTTTAAAAAGACACTCTCCATGAGTGCCACACTTTTAGAAGGAAATATAGTCTTTTAGACTGCTGAAGCACCCAGGGGCGTTCTCTGCACTCCACCGGTGCACGAGGGGGAGAAGCCGCTTTAATGCGGTAGAGCTTTTTGTAGAGGTGAATGGATCAGTGGAGGAATTCAGCTCGCTGAACACAACCGCTTGGCTCCGAAGAAAAATCTGAATGAGTGGTTGACTCCTTAAAATGTTGCACCTGTGGAAGATCTTTGAGGGCAAATACTTAAAGAAGTAAGAATTTTAAACTAATCATTGAAAGGTCAAGTCAAGTTTGACATACAGCACAGAATGGAGTGAACTTTGAGGGTAGCATTTGTTTTTCATATTCCTACTTACTAAGCAGCACTTCCCCTGCAGCCAGTTTGTTCATCTTCTTTTTGTTCTATTACTTTATGTGAGGAAGTATCCTGTGTACATATATGTGCATGTGTAACTTTCTTTTTTCATTAATATTAAATCAGTGATGTTTGCGAAAACGTGGCACTTCCTGAAACACGCAAATATGCACATGACAGTGCTACATGTTTTTGCCATAAATGTGCATTAAATGTCAAATGTCTTTAACAAAATTTCCTGAAAATATATATTTTTTTCTTGTCTTTCTTGCTTTGGCATTTAAAGGAATATTCCGGGCTCAATACAATTTAAGCTCAATTGACAGCATTTGTGGCATAATGCTGATTACTACGAAAACAGTTAGATTCCACCATTCTTATCTTTACAAAAAGTATAAATCTGGGTTACAGTGAGGTATTTACAATCGAAGTGAATGGGGCCAATCTGTAAACATTAAAATACTTGCTGTTTCAAAAGTATAGCAACAAGACATAAACAGTATGTGTAATAACACGAAAACCTCTCACTAACCTTTTCTGTGTAAAGTTATAGCCAATTTGACAAATTTGCTACCCATGTAATTTAACACTAGCTCAAATAATCAACACGTTTATGCATAATAATTTATTCAAGTGCTTTCATAAACATTTTAAATTCTTATTTCTGCCTTTAAGCCAAAAATTGTCCCCATTCACTTTCATTGTAAGTGTTTGTTACCTCGATTTTTACTCTTTTGATGAAAAGAAGGGACGATTTGAAATCAGTGTTTATGGATTTTAAACATTTTGCCCCAATTACTATCGATTGATCTTCAGTTGTTTTGCCAGAACCCAGAATATATTTTAAAAGGGCAGTTAAAAGACAACTTCCTGTGAAAAAATATGTTTTACACCGGTAGCACACCAGTTTACAAAACAAATTGACTGTTTGAGCCCTTGGTTTGTGATTTAGTCAGTTTGACTCATAGATAATCCAGTGAGCAGCTTGTAGCACTGTGGACATGTTATGCCACTGATTCTTACACAGAGAGTTACTGAACAAATCTGGGCAGTAAACAACTTTGCTAGTTCTTTATTTCAACAAAAACATGAATGACACATACAGCTATCATATTACTTCCATGTGGGTAACACTTCTTCTTTTTCAGTAAACCATACGTTTGGACATCAGTACGCAGCTTCCTCTTCCTACCTCACTATTAGGTCTGCTGACTTTGAAAAGGCAGTATTTTAGAGCCACACTTACACATCCTTGTAATCGGTGCTGAGATCAACATGGCAGCAGAGGTAAGCAATTTTTGTTGTATGCAAATCTATTTTGCTGTTTAAATAAATAGCAATCAATTGACATCTATGTTAGTATGTAGGTGGAAACATTGACTGTGTGAAATTTTTCAGGGGAGTCTTGTTAGCGGTGGCGTGACGTTGCTCCATACTGAGAGTGAAGGGAAACACTCCTATGAAGTGAAGAACTTTTTAAACTATAACAATGGAATTTTTGTAAGGTAAGATTAATGTAATAGAATAAATTGTTTCTAAATCCTTTATAAATCTATCCGTTATTAAATTATCTATCTATCTATCTATCTATCTGTCTGTCTGTCTGTCTGTCTGTCTGTCTGTCTGTCTGTCTGTCTGTCTGTCTGTCTGTCTATCTTGTTCTGTTGTCTCTCCATCCATCCATCCTCAGAAATGGAGATACAGTCCTGATGCTAAATGGGAAAGACACTGAGGGTTTATGTCCAGATGAAGTTGCAGAGATTCTGTCTGAAGGATCCCCCCTACTGGTGAGTTCAGAATTTACCCACACATTAATGCACTCAAATATACACACAGAAGAGAGAGAAGTGAAATTGCAATTTTTTATATTTAATTTTTTTTTAATTTGGATTAATCCGGAAACTCCATGTGAAATTAAAGGCCATGTGATCAAAAGGTTGATCACATGGCCTTATGTGGGTGGTGTTTTAAACATATTCTGGAGACCACCTCATCATGAGTGATTACTTGAGAAACAATACATATGTATGAACTTGATTAACTTGATGTGGATTTTCTGTACACCCTAGACTATCCATCATCCCTGCAAGGTACAAACAGAGTGTACATCTGAGGAGATCAGAGTGTACAAAAAGGAGCCGACAGTCATAAGTTTCAGCCTGATGATGGTAAAAGAGGAAGATCTGGGGACAGGTGGCCACCAGGAAACACCACATCCAGAAGAAGAGTTGGAAGATACGGACATCAAGGATGACTGTTTCAGTGATGAAGAATTTCTTCTTGTCTCATTTGGTGACACAAGCTTCTCCATGGTGGTTTCTCGGGGCTCGGATGCTGACAACCCTTGCCACAACTGTGGAGAAACAGATTGCCAATTTAACGAAGTTGTTGTCATGCCTGAGACAGCTGAGATTGCCTTTAGTAAGAAATTAGATTTTGATCTGTATCTGATCATGATAATTGGTGTCTAGAAAACCTGTTTACTTACAATATTACTACAATAATGCTTCCATTACCTCAGATCGTTCACGGATTGTGAGAATGATGAAAGAACGGAGTAATCTGTTCCTGAAGAGTTACATCAAGGGCAAGTATGTCACCCCATCAAGGGAGCAGATATTTTTGAAGGACACCATGTCAGGTTTGTATCAAATAATGTAAATTCATGTTTGAGGGGGGAAATTAATTTATTGTATACTTGCTGTATTTTAGCAGTCCTACTAAGCTTTTATTTTTCTGGCTATTTTTATGGTAGCCCCTAGAACTGTTTGGTAGAAATGTTTCTACCAAAATACATTACATTAAAACATAACCAAAAAATATTTTCAAACTCATTGATTGGAAAGTCTCTGAATTTTCATCTGAGAATTAAAGTGTCTCACAGCCTCCCAAAAAAGTTGATGAATTTGATACATTTGTGGATAATGCCACCAAGTTGTTAAAAAATTACAAAAAGCTGTTTAAAATCCTTTAAGCATTGGAATAAGACATTATTACCTACATCCTAAAATCATAGTTCCCCTTCTGTTGCTCACTCGATGTTGTGTCGATTGAAGCGACACCAGGGTTCTTTCTTGAAGGCCTCGGTTACCTCTGAACTTGAGAAAAGGGCAATGATAAATTTGCAGACGGAATTTGCATGTCCATCCCCCGGACATACGGTATAAAAGGAGGGAATCGTGCGTCTGTCCATTCAGATTTTTTTTTCAGAGTTGAGCGGTTGTGTGTTCAGCAAGCTGGTGTTCCACTACTGTTCCACTCGCCTCTAAGAGCATTGCTGTTGAATCCTATGGCGCATTGCCAGTGGCTTTCTCGCTTCGCTGCACGCAAGTGCAGTCCATACACCTGAGCACTTCGATGGCGTTTCCTCAAAGAGCAAATAGACCTGTAAAAGAGTATATTTCTTCTTAAAGAGTATACACATTGGCGTTGAACGTCTTTTTAAAGACACCTCTCGACAACCGACCGCGCCCCCGGGCCACAAAGTTCAGAGCTCCGGCACTCGGACAGGTGACGCCCACAATCGTGATCTAGGAACGACATCTGTGGCTGAACCTGGTCAAGATGCGGGACCCCAACAAAGGGCACTTTCTCAACGCCCCCATCTCCTAGTTCGGCTTATTCGGCGACACCGTTGAAGACTTTACCCAGCAGTCTTCGGCAATGAGGAAGCAGACGGAGGCCATCTCCCACATCATGCCTCGCCACCGTTCCAGCGCAAGCCGTGCTCCGTCTGCTCGCCGAGACCATCCCTCTGCAGCTTCTAAACAACAGGCAGCTCTGCTTCAACCTGGGCCCAGTTCTCAGCCCCAGAATAGAGCTCCCCGCAGGAAGCTGATGCTCCCCCGTCTCACGAACCAATATCAGGACCCAGAAGGTTCCCAATCGTTCCTGAGACGATTAAACCAAGGAGCGCGATGGCCGCTATAGAGTTGGTATCTGGACCATTCCATCCCCTGGTGGATGGCCGGGAGGGAAATCTCTTGCCGCACCTCCCTGGTACCCACATTGCCAAGAAAAGAGCCTTTGACTGTAGACTCCCTGCGGGCCAGTCTAGAAGACGCCTCCATAGAACCTCCTCCTCAGTCACTTTCCCGCCCCCAGCCGGGTATGCGGAGGTAGGTAAGTGCTTTAAGTTTTTTAACTGTTTCGGGACGACTGGCTGATTCTAGCTCACTCTCAAGAGTCTCTGTGCGCCAACAGGGACCAGGTGCTCAGGCACTTCAGCCGTATAGGGCTTCAGGTCAACTGGGAAAAGAGCAAGCTCTCCTCGGTTCAGAGCAGACTCAGTCTTAACGACTGACATGCAGCCGGTACTGAACTGCCTAAGTTCGCTCAGAGAAGGCACAGCGGTTCCACTGCGGTGGTTCCAGAGGCTCCTGGAGCATATGACATCCTTAGCGGTGGCCTCGCTTCTCAGGTTGATGCATATGAGACCTCTTCAGCACTGGTTTCAGACACGAGTCCCGAGATGGGCATGGCGGCGCGACACATACCGTTTGTTCATCACCTCTTTCTGCCACCAGACATTGAACCCTTAGACAGACCTCTGTTTTCAGCGGGCAGAAGTACCCCTACAGCAGGTGTCCAGACACGTCGTGGTCACCACAGACGCCTCCAAACTGGGTTGGGGGACTGTGTGCAAAGGGCACGCAGCCACTGGCTCCTGGTACAGAACCGCACCTATGTTGGCACGTCAACTACCTAGAGTTGTTGGCTGTTCTTCTTGCCCTGCATAGGGCTCTCCCGCTGATCCAGGGCCAACATGTCTTGATCCATTCAGACAGCACCACAATGGTGGCGTACATAAATTGCCAAGCCATAGTAGCTCCCGTCACATGTCACAACTCACCCGCCATGGCTCAGGTCGCTGCACACCACTCATATCCTTGGCAACCTCAACAAGGCAGCGCGGACACGCTGCTGCGAGAGGGCATGCTCAGCGTAGAGTAGAGGCTCCACCCCCAAGTGGTCCAGCTGATTTGGGAGCGGTTCGGCAACACACAGGTGGACCACTTTGCTTCCCAAGAGACCTCCCACTGCCCGAACTGGCTCCCCGCAGGAAGCTGATGCTCCCCCGTCTCAAGAACCAATATCAGGACCCAGAAGGTTCCCAATCGTTCCTGAGACGATTAAACCAAGGAGCGAGATGGCCGCTATAGAGTTGGTATCTGGACCATTCCATCCCCTGGTGGATGGCCGGGAGGGAAATCTCTTGCCACACCCCCCTGGGCCATGGTACCCACATTGCCAAGAAAAAGAGCCTTCGACTGTAGACTCCCTGCGGGACAGTCTAGAAGACGCCTCCATAGAACCTCCTCAGTCACTTTCCCGCCCCCAGCCGGGTATGCGGAGGTAGGTAAGTGCTTTAAGTTTTTAACTGTTTTGGGATGCAATTTTGCTCCCCAACATAATATTACTTGCTCCCCCCACTGCAAAGCCCCACCGGGTACGTCATACGTGATCGTCCCGTTAGTGCCCCCCACCCGGAGCTTGGACGCTTCGCTTATGCTTCCAACCCGCTGGCATTGCCGAGACCATCCGACTCGGATAAGCGATTTTGTTCACCAGGCACTCACCCCACAGGGATGCGATAGAGCCGTCCCTCCAGCCAAGATGAAGTCAGGGTTCTACAGCCCTCACTTCATCGTACCCAAGATAGGCGGTGTGTGGCAGCCAATCTGTTCTGTTCTGAACCAGGCCTCACACAGACTCCCGTTCAAAGGTGCTCACGCGGAAAGTTATTCTAACCTGTGTCTAGCATCTAGATTGGTTCGCAGCGGTAGACCTTTCACGTCTCACTTTTGCCTCGGCACAGACCCTTCCTACGGCTCACGTCCGACGGCCCGGCATACCAGTACCAGGTCCTCCCCTTCGGCTCGTCCCTGTCCCCTCGCATTTTCACGAAGGTTGCAGAGGCCGCACTTGCCCCGCTAAGGATAGTGGGCATCCACGTACTTGATTTCCTCGAAGACTGGCTGATTCTAGCTCACTCTCAAGAGTCTCTGTGCACCAACAGGGACCAGGTGCTCAGGCACCTCAGCTGTATAGGGCTTCAGGTCAACTGGGAAAGGAGCAAGCTCTCCTCGGTTCAGAGCAGACTCAGTCTTAACAACTGACATGCAGCCGGTACTGAACTGCCTAAGTTCGTTCAGAGAAGGCACAGCGGTTCCACTGCGGTGGTTCCAGAGGCTCCTGGAGCATATGACATCCTTAGCGGTGGCCACACTTAGGTTGATGCATATGAGACCTCTTCAGCACTGGTTTCAGACTCAACAAGGCAGCGTGGACACGCTGCTGCGAGAGGGCACGCTCAGCGGAGAGTAGAGGCTCCACCCCCAAGTGGTCCAGCTGATTTGGGAGCGGTTCGGCAACACAGGTGGACCAGTTTGCTACCCAAGAGACCTCCCACTGCCTGAACTTGTACTCCCTAATGGAGGCTTCCCTTGGGACAGATGCGCTGGCACACAGCTGGCCCCGGGGGCTGCGCAAATGTGCATTTTCCTCAGTGAGCCTACTTGCACAGGTGCTGTGCAAGGCCAGTGAGGACGAGGAAAATGTCACCCTAGTAGCCAAGTGACCTACCACCTGCTGTAGTAGACATGATCAACCAAGCCAGAGCTCCCTCTAGCAGGCAGCTTTACACCCCGAAGTGGCGCTTGTTCACGAATTAGTGTTCTTCCCGATCTGAAGAACCGCAGAGATGCGCAGTCGGGTCAGTGCTTTCATGTCTGCAGGAGAGGCTGGAGGGGAGGCTGTCCCCCTACACCTTGAAGGTCTATGTATCCGGCATGTCGGCTCACCACAATGCAGTGGACGGCAAGTCCTTAGGGAAGCACGACCTGATCATCAGGTTCCTTAGAGGCGCCCGGAGGCTGAACCCTCCCAGGCCATGCCTGTTCCCCTCATGGGATCTCTCCTTGGTCCTTTCAGGCCTTCAGAGACCCCCCTTCGAGCCATTAGAGTCAGTTGAGCTAAGAGCCCTCTCCTCGAAGACGGCCCTCCTGATTGCGCTCACTTCCATCAAGAGGGTTGGGGACCTGCGAGCGTTCTCTATCAGTGACACTTGCCTGGAGTCTGGTCTGGCAGATGCTCACGTCATCCTATGATCTCGACTGGGCTACGTGTCCAAGGTTCCTACGACTCCCTCAGAGGTTGTGAACCTGCAAGCGAAGCTGCCCCAGGAGGAGACAGACCCAGCCTTCTCGATGCTGTGTCCAGTGCATGCTTTGCATACCTATGTGGACCACATGCAGAGCTTTAGATGTTCTGAGCAGCTCTTTGTTTGCTGTGGCAGAAGGCGGAAAGGGGCGCTGTCTTTAACAAAGGTTGCCCACTGGGTTGTCAACACCATGGCTGGCCTATCAAACCCAGGCCGTGTCCGCCCCCTTGCGGGTTCGAGCACAATCTATGAGCAATGTGGCATTCTCGTGGGCACTGGCCAATGGCACCTCCCTAGCAGACATCTGCAGAGTGGCAGGTTGGGCAACACCCAATACCTTTACAAGATTCCACAATTTCAGGGTTGAGTAGGTCTCGTCCCGTATTTTCTCAGGTCTGAGCACATAGAACTCGGCAATGCAGGATGGCTGACTGGGTGTTCTGCTTGCACATAGCGCCCTTCCCCTCCACTGAGGCGATCATGTGCACTCTATCTCCCAGGAGAGTCCACTAAACTCTTTCCTCCCTAGCCCTCTTGTCCACGAATTCAGAAGAGGAATTCCCGACCAGACACACTACGGGTACTAACTACTCTGTACCAGAATAGGTGCTCCACAGGGTTTGGCCATAATGGATTAATCACCCTGTGTGTATTTTCCACGGTACGGTCCCCCTCTTGATGGACCCGCATCTCCCATGGGCAGTCCCCTCTGCCCCCTGGTCACTGTGTTTGTAGTAACTCCTCCTTTGCTAGGTAGGTTCTACCACCTCACCACTTCCACATGTGGCCTGAAAACCCATGTGACGTATTCACCACATTTAACCTCCCCCCAGCGTGGGCAGGATGTGGTCTGCAGGACCTACATCAGCAGTACACCTACACGGTTCAGTGCATGGCGTAATTGAATAGGGACCCCTAGTGCCGCTTCAATCGACACAACGTCAAGTGAGCGACAGAAGGGGAATGACTAGCTTTCTATTGTAACCCCCGTTCCCTGATGGAGGGAACGAGACTTTGTGTCCCCCCAGCCACGACGCTGTACTGAGCCACTGTAGCGGCCGAACCTCTTTCTCGGCTCCTGAATGGACAGGCGCACGATTCTCTCCTTTTATGCCGTATGTCCAGGGGAGGGGCATGCAAATTATGTCTGCCAATTTCTCATTGGCCTTTTCTCAAGTTCAGAAGTAAACGAGGCCTTCAAGAAAGACCCTTAGTGTCATATCAATCGACACAAAGTCTCGTTCCATCCATCTGGGATCAGGGGTTATAATAGTAACCTAGACGTTCTGCTGTCTGATTATTTGGATCATGCTTAAATTCTGCTGGTTAAAATCACTGCCATTGGCCTTGTTTCTGATTATATCAAAAGCAATATTTTAAACATATTTTTCAATACAGTGCTTTTTTTTGTTTCAGCACCAATCACCATCTACTATTATATGGTTAACATTCTGGACAGCAATGCGGGTGTTCCTGTTGTGCTGAACTTCACTGGCACCAACAACTTTTTCCGCTGCACTACCGAGCAAGATAAGAAGACTTTAAAAGTCGAGGTAGGTTTCATTCATTGCAAAATGGTTTTTGAAGATGGATGTTGAAGGTTTGATTGACTAGTCTTTCTTGTCTTAAATATTGATGATTTTATAAATGATGCCCTTTAAGTGCCAGGTTAACTAAACTCTTGCTTATGATTATTTCAGAGTTATACTAAAAGCGAGCTGAAAAACATCTGTGCCGATGACCCAGAAAAATGGTCCTTTGTATTCTACATGACTTCAGAGAAAGACAGTCTCCGTCGTTTCGAGTCAGCACTCCACAGAGGATGGTTTATTCACATCCAAAATGTCTGTGACAGTAATGAAGTAGACATGGATGAAAGAGAGAATGATAAATCCAACATGTTCTTTATTATAATTGAGAGTAAGACCATAAATTAAGGGTCAGAAATCTTATCAACATGTCTTTAACACTCTTGGGTCTGAATGGAGGAGTCAGGAGACAACGAAGCAGTGTAGGCAAGACTTTTTATTTCTCTGCCTCACGTTTCTTACTACAGTCTGTTCACGTAGATTCGATTACATAACTAAATAAATGGTTTACACACTGAGTCCGATCCTAACTCAGCAAGTGTTGTGTTTGTGTTCTCTCTCTCCCCCTCTGGGTACTCTGCGTTCCTTTTATGTCTCTCTCCGCATCACTATAACAAGACACAGGTGTTATTGTTGATTATAAACCAGGTGACAAGCCTTACCGCTCTCTCTCTCTCCCGCAGACCGACACACGACCACGCCCCCACGCCTCAATGTCATAGTGACAAGAAAAGTTTTTGTGTAAACAAAAGAAAAATAACTCAATTTAAAGTAGCAAAGCTTTTTTCAGAACTCAAATCTTGGATCAGTCCAATAGTAAGAGTACTGCATTGTTTTAAACTGTCAATATTTTTAATTCTAAGATTTTCAAACAGGACACTTGGCAGAATTTGTTCTCAAATACAGCATTACATTTTAAACCCAACCCTAACCCTAATGAACTGACCTCACTGTTTGATTCAATCTGGCATGACCAACCCAGGTGTAACCCTAGTGTGTCATTAAAAGATATGAGTTCTTTGAGACAACTTAATGAGAAGCAAATTGGTCATATTTATCTGTTAAGAGAATTTTCTGTAAACTGTTAAGAGGCATTGGTTAATGTTGCCTTGCCACTTCCTCATAAACTTTGAAGGCAGAATATAGTTGGAGAAATTTGTTTTAGTTCAGTCTAAAGATGCAGAGCCTCTTCCAAAGAATTTAGTGTTTTACTGCCATTGCAGTAGTGAGTAGATGTGTATCATACAATTAGCTGACATGTTTTTACCCCGTTATTCATATGCATGTGTGTGCACGAGTGTCATCTTCTGTTATGTTTTGTTTTTTTATGTTGAGGTACTTTAAAACTGATATATTTGAAACAACACATGTAATTCTAATATATTTTATTGCTTAATGCCTGAGATTTTTTTGTGCTGGAACTGGTTATTATTTATTAGTTTTTCATATTTATATTATTGACCAACATTTTCATTTGACTGTATAAGCTAAAAGATACTAATGACTTGAACCATGCTACATAAATTAATACTTTATAATGTTTTCAAGTATGATATTTCTACTTTTAAATCTTTAAACATTAATAATTAAAAAATAAAATAATAGTCATGTGAAAGTGTGTTTAAGTAAATCTTCTCTTCATTTTATTACAATGAACAAAGACTCCAAATGTGCTTGTTGATGTACAGTAAATGTTTTTTTCATCTTGCTTTTTTACTTTAGGCATAAAATAATTCAATCACTTTAATAGATGGTCAATTAATTTTGAATCAGTTCAGTCATGACAACTCTCTGAAGATCTAGCATGTAAATGTGGGTATGACATATTGATATGATTTTGTTCTTGGCAGACTAGATCTGCTACGCTGCTGCTGCGACTTGCTGCCATACATAGACATACTTGGTGCTTAAAGCGGAAGAAAAGAAGTGCATGTACTTTCCTTGCTAGTATTAAACTCTATTTTTTTGATAAATACAGAGGCAAGAAAATGTATGTGAACCCATTGGAATTAGCTGGTTTTCTGCATTAATTGGTCATAAAATGTGATCTCAACTTCATTAAAGTATAGACAAGGCATGTGCTTAAGCTGACAACACAAAAACAATTATAATATTTCATATCTTTACTGGACACATCCTATTGAACATTTACCATGATGTGGAGAAAAAAAAAAGTGAGCCACTAGGCTAAAAATGTAAAAAAAAGCTAAATAGAGTCAACGGTTGGCAAACCTGGCACCCAATTAATGAAACAAGATTGGAGGTGTGGGTTAGAGCTACTGTGACTTATAAAAAGCACTCAAACTTCTTGAGTTTGCTTTTCACAAGAAGCATCTGCTGACGTGGACCATGCCTCTAAAAAAGAAAAAACAATTTCAGAAGACCAACGATAAATAATTGTTACTATGCAAAAAGCTGGAAAGGGAAACAATGTTTTCTTAAATAGCTTAGATAGTCATCTATGCATTGTTAGACCAACTTTCTATAAATGGAGATGATTTAGTACTGTGGCTACAATCCTTAGAAGTGGCCGTCCAGCCAAGATGACTCAAAGTGCACACCGCAGAATGCTCAGTGAGGTTAAAAATAACCTTCTTTGGAACTGGTTAACATCTCTGTTCGTGAGTGAATGAAGATGAGATCATATTTTATGACCAGTCAATGCAAAAACAAACGTCGATTTTCAATGGGTTCACTTTGTCTTGCTATAGTAAATTATATGCTATGACTGCTTTTTTCACAACAAATATTTATTTAAAATTAAATACATTTATTTAGGGGTTACTATACAGCAGGGCTCTTCAACTACTTTCTTGCAGGGGTCAGATTATCCAGATGAAAACTCAACATGGGGCCATACGTTTATTTTACCTAACACGTTCACTGTAACTAACATGTTGACATGTAAAACAAAACACTGTTAATAGTCAGGGATGTTTAATTAACATGTTTCATGTCTGGCCTTAAATTCTTTCTTAAGATTTGGCTGATGAATTAACATGACTCAAATGGGTTTTAACAAATGGGTTTTGATTCATTTATTTTGAAAAAATAAACATAAAATGTAGGGTTCTTGTTTATAAAAACTAAAGGAACATTTTGATCTGCTAAAGTCTGTATCTTTGACACTGTCAACCCATATAAGAAAACACTGACAATCTAATGTAGAACGTCTAGGTTACGTATGTAACCTCCGTTCCCCGATGGAGGGAACGAGACGTTGTGTCGGAGAAGCGACACTAGGGGTCTCTCTTGAGCACCGATATATGCCTCTGATCAATGAAAAAAGGCCAATGAGAAGTTGGCAGACGGTATTTGCATACCCCACCCCCGGACATATGGGCATTTAAGCGGGGCAAATACGGGAGTTCATTCAGGATTTTTCTGAGCCGGAAATGGTCCGGCAACAACAGTGGCTCGGCTCAGTGACGTGGTGGGGAAGACACAACATGACTGAAGTGGGATACAGAAGCGGCAGGTATTCTTACATGCAAATGCAACCAGCTGTATCAGCCTCCACGTACCCTTCCCCAATTCCCCATTAAAGTCATCAGAATCCTTATGGTTACCCTAGTGAGGGGAACAAGTTGATGCTTGCCAACCTGGGAACGGGCCAAGCCTGGCTGGGCCTCTTTTCTCTATATGTTTCTCGCATAGAGCAATTACGGCCAGGGCCCTTACATGCATTAAGGGAAGGGGGTCTTACCCAGTTTCCTATTCTTTCAGGGGGAGAAGACCCTGCGGAGACCACACCTACCCTGCAGGGGAGGTAAAGGTGGCGAATACATCACATGGCCACTTAGGTCCTATGTAGGAAAGTTGGCGCGGTGGTAGATCCAGCCTTATAGAGGGGGGAGTGCAATAGCACGGCGACCGAGGCAGCTGGAACTGCCTAAGGGAGTTAAGGCCTGAACAAGAGGCCATAACCTGTGGAGCACCTATTCAGTACAGGATTGAGTACCCATAGTGGCTTGGGTCGGCGAATTCCTCCGCTGAACTGCGGACCCATGAGGGCTAGGGAGGAATCAACCAGGGATCCGAAAGATGGGGTCTACTGGGAACAAAGGCACACTATTTTACCCCGGCTGAGGGAAAGGGCGCTAGGCGCAAACGATTCACCAGGCCAATTCGTCAGCGTGTTACCGAGTTCTACAGGCTTGGACCTGAGAAAACACTGGACGATACTGACTCAACTCGGAGATTGTAGAATCTCGCGAAAGTGTTAGGTGTTGCCCATCCTGCTGCTCTACAGATGTCTGCTAGGGAGGTGCCCCTGGCCAGTGCCCACGAGGACGCAACACTTCTGGTTGAGTGCGCTCGAACCCGCAAGGGGGGGGCACGGCCTGGGTGTGATAAGCCAATGAAATGGCATCGACAACCCAGTGGGCGAGCCTCTGTTTGGAGACAGCGTTCCCTTTCTGCTGTCCCCCAAAGCAGACAAAGAGCTGCTCAGATCTTCTAGAGCTCTGCGTGCGGTCCAGATAGATACGCAAAGCACGTACTGGACACAGCAACGAAAGGGCTGGGTCTGCCTCCTCCCGGGGCAGCACTTGCAGGTTCACTACCTGATCTCTGAAGGGTGTAGTAGGAACCTTGGGCACGTAGCCCGGTCACGGTCTTAGGATCACGTATGTGTCTGCCGGACCAAACTCCAGGCAAGTGTCGCTGACAGAGAACGCTTGCAGGTCCCCGACCCTCTTGATGGAGGCGAGCGCGATCAGCAGGGCCATTTTGAGAGAGAGGGCCCTGAGTCCAGCTGAATCTAGCGGCTCGAAGGGGGGTCTCCGGAGGCCCATGAGGTCCACCGAGAGATCCCAGGAGGGGAACAGGCTTGGCCGGGAGGGAGTTAGCCTCCGGGCGCCTTTTAGGAAACTGATAATTAAGTCGTGCTTACCCAGAGACTTGCCGTCTATTGTTTTGTGGTGAGCTGCATTAGCAGCGACATACACCTTGAGGGGGACAGCCTCCCCTCCAGCCTCTCCTGTAGGAACACGAGCACTGACCTAACTGCGCACCTCTGTGGGTCTTCAGCCCGGGAAGAACACCAATTTGCGAACAGGCACCACTTTAGCGTGTAAAGATGCCTGGTAGAAGGGGCATCTTTACACCCTAAAGTGGTTGATTGTGTCTACGATGGTCCATGGTAGACCGGCTAGATCTTCCGCATCCCGTCCAAGGGCCAGACGTGGAGGTTCCAGAGGTCTGGGTGCGGGGTGCCAGAGCGTGCCCTGTCCCTGGGAAAGAAGGTCCTTCCTCAAGGGAATTCACCAGGGAGGGGCTGTCGCGAGAAGCGTGAGATCCGAGAACCAAGTCCGAGTGGGCCAATAGGGGGCCACCAAGGTGACTTGCTCCTCGTCCTCCCTGACCTTGCACAGCACCTGTGCAAGAAGGCTCACTGGGGGAAATGCTTACTTGTGCAGCCCTGTGGGCCAGCTGTGTGCCAATGTGTCTGCCCTGAGAGGAGCCTCTGTCCGAGCATACCAGAGCGGGCAGTGGGAGGTTTCTTGGGAGGCAAACAGGTCTACCTGGGCCTTGCCGAACTGCTCCCAGATCAGCTGGACCGACTGGGGGTGGAGCCTCCACTCCCCACTGGGCAAGCGTTGTCGTGACAGCGCGTCCGACTACCACATTGAGGTTGCCGGGGATGTGAGTGGCACGCAGCGACTTGAGTCTCCAAAGGAGGAGACGACGGGCGAGTTGTGACATGTGGTGGGAGCATACTCCACCTTGGCGATTTATGTAAGCCACCACTGTGGTGCTGTCTGACCTAACTAGGACATGTTTGTCTCGAACTAATGGGAGAAACTTCCTCAGGGCAAAGAGAACAGCCAGCAACTCTAGGCAGTTGATGTGCCAGCGCAGTGGGGCCCCGTTCCAACGGCTGCGTGCCTGTTGCACACGCCGTCCCAACCCGATTTGGAGGCGTCGGTCATGACCAGGACGTGTCGGGACACCTGCTGCAAGGGTACTCCTGCCGTAGAAAGCAGAGGTCTGTCCAGGGTTTGAAGGTTTGGCGGCAGTTGCAGGGGGGTGCCCTCGGCAAGCAGACGGGGCATGGCCCGGGGCAGCAGGTTTGCGGCATGGCATGATGTGAGAGATGGCCTCCGTCTGCTTCTTCAACGTGGAGAACTGTTGGGCGAAGTCCTCGACGGTGTCGCCGAAGAGGACGAACTGGGAGACAGGGGCGTTCAGGAATTCTTGAGAGCCTTGTAGGCTTCACGCATCTCGACCAAGTTCAGCCACAGTTGACGTTCCTGGACCAAGAGCGTGGCCATCACCTGCCTGAGTGACTGTGACCTTCGTCGCTCTCAGGGCGAGGCCGGTCGCTGAGTGCAGTTCCTGCAGCGTGTCGGGATCAGGGCCACCCCCGTGCATATTTCTGATTTGGCGCGTTCAGCAGCGCTGTAGGCCTTCACGGTCAGCGAGGATGTTTTAACCTGGTATTAGGATGCATTTCAGTTGATCCGATCACATGTGGTCAGCCCTAAATACAGGTCTAAAGGGGGGTCTAAAACATTTAGAGATTGGATTGGATTAGAGACAGTCCCTCACCTGTTTAGGAACACTAAAACAAGAGTTTAAATGTTGCCGGTTTCGAATGGCTTTAAAAGTCATGTCAAGTCAAGCAATTTTTATTTAATTTAAAGTATATTTAAGTCAGTTTTTACTATAAATTCTACTCCCTGCCCGGTAGGTGGCGATATTAGTAATAGCAAAAAATGAGAAAAAGACTCCAATTATTCATAAATCATATTGTATGTGTTTATAATCTTTTGATAAACAGTTTTTTTTGGTCCTAACTTTGTAACCATGTAATTTTGGTTCTGTTCACTTTCATCTCGCTTTTAAAAGTCTCATTTTAGCCCCATAGATATTCAGTCTAATTTTCAGTTCAAGCATCACCCTTGTTATTTCATTGAATATCTTGGCCTCTGAGTGGACTAGAAGCTCAATCCCTTTGTGATGATACAAAACATTTTATCAATAATAGTCAAAAACATATTTCCTGATTATTTCTTTTGCATGCTTTTCCATCTGGATGATATATTTTGATTTGGATATATAAGATGTATCCCACTGATTCTTACATAGTGAGTTACTGAACAAATCTGGGCAGTAAGCAACTTTGCTAGTTCTTTATTTCAACAAAAACATGACTATCTGTCTATCTGTCTGTCTGTCTGTCCGTCCGTCCGTCCATCCATACATCCATTATCTATCTATCTATCTATCTATCTATCTATCTATCTATCTATCTATCTATCTATCTGTCTGTCTGTCTGTCTGTCTGTCTGTCTGTCTGTCTGTCTGTCTGTCTGCCTGTCTATATTGTTCTGTTGTCTGTATATCTGTCTAGCTATCTTTTTCCCTCCATGTGCGTAACACTTTTTTGTCTTCCCCTAAAACAGAACACTTCTTCTTTTTCAGTAAACCATATGCTTTGGACATCAGTACGCAGCTTCCTCTTCCTACCTCACTATTAGGTCTGCTGACTTTGAAAAGGCAGTATTTTAGAGCCACACTTACACATCCTTGTAATCGGTGCTGAGATCAACATGGCAGCAGAGGTAAGCAATTTTTGTTGTATGCAAATCTATCTTGCTGTTTAAATAAACAGCAATCAATTGACATCTTTGTTAGTATGTAGGTGGAAACATTAACTGTGTGAAATTTTTCAGGGGAGTCTTGTTAGCGGTGGCGTGACGTTGCTCCATACTGAGAGTGAAGGGAAACACTCCTATGAAGTGAAGAACTTTTTAAACTATAACAATGGAATTTTTGTAAGGTAAGATTATTGTGATAGAATAAATTTTTTCTAAATCATTTATAAATCTATCCGTTATTAAATTATCTATCTATCTATCTATCTATCTATCTATCTATCTATCTATCTATCTATCTATCTATCTATCTATCTATCTATCTATCTATCTATCTATCTATCTATCTGTCTGTCTGTCTGTCTGTCTGTCTGTCTTGTTCTGTTGTCTATCTATCTATCTATCTATCTATCTATCTATCTATCTATCTATCTATCTATCTATCTATCTATCTGTCTGTCTGTCTGTCTGTCTGTCTGTCTGTCTGTCTGTCTGTCTTGTTCTGTTGTCTATCTATCTATCTATCTATCTATCTATCTATCTATCTATCTATCTATCTATCTATCTATCTATCTATCTATCTGTCTGTCTGTCTGTCTGTCTGTCTGTCTGTCTGTCTGTCTGTCTGCCTATCTGTCTGTCTTGTTCTGCTATCTATCTATCTATCTATCTGTCTGTCTGTCTGTCTGTCCGTCCGTCCGTCCGTCTGTCTGTCTATCTATCTATCTATCTATCTATCTGACTGTCTGTCTTGTTCTGCTATCTATCTATCTATCTATCTATCTATCTATCTATCTATCTATCTATCTATCTATCTATCTATCTGTCTATCTATCTATCTATCTATCTATCTATCTATCTATCTATCTATCTATCTATCTATCTATCTTGTTCTGCTATCTATCTATCTATCTATCTATCTATCTATCTATCTATCTATCTATCTATCTATCTATCTATCTATCTATCTATCTATCTGACTGTCTGTCTGGTTCTGCTATCTATCTATCTATCTATCTATCTATCTATCTATCTATCTATCTATCTATCTATCTATCTATCTATCTATCTATCTATCTATCTATCTGTCTTGTTCTGTTGTCTATCTATCTATCTATCTATCTATCTATCTATCTATCTATCTATCTATCTATCTATCTATCTATCTATCTATCTATCTATCTATCTATCTATCTATCTTCAGAAATGGAGATAAAGTCCTGATGCTAAACGGGAAAGACACTGAGGGTTTATGTCCAGAAGAAGTTGCAGAGATTCTGTCTGAAGGATCCCCCCTACTGGTGAGTTCAGAATTTACCCACACATTACAGTTTTTCTCAGTTGCTTTGGTACATTTCTCGAATCATCCTCGACATTTGCAAAACAGTAAGTGCATTTCTCAGAACAATTCGTACAAATAGCAAAACACCATGGATTACCTGCAAAAGCCAGTCTCTCGCTCAAAATCCTTAGTTCATCTCTCAAATGTAAATATCTGTGTCAATGAACATGTCAGTGCCATCAGAATTACAAGTCCTTGTGTCATTGTGTACTGATAATACAGTCAAATTGCTTAGTCATGTTATCAATATAACAGTGTACTCTGGAGGGATGTTCTGATGTAAACTATGGCTAAAGTTTTGATGACAATTATTGTAAATTGTAGGTTACACCTTGTATGTGGGAGTTTGATCACAATGAATATCTTCTCTTGCGATGCAGCATGGAAAGAATCTTTTAGATTGTCTTATCCAGCCTCTGCAGGCATCTGCTGTGATGTCATCACACGCTGCATCCATGGCAGCCAGAAGGGTCATCTGTGTATGTGGCTGGCGATCATATACTTTCCATCTCCATGCTGAGAAAATTCCTCAATGGGGTTAAGGAATGGGGAGTAGGGTGGGGCAGTGGTTGAGGCTCAGGGTTACTGACCAGAAGGTCGGGGTTCAAGCCCCAGCACCACCAAGATGCTGGGCCCTTGAGTAAGACACTTAACTCCAGGTTGCTCTGGGGGGATTGTCCCTGTAATAACTGCACTGTAAGTCGCTTTGGATAAAAGCGTCTGCCAAATGCATAAATGTAAATGAGAGGAACTCCATCAGCATTCTGTTGTGGGCCGCAAACCTTTGCCTGATGACGTTGGAGCGATGTAAACTGACATTGTCCCAAACTATCACGTACTTTCAAGTGGTCTACAAGTGTGGCTCTTATCTCATCAGGAACGCGCATATGTCCTTGGCCTCTTCTGCCTTTTCCTCTGTTTTGCCTCCCAACTCCTCTGTCCTCACTCCTCTTCTTCTTCTTCTCTCTGGCTGTTGACCCTGTCCAATTCCTTGTCTTTCCATTGTCAGACATTGTAACATTGTGTTGTGCTCAGGCTATATATATACTTGCCAGTTGATGGTTCATGAGATGCACCTTTGTTAGAGTAAGTCAATAATTCACCTGGGAGCAATTTACCAATTCAGGACAGATTTAGAATAAAAGTCTAATGGAAATGTATAGAAATATGCTTGACATATTATGACAACTTGTTCAACCATTTTGCATGTAAAGACTTATTGTCATGGAATCCAGTTCCACAATCCACCCCACTTCTTCCAGTTCCCACACTCGCTCTCAATCTCCTGAATATTAGTTTCACCTGTGCTGTTTTGGACTCTATTTATACCCTGCCAGTTCACTTTTATTTTGTTGGTTATTGCATGTAGTTATCCTGCTTTGCTAACTCCTTTAGAAACACTTCTAGTTGTCTCTAGCGTTCTGTCTCATGTTTATTCCCCGCCTGCCCTGCTCCATCTGTTTGTTTATTGGATTTCTTGGTTCTGACTTTGGACTCTGTTTTGACCTCGCTATCTGTATTTGCCCTCTGAGTTTTGTTGAATTCTATCATTAAACCTTTTCCTTCATATGAATCCATCTCGTCCTGTTCCTGTCACAGAATAACCAACCGTAATCATGGATTCAGCGGAAAACCTACAAAGCTCTTTAGAATGGATGTGTGCGGCGATTACGTCTCAAGGATCTACTGTTGGGAGGCATGAACAGGCATTGGCCACCCAGGGACAGTAGATCCAGGAAATATTACAGACAGTACGAGCTTTATCTGACCAGTTAAATCCCATTCAACCTTCCGCTTCTATTCAACCTGTACCTGTCCCAGAACCTGTAGAAATTCCTGACACGCTGCTGGAATCCTGAGAGGGTCTTCAGATAATTGCTGGGGCATTCTTATGCAGTGTAGTGTTTTTCTACAATATCACCCCCATCTCCCTGCTTACTGGCAGAGCAAGGCAGTGGGCCACCGCACTATGGACCACTAATAGCCCTATTCTATCGTCATATGATCAGTTTTGTGACCAAATTGTCAGGGTATTCGATCATCCAGCAGCCGGGAGTGATATAGGTAGCTGCCTTATGGATATTAAGCCGGGGTCGCGTACCGCAGCTGACTATGCTCTAGAATTTCGCACTCTTGCCGCAGGAAGCGGATAGAGCGAACCGGCTCTGTTAACTGTGTATCGCCTTGGTTTATATCCTCAGTTACAAATGGAGCTAGCCTGCCGGGGAGAGTCGTTGAATTTGGAGAATTATATACAGCTTTCCATCTCGGTTGATAACCTGTTACGCGATCGCACATATAGACATTCTTCCAGTGGTTCTGAACAAACCATACGCCCCAATCCATTACAAGCCTCACCCTTGGAAGGTCTTACTCAACCTGAACCCATGCAACTTGGTCGTTCTCCATTAACTCCTGCTGAGCGAAGGAGACGTTTAACGCAGCACCTCTGTTTATACTGTGGTCAACCTGGACATCGTATTTTTTCATGCCCTCTTCGCCCTCAGCCTTCGTCCTCCATGAGCCAGGTCAGAACTTCTGTCATTTTGGACATAACTCAAAATCAAGTTACGCTTCCTGTCATTTTATCAATTAACAATATTCATTTTTCCACTGCAGCCCTAGTCGATTCCGGAGCGACCGGGAATTTCTTTGATGATCATTTGGTCCAGAGTCTTGGTATTCTCCTCTGTTCAGTTGAGCCGCCCCTTAATGTTAATTCATTGGATGGAGCACCACTTGGATCCAGATTTTTTACCCACAGAACTGTGCCTCTGACACTTCAGGTGGGCCTAATACACAAGGAAATAATTACATTTTTTGTTGTTCGTTCACCCATAGATTCTGTAGTTTTAGGTCATCCTTGGCTAAACCTCCATGACCCCCATATTTCCTGGCGCACGGGGGAGCTGTCGAGCTGGAATAATTACTGCTTATTGCGCTGTCTTTGTTTACCCGTTTTTTCAACCTCAGTGGAAAGTCCTGAAATTAAGTTTCCTGTATCCATCCCCTCTGCGTATTCTGAATATGCTGATGTTTTTCGCTAAAACTCCGGTCGCCCTTCCTCCACATCATAGCTGGGATTGCGCTATTGATCTACTTCCGGGGTCTTCACTCCCTAAATGCAGAGTGTACCCCTTGTCGCTCCCAGAATCTAAGGCTATGGAGGATTACATTGATGAGGCCCTAAACCTTGGTATAATTCGTCCTTCCACTTCCCCTGTAGCGTCAGGGTTCTAATTTGTGGAGAAGAAGGACGGCGGACTCCGTCATTGTATTGACTATCATGCCTTGAATGACGTCACGGTGAAATTCACATATCCCTTGCCTCTTATCCACCCGACACTGGAACTTGTCAGTAAAGCCCAGATTTTTTTCCAAACTCGACCTCAGGAGTGCATACAATCTCATTCGCATCAAGGAAGGAGACAAATGGAAAACTACTTTTGTCACCACTAGGGGGCACTATGAATATTTGGTTATGCCATATGGCCTTGCTAATGCCCCTTCAGTGTTCCAATCTTTCATGAATGAGATTTTTCGGGACATGATTGACTGTTTCCTGATTATATACATTGATGACCTGTTAATTTTCTCTTCTAACCTGTCTGAACACACGGATCACGTTTCTCGGGTACTACAAAGGCTCAGGGAACACACCTTGTTCGTCAAAGCTGAGAAATGTGAATTTCATCATTCTTCTGTCTCTTTTCTGGGCTATGTCCTGTCTGCCGGCTCTTTGAAGATGGAGACCAACAAGGTCTCTGCAGTCCAGTCCTGGCCTGAACCCAAAGCTGAAAGAGCTTCAGCGTTTCCTGGGATTTGCAAATTATTATAGACGTTTCATCAGAAACTTCGGGAAGATAGCTGCACCTCTCACAACTCTGACACGAGGTAAACCCAAAACTTTATTGTGGACACCAGCTCAACATTCTTTCCAGGACCTAAAAGATGCATTTACCTGTTCTCCGGTATTGAAACAACCAGATCCTACTCTGCCCTTCGTTGTGGAGGTCGACGCCTCTGAATCTGGTGTGGGAGCTGTGCTCTCACAAAGACATAGAGCCCCTGAAAATTATACCCCTGTGCATTTTACTCCCATAAGTTGTCTCCCCCCGAACAAAATTAAGATGTTGGAAACCGGGAGTTACTGGCTATCAAGTTAGCCTTAGAGGAATGGCGTCATTGGTTAGAGGGTTCTAGGTACCCTTTTGATGTACTTACCGATCACAAGAATCTGGAATACATTCGCTAAACGGTTAAATTCCAGACAGGCCAGATGGGCAATGTTCTTTGCTCATTTAAATTTTTCGGTAACCTACCGCCCAGGGTCTAAGAATACCAAGGCTGATGCCCTCTCCAGGCTTTTTTGTAATGACTCCAAGCCTACAGAGCCCGACACAATCCTACCTGCTTCATGCCTAATCGCCCCAGTGAGGTGGGAATTATTGGAGACTATACAACATGCCCAAGGGAATGAACCTCACCACCTCAGACTCCCCCGGACAAGACGTATGTTCCGGCAGTGATTCGTCCCCAGCTGATGCAATGGGTACATACATCCCTTTGTTCTGGTCATCCGGGTATCACTTGTACAGTGGAGTTACTCTCTAGGAAATTTTGGTGGCCCTCCTTAGCGGACGATGTTCGTGATTATATTCTGTCTTGTCCTGTCTGTGCCCAATCCAAAACGCAGCCTACCAGCTGGACTCCTTCAGCCGTTACCCATCCCTAATCGGCCGTGGTCTCATATCTCCATGGATTTCATTACTGATTTGCCACCTTCAGACAATTGCACTACCATTCTTGTAGTTATAGACAGATTCTCTAAAATGTGCCGTTTGGTTCTGTTGTCCGGACTACCCAATGCTACCCAACTTGCGGACATCATAATCAATAACATATTCCGAAATTTTGGCATTCCAGAGGAGATTACTTCTGACAGGTGAACCCAGTTCACGTCCAGATTCTGGCGAGCTTTTTGTGATCGACTGGGAATCCAACTCAAGTTCTCTTCTGGATACCACCCACAAACGAATGGTCAAACAGAACATCTGAATCAAGAAATCGGCAAATATCTCAGAGCCTATTGTTCACAGAATCAGACTAACTGGATCACATACCTCCCTTGGGCTGAGTATGCCCAAAACTCTCTCGTCAGTTCGTCCACCCGGCTCACCCCTTTCAATGTGTCCTGGGTTATCAACCACCTCTGTTCCCGTGGGAGGCTGAACCAAGTGATGTTCCAGCCGTGGATTCCTGGGCCCAAAGGTGCACTCAAGTCTGGAGAGAGACCCATGATCATCTGCAGCACGCCACTCAAACTCAAAAATCTAAAGCTGACAGGCGACGCAGACCCACACCCATCTTCCATCCGGGCCAGCGGGTGTGGTTATCAACCCGTGACATCCGTCTACGTCTCCCCTCCTTGTTAGACTCCAGACGTTGCGGTGGCCAGTTGCAGTACTTGGTAGACTGGGAGGGCTATGGACCAGAGGAGCAGTCTTGGGTGCTGTCAAGGGACATCTTGGACCGTGAACTGAAAGAAAATTTCCATCTCCAGCATCCTAATCGACCTGCACCACTTCTTAGGGACCAAACTCCTCGTCACCGAGCGTGGTCGTCTGGAGCCGTCCGCAGAAGAGGGGGAAGTACTGTCATGGAATCCCGTTCCACAATCCACCCCACTTCTTCCAGTTCCCACACTCGCTCTCAATCTCCTGAATATTAGTTTCACCTGTGCTGTTTTGGACTCTATTTATACCCTGCCAGTTCACTTTTATTTCGTTGGTTATTGCATGTAGTTATCTTGCTTTGCTAACTCCTTTAGAAACACTTCTAGTTGTCTCTAGCGTTCTGTCTTGTGTTTATTCCCCACCTGCCCTGCTCCGTCTGTTTGTTTATTGGATCTCTTGGCTCTGACTTTGGACTCTTATTTGACCTCGCTATCTGGATTTGCCCTCTGAGTTTTGTTGAATTCTATTATTAAACCTTTTCCTGCATATGAATCCATCTCGTCCTGTTCCTGTCACACTTATGCTATGAACTAATGCCTAAATGTAGTGGGAGGTGAGACTATTCAACAGAGACCCATAATAATACATTTTGATCAACATGACATAAGCAATTGATAGTGTAGGAAACAGCAGAGAATTGTACATAATCATTTACATGGATGTACCAAAGCATTTGCAACTGCTTTTTTGATGTGCACAGGTGACACAATGACGTGAAGATTGAACAGGTAGTTTTGAAAATTTCAATTCTGATCTGAGAAATGTACCAAAGCGACTGAGAAAAACTGTAATGCACTCAAATATACACACAGAAGAGTGAGAAGTGAATTTTTTTGGTTTAATCCGGAAACTCAGATTGATCACATGGTCTTGTGTGGGTGGTGTTTTAAACATATTCTGGAGACCACCTCATCATGAGTGATTACTTGAGAAACAAAACATATGTATGAACTTGATTAACTTGATGTGGATTTTCTGTACACCCTAGACTATCCATCATCCCTGCAAGGTACAAACAGAGTGTACATCTGAGGAGATCAGAGCGTACAAAAAGGAGCCGACAGTCATAAGTTTCAGCCTGATGATGGTAAAAGAGGAAGATCTGGGGACAGGTGGCCACCAGGAAACACCACATCCAGAAGAAGAGTTGGAAGATACGGACATCAAGGATGACTGTTTCAGTGATGAAGAATTTCTTCTTGTCTCATTTGGTGACACAAGCTTCTCCATGGTGGTTTCTCGGGGCTCGGATGCTGACAACCCTTGCCACAACTGTGGAAAAACAGATTGCCAATTTAACGAAGTTGTTGTCATGCCTGAGACAGCTGAGATTGCCTTTAGTAAGAAATTAGATTTTGATCTGTATCTGATCATTATCATGATAATTGGTGTCTAGAAAACCTGTTTACTTACAATATTACTACAATAATGCTTCCATTACCTCAGATCGTTCACGGATTGTGAGAATGATGAAAGAACGGAGTAATCTGTTCCTGAAGAGTTACATCAAGGCCAAGTACGTCACCCCATGGAGGGAGCAGATATTTTTGAAGGACACCATGTCAGGTTTGTATCAAATAATGTAAATTCATGTTTGAGGGGGGAAATTAATTTATTGTATACTTGCTGTATTTTAGCAGTCCTACTAAGCTTTTATTTTTCTGGCTATTTTTATGGTAGCCCCTAGAAATGTTTGGTAGAAATGTTTCTACCAAAAAACATTACATTAAAACATAACCAAAACATATTTTCAAACTCATTGATTGGGAAGTCTCTGAATTTTTATCTGAGAATTAAAGTGTCTCACAGCCTCCCAAAAAAGTTTATGAAATTGATAAATTTGTGGACAATGCCACCAAGTTGTTAAAAAAATTACAAAAAGCTGTTTAAAATCCTTTAAGCATTGGAATAACACATCATTATCTACATCCTAAAATCATACTTCTGCTGTCCGATTATTTGGATCATGCTTAAATTCTGCTGGTTAAAATCACTGCCATTGGCCTTGTGTCTGATTATTTCAAAAGCAATATTTTCAACATATTTGTCAATGCAGTGCTTTTTTTTGTTTCAGCACCAATCACCATCTACTATTATATGGTTAACATTCTGGACAGCAGTGCGGGTGTTCCTGTTGTGCTGAACTTCACTGGCACCAACAACTTTTTCCGCTGCACTACAGAGCAAGATAAGAAGACTTTAAAAGTCGAGGTAGGTTTCATTCATTGCAAAATGGTTTTTGAAGATGGATGTTGAAGGTTTGATTGACTAGTCTTTCTTGTCTTAAATATTGATGATTTTATAAACAATGTCCTTTAAGTGCCAGGTTAACTAAACTCTTGCTTATGATTATTTCAGAGTTATACTAAAAGCGAGCTGAAAAACATCTGTGCCGATGACCCAGAAAAATGGTCCTTTGTATTCTACATGACTTCAGCGCCAGACAGACTCCGTCGTTTCGAGTCAGCACTCCACAGAGGATGGTTTATTCACACCCAAAATGTCTGTGACAGTGATGAAGTAGACATGCATGAAAGAGAGAATGATCCACCCAACATGTTCTTTATTATAATTGAGAGTAAGACCATAAATTAAGGGTCAGAATTCTTATCAACATGTCATAGTGACAAGAAAAGTTTTTGTGTAAACAAAAGAAAAAGAACTTTAAAGTAGCAAAGCTTTTTTCAGAACTCAAATCTTGGATCAGTCCAATAGTAAGAGTACTGCATTGTTTTAAACTGTCAATATTTGTAATTCTAAGATTTTCAAACAGGACATTGGCAGAATTTGTTCTCAAATACAGCATTACATTTTAAACCCAACCCTAACCCTAATGAACTGACCTCACTGTTTGATTCAATCTGGCATGACCAACCCAGGTGTAACCCTAGTGTGTCATTAAAAGATATGAGTTCTTTGAGACAACTTAATGAGAAGCAAATTGGTCATATTTATCTGTTAAGAGAATTTTCTGTAAACTGTTAAGAGGCATTGGTTAATGTTGCCTTGCCACTTCCTCATGAACTTTGAAGGCAGAATATAGTTGGAGAAATTTGTTTCAATTTGGTCTGAAGATGCAGAGCCTCTTCCAGAGAATTTAGTGTTTTACTGCCATTGCAGTAGTGAGTAGATGTGTATCATACAATTAGCTGACATGTTTTTACCCCGTTATTCATATGCATGTGTGTGCACGAGTGTCATCTTCTGTTATGTTTTGTTTTTAATGTTGAGATACTTTAAAACTGATATATTTGAAACAACACATGTAATTCTAATATATTTTATTGCTTAATGCCTATGATTTTTGTGTGCTGAAACTGGTTATTTTTATAATATTTTTATATTTATATTACTGACCAACATTTTCATTTGTCTGTATAAGCGAAAAGCTACGAATGACTTTGAACTATTGCTTTGTGCTACTATATAAACATATACATTATAATATTATCATGTTTTTAAGTATGTTATTTCTCCTTTGAAATCTTCAAAGAACAATAATTAAAAAATAAAATAAAATTAATGTGAAAGTGTGTTTAAATAAATCTTCTCTTCATTTTATTACAATGAACAAAGACTCCAAATGTGCTTATTGGTGTACAGTAAATGTTTTTTGAATCTTGCTTTTTTACATTAGGTATAAAATAATTCAATCACTTCAATTGTCACGGATTTACCAGGTTCTCTCGCCACACATACACAGCCTTCCCTCTCTCCTGAATACTAATCACCAGCACCTGTCTCTCATCACCATACTTATCAGCTTCCTACATTAGCCACACTCACTCTTCAGTCGATGTCTGGTCTCTCATGGAATACAAACTCTCTTACCTGCTACTTGGTCTCCAGCAACGTCTTCAAAGTTCAACTCCAGTGATATCCAACGATTTCTCCAAGGTTCCTCTCCAACGTTTACAACATTCTGTTACCCCTGGTTCTCTTCTCCTTGTGTCCCTGTCTGATGTTTGTGAGTATGGCTCATCTAGGATTCTCACTTACTATATCAGTTTATTCCTAAACTGTTATCAGTGTACTGCTCCTCATTTACTGTTCAACATCTTCTGATTTGATACTCACCTGTTTACTTAAACTGTGTGTTTAATTAATACCTGCCTTCAGGTTCAAACATCATCTTCGTGTCTGGGTATCCGTTAAAGAAGACCAGGCCTGCCAAAATCATTAACCCAGCAGATATAACACTGTCGGATCAAACAACTTTGAACTTCTAACTTGACATAGATTATAGTTAATGACTATGCTCTGAAATTTTGTAATCACTCTAGCTGCTTCCAGCAGATGTAATGAGCCTGCTCTTCTCACCAGCTACCGTCAGGGATTCGAACTGAGGCTGCGGATGCATCTCTTCTCTTATGATGATTCAATGGGGCTAGAGCGTTTCATCCAACTCTCCATCCAATCCATGGCCAACAGAATGAAAGCCTGCCTGAATGAACTAGCCTCCACCTGTTCTGTATCATTCAGCTTTCCAGAACCAGACAGTGAATCTTTGCAAGTGGATGCCTTCTGGTTGATCTTGGCAGAGTGCCAACTTCAGCTGACCCAGTAATTAAGCTTGTATTGCGGTGGTGGGGAACACGTCCTCTCAGTGTGTACCATTCGTCCCCCGTGCCCACTGGTGAGTCACGTTAACACTCCTAATGTCAGTTATTCACCAATATTAACCAGTGTGACACTTACTGTCTCTGGTCACTTAGAGTATCCACTTTCCTCGACTCTGGGTCAGCCGGCAGCTTCATCTCTGGCGCTCCAGCTCCAATAGAGACCCTGTGAGTCCAACTTCAAGATTCATTCCATAATCTGCAAGCCTCTGGGCAGAGGAGTCATCCATCACTGTATTGGTCCTGTCAAACTTCAAATCAGATGTTTGCACTACGAAGAAATCATTCTAGTGGTTCTGGGGAGCTCTACAGCCAAAATCATATTAGGATGTCCCTGGCTCATTCAAAATTCTCCCGTTATCTCCTGGTCCATCAGAAACATCCTGAGGTGGGGGCCCCAATGTTTTCCTTCCTGTTTCCCCAATCATCCTACTCCAAGACCCACGGCTACAATCAAAATATCTCCTCTTCTCCATCTTAATACCACCTCATTGAAAGCCCAACTAGTCAAACTTCTGTGAAGATCCACTTTTCCACATCTGCTGACGTGGACCATGCCTCTCAAAAAAAAAAAAATTTTTCAGAAGACCAACAATAAATAATAGTTACTGTGCAAAAAGCTGGAAAGGGATACAATGTTTTCTTGAATAGTTTAGATAGTCATCTATGCACCGTTAGACAAATTGTATATAAATGGAGATGATTTAGTACTGTTGGTACTCTCCCTAGAATCGGCCATCCAGCCAAGATGACTCAAAGTGCACACCACAGAATGCTCAGTGAGGTAACAAAATAACCTTAGAATGACAGCTAAAGATTTCATGGAATCTTTGGAACTGGTTAACACCTCTGTTCATGAGTGAATGAAGATGAGATCATATTTTATGACCAGTCAATGCAAAAAAAATCAAATTCCAATGGGTTCACATACTTTGCCTTGCTACTGTAAATTATACACTATGACTGCTTTTTTCACAACAAATATTTATTTAAAATTAAATACATTTATTTAGGGGTTACTATACAGCAGGGCTCTTCAACTACTTTCTTGCAGGGGTCAGATTATCCAGGTGAAAACTCAACAAGGGCCATACGTTTATTTTACCTAACACGTTCACTGTAACTGACATGTAAAACAAAACGCTGTTAATAGTCAGGGATGTTTAATTAACATGTTTAATGTCTGGCCTTAAATTCTTTCTTAAGATTTGGCTGTTGAATTAACATGACTCACACCCTAAATTAACAAATGGGTTTTGATTCATTTATTTTGAAAAAATTAACATAAAATGTAGGATTATTGTTTATAAAAACTAAAGGAACATTTTGATCTGCTAAAGTCTGTATCTTTGACACTGTCAACCCATATAAGAAAACATTGACAATCTAATGTAGAACTGTCTGTTATTATCTAATGTAAACTGAAAAAAGACCACTGTCTGTTCTTCCTTTATTAATTAGCATTTCCTTGTCCTGCACATATGGTGAATTCCTGCAGGAACCAGTTACAGTACCTGTGAAGATAATCACAGGTAAAAGGAGAACAGATACTTTTGATTATGTTCAGGATTGAGAATGCTGACACACATTTGTATTTAGAACCAAACACATACTGGTTCAGTGACGCTTCACATTATCACTTTTTGTGAGCACTACAGATGCTGAACAGATGAGACATGCCCGTTAAACATGGAGAATAAAAGCAAACTTTTCTGTTTATACGGTTTTGTTGAAAAAGTTTGTGCATATGAGCTGACATCACTTCTTTAAAAACTGCTGTGATGTAGTTTTGTTTGCACCCAGCAGGTTAACTCATTTGACTGAAGAAAATGTGTTCAGCTAAAAGTTAGAGGCTCTTGTTTTGGAGAGCATTGTTACTAAACTATGCCCAGACAAGCTTAAACGTGTGCTCCTGTCGGACTGGACTACGTATTGATTCTGATGGCCGCTGATGTTGTTGCATGCACTGCTGACTGTTGTTCAACACACCACTGAGTTTTGCACAGAGAGCGTTCCAATGTTTTGATTGATTTTATCAAAATCAAAAAAGGTCAGATAAACGTGATTGGTGGGCAGCATCGAATCGCCAACTTACATTAAATAAAGAAATTACATCGTACCGAGAGGATCTGAAAGATGGTTGTATGCAAGAAAAAATGCCAGTACTCCGTAACTTAATTAGTCTTGAGTTTCGTTGTGCGAGCGTGAAGTTTCGGTTGTATTCCCTTGCTGTGCAATCTTCAGTCTATCTTGATTCATGTTGGGAACAAGGTGTCTGGATCCTGACTTCCTGTCTGGTTCGGTTTCGTTTCATTCTGTGTCTGGATCCAGACACTCATGATCAATGTCTGTCTGTTATTGACATGGGTGAGCTTATGTCATCTTGGCAGCATGCACTCGCATTAATAGTTTGTCTGTCTCTCGCCAACACATGTGCGCATTGTGTCGTGCTCCCGTTGCGTTGAAGAGCTGTCTTTGTGTTGTGCTGAGGTTCGGAAACTTCAGTCTAAGGTGTTGGTCCTGTCAGACCAAAACCCAGACTGACAGTGACAGAACCATGACAGATTGTTAATGGACAAAAATAACCTTGCAAGAAACAAGGCTCACTGTGGGAGCAAGTTCCCCTTTGGCTAACCAGTATGACTGTAATGCCAATATTAGTTATTTATGTGCAGTGCAGGTCATGGTTTAAAATTAGTAAACTAGGTAAGTGTTAAGGGTCAGTGTTTAAGCAAAGATTGTGAATGAAGATTAATTACTAATATATTAGCTCATCCTGGATAAACTGAAAATGTTCACATAGATGTATTGTTAATTGGCAGATGAAGGCTTTTGATGGCAATTAATTGATCCATAACAATTAACACAAGTTTATGTAATTAATTTTAATAGTGTAGTCCATCTTTAGACCAAGGTGATACAGGCAGAGATTAGTGAGGAGCATCGTAGTTCAACCGGGAGGTCATTTCGGTGAGGTCTATCCTAAATCCAAGGATCAAGCAGTGGCATATGAAGTATCTCATGTCTTATGGTTGAAGTTTGCATCAGTTCATCTCCTGAACTCCATCGTAATAGACTGAAGTGATGTCTGGTTAGCACTGGCTGCATTTAGTTGTCATTACTCAGAGACGCACTGAAACAAAACAGTTATTAATTTGCACTTTAATTTTATCTGACTCCAATTTTATATTAATCTGACTCCAATTTTAAATTGACCTCTAATTTAGATTAAAGCTCTAATTGTCATGTTTAGATGTGTGTTCATGTTTATTATGTTGGTTCATGATTTATGACTTTTTTATTTTGAAAAGTCTAGTTCCTGGTTTTTGTCATGCGATTTCATGTTTCCCTCCATGTCCATGTGTCTTGTTTTCATTGGTTCATTGTTTGATTACTTTTGTTATTAGTTCTGTTGATCATTGGTTTCTGTTTCCCCATGTCATGTATTTAAGCCCTCATTTATACCATTGTCCTTTGTCTAGTATTGTATGTGAATGTAACGTTCTTTTGTTCATGCAATGTCAAGTCAAGTCAAGTCTTGATTATGTCAAGTTCATGTTTATGTTTAATTAACGTTTATAGTCAGGGTTTTTGGATTTCACGTTTTGTTTAAATAAACTGCACTTGGGTTCATCGTGTCTTCGTCATCATCTTCATCATTGTCCTAGCCATCATTGTTACACTAATTACTTTCTGATCATTCATCTGGCGATCGCGATTTCATAACAAAGGTATGAATTCCCATTTTGATTGCATGTTACTCCTGGCACAAATAACTAAATTGCTGTTTATGGAGCATTGCTATCGTGAAACAGAGAACGGATATCAATGTTGAACCCATAGACCTTTGAAAAGATGTATATTTTTGTTAACATTAATTACATTTGTAGGCGGTAAATTATATTGTAAATGTAAGCAGAGTGATGTCACTCCCAAGTGCGGTGAAATTGTGTATCAACAGGTTAAATACCCAAATCATTAAAAAAGGGAAATTTGGGAGTCTTTAGGTTTGGAAGTCCTAGGGTCATAACTCATTAACATACAGGTATGGATGGGGAAAGAATTATACAGCATTTGGCAAAGACCTTATAACTTTGTTACCATTAGTTTTATCAACATGGAAAGAGACCATTATACCAGTCACACTGAGACATTTTATATGATACAAAACATGTCCAGTTACATTATTTGTTTTCATGGTTTACTTTGTTACATTTTCACATATACATTTTGTGTGTCTTTGTGTTTGCCTTGTGGGGGAGAGAGAGAACAGATGAGTGAGTTTTAGGAGAATAGGCCAAAATTGGCCTGCGGTTAGGTAGAAGTCAGATGTTATATTTGTGGTTTATGGTCCTTGCTCAGTAGGTGCATTGACTCATCTGTGTAGGAGTTTTATTACGTTGGTTCATGCAGAGTTCTTTGTCTTTCCCAGAAGTGATGCAGAGAGTTTGGAGCGAGTCTTACACATAGCAGTGGAGTCCGACACCAATCAGGAATGGAGCTGGATCTGGCCGGCTCTGGTAACCTCGGGATATGAATCCCAAGGTTGAGACCTGGAAACAAATAGAATAATATTAGCGTAGATGCCATTCAATTTATTGCAGAGTTATAGATCATGATAAATGTTTCTGGTTCTTGCAGACCTAACTAAAGCAGCCTAATTTTGAGTTAATGGATAATTAGGTGTATGTCTGGCTAAACAGATGAGTCTTTAGTCTAGACTTAAACTGAGTGAGTGAGTCTACAGTATTTCCCAAACAGTGTTATGGAGACTATTCCATAGTTTAGGAGCAACATGGTCTACCTCCTTTTGTGGATTTGATATTCTAGGAACTATTAACAGGCCAGAAATTTGTGATGGTAATGAACGTGATGGAATGTAGCGTGGTAGAAGGTCACTTAAGTACTGCAGAGCTAGACCATTAAAAGTTTTGTATGTAGTTAACCAAATTTTTTAATTAATATGAAATTTAGCAGGTAGCCAAAGTAATGATGATAAAATGGGTCTAATGTGATCATATTTCTTGGTTCTAGTCAGCCCTCTAGCTGCTGCATTTTGAACCAATTGAAGTTTATTTATTGAACTCCCAGTAATGCATAAGAATAATCTAGTCTTGAGGTCATGTACACATGAATTAGTTTTTCGGCATCAACAACAGAGAGCATGTGTCATAATTCAGCAACATTTCTCAGGTGGAAGAATGCTGTTCTACAAACATTGGAAAATGTGATTTTCAAAGGACATGTTGGAAATAAAAGTCTGATCTTAAAATACACAACCACGAGAACCTCACAGATCTTCTTTAGTGTGTCTGATATCAACACAGATGACAAGCACAAATACCTGAAAATCCTTTAATACAGGTAATAAACTAAAATAACTGATAATTCTGCTTGACATGTTACATTTATGATAACATTTCAAACGCATCTGGGAGAAACAGCGTACTAGTTCTCTTACGAGAGGTTCTCTCGTATTGCGTAAGCTAGCTTACGCTACGGGAAAGATTAATCTTTTCTGAGATATTGAAGCCAAAAAATTATCCTTAATTTTTGTATCCATTGTCAACGCAGTGCGGCAGCTGCAGACCTTGAGCGGGCTAGCTAGCGAGCTCATAGGTTGCTCTGCGGCAACTGCTGCAGCCTATAGACGAGCTTGGGCGAACTCGCATCCAATGAGAGGCGTCCGCGCGCTCACTGCATCAAAGCCCGCCAAAATGGGCGTGACTTGAGTGCATATAAGCGTAGTTCGTAGGCTGGAACCCTGATCTTCGCATCGCTGACCTGGAAGCAGCGTCGCCGTTCAAGGGGCATCAAGCAAGCGTGGACAGCGCTAGAAGAAGCCGGCCGTCTCAGCCACCTTCAGCCATCCTGCGAGCTACGCCATCCGACGACGTATCCTTTTATTCAGCAAGCTAGTTCTCACGAACTATTCACAAAAGAGTACTAGCGTCTTTTTCAAGATGCCTCGCTCCACTTGCGCCTCATGTCGCACCCTTCTCAGCACAGGAGACCGCCACATCATCTGCGCTCTCTGCCTGGGACTGGGGCACGCAGAGCTCGCCCTCACTGAGGGCGGATGCGATTTCTGCGAGGAGCTACCGATGTCGACCCTGCGGGCTCGACTCGAAGCGCTCAAAGCAAAAACCGCCGCGCTGCCTTACCTTCAGCCGCGCAGGAAGAAGCGCCGCTCACAAAGGCTGCCGGAAACTGTGGTTGAAGCGACTGCCTCGCCGGAGCCTCTCCCTCGAGCATCGCTTTCACCCTCCCCGCCCCCCCGGGACGCGCAGTTGCCGCCAAGCGGCCGCACTGCTGCCATGTCGGATGACGAGGCGGAGGATAAGGGCCGCTGTTCCATCATGGCTTCGGACAGCGAGGAGTGGTCAGGCTCCCAAGCCTCCTCCTCGGTCCAGGAATCCAGCAGGACCCGCGCCGGAGTCGAAGGGGAGTTAACACGCCTCCTCACACAGGCCGTCGACCGCCTCGGGCTCGAGTGGTCACCGCCCCCTGAGCAGGCACCCAACAGACTCGACGGCTGCTTTCTTCAGAGCCACCCGCGGCCCGAGCCGCTCCCTTCCTGCCGGAATTACACACGGAGTTTGCAAAGTCGTGGAACGCTCCTTTTTCAGCCAGGTCCCGTTCCCACGTCTCCACCTCTCTCGCGTCGGTGGACGGTGCCACTGAGAGAGGCTACTCCTCCATCCCCCGGTCGAGGACTCGGTAGCAGCACACCTTTGTCCGCCCTCCGCGAGATGGCGTTCCAAGCCTGTGCTCCCGTCTAAGGCCTGCAGAGCGACTTCCGCCTATGTTGGACGCGCCTATTCCGCCGCCGGCCAAGCCGCATCTGCTCTGCACTCAATGGCCGTTTTACAGATCCTACAAGCAGACCTTCTTCGGGAGTGGGATGAGAAAGGCAGGCACCTAGAGGCTGTTACTGATCTATGAAGCGCGACAGACCTCACCCTTCGCGCTACCAAAGCTGCAGCCCAAGCTCTAGGGAAGTGCATGAGTGCATGGCCTCGCTGACTGTGACCGAGAGACACTTGTGGCTAACACTAGCCGACATGGGAGAAGCAGAGCGCTCCACGTTCCTCAACGCACCGCTCTCTCCGACCGGTCTCTTTGGCTCCGCGGTGAGTGGCATTGTTGACCGCTTCTCAGAAGTCCAGAAAGCCACCCAAGCCATAAACCTCTTCCTGCCGCGTCGCGCTAGCTCCTCTGCAGGCCGCTCACGTGATCAGCTTCCTGCACGAGCCTCTTCACAGCGCCCAGTTCAACAAACTCAGACTTCTCAGCGTCGACAGGGTGGCCGCCCTCGATCGCGCTCAGACAGCCGCCGCAGACCGCCGCCCCCCCGCGGGCCTTGATCTAAGGTAACGCTGAAACCCGAGCAGCCGAAGTCTTCCTAACTGTGTTGAACAAACGACGGCTCAGTCCCGCCGCGGCCGGACCACCGTCAAAGCTTCTCCCCTGTCAGTCCCCTTCTCTCAGGCTACTGCAGTGGTGAATTTAGCAGCCAACAAGCCGGTGACACTGCCCGCTTGCCTGCACTCAAACGCCATTTTCACGGCGACCCAAATAAATCTTGTAAAGAGCAAACATGTCTTATGTGTAGAAAATGTGCCCACAACCCAGTGTTCACCCCTACACACAAGCATAACACATCCCGTGCCCCTATCAGAGCACGCTCTCATAAAGCGGTTACGAACCGCTCGAGCGTCAGAGTCAATGAAGTCGCCCACAAATGCGTGCACGCGCCCATTCTCTGGCCGCTCTGTCACACGACCAGCCCTATGTGTAGAAAATGTGCCCACAATCCAGTGTTCACCTCTACACACAAGCACTGCATGTCTCGTGTCCCCACCAGAGCACGCTCACATAAAGCGGTTACTGAACCGCTCGAGCGCTAGAGTCAATAAATGCGCCCACGAATACGTCGCGGCGTGCCCATTCTCTGCCTGCTCTGTTACACGGCCAGCAAACATTCCTCTGTGTGTAAGTCCCGTGCCCATGACTATGCTTGCGCATCACGTAACAGATGTGACTCTTTCCCCATTCATTCCAATAGGGAAGTCACTCACAAAACAGCCTGTTCATGCTGTCTGCGAGCAATCATGCATAAACACACTAAACGCGCTCACACATTTTGTTCAGCGCTCTGTGTGCGGCAATCAGAGCGAATTGGCCATTCACCCTCTAGCGTTAGGCTTCAAAGCGTGGGAAGCTATTCCAGGGATATCCAAGTGGGTGTTAAGCACAATACAACAGGGCTATTTGCTACAGTTCGATCGCCGCCCTCCTCGCTTCAGAGCTGGCTCGAAACCACTGTGAACACGGAAGCAGCGTGCATGCTTCGTTCAGAAATAGCAAGCCTTCTGTGCAAAAGGGCCATAGAGAAAGTGCCACCCTCTCTGAGCGAAGTCGGGCTTTACAGCCGTTATTTTCTTGTTCCCAAGAAAGACGGCGGCCTCAGACCCATATTAGATCTCAGGGTTTTGAACAAGGTGCTTGCAAAAGACCGTTCAAAATGCTTACAATCAGGAAACTCCTCGCGCATGTGCCTAGGGGACTGGTTTATTTCTCTCGATCTAAAAGATGCGTACTTTCAGATTCAGATAAATCCCCGTCACAGGCCATTCTTGAGATTCGCCTTCGATGGCCAGGTTTATCAATACACCGTCCTTCCGTTCGGCCTGTCCTTAGCACCCCGTACTTTCAGGAAGTGCATGGATGCGGCGCTCGCACCCCTACGGAGTCAGGGTTTGCGAATTTTGAACTATTTGGACGACTGGCTGATTATGGCACAGTCATATATGGAGCTTCTGTCTCACAGAGCAGTTCTCCTCAGCCATCTGAACAGTTTGGGTCTTGCAGTCAATTGGACCAAGAGATCACTACAGCCCAGTCAGACAATTTCCTTCCTTGGAATAGAACTAGACTCCGTGGCAATGACGGCTTGCTTATCTACACAGCGCGCGCGCCATGTTCAGCGACTAGCCGCATCTTTTCAGATGAACAGCCTCACGCCTCTGAAGAAATTCCAGAGAGTGCTAGGTTACATGGCCTCAGCCGCAGCAGTACTTCAGCTGGGTTTACTGCACATCGCCCGCTTCAGCATTGGCTAAACACCCGGCGTCTCGCCGGGCTTGGGCCACAGGCCGCCAGCCCATCAAGGTGACTCAGACCTGTATTTCAGCTCTGCAGCCCTGGACAGTGGCCGAATGGTATCAGCGGGGAGTGACAATGGGAGCTGTATCTCACCGAAAAGTCATCTCGACAGACGCGTCCAACACGGGTTGGGGCGCGGTCTGCGAGGGCTCTCCGGTTTTCGGCCTATGGTCAGTTCAGGAAAAGCTCCTTCACATAAATTGTCTGGAAATGATAGCGGTCGAGTACGCGCTCGTGCGCTTTCTCCCGGTCATTCAGGGTCACCACGTCCTGGTCCATTCGGACAACAGATCTGTGGTATCCTACCTAAACCGTCAGGGCGGTGTAAGATCCAGGAACCTATTCCATCTGACGAAACGCATACTGAGTTGGTCCCAGTGCCACCTGCGCTCGCTGAGGGCAACGCACGTGCCAGGCCACCTGAACGACGGCCCGGACAGACTGTCCAGAGACAATATTCCCCCAGGGGAATGGTCCCTGCACGCTCAAACATTCCAGACGTTATGGCACCTATTCGGCAGAGCAGAGATAGACCTCTTTGCGTCCAAAGAGAACTCTCACTGCCCAATATTTTTCTCGAAAAGCGAGGACGCGCTGGCCCAGGACTGGCCCAGACGCCCGCTTTACGCCTTCCCTCCCGTCTCGCTATTGCCACAGGTAATGCAGAGGATCAGGGAAACGCGTCACTCGGTGCTCCTCATAGCCCTGCGTTGGGAGAATCAGACATGGTTCCCGGAGCTTACGCAGCTGTCAATGACAGCACCGTGGCCCATCCCAGTGAGAGCAGATCTCCTCTCTCAAGCTCGCGGCACAATCTGGCATCCCCACCCAGAGCGCTGGGCGCTGCATGCGTGGGTGATCAACGACTACCCGTCGTTCTGCCAGAAGGAGTAATAAACACCATCATACACGCTAGAGCCCCTTCCACGAGAAGACTCTATGCGTCAAAATGGCCTGTGTTCTCAAAATGGTGCACCGACAGAGATCTGGACCCGCGGACAAGTGTCGTCGCAGCTCGTATTTCTACAAGAGCTGCTGGATAAGGGCAGATCCCCATCCACGCTCAAAGTGTATGTGGCGTATTAAAGTGTATTAATTCCCTGGGGCTCATACAGTGGATGCTTGGCGCGCACGGCGTTGACAATGGGTTCCCGTAGCGTAAGCTAGCTTACGCAATACGAGAGAACCTCTCGTAAGAGAACGTATCGGTTACCTAACGTAACCTCGGTTCTCTCTAGATGAGGGAACGAGTATTGCGTAGCCGGCCGTGCTTCAGCGCCACGCAGCGACTTTTCGCTTCAGTCAATGAAAACCAGGGTTCCAGCCTACTGAACTACGCTTATATGCACTCAAGTCACGCCCATTTTGGCGGGCTTTGATGCAGTGAGCGCGCGGACGCCTCTCATTGGATGCGAGTTCTCCCAAGCTCGTCTATAGGCTGCAGCAGTTGCCGCAGAGCAACCTATGAGCTCGCTAGCTAGCCCGCTCAAGGTCTGCAGCTGCCGCACTGCGTTGACAATGGATACAAAAATTAAGGATAATTTTTTGGCTTCAATATCTCAGAAAAGATGAATCTTTCCCGTAGCGTAAGCTAGCTTACGCAGTACTCGTTCCCTCATCTAGAGAGAACCGAGGTTACGTTAGGTAACCGATACGTTTTTTCGCACTTTCTTTGTCTTTTCTGACATCGGTGCGCTATAATATCATACAGTAGCACACTGACATAGTGATTGATATGTTTTCATGAAACAGAGACCCTCCAATTCCAAACACATGTGGTCACAGGAGTCGCATTTAAATGACCAGGTGTAAACAGTCATGTGTCTCACCTGACCACATGTGATCGGATCACCCAAGATGCATCGTAATACCAGGTGTAAACAGGATCATAGATGTGCAGGTTCTGCGGACCAGTGAGTACCTGGACATACTGAGTTGGGCATAGGGACATGCTTCTGCACAATTAAACCAAATGCAAGACATGCTGTATTGAGCATGTATGAAATACTGCAGCAAAAATAGACAGTACAAACAAAACCTTATGTTGCAGATCTAGACAGCTGGACCTGGGGTGGAGGTGGGTTTCATAGAAAATAATTCTCACAACTAGTCCAATGGTTCTACACATAAATACATTTCTACCAAAAGAGTATCAGACAATTGTTGTAGACCAAAGTTGTATATCAATATTAACACTGTCAAAAACATTACACCACCCTGAGAATACCTATATCTGGATCCACTGTTGCCACCCCACTTAAAAATCTGGAGGCGTCGCGGTTGTATTGTCCCTGAAATGATTCTTTTTTTCCCCTTCCCCCACAACACCTTTTTGCCTAGCACGGCCTCATGCTTTGGTTTCTTGACTCTTGTAGCTTCCTCTTTCCACCACATTGTCTGGCCAACTTAGTTTAAAAAGCCTGCTCTTCTGAGCCAAAGTTCACACATCCTTGTCATCAGTGCTGAGCTCAACGTGGCAGCAAAGGTACTCTATGCAATCATATCATATCTATCTATCTATCTACAATACATTGCAATACTTCTGATTTAAGAATCATTGTTCTCTATCTTCTTTAGAAAAATAAATAAACTCCTGATGATAAATTTTGCAACCATGAACGACATTCTGATTGAAGGATTTTCTGTAATGGTAGGTTTAGAATTTATTCACACATTAATGCACTCAAAGATACAAATTCACAAACTTCGTGTCAACCATTTAAATGTTGCAGGACAAAGAATGAGACTGATCATTCTACAACACACATTAATGTATTTAAGTCAGGAAAAAATCATACGGTCTTTTGTGAGGGGTGTTTAAATTCCAGAGACCACCTCATCATGGTTGATTTATTTAGACGTTGCTTGAGAAATAATAGCTCTTTCTGAACGTATGTAAGTAAATAATCTCTTCTCTTAGACTATCCATCATCCATGTAAGAAACAAACAGAAGAGTGTGCCTCTGAGGAGATCAGTGCCTATAAAAAGAGGCAGACAGTCATGAGGTTCAGCCTGACGATGGTAAGAGAGGAAGATCCAGAAACAGGAGGCAACCAGGAAACACCACATCCAAAAGCAGAGTGGGAAGATCAGGACATTGAGGATAACTGTTTCTGTGATGAAGACCTGCTTCTTGAATCCATAGATGATGATCATGGCTCCGACCCTGACAGTCCTTCATGCCACAACTGTGATGAGAAAGCTGAAATAGCTCAAAGTAAGAAATGTATTCTTTTGCATTGATTGATTTTTGACCCATTTTGAATTGTTAACTTTTAATTGTTAATTTTAGAATTATATGCAAATAGTATCCCCTTTGCATCTCTTAGTTGTTTTAATTGATAATTGGTGTCCATAGAACTTCCAGCAATAAAGTCACTACAGATTTGAAGGAAAACCAATGCAAACTTATTTGAGATTTTTTTAAGTGGCAATTTATTCTGCTTCCATTTTCTCAGATTTTGCACTGATTGGGCGACTGTATAAAGAACTGTATGAAGAAAATAATTTGTTCATGAAGAGTCATAAGGGCAAGTATGTTGCACCGTTTTGTAAACAGATATGTGTGGAGGACACCATGTCAGGTTTGTAATATGTTACTTTAAAGCTGTTATGAAAACCTTTATTATTCCCGTTTTTTGCATCGTTTATTATTTCAGTCTTAGTGTTTTTGAAAATGAATTACTTTTTTTACAGCAACAATCACCATCTACCACATCACCAAAGACTTCAACAAATCAAAAGTTTCCGTTGTGCTGAACTTCACAGGCACGGATAACTTCTTTTCCTGCACCACTCAAGGTGAAAAAAAGATTTTAACACTTACGGTAGGTGTTTTAAGAGTTTATAATTTGTACTCTAAAATGTAATGTCAATGCATTTGTTAAATAGCACGTCAGTATGATTTATTTGGTACAGAGCCCCATTACCGAGCCCCTTAGAGGATATGGTGGAAATATTGTTCTTAAATGGAACGCAAAATATGGCGAGTGAATGCAAAACTTATTGCAAGGGGATGCAAACTTGTGAGGGCACGCAAAACTTGCGAGGGAATGCAAACTATTGCGAGTGAATGCAAAACTTATTGGGAACTTAATAGCCTTGTCCATCAGGGAGACAGAGACATCAAACCAGTGTCATTCAGTAGAGGAGGACAGGGTACAACTTTCACAACATCTCCTTTTACCCCTACTGGTGGAAAAACTACACAATCGTTTGAAATTGTAACTGTAAAAAGATCATTTTTACTCTTATGTTTTTTATGTTTTATGTTGTGTGATCAGTTTTGTTCAATCTCCTCCTATGTCTTTGCAGAAACATGATTTCTGTCAAAATGGCTTTTGTTCTGACAATTTTTGGGGTGAAATCTCTGAACTTTTTAACAACATAAGGTACATTTTTAATATGCAATTCCATATCAAGTCAAGTCTCCTTTATTTATACAGCACTTTTTACAATTCAGATTGTTTCAAAGCAGATTTATAATATTAACAGGAAAATTCTGCATTGTTTGTCAATTTTTCTCGTTGATATAAATCAATGATCATATAGTAATATAAATAAGTTACAATTTGTACAAAAACACCAGTAGTGGTAAAAGGAGATGTTGTGAAAGTTGTCCCCTGTCCTCCTCTACTGAATGACACTGGTTTGATGTCTCTGTCTCCCTGATGGACAAACTATTATAAAATTAATACCCTTTTCCACAAGAAAGGGCAAAAAAAAGGCTGTGAAAGATGCTCACTGAAGCCTTCTATCGAACTGCACTGGTCTCATGTCAACGGGCCCTTTAAAATAAAAAGGCTATTACAAAAACACACCCTCTGCGTTATAGTTATAGAAAAAGTGCACTTTCCACACGGTCCCTTAACTCGCATCTCTGTCAAGAGCGAGCTTTCCCCATTGTTGCCAACTTAGCGACTTTGTCGCTATTTTTAGCGACTTTTCAGACCCCTTTAGCGACATTTTTTTCAAAAAAGCGACTAGCGACAAATCTAGCGACTTTTTGGACAAACCTTAGCAACTTTCCAAATTCCAAATATCGCCAGTACTGCAAGCGTGAGGTCTTACTTCCCCGCTGCGTCTGCTCTGTTCAGTGAGCGGCTGAGAGGAGCAGCACATTCCGTTGACTGCACTCCAGCGGACATAGACATGAATGAGCTGCGCATGTGCACGCTGTGTTAGCAGGAACCAATCAGTGATCACATAGCAGCTGCCTTCTCCTTTGTTTTAATTCAAAACATTTAATTTGACTGTTTTTTCTTGGCATGCGCTTATATTCACTACTAATCAGAGTTTTAGTTCATTCCGGTTCGGTTTCTGAACTCTCCGACTTCAGATCGTATATTTACAGACTCTATACATTTTACTTATCCAAACACAACAATAAACCTTCTTCAAACTCATAAACATGTAACGTTAGCTAAGTTCCGTTCCGTTGTCTAACAGAAAATATGTAATTGAGAACCGTTTTACTGGACATTCGGCTATATACTTATATAAAAACAGTATGAGCACGGTTTAGGGGAGATAACCGTTATTATAAACTGAAGTAGGCTACAGTACCGACAAATTAGGCAGAATGCAAATACGACGCGATGACGTCATTAATATGCTAATGACGCATGACTTCATCTGGAGACATTTAGCCACTTTTCGAGCAGGCTTTAGCTACTTTCCATTGAAAATAGTTGGCAACACTGGCTTTCCCGGCGTAATTCACATTGCGGCGGCTTTTGTAGGGCAGTGCTTATTTTATAGAACGAAAGTACTGAAGATTTAACTTGTGCAACATTGTTAGCTTTGCCTTTTTAGCAGCAATACGGTAATTTTGTAGGTATTGGCATTTTCCGGTGAATGTGTGGGGAATATCGAAAACAAAACTAACTTTACTCCGCTAACTTATTGGGAGGGAATGCAAAATCTTGCAAGGGAACGCAATTTATTGCGAGGGAATACAAAATTTATTGGGAGGGGATGCAATCTACTGCAAAGGCATGCAAAACCTTTTGTGCTGGAACACAAACTATTGGAAGGGAATGCAATAATTATTACGAGGGAATGCAAAACATATTGTGAAGGTACACAAACTATTGCGAGGACACGCAAAACATATTGCAAGGGGATGCTAAATATTGCGAGGGCACGCAAATCTTATTGCAAAACTTTTTGAGAGATAACTCAAACTATAGTGAGGGATCTATCTCAAAATTTATTGTGACGGAACGCAAAACATTTTGTGAGGGAACACAAACTATTTCGAAGGAACACAAAAGTTATTGGGAGGGAACGCAAAATATTGCGAAGGAATGCAAAACTAATTTCGAGCGGATGCAAACTACTCTGAGGGCATGGAAAACTTATTGAGAGGGAAGGCAAAATCTTGCAAGGGAACACAATTTCTGTCATAATTTCTGCATAACTGTAGAGATTGATGGCGTCTTTAATTTAATATTCCTGTTTCATTCGACTGTATTTGTGGCATAGTGTTGATTACTACAAAAATGTATTTAGACTGAGCCAGAGCCGGATTATCCATAAGGGCACTTGGGCCAGTGCCCAGGGGCACCAACCTTTCACAACCACTAGGGGGTACCACATGACACAAGCTTTAAAAATATTTTTCGTAAATTGTTATATTATTAACTTGAAATTCTTGAAAGACCATACATAACTTGTTTATGAACACTAATTTAACAATAATAATAATAATAATAATAATAAATTATAAATAAATGAAGATTACATGACCACTATCACTCCCCCTCCCCAATCTGTCACAGTTGAGTTGATCCACAACAATTACGCGCAAATGTGTCATTTTTTAACGGCTACTACAGAAAATGAATCAAAATCCAAAATGGACAGACGGCAATTGAGTGGTTTCGCAAAAAGAAGATTAAAGAAAGAGAAGGATGCTAGACGTTTAGCTACAATAAAAAATGTTCCAGGGATCGACAAATTTTTTGTTAAATCACTAGTTTTTGGGAGAACACGGGAATTGCAGACACCAGCAGCACTAAATCTGACACCGCTGGCGCTGCTAGCGGGGAGATGCAGCAGCTGCTAATGTTAGTCAGGGCGTCGGCGATGACCGCCAGGCTGAATGAGGATATTCTCCTTGTCCTTGGAGGAGACAGGAGCGAGGAAGACTCGGGTGAGGAAGAGGACATTAATGAAGATAAATATTAGGGGTGGGACGGTACATGTAAGTTATTCAGTATTGAACCGAAACGGTACGGGCGTCACGTCTCGGTGCACGAATTTACACGGAGAATACACGGTATAAAAATAAATAAAACTAAATAGCGATACATATCGCTCTATTTCGCATAATGAACAGTCTGATCAAGATTGCAATGCTGGAGTGTGTGTGTGTGTTTGTGTGTGCGCGCGCGTGATCGAACTTTTGAGGTATAGTGCCCAGGGGCACCACACTGTTTGATACGGCCCTGACTGAGCTTAACTTGTATTAAACCTGAATATTCCTTTAAGCGTAGATCATTTTCTTTCTTGTGCAAAGGGATTTTATGTAATGCACAATGGTTCATTCTTCTTCATATCTCCTTCAGAATTACTGTAAGTTCTTTCCTTTAAGCTGCAGCTAAACCAAAATTGTATCATGTGTATTTCAGAGATTTGACAAAAACAAATTGCACAGCATTTCTCCAGATGACACTGAAAAATCATGCCTTGTATTCTACATGTCTCGATCTCCAAGCAGTCTCCGGCGCTTCGAATCTGCACTCTACAGAGGGTGGTTTATACAAAACGTAGACAGTGATAATGTGAAAATGCAAAGATGCAACAGTGAAACTGGCAATGATTCGATCCACACCTTTTTTTCCGTTATTAAAAGTTAGACCACATAGTGAACTGAACAGTCACTCCTATCTCCTTATAATGACTATAAGCTTATAACTACAAGCTAAGACTAGTATAATAAGTGTAAGGATGTTGTTTATTATCATTATTTGTATTATTAGCAGTTATGATGATGTTTTAAACTGTCAATACTTTGGAAAATTAAGATATATGTTCTCAGCATAGTTAATCCTCAAATACATCTTGAAAGAAAAAAGTAATTAACTTTTGTAGACTGTTCAGATGAGTTAAATTGTAAACTGTTAAAAAGCATTGTTTGATTGTTACTAATCACAGATCATAGATGTGTTTTATTTTTATTTTTTCATTTTTATTATTAAAGGTTAAAAATGTTCACGTTACTGCCATTGCAATAGTAGATGTGTACTGTGTTACTTAAAGCTGACATGTATTTACCCATTATGCATATGCATGTGTTTGTTTAGCTAATTTGAAACTAATATTTATTTCAGAGATCGACGCCCAGTCTGTGCATTCTAGTCTCAAGTCAGGTTACAAGTCGTCAACTTTAAACTTCAAGTCTTAAGCAAGTCATTAGTGCTCTTTGCCCAAATTAGTGTCATATTATGAATTAATAATTACACCCTCCACAGTTTTTTAGACTGTTGAGAAGACCCCTATTTCATTTTAAATGAATGATCTGATTGCCATTACAGCATCTGACAAGGTTAAACAGGGGACAAATCACTTCCTGTATTGATTTGATACGGGACGCATCGTTATATCTTTAAATACAGGACGATTCTGTATTTTACCTTCGTTAGTCTACAGTGCATCTTTTAGCTGGTTTCATTAATGAGGCTTGTGAAATAATTCATGCCAAAGCTTTAGTTGTAGTGCATGAGCTCTGTGAAACTAAGTAGGCCTAGCTAGCTAACCCAGCTAAAATGATAAGTTAAATGCTACTGAACCATGGCGTGTAAGCTCTTTCTGTTGTTTAAGAAGCGTCTGTAATTTTTAAACCACAGGTTCTACATGTTGAAATCCTTTTGTTGACTTTGATATTGTATTCTTTATATCCAAATAAAATTACCTTTGGTTTAATTTCGGATGTGTCATCCTTGAATGCACAATTTTCCAGCTTAGTCCTGTGGAAGATGATTGGTTGGTTGTCTGATTAGTTGAACGTGGAATGTGGAAATGTAAATTTGAAAATGGAATGAATTGATTATTGGGGACATTTTTAAATGTATAACTCAGATCTTTGATTTTCGAAGGTATACATTTGTTCCAAGTCAGAGGGATTGAGTCCAAGTCAAGTCGCAAATCATCTTTGATTTATGTCGAGTCGAATCACGATACATCAAATTTGTCAAGTCATGCGACTTGAGTCCACATCCCCCATTATTGACTTTTTTTTTTGCACCAAACCATTTTTATTTGTATTACATAGAACAAATCTTTACAATAATATATTGTTTGTCTTTTATTTAAACAATATTAATAATATTAACCAATATTTACATTTGTCTGTATAAGCTTTGCACAACTTTTAGCTATTCTGTTGTTTTACATTAAATTAATCATATTATCATGAGCTCATCCTCTATATCATTGTTCATTTGAAACTCAAGCAATAAAATAAATATTTATGAACACATCAAACAAGTAATCTGTTAATTATTTTAAAATATAGGATGTCTCCAAATGCATGCTCTGGTGTAAAAGCTTTTTCCATCACTCTCAGTTCTCATTTTACAGGAGAGCTCTCGAGTTTGGAATCATCCATTTCTTCACATTCCTGTTTGTTCGGCGTGTTCCTCAAAAGCTTTGTTCACTTTTCCTTCGTCTGAATCCTCATATGGGTTCATAGCCGCCTCAACCCCCTTAGCTCTCCTGAGAAAATAAACAACGACAATTTAAATTGATAGTTAATTGTGTTTCAATCAAGTTCAGCCTTTCAGTAAGGCAGTGGTTCTCAAAGTGAGTTCTCAAAGTGAAGTCTTGTTCACTTTGAAACGTTTAAATTTGCAGTGGGGACAATACACAGAAATCCAATGATGCCTGTGTGCAATTTCTTCTTCTTCGCTGCCTTCTCAGGTGCGCTCACTGCACAGCCCTTATGTAAACAAAGACATTCTAGTGTGTATGACAGATTCAAATGGGTGAAGGGGAAGACTTTCATTGAATTAAGACTTACATTTCTGTCTATTTTCGGTTTTGAAAGAGTAAATATAGTGCATGAGTAATATGGATGACTTTTATGGTGCTTTTTGAGCAGGGTCGGATTGGGCATCGGGAGGGGGGGATTTTTCCCAGTGGGCCACTAGAATGTTGTGTTTTTAAAATAAATAAGTACAAATAATTCAATTCAAAATAGCCAATAAAATCCTTTTAAAATGTACTAGGATTGTACAACAGTCAGTTTCATAAGGCTTCAATCCTGAATCTTTCACGGGACGAGGTTTGTCATCACTTAAAGACATTGGACAATGAAAGCTAAAAAGGGGACGTTCTCACCAAACGCGTCCTTGTGCTACAAATGCTAGACGTAGTGCCACGAAAAGAGCAGATACGCAGGCATCTCAAAATGCATCTTAAACACTTGAACTTCTTTTTTGGGGGGGGGGTAAGATTCCCCTTTTCTCCACAATTTGGCATACCCAATTCCCAATGCGTTCTAAGTCCTCATGGTGACATAGTGTCTCGCCTCAATCCAGGTGGCAGAGGACGAATCTCAGTTGCCTGAGACGTCAATCCACGCATTTTATCACATGGCTTGTTGAGTGCGTTACCGCGAAGACCTAGCATGTGTGGAGACTTCAAACTCACCACGCGCCCCACCGAGAGCAAGAATCACATTATAGCCACCACGAGGAGGTCACCCCAACGTGACTCTACCCACCCTAGCAACCAAGCCAATTGGTTGCTTAGGAAGCCTGACTGGAGTCACTCAGCATGCCCTGGATTCGAACTTGCGACTCCAGGTGTGGTAGTCAGCGTCTTTACTTGCAGAGCTACCAAAGCCTACTTGAAGTTCTTTTTAAACTTGACAGGATGTCTTAACACTCGGCGCTCCTGCAGGAAACACTGAATAACAATGGGACGTGACACAACAGTCAAAGATGTCCATCTAGAGCATAGTTGCATAGGAAACTATTTAAAAATAGTGCAGACAGATCCCAAAGTGTAGTTGCGGAGAAAAACAGCTTGTTTGCAATTAGATGTGGCGAAATATACAATGTCACTGGGCTCGCAAAAAGTTTTCCTAGTTTCACAGGGGGTTTGACCAATAAAAATTGAGAACCACTGCATTAAGGTATTTTATACATAATTTATATTGATATACGGTACACGTTTGTGTATATATACAGTATATATCATACCAATTACATGTATATGGTAAGTGTTAATGTGTTTTTAATGTAATTTTACTGTGTAATACCAATTAATTGTATGCATTTCAAGTGTAATTGTTATGTGGAGATGGTTGTATTTGCATAATTAACATTCATTATAGTAATGTAATATGTCTAATGTGGAAACTGAAATAAAGTCTTACATATAATAGCTTAATGTAACAAGACAAGCTGTCAGGTAAAAATACTATCCATTGTGGGGGTTTCTTATATATGGCCAGTGATGCATGTAGCTACTTGAAGCTTTAGCATGATGCAATTCTAACACACAAACATGCCAATGTGTAATACAGACCGAATGTGCATAATGTTTGGTAGAAAAACTCCCACTTCAAAACAATGATTCATTCTTGAGGGGTTTCCCTTGTAGTACTTACTTCTTCCTGTTGAATACCCCTGTGACAATGAGGTACATTCCCATACACACCGTTAGTCCAATTACTACTCCAAACACTACCAGCCACACTGTGACCTTTTCTTCTTTGGGTGGAGCAAATGTTGACTGCAGCCCAACAAATTCCATTGTTTCATCATTGAGTAGAAATGCGCTGTTGATGCGTTCTCTTGAAAGCCTATGGAAAGCCAAAACATTGTTAAGGGAAATTCTGTGGTCAGTGAAACGATTGCTTCACCCAATAAGTTCCAAATACGTCATGGCATTTGATTTTCATTCAAATGTGTTAGTGGTTAAAGTAGTTGATTTTGAGATAATCACCATTAATGTTATATAATTACATTAATAGGGTGGCCCAGGTGGTAGAGCAAGTTGACCACTAATCGCAGGGTTGGCGGTTCAATTCCTGACTCACATGACTCCACATGCTCTTTGGGCTAGACACTTGCTAGTGCCTTGCATGGCAGCTCTGCCGTCATTGTGTGTGCATGAGTGGGTGAATGAGTCACAATGTACAGCGCTTTGAAAACCGCTAAGTGCAGACCATTTACCAATTAGTGCTGTCAATAGATTAAAAATTGTTATGTATCAATTACATAGTGTGCCGAATAATTAATCGCATTTATAAAATATTTTCTGAAAGCCCCTCAAATAACAAGTCAATAAATAATGATGAAATAATTATAAATAGTTATATTTAAATAATAACAAATCATATATATGTATATATATATATATAGTACTGTGCAAAAGTTTTAGGCACTTGTGAAAAATGTTGCATAGTGAGGATGTCTTCAAAAATATTGCCATAAATAGTTTTAATTTATCAATTAATATCATACAAAGTGCAGTAAACATAGAAAAGCTAAATCAATATTCAGTGTGACCACCTTTGCTTTAAAACAGCACCAGTTCTCCTGGGTACATGTGGACACATCTGGTTGTTGGCAGATCGGATGTTCCAATCTATTAGTCTCAATTGCTTCTGTCTCTTTATGTCATCCCAACTGATTCGATGTTCAGTGGGAGGGCCCTGTGGGGGCATTGCCATCTCTTCTATTCTAGTCTTTTCTATTTGCAAAAGTAATGTTTGGGAGATACTGACACACTAAAACTGAAGATATAAATAACCATCTTAAAACAAATGCTTTTGTGAAACATCTTAAGTGCCTAAAACTTTTCCATAGTACTGTATATATATATATATATATATATATATATATATATATATATATATATATATATTAGTATTCAGATAATTCAAATGCATTACATTATTGTGGCATTGGAGTTAAGCATTGATAAGACAGTACCAAAAGTGACTTTAGAATCCAATGTACAGTTTATTTGCATATATTGAACATAAGCCAATCATTGGCCTACAGTTCATAGCAATCCATTTTGCAATTGAATTTGTCAACCTAATGATGCAGTGTACACATGCGTCAGACGATCAATTTCGGAGCATCTCGCTTTGGTTGTGTTGCATCATAAACATACCATTTTAAGGTATGTGTCAAGGTTAAACGTAGTTTAAAAACATGTATTGAGATCCCTAAATTCAGATTTCCGCTCCATCAAGCTGTGTTTTGAATGCAAGAATGCATCCTCGTGTTGTGCTGAAGGGTTGGCTTGTTCTCTGTATAAGCTGTGTTACCTATACAGCTGAAGTTTTGCTTACTGCCCCCTGGAGAAAACAGGTGTTGCATCAAATTTGAGCTGCTCAGGGATCTTCCTTATTACATTCCCGGGGACATGATTAATTGATGATTTTTTTAAAGTGTTATTTTTTATATAATTACACCTGAATTTACACGTTAAATCAACAGTCCTAAATACAAAAAAATTATATAATATAATATATATTAATTAATTAATAATACTATTTAAAATGTAATCATATTCAATATTTTCATATTAAATTATTATTATTATTTTTTAATAATTTTTATTATTTAGATTTTAACCAATACAACTCAATAATAATAATAATAATAATAATAATAATAATAATACTCAATATAATACTCAATAGATTTATTAGAAAATAATGATTACATCAAATATTTAATATTTACCTTTTTGGTTCCACTTTATTTTATAACTACTATGTACTAACATAAAAAAAACACATTCATACAATGAATTTATTGTGTAACTACATGTTGTTCTGCAACATGCTCACAAGATTCACATTAGCTGCTAATGAGGTTGAGGTAGGTTTAGGGTTTAGGGTTCGGGTTAAGGGGTAAGGGTTAGGCTAGGGTTAGTGGTTAGGCTAGGGTTAGTGGAAGGTTAACAGTCAATGCAGATGTAATTAAATGCAGGTACTTTAAATATAAGTACAACGCAACAATACATAAATAAATAATGTTATGTAACGTGGGGCCACATTTCTGTATTTATAAAGTATGTATAGTGAAAATACCAGATTGCCGCCTCCACTTCTGCTTTAGGAATAACCAGGTCTGTGCTCTCTGGATCCGAAACAACAAAATTAAAGGAGACTCTGGGCGTTTCTTTGTATGAATGGATATTCTCTGACCTGCGTGTGACACAAGTTCAATTGACAAGGAAAATGTTTCATGCTCATTATTCAGAAATGTGCAGTTATTAGAGGATAAAAATAGCTAATACTCACAAGAAATTCTTTTCTTGACCCTTTTCTACCAAGTAGTACTTGCGCATGGCAAAGGCCATTATGGACTTAAAGAGGTACATTTCATTTGAATTCCAGGTGTACTTTAGAGATAAAACAATTAACATTAATTAATAAAAGCATATGCCGTATGTATCAGTAATTCAGTATGCTTGTTCACAATTAAAAATGACTTACTGCATCATTTCCCATGGCAGCTTTTAGACTTATTCTGACTTTGAAGGCATTTTCAGAATCTGCATGATGCATATATATTTAGTGTTAGTAATGAAAATTAATCTCTTATTTGTTCTTCTTCTATATTTCTGTATTTTATTGAACCCTCGTGTTATTATTTAAATGATGTGTATTTGGCAGTGCAGTAAAATAGTAAAATTAGGGCGTCTACACACTAAAAAAGGCTTTGACAGAGCTTTTGACTTAAAGGGACAGTTCCCCCCAAAATGAAAATACTCTCATCATTTACTCACCCTCATGCCATCCCAGATGGGTTTGATGTTTTCTGACAAATACAAACATTGAAGGTCCAAAAGCACATAAAGGAAACACAAATGTAATCCATAATAATCCAGTGGTTAAATCTGTATCTTTAGAAGAAATGTGATAGGTGTAGGTGATAAACAGATCAATATTAAAATATGTTTTTAGTATAAATCCTCCTCCCTGCCTAGGTGATATGGACGAAGAATGTGAATCACCAAAAACAAAAGGAGATTGTGAAAGTGAGAGTGGAGATTTATAGTAAAAAAAAAAAGGATTTACATATTGATCTGTTTCTCACCTACACCTATTATATCACTTCTAGATATAGATTTAACCACCGGAGTCTTATGGATTACTTTTATGCTGAATGTATGTGCTTTTTGTAGCTTCCAAGTTCTGCTTACTTGCCTTGAATGGACCTACAGAGCAGAAATATTCTTCTAAAAATCTTCGTTTGAGTTCAGCAGAAAAAGTCATCCACATCTGGGATGGCATGAGGGTGAGTAAATAATGAGAGAATTTTCATTTCTAGGTGAACTGTCCCTTTAAAAGAAGCATTTTGAAGGTCTCAGCTTTTTCCTCTACATCTTTCCAATGCACCATCCACCATTTTAAACCAATCAATGTTAGCATTGTCTGACACAATGTAAACTAGCATGTAGGAGCCCTAAAATACATCAGGCTACTAATAAAAAGTAGTGTTTATTATAAAAATGAAGGACGCACACGAATCACTATTGATGTTCCAGCCTTGCACTCTGTTGTGCTTCTGGTTCTCCTCCATTAGCCACTGCATGAGGGTGCTGAAGTAATTTAGCAGCGGCTGGGCGTCCATTCTGGTGCTCCCTGTAACCTCCTCCAAAGCTCGAGTCCAAGACTTGGATCGTCCTAACTCAAGCATATGCCTGTGTGTGTTCCGAAATATCACAGGTTATTTATAGCAGTTGCATTGCCACTAAACATCACCACGGAGATGCATGCCTACTCTCAGTACTCTCAGTATTAGTCAAGTTCTGGATATCTATGCATCTACTCTCTGTTTTCACCATTCAATTTACAATGACAATTCAGGTCTTTTTTAAATGACTGCAGTAGTTATTAGAGGAACATACAGTATGTCTGAGGCAAAATACCAAACAACTACAAACAAAATCTTCTGCGTACCTGAGTTTTCCTCCAGCTTTGGTTGAGTTTGTTATATCACATTTGTAAAGGGGGCCTGTGTGACCAGCTTCCTGACATAATGCTTCTTGAAACTGGAACTGATAGATGGTTCTAGTGAAGTACCTAGTAGAGAAACAAATATAGAAACTACTATTAAGTGATGAATATATCTTGACACTTCATAACAATTCGTACGACATGGCCAATTCGTACAATATTCTACAACTTGTATTCACATACACATCAAATAATCAACAAACTAGTTTCAAATAAAACTTGTGCTAACATCCTTTCCAACACTTTCATTTAAGAACTGAAACGTGTGTGAACAAATGTTGTTACTCTTTGTGCAATAAAACAACTTATGTATGGAAATATCATGTAACACGCCTCCCTCGTCTCCTTCCAAACTGTCTTGTTTACTCTCTTCCATGGTACACCACAACATCTTATGAATGTGCTGTCACTATTGCTAATATCACTGGTGCTTGACAAGGAATGGACTATGTAATAGCACAAAGACATATTGCAATAACCAGAGAAGAACCAAACAATTTACATGCACTTGACCCAGCCCATTAGTGCTTTGCACATGCAATTTGCCAAACCCACTTGTGCCTAGACTTTGCAAGAAAATACAAAAACTTCATGGCCACGTCCATTAACTTTGCACATATGATTTATCACATAGACAGCTCTTAGCACAAGCACTATTAAAATAGGTCCCTGTATCAGAATTATGTAATCCTACCCTAACAGAACACCAAGTTTTCAGAATATATCTCATGCAATCTACTAGAAGAACAGAATACATGCACACTGATGCATGCTGAAAGAATAAAGTATACATACATATATACATATATATATATATATATATATATATATATATATATATATATATATATATATATATATACACACACACTGTATATTTATTATTTGTTGTCTTTTGAAAATGGCATGTTTCATTACCTGATAAAGGAATAATCCCCAGATACATGGAAAAGTGCCGGTGGGTCACAGTATGACTCATCCCTCGGCAGAGGTTCAGCTACTCCAACTAGTTCTCTTCTGCGGTAACAAGTGTTGTGGTTAGAAATAGAGTCATTGTGAAACTGTATTTTCAGATTAAATAGGTTGCATGTCAATAGCCCTGATTTAGAAAATGAGGCTGAATAACAAGGCTTTTTCTGATTGTGATGAGATTTAAAAGAATCAGTCCACCCAAAAGGGAAATTTCTTTTATATTTTACTCCCCCTCATGTTGAGATATTCAGTAGAACATATTTGGGTCTACCACTTTGGAGGCGTGCTGTAGTGGGTTTTGCCCAGGGTGCCATACAAGCCACAAAAGCTACTGCATGTTCTTTAATAAACGACCTAACTTTTTTTGTGTTTGGAACAACATGAAGATGTGTAAAAGAAGGCGGAATTTCCAACTTTGGGGAAACTGTCCCTTTTAGAGTGGTCTCTTACTTCATTTCCCACCAGTGGTGCATCCACTGGTCTTTGGGTATGTTCTCCTGGAAGACTTGCCATCTCCACTCCTCCAGCATGTAGGTGAAGGGCAGAGTGGCCACGATGGTCAGTGCCTGCTTCATCAGGAAGTTAATGTCTGTCTCTGTAGGTAAGAATATATTGTATTGTAAAAAAATAAATACAAAAACCCCCAGAAAGATTCATTCACAGCTTGACCCAACCAACAAACTAATTCTTATGTTAGCGGTTACCCAAGAATGGAATTGCAAAAATAATCAATGTGTTCAGTATGCCCTTTTCTGCTGTTGAGCATACCAAAAACAGCCCTGCCTAATGGTGCGTTCACATACAACGCGATACGACCGTTTCGAGTGGCGCAATAACATACAAAATAAATGCAACAATGTGAATAGACGCAAATGAAGCGAATGACGTGACTCGAACACGCAAAATCGATTCATTCACTTCATTCGCGCGAGTTGAAATTTTTCAACTCAAGCGAGAAATTCGCATGAAGCGTTGTCGTGAAAGCCTATCAGCGTTGAGATTGTCTGGATGTCACTGATGTACTGATGTAGTAGCAGAAGAAATCTGGAAAAACTTATAAAAAATTATTATATTGTGTGTGTAGGCACCCGGAAATCACATACAATGCGAAGTGAACGTTTCGTAAGGCGCGATTACATACAAAGTCAATGCAAAGATGTGAATAGACGCGAATTAGCGGCGGGCGGTGCGAATGAAGCGAATGACGTGACTCGAACACACAAAATCGCTTCATGACGCGTTGTTGCCAAAGCCTATCAGCATTGAGATTGTCCGAATGTTACTGACGTACTGACTTAGTAGCAGAAGAAATCTGGAAAAATGGATGAATAAATTGTTGTAGTGGTGTGTGGGCACCCGTAATTTTCCGTAACCGTTTCGCGCTGCGCAATAACATACAAAATAAATGCAAAGATGCAAATAGACGCGAATTCATTACGGGCAGCGTGAATGAAGCGAATGAGGTGACTCGAAAAAGCGAAATCGCTTCATTCACTTTGTTCGCGCAAGTTGACATTTTTTCAACTCGAGCGAGAAATTCCCATGACGCGTTGTCGCGAAAGCCAATCAGCATTGAGATTTTCCTGATGTCACTGATGTACTGACGTAGTAGCAGAAGAAATCTGGAAAAATGGATGAAAAAATTGTTGTAGCGGTGTGTGGGCACCCGTAATTGTACGACGCAACATCATACATGTACAGAGACCGGACGAAAAAAGACATCGCTTTGAGGAAAGTGAGCGAGGAAGTTGAACTACCTGGTAAGTTCTGAAAATATGCGCGTCTACTTGATTCCAGCGATTGGTTGCACTATACTATGAACCAAGTCGTAGAAGCCCCTCCTCCTGTCCTTTGCCGAAAGAGAAGGCGGAATACTCGCTGGTTCGCGTTACTTGCGCAAATGCGAGTTTAAACACAAATTTATAATCCAGCGGTCAAACTTGCGCGAGCAATGCGAAGCGAAAATTTTCTTTGCGTCATATGTGAACACAACATTAAACTAATGCCATTGGTTGAGTAATGTTGTTAGGGTGGGTCTAAGCGGGTCACTCAAAACAAACATTTTATAGTGCCACAGAGATACTGCGTTTACAGATTTTAAGAAAATTAACCTATGAATGGTTTACTTATAATTTTCTCTGCATATTAAGATGAGATAAAAAAATAATAATAATTAACTAGGGCTGTCAATTAAATGTGTTAGTTCAGTGCAATTAATTATATACAAAAATATCACGTTACATTTTTTACGCAATTAATCATGTCCCCGGATCATAATAAGGAATATTTCTTCCATCTGAGCAATTCAAGCTTGTAGTACCACCTGTTTTCTCCAGGGGGCAGTAAGCGCAACTCCAGCTGTACAGGCAATGCACAGCTTATACAGTCAGAGAACAAACCACACTCAACGAGAGCAGACCGCACAAGATTCAAGAGAGAACAAATCCTGCCCTGTCCTCTAATGAGCTTCGTATTCCATGTAATTAATTTGATTAATAAAAATGTATCAATTTTAACACTGAAAAAAGTTACTTCAGATTTAAAGGTGAAGTGTGTGATTTCTGTGGCACTAGTGACACCAGAATCATAAAAGTAATAATGAAACTTTTGTCTTTCACTGGTCTGACAGAAAGGAAATCAGTGCCCCAAACTCACACCATCGGTTGAGTCAATATTGCAGTGTCAGGCTAAAAAGGATGCTCAAACAAACAGAGCAATGTTTTGATAGTGACACATAGCCACAGTTACACAGTAATATTTTACTGGAAAATCAATGTTTAGACAATGGCTTAATTAGAGTATAGTTGTCTCTGCATAACTAGCCTAGCATGATATAACTACTGTAGTGAGTACAATTGGTATATCTGCTTGATTTTGACTTGGTACAGATATTAAGGAACGGGGTTGGTACTTCTGTCATAGCCTATCTACTACAATCAATTTCCTTCGGTTTAAATAGGAAACCCCTCTTTATTGTACCATAGTCTTCTTTGAAGTCAGAAGGTAGAAGCCCCAAGGACTGCAGATGAGAGGGAGTGGCAGCAGACAGGGACATTATCTCGCCAACAGCCTCGTGGAAGCCTTCGTTAGCGCCATCTCTCAGCAGGTATGAAAGGTTACGGTAAGCCATTTGGTACTGGTTATGCCCCATCTCATGGTGAGCAGTTAAGAAATGATCCATGTTCACGACAGTGCACATTTTGATTCTGCAATATAATATAATGTAATATAATAAAATAAAATAATAAAAATGATTTAAATGACATGTTCTCTATTTATAAAATGTGCTAGTGCTTGCATTTATACTTACTGTTCATTTATTTACATTGTATAATTTATTTTGTTAGTTTTTTTGTTTTTCTGCAATTCTTTGGCAGTATGTGTTTATGTATGTCATGCCAATAAAGCAATTTTAATTGGAAAGGTTTGCAATAATCTGAACAGAAATATTTTGATAATTTTAAAGCAGTACAAATTATAGTATTTTATATTAATTGATATACATACACAACCATATTCAAATCAAACAAGCAAACATTATACTGTTTATGATATTGGTTTCAGGATTAAAAAAAGTTTGGAAATCAAAGTTTTTTAATGAGAGAAGATCATCTGTTTTCATGACTCAGTTTCTATGAATGTCTTTACTTTTAATACTTAATCAGCCCCACCTGAAGTCTTCTCTGTTCCCCATGTCCCATGCTGTCGGATGGCACACCACATCTCTTCCATCATCAGGCTTCACAAACATTGAGTTTGTCCAGAAGTTCTCAAACATTTCAGGCATGCCCACCGACTTAAAGAATGTTTCTGCCTCTTTAAACAGTCGCAATTCATTCCAGCCCTGTAATTGATATTGGTGTCAATCGAATTAGAAAGTAAACAGAAGCAAATTTCCACATTTTGAGTAAAGGTCGCTGCACTCCATAATCTTTAGAGATACTTTCATTTCTATAGCTAAAGTTTAAAATGATGAATGGTTCAAGGTTCAAAGTTTATTATTTGTCACATACATATTACATACAAACAGAACCAACAACGAACAAAGGACATCCACCCACATATTGAAAAAAAAAAGAATCAAATATATAGACTATAAAGAAATATAAGGTAAATAAATAAGATATCTTAGAAAATACAAAGTACAAAGGTACACCGTATACAGAACTATAAAATGTGCAAAATTATTAGTTAAATAATATATAAATTATAGTGCAAGCTGTTTTTTGTCTGTGCGAAGCTGGAATATACAGACTCTCTCAAGTGTCCCCGTTCAGTAGCCGGATAAAAACTCTCTCTGTGTTGGTCCTCAGGATCCGGTCGTGCTTCCCTGATTGGAGCACTGAAAAGAGTCTGTATCCCAGGTGGTGAAATTCTTTGATAATTCTCATAAATGGCAGAGATAACGTGTAATCTTTGTTCAAATAAAATAGAATTTAAAAGTGACCTTTAGCCTGGGGTAATATACTCATTTGAAGAAATGAGATAAAGATAAAACAACATGGTGATAGAAAATAATAACAGAATGAAGAAAGATCACAGCAGTAAATAGGTAGAGTACAGAAAACCTGGACACGTGACAAGTCATAAAAATTGTTCAAGATGGCGAAATCGTAAAAAATCATAGCAGTGGCAAAATGACGTTTTAATATATATATATATATATATATATATATACACATACACATATTGACACATTTAGTTGGGTTGCATTGATGTGAAGATGACAATTCGCTAAAAACGTTGAAAATGTATTTTTTTCTTAATCGTGACTAATGCATTTACCATTAATACAGCATAAACCAGCAAAAACGCTGTTGGGACAAGGGCGGAACCTTTGCTATATGTCTGTCTGGAGTCAGTACACTGAGGCACACTTGTGACAGAAAGCAAGTACTTGGCAGACTATTCAAGGTGCATTTTAATTGCCACAGAAGCAGGGCAAGTCTTAACTATCACGAAAATGCAGAATGTGACGTTTTGTCTGCAAGCGCTTTTCATGTGGAGTTCAAAGTGACGCTTGATGCTCACGCTGACACCCTGAAGCAAATCATGAAAGGGTCTTTATGATTGCTGTAGTAAAGTGGATAGCCAGATTAATATTGTGGAGGATGAGAGTTTAAGAGATTTAATGCCCATTGCAATGAATATGCAACCTATGTGGGTACTAGTTCTTTCAATTAGTCAAATACTCCCACTGTTTTTTGAGCCAGTGAATGTACAACTTGGCATGTTTTTGTATTAAATAGGATATATATTCATGAATAGTGCCAATTGTCCCTCCATTTTCAATTGTGTCTATAGCATATTTTGAGTTGTGTCTGAATGTCACTATATTTTAAGCCTAATATTTGGATACATTAACAGGCCTTCCTAATCTGTTTATAAAAGTGGCATTAACTTGTCATTATAACATTTAACACATGGTTTAAAAAAATTGAGAGCTAAAAAATAAATGCAATGGTTGTCAACAGTATGTCACTTTATTGTGCTTCAGTTCTTGCACACCTTGTTTACCCTTGGCAAACCCAGAGCATTGTTTTTGAATTCGCCATTGAACTACGTACATGCATTGCCTCAAACAAAAATGTACGACTTTTCTCCCATAGAGAAAAATAAACTAAAAATGTTTTTACGATATTAGAAATTTTAGCCCCTAGCCCAAACCCTAAACCTAACCTTTAATCTGAAAATCACCATTGCGACACACATTTTCACAACCATGTTGTACGTACGTTACGTTTTCACCATCTCACACAAATTATTACAAGTTGTCATGAGACGATGTTGGTTTTGAACCAGGGCTGTTTCTGAGCATTTGGGGGCCCTTAGCAAATTCCTACTTGGTGGTCGTCAATAAATATATTTACATAAAATTAAAATGTATTAACTACACAAATCGCAAAAAAATCTATACATATTAAAAATATAGGACTATAAATAACAATAAATAATAATATTCAAAAAACAATATTAAAATCTGACCTTGCTTTGCAGGGCCCCCTGGTGGCTAAGTGGCCGCTTATAGCTAGAAACGGCCCTGTACAGAATTGAAAATGGTCAGATGTTTTACCTGGGCCACCATTGCATCGCTCACATCGATATCAGTCTTATCAGGATATGGGACACTTAGAGGATACAGGTTGGTCCAAAACCGTCCCCACATGTCACCTGAATGAGAAATGTCAAAAATAATTTGCTAGAACGCTATATCCTAATATATTTATTTCTAGTATCCATCAATTAAATTCACTGCAAATTGAAAATCTATCCTTTTTACAAATGTAGCATTAAATAATATTCCATATATTACCAAGCAGGTGTGCAGGCAGGCAAGCGTCGGAGGCGATGTGACCGGGATAGACATTCTGCAGTTTGGCTCTTACATAAGTATGGAGCTCTTTGTACAGAGGTAAGATCTGAAACATCACAGCAACTGTGAGTTTTATAAATCAAAATTAAGCCTGTGTAAATACAGTGTCAAGAAAAAGTATGTGAACCCTTTGGAGTTAGCTGGTTTTCTGCATTAATTGGCCATAAATTGTGATCTCATCTTCATCAAAGCCACAAATATAGACAAACAACAATGTGCTTAAGCTAACAGCACACAAACAATTATAATCTTGTCAAAACTGGGATCCAATTAATGAAACAAGTTTGGAGATGTGGGTTAGAGCTACTTTGACTTAAATAAAAGCACCCAAACATTTTAAGTTTGCTATTCACAAGAAATATTTTCTGATGTGGACCATGCCAGGCAAAAACAAATCTTGGAGATCTATGATCAAGAATTGTTTCTTTCCATAAAGCTGGAATAAAGTTATCTTGAAGAGCTTAGATATTCATCTGTCCACAGTTAAATGGAGACAATTTAGTACTATAGGTACTCTCCCTAGAAGTGGCCGTCCAGCCAAGATGACTCAAACGGCACACCGCTTGTTCAGTGAGGTAACAAATAACCCTAGAGTGACAGATGAAGACTTGAAGGAATCACTGGAACTGGCTAACATCTCTGTTCATGAGTCTACTATATGGAAAACATTAAACAGGCATAGTGTCCATGGCAGGACACCATGAAGATGCTGCTGCTTTCCAACAAAAACATTGCTGCACTCCTTGACACTCCACAATGCTACTGGGAAAATGTTTTGTGGACTGATGAAACTAAGGTTCACAATATGCCAACATGAAAACATCATCCCAACCTTGAAGTACGGTGGAGGGGGCATCGTGATTTGGGGCTGCTTTGCTGCTTCAGGGCCTGAACCACTTGCCATCATTGGGGGGGAAAATGAATTTTGTTTATCAATATATCCTACAGGATAGTGTCAGGTTGGCTGTGTGCCAGCTGAAGCTCAGTTGAAGTTGAGTGATGCAGCAGGTCAATGACTCTAAACATCGAAGTACATCCACTACAGAATGGCTTAAAAAAATCCACCTTATATAATTTTTTGTTTGTTGTTAGCTTTTGTGCATTGTTGTTTGTCTATACTTGTGACTTTGATGAAGATTAGATCACATTGTATGACTACTTAATGCAGAAAACCAGCTAATTCCAAAGGGTTCACATATTTTTCTGGCCCCTGTACGATAAACAAATCTTCCCAAGACCAACCTCTTTGTAAATACGCCTGGAATCTTCCATAACTTGGTCTCGGGTGTAGCTGTATTCAGGTTCATCAATGGTTTCGTAATCTCCCCTCCAGTAATCTCCATAGTCAGCGTAATCTTATGTAGAAATAAAAAGATTTTCAGTCCAATTTTTTAACTGGCCATTACCTTAAAACTCTTAAATGTTGTTGTAACTACCATATCAGCTTTTATTGGTGTAATGTGATCAATGTAATCAAGAACGTATCCATTAAATCAATGCAATAAACTCAAGGAACAATGAGAGTCAGTAAAGAAAGACAGAATTTTCATTTTCGGGTGAACTATCCCTTTAAGAACAAGCCTCATACTGTTGAGTCTGGCTGCTTCGTTCTTCAGGTCCACGTAGTCCTCATACAGGGGTCTCATCTTCATTCCTGTCGCAACTCTCCAGCCCTCCCACACATGCAAACGCTCATAGAAGTCTTTGCTATTTGCCATGATATTCTCAAGGCCTAGTGAAAGAAAATTGCATAGGGTCAAACCAGGTAAATTGGGCCAATTTGTTTTGATTAAACTGTTGGCAAGTGCTATTTATCCAAAGCCATTTACAACACTTACTGTACAACTATAATGCAATATTGCTTTAATATTTGACATCATATTTGAAATTGCTCTGTCTAAAATTGAATCAAAGATTTACAGTGATTCCATCCTAACTTGATTTTATCTTATAAACAAATTTGCCTTTTTCATCTTTCAAATCCTCTTTTTATTTCTAACAAACACAATTGATTCTCATCATTCCCAACATGGAACTGAGAATAGAAAACGATAGTTCTCTTTTTCAGATCTCTCACATACTGTACATGTGTGCATTTAACAGATTATAGAAACCTCTCAAACAGACTCATATTTTCAAAAAGATTGAAACAAGATATCTGGTTTATGTACTGAATATTTCGCTTAGTCATTAAGGTGGGAATATATGTAAACAGCTGACAATACCTGGCTCCAAAGTCTGACAGTCTGAGGGGTCGTTCAGCATGCACACAGTCGCTGTGCTGTAAATAGTGCTCATCTCTGATAAGACATTTCTCAGCTGTTATGCACAGGGTAGAGACAAGACATTTAAGCAATTTTAGTTTCTCAGTATGCACGAATATTCCCATATTGACAGAGGTTATGAACAGGGAAGTGAAATTTTACAGAGGAACGGAGTGAGCTTAGAATGAGACCTCAGTGCTTGACAAATTTTATAAATAAAAGTGGCATTTTTGCAGAACTGGTTTGTTCAGTGGTTGTCAAACTAGGATCTACAGACCCCCAAGCACATATGGATCTACAAAATGCCCAGATAGTGTAAAATTTTCAAAACGTTTTTAAGACAATTAGAACATAATAGAATAAAATGATTTATTTAGATGTTTTATTTTTATATACATCAAAGTGAAAATGCAATAAAACACATTTTGAGATACGCATAACACATAAGATGCACATTATTGAGTCTAAATAGATGCACAACTTACACAATTTCAATAGTACACTCAAATGACAATAGTCAAATCATACTGTTCATGTGTTAAACTTGCTATAGTTTACTTCCATGTTGTTGTTTTTTCATCAAATTGCAATGCCAAATGTAAATCAAGTCAATCAATGAAACAACAGCACCAGTTTGAGTAAGAAATAACATGTATAATATGTATGTGTGCACGCATATGGAGTACTGATAATTTAACATTGTTGTTGTCATTTTTGGTTGCCTTCTGCAGTTTTTCACAGTCAAATTTAAAAGCTCACCATTCACACATACTGTGGACTAATTGCAAAAAATTGGTCTCAATGCATTTTAGCCCTCACAGATGAGCTCGTACATAGACATTCAGTCTAATTTAAAGCTCAAGCAACACTCTTGTTATTTCATCGAATATCTCGGCCTCTGAGTGGACTAGAAGCTCAATCTAAGTGTCATTAGAAAGCTGAGATCGAGCTATTTGGGGCTTACAGTAACAGAGATATGCACATACAAGGGATGTTTGTAGTTGATGACTTACAGAAATGATATTTCACTTTGTGATTCTATTGAAAATCTTTTTAATTGTGATGTTAGTGCAACATATAAACTGTACAGTCGCATTCGTGAGAGTGAGAGCTTTCATTTTATATACGACGAGTCCGTTTAGCGTTTAGGGGCTATGTGAATAACTTTTATTTACGTATAAATATTTCTACCCCATTACTTCTAGGGTTAATTTGCGAAGCAAATGTTTTGAGACCTTATTTTGATATTTTATGTAACATAAATGCAGAATTGATGATTATCTCTGAAAAGTTCAGATTCTAAGCTTTCAAATGATGCCTCTTATGTCTGACTTACTATATGTATATATATGTAGACTTTACCATTTTAAATGTAAACTTTAATATAGCGCCCCCTTTTGAACCCACTGGCGGTTCAAACAGAGTTTACAATCATTTCATGTGTGTGTTACACTATTTATAAGAGAGAGATTGATGAATACAAAAGAGGTGTGGGTACAACTCCTAAAAATGGATGAGGTACAGGGGTGAAATGAGGTCCCAGGTCTCTAAAGACCCGAGGTACTTGTTTAAGGGTGATAGGGATATTGTATTTTCTTTTTAAAATAGCTTCAATGTAGTCAGATTTTTTGTTTGCTTGGGAAGTTACTGTAGATTTAAAGCAGCTTCAAAACACTGATTTTAAAAGTAAGAAAATAAAAAAATAAATCATTTCTAGTTTGCATTGTTTGCCATCTTTAGCTTGCTCACTGCATGATATTCTGTAAAGCTGCTTTGGAAAGATAATTGTGAAAAGTGTTTTTTATTATTATTCTAATATTAGGTATATATTATTATATTATATATTATACAATAACATAATTGTGAAGCAATGGTAAAAAGTGAGCAGAATTTATTATTATTAAAGTGATTAAAGTTGTGACTTTCTCAGTGCTCAGTATGACTTTGTTTGATCAGCAAAAGTGAAATAAGTGTAATTATAGACAATGGAAAATTACTGATTCACAACATCATCCTGTGACGTTAAGACCTTGAAATGGAGACAACTCTTTATCTTTAACTTTTGAAGATAAAACAGCACACAATATAAGATTAACCATAAATAATACTGCAATAGAGAAAGAAAAAAAATAAAAATAAAAGTAATATGTAAAATTAAATATATCAAATGAATATAAAGAAATTACTTATAGATAAATATACAAGTAATATAACAAAATTAAATAAATAGTGTATATATATATATATATACACATTATATATATATATATATATATATATATATATATATATATATACATATATATATATATATATATATATATATATATATATATATATATATATATAATTATAAAAAATATGTTAAAATATATATATATAATTTATATTTTTTTATTTTTACATATTTTTTATTATTTGTTTTGCTTATATATATATATAAATATATATAAAAATATATATATATATAAAAAATAAGTTAAAAAAAAATATATATATAGATTTTTTATTTTATTTTTTTTACATATTTTTTATTATTTGTTTTGCTTTTAGTACAATGATAAATAAAAGCAATTTATTTATTTATTTATGTATTTATTGTTGGAAACAATGCTGTCTTTATAATGTAAAATGTTTTTTTTACACACTTTATGCATGGAAATATTTTCATTAAAATTTTAAAAACCCTTGCCATACTTACATGACTTTCCTTGTCAGGTGAAAGAGCCCCTGTTCCTTTATCTTGGAGCTTTTGGAGCTGGATTTTAATCTCTGGATCAGAGATCTGATCTATTGGGTAGGCGCTGGACTCCTCAGACATCTTACCAAAGTACTCACTCCAGGTGTTATATGCTTCAGCCTGAGTTGAGTGTTAAAATTAGAATTATAAAGTTAGAATTCATGAACACATCCAGTTCCATTTCAATAGTTAACAAGTGGGTTACAAAGATAAGTCTGTAGAAGATAAAAGAGATCCCAGGCAGAAATCTGTTGAACCATCTTTCCTTTAGAAAAAGCATACTAAACAGTTGTGCATTCGGTGTGCTCTCTAAATACTGTATGTTGAGAAGTAGCATGTTTCACCTCACCCTGTTCAGATCTAAATCACACATACCTCTTTGTCTGCATTCTCATCGGAGATGTTTGTGTTGTATGCCCAGGATGCAAGGGAATACTGGTACACAAGACGAGTCGCATCCTCATCAAACTTCCGCAGGAATTCTCTTGCTTCTTCATCCAGTGTCTGAGCGCAGGCCATGGAGGCCATAGCCAAAAGAAGGAGCCAGCGAGCACACATCACAACAGCAAGTGTCCCACCAACACTGACACTGTTGTTTTCGCAATACATGGTTTTATCAAAGACACTCTATTGCTTTGCCCTTTGAACAGTGCCATGATGCGAAAGTGCAATGGGATGGTTCTCCTGTCTCAAGTGTCAATTGTTTATAGTTTAGATAAGTTTTATATGATTGAAAATGCATTACTGGACAAACTAGATTTTTTTGCATGGTTTCCAGGGTGTTTGCTAGGATGGCTGCTGGGTGGTTATTATTGGCTCAAATCAGAAGGTCCCCAAAATGATTAATTATAAATTATATATGGTATAATATCACAAGTCTTAAAGGGATACTTCATCCAAAAATTATGTTTTTCCATGTTGTTCCAAAGTTTCCTGTATCCCTTTCTTCTGTGGAACACAAAAGGAGATATCTGGCAGAATGTTGGTCTCAGTCTCTATTCACTTTCATTGTATGGACGAAAGACACAATGAAAGTGAATGGTGGCTAAAGCTAACATTCTACCGAACATCTCCTTTTGTTGTCCAAGGAACAAGAGTATTGTTTAGAAAATGTAAACCTCTCCACTTCACACGTGTATAGAAAGATAATTTGCTATCTACTTAAAACAGAGACAACCTTGAGTACAATGAGCAAATATGATCTAGGCCCATAAAACCATAAATAAAATTGACCGTAAATGTTTATCAAGATCAGTTCTGAGATTTATAACTAACTTAAACCTTGAGATAAAATAAAAATCAATAAAAACAATAAAAATTAAATATTAAGATATTGATAGCTGGGAACATTTGGAACAGTCACACACAGTGTATCAATCACTGAACACAATAGCGAGACTGTTTAAACAGAATGCTAACACAGCGGATTCCTCTGGTCCATCCCTGGCATTGCTGTTTTATGGTTTGTAGGTGAGGCTTTAATGTCAGATTATCATGGTCAGATAAAAAATTACACACTCACAAAATGTGACTATAGGTTCAGCCAAAAAATACAGGTTTCCTCACAACATTCTCTATTTATTTCATTTCACACTTATATAGAAATATGACATACAGCGATATATTCAAACGCATATTTTAAATATATGTTCATATATGGTTTTTACTAATTTAAAAAAGTCACACAATTCCGCTAGTATTTGGAAACATTTTATTATTTCGTTTTTTTACATCTATTTTTTTGTTTGTATTTTTTTATTGAAGTTTTGTAGTGTTTTAGACTATACGTCGCAAGTGTGTGACTTTTATATACATATACACAAGTGTTATATCCAGATAATACAAATGCAACCTGTTTCTTTATTAATTAATGTCTAAAACATGTCTTTCTTTTTAAATGCATTTATAATTTTTTTGGTAAATGTACGTGTGAATTGTTTTGCATTCATAAATTACTATTCATTACTTAAAATTAGGATTTGACTAAAAATAGAGTTACGCTACAGGAGTATGCTAATCAGGGGCGCAACTAGGCCCTGGCTATTAGGCTATTATTATAATTCATAATAATTATCATTTTATTCAGTTTCAACACTTCGCTTCAACAACTGAATTGAAAGAAACAAAATCACCCTAAAAATGACAAATTTTTATTGAGCATTGATGAAGCAACACAATTTGAGAGGTGGGGTGAGAACAGTGGTTCTAATTATAAAGGATACCAAACATTATGCTATTTTTACTATATTTATATTTTATATTTATTATTCATCAAATATAAATGAGCAATTATACACAATCATTTTGATGGACTTAATCCTGTAAAATAAAATGTAATGTTAGAGCAAAAACAGGTAGAGAATGTTGGAGATAAGGTGAAGACACAAGCAACAGGTACAGGACAGGAGGTGAACGTACAAGCAACAGGTACAGGACAGGAGGTGAACGTGCAAACAACAGGTACAGGACAGGACAGGTGGTGAACATGCAAGCAACAGGTACAGGACAGGACAGGTGGTGAACATGCAAGCAACAGGTACAGGACAGGACAGGAGGTGAACGTACAAGCAACAGGGACAGGACAGGAGGTGAACATGCAAACAACAGGTACAGGACAGGACAGGTGGTGAACATGCAAGCAACAGGTACAGGACAGGATGTGAACATGCAAGCAACAGGAACAGGAAAGGAGGTGAACATGCAAGCAACAGGTACAGGAAAGGAGGTGAACATGCAAGCAACAGGTACAGGAAAGGAGGTGAACATGCAAGCAACAGGTACAGGACAGGACAGGACAGGTGGTGAACATGCAAGCAACAGGTACAAGACAGGAGGTGAACATGCAAACAACAGGTACAGGACAGGACAGGTGGTGAACATGCAAGCAACAGGTACAGGACAGGACAGGAGGTGAACGTACAAGCAACAGGGACAGGACAGGAGGTGAACATGCAAACAACAGGTACAGGACAGGACAGGAGGTGAACGTACAAGCAACAGGGACAGGACAGGAGGTGAACATGCAAACAACAGGTACAGGACAGGACAGGTGGTGAACATGCAAGCAACAGGTACAGGACAGGATGTGAACATGCAAGCAACAGGAACAGGAAAGGAGGTGAACATGCAAGCAACAGGTACAGGAAAGGAGGTGAACATGCAAGCAACAGGTACAGGAAAGGAGGTGAACATGCAAGCAACAGGTACAGGAAAGGAGGTGAACATGCAAGCAACAGGTACAGGACAGGAGGTGAACATGCAAGCAACAGGTACAAGACAGGAGGTGAACATGCAATTAACAGGTACAGGACATTGGGTGAACATGCAAGCAACAGGTACAGGAAAGGAGGTGAACATGCAAGCAACAGGTACAGGACAGGAGGTGAACATGCAAGCAACAGGTACAGGACAGGAGGTGAACATGCAAGCAACAGGTACAGGACAGGAGGTGAACATGCAAGCAACAGGCACAGGACAGGAGGTGAACATGCAAGCAACAGGTACAGGACAGGAGGTGAACATGCAATCAACAGGTACAGGACAGGAGGTGAACATGCAATCAACAGGTACAGGACAGGAGGTGAACATGCAAGCAACAGGTACAGGACAGGAGGTGAACATGCAAGCAACAGGCACAGGACAGGAGGTGAACATGCAAGCAACAGGTACAGGACAGGAGGTGAACATGCAATCAACAGGTACAGGACAGGAGGTGAACATGCAATCAACAGGTACAGGACAGGAGGTGAACATGCAATCAACAGGTACAGGACAGGAGGTGAACATGCAAGCAACAGGCACAGGACAGGAGGTGAACATGCAAGCAACAGGTACAGGACAGGAGGTGAACATGCAATCAACAGGTACAGGACAGGAGGTGAACATGCAATCAACAGGAACAGGAAAGGAGGTGAACATGCAAGCAACAGGTACAGGAAAGGAGGTGAACATGCAAGCAACAGGTACAGGAAAGGAGGTGAACATGCAAGCAACAGGTACAGGAAAGGAGGTGAACATGCAAGCAACAGGTACAGGACAGGAGGTGAACATGCAAGCAACAGGTACAAGACAGGAGGTGAACATGCAATTAACAGGTACAGGACATTGGGTGAACATGCAAGCAACAGGTACAGGAAAGGAGGTGAACATGCAAGCAACAGGTACAGGACAGGAGGTGAACGTGCAAGCAACAGGCACAGGACAGGAGGTGAACATGCAAGCAACAGGTACAGGACAGGAGGTGAACGTGCAAGCAACAGGCACAGGACAGGAGGTGAACATGCAAGCAACAGGTACAGGACAGGAGGTGAACATGCAATCAACAGGTACAGGACAGGAGGTGAACATGCAATCAACAGGTACAGGACAGGAGGTGAACATGCAAGCAACAGGTACAGGACAGGAGGTGAACATGCAAGCAACAGGTACAGGACAGGAGGTGAACATGCAATCAACAGGTACAGGACAGGAGGTGAACATGCAAGCAACAGGTACAGGACAGGAGGTGAACATGCAAGCAACAGGTACAGGACAGGAGGTGAACATGCAAGCAACAGGTACAGGACAGGAGGTGAACGTGCAAGCAACAGGCACAGGACAGGAGGTGAACATGCAAGCAACAGGTACAGGACAGGAGGTGAACATGCAAGCAACAGGCACAGGACAGGAGGTGAACATGCAAGCAACAGGCACAGGACAGGAGGTGAACATGCAAGCAACAGGCACAGGACAGGAGGTGAACATGCAAACAACAGGCACAGGACAGGAGGTGAACATGCAAGCAACAGGCACAGGACAGGAGGTGAACATGCAAACAACAGGTACAGGACAGGAGGTGAACATGCAAGCAACAGGCACAGGACAGGAGGTGAACATGCAAACAACAGGTACAGGACAGGAGGTGAACGTGCAAGCAACAGGTACAGGACAGGAGGTGAACATACAAGTAACAGGAATCTGTGTGTGGGGCAAGTGAGAACTTCAGTAACTCTGAGCATTACCGAACAAAACTCTTTCTTCTTAGTGAACAAGACCATCGCTTTTCAGGAGTCAGTCATACACTATTTCTGACAAATGCCCAGAGAAGCTCTCAAAACATGACAAAGTTCAGCTACCGAGAGAGGAATTAGTTGTGGCCAAATATTTCTTGTCACGCAGAATTCAGACAAAGTTCATTCCTGATATGCAATCAGTTTTCCAACTGCTAGATCCACTCATGTTTCCATCAGTAAGACAGGTACTCACTCCACTCTCTCCTCTCCATCAATAGCTGGTGTGTGGTGAGCATACTGGCGCACTATGGCTGCCGTCGCATCATCTAGGTGGATACCGCACATTGGTGGTGGTTGAGGAGAGTCCCGTTTACTGTGTAAATCGCTTTGAGTGTAGTGTCCGAAAACACTACATAAATGTAACGTTCAGGTTGCACTTATCATACCAGTCACTAGCTGCAGATTTGAGCAATCTTTCAGTTCATTGAGACACCTCCACACATGGATAAGCAGTACTATGGGCCAAACTCGTCTGAACAACTTAGGGATTCTCTCAAATGAAAGGAATGTTGTTGAAGCTGTTATTAACCGATTTGCAAATCTTCATTCAAGATGTTACAATGGACATCAGTACTTCCCTACAGCCTAGACCAGCCTAAGCTGGTTTGTTGGTTTAAGCTGGTCTTCCAGTCAGACCAGGCTGAACGTGATCAAAAACCCTCTAAAACCAGCCAACAGACCAGTCTGACCCGGCTGGGAGACCAGATAAAACCAGCAAACCAGTTTAGGCTGTTTTTGTTGTTGTTGTTGTTGTTGTTGTTGTTGTTTTTCTTTCCAGGAGGGTAAAGTTCACTCAAAAATAAAAATGCTGTCATTATTTACTCACCCTCATGTTGTTCCTGTATGACTAACTTTCTTCTGTGGACAAAAGGAGATGTTAGACATAAAGATGGATTCAATGAAAGTGAAGAGTGACTGAGACTAACATGCATTTCCTCCTATCATTTCCTTTTGTGTTCCATTAAAGAAAGAAAGTAACATAGGTTTGGAACATCATGAGGGTGATAAAATTATGATTATGTGTTACCTACCTTTAATAGGCATTTAGAAATACATTATTATTATTACTACTGCTAATATTATTATTTGATATTTAATAATGGTTAACGTCCTAAGAATTAAATATTATTTTTTAATATGACTGCATTTGTAAGGGGGTTAGCATTAAACAGTCCTGGAAATTAGTTCCAGGTTCACAGTATACCTCTGATGTCTAAAATGGACCATGGGCTCAGCCCCCGATCTTAACAGACTCTAGTCAACGCCCCTGATCATAATAATACTTTCTCTTCCTCATCATATGTTTTTCTTCCCATAAATATCGTGTCACAATACGTGTGTTCAATAGTAATCACACAACATGACCACCAGGTGGTGGTGTTATCACTTTGAACGCCTGACGTGCATAATGTATGTGATTATAGTGGTTCACCACTAGAGGCCACGCTGCACACTTGAGGTTGTGTGGCGGGGATCTCATGACAGCAGAATTTTTATTATGATGATTTTTTCCATAGATCATCAGAGTAAATACAGATTAACTTCTGATCAACACCAAACTATCAGACACGAGTACACCTAGATTACTGGGTCATTATATCAGCTTTCAAGATCTCAGATCTATCCACACATTAGAAAAAGGGGCATAGATTACAGAGGGGATGGGGAGGAGGCAACCCCACCCCCCCTCCCACCCCCCATTTTTTTTTTCATAGTGACCATGATCAAAGGAAACATGCAAATGCTTCTTAGAGCATACATCTACACCCTTGATTGTAACCATTCGAAGCATTCAGCTCAGCTTGCGTATTTTAACCATGCGGTTAAGCCTTAAAAAGAGAGCATAAAGCCCTTTTCCAAACAGTGCCACTAGCCTTTTGCTTTAGTTTAAACCTCTTCCGGAAAGTGCTACTATTTTGTCCACTCTGCAAACATTGCAGACTGTCATTATTGTAGGGTACAATTGGGCTAAAGGCACACCATAGGGAAATTAATTTTTTTTTATTAAAGGGGTCATGACATGGTTTTTTTATTGTATTATTATGTTCCCTTAGGTGCAATTATAGTATTAATATATTTTTTTTTTAAGAAAAACTTTTAAAATCTAGTGATTTATGACCTTTTCCCACCCTGTTTCTCATCCTCTGATTCAAACAGTCTGTTTTGGGGGCGTTTTCCATTTAAGACTTCAGTGTTAACGCCCACTGTTATGATTGGCTAACGTCAGTGCCTATGTATCAATTATTGACGCTCCCAGCCAGAACAATATGCAAGTAAACTAAGTAAAAACACTGTGATTATTCATAATGAATGAAATTGTGCTTTAAAAAGTAGTTTAAAGTTTAAAATAGATTACTTACAGTTTGCGTCGTCGTTGTTCCCAGAATAGTCGGCACGGACTTATCTTTGAGCAACAGTTTTCTGGCAAAGCCAGCATCATATTGAGATTTGTTCTCAAAACAGTCATCCTTAAAATGTACAGAACAAACGCTTAAGTTAACACTGCCGTGACTGGGACGTCCTCAAAAAATAAACTGCACCCATTTTTCCCTGACGTCTGGATCTTTCGGCAGCTTATTCAGAGGTTTTGTTTGACCACAGCCAGGAACAGCACATCTGTGTGGCATCGTAATTTTCCTGTGCACAAGTAGTCTCTGTCAGAGCTCGCTGTCCATCGACTGAACACTTGTGAGGCGCACGGCGATACTGAAATGAGCGTAGTTGTCTTGCGCTTAAAGCGTAGTTATCTTGTGCTGGAGGCGGTCATATGCAAACGCTGTTCACGCTCACTTCTAACCATGAATCCAGAACGAGCTGTATTTTGAGCTTGATTAAATAAATGATTCGTTTAGAATGGGGAGGACGTCTTAAAATATTAAACTTGCAGGACGTTTTAATGATACAAAGACCTCTTATATACCAAAAGATCAAGGCAAATTTGGTTTCTCATGTCATGACCCCTTTAAAGGGAAGTTTTCCTGTTAAAAGTCCCCCAGGGGGCTATAGCTGATACTGTGAAAAAAATAGGGACAATAGTTTTAGGGCAAAAGTCAAATTTCCCTTTGGAGAGAGTTTAAGATTGACAGCTGTTCTTCAAAACCCAATTTTAGGCTTTTCTGTACGTGTTTAAGATTATTTTAAGTTTTGAAATTATTTTGTGTTGTACTATAAACAAGAAAGTGATGAAACATCTCTTTTATTGAAAATAATGATTGACTCATTGAAAAGATAACTGTTCAAGTGTGTTTTTTTTTATTATTTATTTATTGTTTACATATGTAATTTTACTTATTTATGTTTGATGTTTTTTTTACAGTGTTTCTATACATTTGAGTTATGTCACCCTAACTAATGTAATAATAATAATAATAATAATATATATATATATATATTTTTTTAATTTTTATTAATCAATCACTAATGCGTACTCAGATGCATATAATGTAAAATGATTGTGTGTTTTATCACAGCATAAAGGCTTCTACTGTAAACTAACCAATCAATATCGATATTCATATGAATGTCATTTGCTCTTATTTGACAAACTCAGAAAAACACAAACAAGTGAATCATTGAATAAAAATAAGGCACATAAAGTTACACATTTCAAACATCAAAAATAAATGCATTAATTTGCAAATATAACCCACATATAAATATATAGGCTAAATAACTAAATAAAATAATTTCAAATTAAGTAAAACAGAGTTTGGGGTTTGAAGAGATTGCCTCAGAATTATTTGTTCATTTGTTTATTATTGACAAATGTTGCGTTGGTGATCAGAGAGATTATAACGCATCATTAATGAACAAGAAGACTATTATTTAGGTGTACTTTTGAAGGTTGTTCGAATCCTACTACGGCTTATGAATATTAATTAGGCCACGTGACTTGACGCACTCCAAGTGATGTCACAACGACCTAATTAATATTCAAGATGCACGTCTTTTTTCTTTTTTTTTTTTTTTAAGATGCGCGTCTTTACCAAGAAGAAAAAAACAGGTTCTCTGTAAACAAAATTTCTAAATGACATTTTTAAATTGTATGTTAACCTTTTTAAGCAAAAATTAAATAAAATAAAAAATGACGGAAAACATGTAGGTAAGGTCATAAAGGAATTGCAAGTTATGTAAAATTATTTAGTGATGTTCTTGTGACATAATACTTAAAAAATGTATAATAATGAACAATACGTAAAATATTCACGCCTTGACCATAGTAGAATTCGTAAATTTTTTTTCTACTGGGTGACCCATCCGACCAAGGGAATAGCCAGGTAATTACTTTTGGGTGGGCCTCAATAAAAATGAATGGGCCAAGTTTTCACCCTAATATTTTTTAACCAAATTTTCCCTTACAACAGAGCACATAGCCATAGCACATTCAAACAGTTCTTTCACACTTTCAGATCAAGACATCAGAATGTATACATTTTTAAACTAGTTTATAATAGCCTACATATTTTAAGTCACAGAGTAATCTCTAATACCCCTGGCTATGCCAGTGCTTCCGACTGTAGTTGATCTCAACGGAGAGCTCCCGTTCCTGATGCATGAAGACCAGTCCGTGTTTTTGCACATCCTCGTTCTCTTCCAGTTCAACCTCAGCCTCAAAAAACTGAAAAAAAACCCAGTAGCCTTCCGAAAGTCATCCAGATTCGGAGGAGGTGCGGGAATTTTCTCTGAGAACCCTCCATCCGTATGTGATCTCCTCTGTTGGGAGAGCTGAAGTGATGGCGGGTTGCGCGGAGGATTCGTGGATTTTTGCTTGACAGGCACCAGAATCTTCTGTTGGATTAGTTGATTTATTTATATGGGGGATTTGCATTTACCTACTGCAAAATGCCATTTGCCAAACGGATCGTTGAGCCTCCTTTCCTGTGCAGACATCCCATCCCCAATGATGAAGGGTTGCTGTTCGAGGATCTGTGCTCCATCAGCAATGTGGTTCTATCCCGGACCCTGCGGCAGCTCTCCGACCTGGCCAAACACGCCTGTTCCTTATTTCAGGAGCTTGAGAACGAAATCGTCTGCACAAACCAACGGGTCTGGGCGCTGCAGAACAAAATAGGCAAAATTCAGCAAAGCGCCAGCGCGCTGGATCCGAAACTGGAGGCTGTGCGTAAGTACCATTTGGGTTTACGCGGTAATTATGGCACAGTTGAAAGTGTGATGCTTTTTTCCCTGATTATTGGACACTAATGAATGAATGTGGTGGTTATATGTATCAACTCGCATGTAGAGTCTGCCTCCGACCACATTATAATGTGTCACACGCCTGTATGCGTAACCAACACCTGCTCCGTGACCGGTTGCGCTTTTCGCTGCGAACCGAAAAAACGTATTTCAACACAGCAAACAGATGTAGCAGAATAATGTTTTCGGTCATATGCATGGTCATTAGGCTTTTTACGTTATTAATAGACAGTCTTGGTTATTTTAAGCAGCTGTTTAAAGAGAGGGGCGTGTAGGTGCCATGGCTCCGGTCCGCTATTTCCATTCCTCAGCTTATTAATATGGGTAAACGGAACCGCTATATGCAGGTATTACATTATTTTATTCTTTAAGAATAAAGACCTCAAATTAGAGTCCAAACTAGAGTTTAAAACGCATAACCACATTTGTTTGCGCAAGGGCACTGGAAAATGTGCACATTATCCTTATTATGATAGTAGTGTATGTCTCATATGTTTAGTATGCAATAAGGTATTTTGTCTTTATGTCATATTAAGCTGGGCTGGCACTGCACCCACCCAGAAGCTCTATCAGAATTAAAGGCATGATAAGGAGATACCTAACCTAAAGGGTTACCTGTGATGTTGACAAGGTGAGATACATTTTCTCACTTAAAAGTCGTTCTTTAAAGAGGAAATTGTGTGTTTTACATCAAACTTTTGTATGTGGGTTTGGAGAGATTGTAAATATGCTGGTTGAACATGCATGCTTGGATGCAGCACTAAATGCAGCAATGGCAAATCCACCAGACTTGTACAAAAAGGCTTGTATTCAATGTGATTTAAAACCGTCCTTATACATCATTTAAAGGAATATTCCAGGTTCAATACAAGTTAAGCCTAATCGACTGCATTTGAGGCATAATTTTGATTACCACACAAAAAATTATAATATTTCGACTCGTCCCTCCTTTTCTTTGACAAAAAAGATAAAAAATCGAGGTTACGGTGAGGCACTTATAATGGAAGTGAATGGGGCCAATTTTTGGAGGGTTTATAGGCAGAAATATGAAGTCTATAATTTTATAAAAGCACTTATATTAAATCTTCTGTTAAAACTTGTGTATGAGTTGAGCTGTAAAGTTGTTTAAATCGTAATATACCGTAAGACAGTGTTTACGGCGTTAGATCGTAATGGCAACAAAGTTGTAAAAGTCGATATAACTTAACACAGAAAAGGTTAGTAATCGATTTTATCACACTAAAATCTATACTTTTTAAACAGTGAGCATTTGAATGTTTACAGATTGGCCCCATTAGCCACTTTTTAACTATATTGGTCCTAGAGTATGCCAGGGCCAGTTGCGTTCCCACTGTCACATCCGGGGCTTCATTGTGCCTCTTTCGGGCTTTCCCAGTGCCAATTGCCTTTAGAACGGCGATTACCCTTGAGCCAAACTATGCCAACTGGGGACTGAGGTGGGGTCCGGTGTCAAAGGCGGTGTTTCCGTACAGGTTCAGGATCATTTTAAAATGGCTGGCACAGTACAAATCTGTTAAAATGCACTTTGGATTAAGTGGTGCCCAACGAAAGAACTGTTTATGGTTCGAGATCATGGATGGTGTGCTGATACATCGCCCCACTGTTAGTGGAGAGACCGCTCGGGACACCATGTCAGTTACAGTTGGTGAGTTGTCAACGCTAACTTATCTTGCTAGCTAGCTAATGTTTACAAACAATATAAACGTGATATTCTAGATAACTAGATTACATGATGCCTCAGCTTGAGTTTCCCTCTTGCTTGTGAAATGGGCGGGGTGTGTGATGTTGGCAACAGTGCGGCGTGTTAAGGGCGGGTTTTAGGGTAACGCTTTGGGGCTGTTGGCCTGATGGTGGGAACGCAGATCGATTTCATTCTCTCGATGTCTGAAGCTATTGGCACCGGCTGCCCAGTTGATAGCCCTGGCTAGCACTGGCCCGATAGTGGAAAAGCAGCTATTGACTTCCATTGTAAGTGCCTTGATGTAGCCTCAATTTAGCTTTTTTTAAAGAAAAGGAAAGACAAGTCAAAATTATGCCAATAAGCTTTACTTGAATTGAACCTAGAATATTCCTTTTAAAGATGCATGCTTTGAAACAAATGCTGAAGCTCAAGCACTCTTGTCAAGCCTCAGAGGAGATCATTGCCTCATATGGATCATAGCCTCAGCACTGGACGCCTCTGTATAGCTTTAATTATAAGAGGATGTTAAGCTGCAGTGGGGTTATATCCAGTGTGTGGATACAGCTCTAGAAAGATGGGGTTGAAAGCATAGATTTCTCTCTCTGCTTTGAGGTGTGCACACTTACGCAATTAGTTAGAATAGCGATGAATTCACTCCATCGCCCCTGATGTGATGTGAAGTGTTTTTGGAAACTGGACGGCGTGTTCAGTAATGAACTGATTTGACCTAAAAAAAAGATTAAGGCATGTAGGTCAAGCCAGGACCTGCTGAAATAATCTTTTTCCATCTAGAGTGATTATTATTATCATCTGACCAAAACTACTTCACCCCTACAACTCTCTCAGTTGTACCTCTGTTATTTACTGAACCAGTGTGCAATAGTGTGTCGTTTTGGAGGACTCGTCTCTGTCTGTTATGTTACAGAGTTCAAGCATGTCATGTCCTCGTGAGCGTGGCAGAATGGGGTTAAACTGGAAAGTGGCTAAAATGACCCCATCTCCTCCAGGATAATATAACCTTTTTTATTATTTAATGACTTAAAGAGCATTCACAAGAGCTTGATATAGGAAACACATTTTTCACTATAAAGCACGGTCCCAACTAAGTTTAGTAGTTTACATATGGGTACAGTCAGAATATTGCAACTGTTGATTTTGGAATGTTCCAGATGCTTGGATGATCAAAAATAACCCATATATCCAATGTAAACATTATGTTGTAACATTTAGATTTTAAACCTTTTTTTAAATAAAAAGTCTGGGTTCAATAAAAGTTAAGCTCAGTCAACAGCAATTGTGGCATAATATTGATTTCCACAAAAGTACATTTTGACTTGTCCCTCCTTTCCTTTAAAAGACTACCACCCCTGGAGTCACAAGTTCGAATCCAGGGCATGCCGAGTGACTCCAGCCAGATCTCCTTACCAACCAAATTGGCCCAGTTGCTAGGGAGGGTAGAGTTACATGGGGTAACCTCGTTATCGTGGTCACTATAATGTGTGTGGTTCTCGCTCTCGGTGGGACACATGGTGAGTTTAGCATGGGCCTCCATACGCACTACGTCTCCTCGGTAACGTGCTCAACAGCTACGTGATAAGATGCGCGGATTGACAGTCTCAGACGCGGAGGCAACTGTGATTCATCCTCCGTCACCCGGATTGAGGCGAGTCACTACGCCACCATGAGGACTAAAAGCGCACTGGGAATTTGGCATTCCAAATTGGGGAGAAAAGGGGAATAACTTTGATTCATAGACTATCTATTAGATGAAAATTTTTAGCATTGGCTAAGCAAGTAGAATTCAACAATCCAGGTGGAGAATTCTCTCAACACAAGACAAAACGTTTCTCTTTTCTTTACTGAATTAGTTAAAGCAGTTTTGTTTTGTTTCTTAACATCTCAGGTTTGATTCTATGTGCATCATTTTTTTTTACTATAGTTAAAAAATTCAGACAGGTGTTTTCCCCCTGACAATTAGGACATAAAACAAATAAAAAAAGTTGCCTTGCATTTTATTTGAACAAATTAACTTGGCTAAAGTTTATTTGAAAACATCTTAAAGTTGGAAAGAACTGTGCTGGAAGCATTTTACAAGCCTATTTCAAATTCTTTGTGGCTAGATTAGTGTAAACGATCCTAATCCCATAATTGCGGTGCATTGTCCTGCTATAAGTGATGGCATGTGGTGCCGGGAACTACACCCTCCTATTCTGAATTTGTAAAAACAGTTGTCCTGTGTGCAGGGCCCGCCATATGCCTTTAATTTTGACTTTTGCTGACTTGCCTCTTTAAACTTTACCTATTTATAAGATTTATGCATTTCAATTTAATAACAAAACTGCATCAAATTGAATTGTGTAATTTTTAACAAAATAAAAATATTGTGCGCCTTAAAATATTTTGGTATTTTTATTTTATTTCGTTAATGATTAGTGTTTCAGTTGATGGAATTTTATGAGTGAAAAAATGTTTTTTTTTTTTTTTTGTTTAATACCATAATAATTTAACTTCATACCATCAATAGATTGGCTGGATTGAAAAGAAGAGTTGAAGTGAAAATTATGTAAAATATGTAGAATTTTCAAATAGAATTTTCAAATGAATTTAGAATATATAAACAAGCAGGAATAAACTGACTTGAACTACCTGTGCATTAACCGTTTTTACCGCATGCATTACAAGCCAATTCAAGCCAATCAGAATCTAGTATTCGAATAAACACATATTTAAATATATACTTATGAGCAGGGCTGACATTGGGACCTCAAACAGCAAATGACTCCCAGGAAACATTGATGCAAACATTCAGTATTTATAAATGCATTAGTACAGTATTAACAACAAAACTGTAAGATAGAAATTTAGCTCTAATATTTAATTTAATAATTATAAAAAAAAATCGTAATTATATGCATAAAATGAAATGGACTGAAAAATGCCTGTATTTAAACCATTTAATAGTGAAATCCAAACATATGTGGAAACGATATCAAAAAGTAAAAATATGAAAGCAATACGAAAACTGAAATTTTTATTTCTGAAACTGTAATTTGTCGAATCCAAGGTCGTAATTTTGGCTTGAACGTGGGGGGGTGCATTGTGAAGAATTTACATGTTTCCGTTGATCATGGTATAAATATTGTGTTGGTTGTACTTTTTATCAAACTAACCCATCATGACTCTGCCCACCCTAGCAACCAAGCCAATTGGTTTCTTAGGAAGCCTGACTGGAGTCACTCAGCACGCCCTGGATTCAAACATGTGACTCCAGGTGTGGTAGTCAGCGTCTTTACTTGCTGAGCTACCCTGTCCCCCATTGTCACTGGTTCTTAAAGTGGCTGAAGTGAGCCAGATTATTGAGGAACATATGATGCAATGTATGTGCAATATATGGGGTCCATATGAGTCTGAATGGGTCTTGGTGTGTGTTAGCAGTTGACATCGGGTTGTTGAGAATTCTGACAGCTAAGGATGGGTGATGTTGTAAATGTTAATAAAGATGAAGTATGTAATTTGCAGGGATGTGCAAACCTACCTATTTTCATAATCAGCTTGTCGGTTGGTTGTTTGAACGTTAATAATGCAAAAATTGGCATCGTTATGTTCACGTGACGTGATAATGTACAGATTTAGCTGTTTTTGAAGGAAATTGGTACTTTACTTAAACAAAGTGGCGTTCAGCTGATCACAAAGTATAGTCAGGACATTACTGATGTAAAAAAACAGCACTATCACTATTTGAAAAAAGTAATTTTTGATCAAATCTAGACGGGCTCCATTTCCAGCAGCCATCACTCCAACAGCCTTTGAGTAATCATGCTAAATTGATCATTTGGTGCTAGAAAATCACTTGCCAATATATCAAACACAGCTGAAAACTATTTGGTTCATTAAATGAAGCTTAACATTGTCTTTGTGTTTGTATTTGAGTTGCCACAGTACATAATAGACTGGCATGTCTAAAATCAATATTAGGTCACAAATGGCAAAAAAGAAACAGCTTTCTCTAGAAATGAAGGAATCAAGAAATAAATGCTGTACAATGCTTGAAATAACCAAAAAACTGAAGATTTCATACAAAGGTGTACACTACAGTCTTTATAGACAAAGGACAACTGGCTCTAACAAGGATAGAAAGAGATGTAGAAGACCAGATGTACAACTAAACAAGAGGATAAGTACATCAGAGTCTCTAGTTTGAGAAATAGACGCCTCACATGTCCTCCGCTGACAGCTTCATTGAATTCTACCCGCTCAACACCAGTTTCATGTACAACAGTAAAGAGAAGACTCAGGAGGACTTATGGGAAGAATTGCAAAGAAAAAGCCACTTTTGAAACAGAAACACAAAAAGAAAAGGTTCGAGTGTGTAAAGAAACACAGACATTGGACAACAGATAATTGGAAAAGAGTGTTATGGATCTTAACCCCATTGAGCTTTTGTGGGATCAGCTAGACTGTAAGGTGTGTGAGAAGTGCCCGACAAGACAGCCACATCTATGGCAAGTGCTACAGGAAGTGTGGGGTAAAATGTTGCCTGAGGATCTGGACAAACTGACAGCTAGAGGAATCTGTAAAGCTGTCATTGCTGCATGTGGAGGATTTTTGACGAGTAGTTTTGAAGTAGTTTTCAAATTGTTTCAAATTTTAATAGTACATTTTCAAGTTTTAATGTCCTGACTATACATTGTGATCAGTTGAATGCCACTTTGGTGAGTAAAAGTACCAATTTCTTTCCATAAGAGCAAAATCTGTCCATTATTCCAAACTTTTTTCCACCAGTATATATATATATATATATATATAACATTTCCAAAAACAACAGTGTAAATGTAAAATTGACCAAACTAAAGTTGACCAAAGAGACATATTTTAAGTATTTAGAAATATTTTGTTTTCTATAAACATTTGAATGTCATTCATATAGTTTTAAATCCTTAAAAGGAAATGTTATATAACTATTGGATTGATTGATTTATATATTTGAAGTTAAATATGTAAAAATTACTTCTTACGATGTATGAAGCACACATGCGCCTTAAGAAATATGGCAATTTATATGACAATTAATCGTTATAGCCCTTAAACAGGCAATTAATCGTCATAGCCCTCAAATAGACAATCTGTTTGTCAAAAAAGTTTGACAAATAGTCTTCAAAGAGCTCAAACAGGCAATTAATCGCCATAATCGCAATTATTTGTTTGACAGTTAATTATCACAGCCCTCAAACTGACAATTAATCGGCATAATAGCAATTATTTGGTTGACGATTAATCGGCATAGCCATCAAAGCGACAATAAATCGGCATAATCACAATTATCAGTTTGCTGATTAATCGCCATAGCCCTCAATCAGGCAATTAATCGCCATAGTCCTCAAACAGGCAATTAATCATTGTAATCACAATTATTTGTTTGACAATTAGTCGACATAGCACTCAAACAGACAATCAATGGGCATAATCCCAACTATTAGCTTTACAATTAATCGGCATAGCCCTCAATCAGGCAATTAATCGGCATAGCCCTCAATCAGGCAATTAATCGGCATAGCCCTCAAACAGGAAATTAATCGACATAATCGCAACTATTTGTTTGACAATTAACGGCATAGTCCTCAAACAGACAATTAATCAGCATAATCACCACCATTAGTTTGACAATTAATCGGCATAGCCCTCAATCAGGCAATTAATCGGCATAGCCCTCAATCAGGCAATTAATCGGCATAGCCCCCAAACAGGAAATTAATCGACATAATCGCAATTATTTGTTTGACAATTAACCGCCATAGTCCTCAAACAGACAATTAATCAGCATAATCACCACCATTAGTTTGACAATTAATCGTCATAGCCCTCAATCAGGCAATTAATCGGCATAGACCTCAAACAGGCAATTAATCATCGTAATCACAATTATTTGTTTGACAATTAGTCGACATAGCACTCAAACAGACAATTAATCGTCATAATCCCAACTATTAGCTTTACAATTAATCGGCATAGCCCTCAATCAGGCAATTAATCGACATAGCCCTCAAACAAGCAACTAATCATCATAATTGCAATTATTTGTTTGACAATTAATCGGAACAGCCCGCAAACAGGCAATCAATCGGCATAATTGCAACTATTTATTTGACAATTAATCAGCATAGCCCTCAATCAGGCATTTAATCGGCATAGCCCTCAAACATCAAATTAATCGGCATAATCGAAATTATTTGTTTGACAATTAACCGGCATAGCCCTCAAACAGACAATTAATCGGCATAATCACAACCATTAGCCTGACAATTAATCGGCATAGACCTCAAACAAGAAATAAATCAACATAACCGCAATTATTAGTCAGACAATTAATCGACACAGTCCACAATCAGGCAATTAATCACCATAGCCCTCAAACAGGCAATTAATCATCGTAATCACAATTATTTGTTTGACAATTAGTCGACATAGCACTCAAACAGACAATTAATCGTCATAATCCCAACTATTAGCTTTACAATTAATCGGCATAGCCCTCAATCAGGCAATTAATCGACATAGCCCTCAAACAAGCAACTAATCATCATAATTGCAATTATTTGTTTGACAATTAATCGGAACAGCCCGCAAACAGGCAATCAATCGGCATAATTGCAACTATTTGTTTGACAATTAATCAGCATAGCCCTCAATCAGGCATTTAATCGGCATAGCCCTCAAACATCAAATTAATCGGCATAATCGCAATTATTTGTTTGACAATTAACCGGCATAGCCCTCAAACAGACAATTAATCGGCATAATCACAACCATCAGCCTGACAATTAATCGGCATAGACCTCAAACAAGCAATAAATTGGCATAACCGCAATTATTAGTCAGACAATTAATCGACACAGTCCACAATCAGGCAATTAATCACCATAGCCCCCAAACAAGAAATAAATCGGCATAATTGCAATTATTAACCTGACAATTAATCGGCATAGTCCTCAATCAGGCAATTAATCGGCATAGCCCGCAAACAGGAAATAAATCGACATAATCGCAATTATTTATTTTACAATTAACCGCCATAGCCCTCAAACAGACAATTAATCGTCATAATCACAACCATTAGTTTGACAATTAATCGGCATAGCCCTCAATCAGGCAATTAATCGGCATAGCCCTCAAACAAGCAATAAATCGGCATAATCACAAATATTAGTTTGACAATGAATCGGCATAGCCCTCAAACAGACAATTAATCATCATAATCACAATTATTTTTTATTTTATATATATAGCACATACAGACAATTAATCATCATAATCACAATTATTTGTTTGACAATTAATCGTCAGCCAAATTTCATAATCGCGACAGCCCTAAATCCTTGTAATTATTTCCTTGTGCATGTGAATATGCATAACTGAAGTGATTCAATTGTTTAATGCCGTTTTAGATGGATATTTGAAAGCAAAGTGCAGCACTTCAACACAGTAATTAAGGGATATTCAGGAAATAAATAAGCAAAATAAGTTCTACATCTTATTGCACAAAACTATAAAAATAAGAAAAGTAGAGTGGCACGAAACTGCTTATGCACATCCTGAACACAGAATGACACACTTTAATGTAACTGGAGTCAGAGACTATTTAGCAGAGATGGGCCACTTCTATTAAAATGAATGGGAGAAACTGGAATGCCCAACAGCAGCCAATGGTCAGCAGATGTAGAAAGGATGTCCCATCTTACAAGTAAAAGAGCCAATCACCTTTTAGATACAGAGATCGCCTGTCTTTCAGCTTGAGAACACTCATGTGCGTTAGCTATACAAGCTGGGAATATTTTTTTTTTTGTGTAATCTGAGGTAAAGAAGCTCAGTGTATGATTGCCGTGTTGTTATATTTTTCTGCTGATTTGAAATATGTTCTTTGATTGTGACCAACCGTTTTGGAGAGTTTGGTCTTTCTCCTTTTAAGTAGACAGGAGCTGCACTGTTATGACTGGAAATAGCCTCCCGAGAGCGTTCCAAAGATGTCCAACAGTGAACTGACTTGCTCGAAAGACTTTGCCATAGTGCTTCGGGCCGATTCTTGCTGCGCATTTAAAAGGACAGAGCTACAAGATAATATTACATGTACAAAACATCCAGTTCATGACATCAAGCAGTTTAAACGATTTTTACTGCAACTATTTAAACAGTGTCAGACAGAATCTCTTTACAACACCTCACAGATACGAGAATGTTACTCACAGCAGAGGATTGACAGTGATCGACTTGAAATGCATTGTTGACGTGGCTTTTTGCTGTAACAGCAGCGCATAAAAAGACTAAACTAAAACCTTGCAGAGGGTTTTACTGTACTGACAGTTATTCACTGTTAAGTACAGCAAAAACACTCTCTAAGCAGTCAGTTGTTGGTGAATTAGTCGACAACCCGGGTCATTTATGTATCACTAGCATCACCAAAAATAATATCGAAACCAACAGGTTTCCCAAACTCCCCCCGTTTTCCATTGGTCTAACAAACAGATAGTCTTGCCAAAAAAATATGCATTGGTTGAGCCAATGTTGCTACAGTATATCAGGTTGGTAGGGTTGTTCAAAAAATAAACCAATCTTTTGAAAGCACCACAGTTTTTACACTTTTCCAGGGAATTGACCTACAAATTGCCTACTTATTGCAGTTTTTATCGGTTAATATAAGGATATTTATTCATGAAACCTTTATGTTGTGCAAAAAGTGATATGTAAATAAGCAAAAGGCTCACAACATGGTGCTCTTTGAACAGGAGTGGCTATCTCACATAGCATTTTGTCTAGTCTTGGTTCTAATCCTTTCTGGGAAGGTTTTTTCTCTCCATTCTGGAAGTAAGAAGGCCTGTGATCTGCCCTCCCCAGCGAGGATGAACTGGGTTGGGTAGAGATCACATTACATGCCCCGGTCCTACTTAATTTGAAAAGATATCTCCCGGAGTATACCGCCAGTTTTTCTAATGAAGGGAAAACTTTAAGAATGAGAAGATTCAGCTCATAGTGACTGGAGAAACACCTTTGACTTGTTACGCTTAACACCCCTGCCAGTATGTTTGTAATGGGGATAGTCCCAACATTGTACTACAAGACCTCTGCAATGTCTGTAAGAATCCTGGAAAATCTTCTCGTTAATTAAAAAGCATTGATTTTGCTATGTTTAAGCCTCTCATCCACAATTGAACAGGACCCTTGAACTAGAGCTTTTTCCTCCATCGAAAATGGAGCCATTACTTGGAAAACGATGAAGTTAGGAAACTGAAAACCAAAGCGGATTAGTGACGATGTGGACTTCATCACAATACTTGCATTCACTTTGAATTGATGTGCATGTTCTGGTAAATTGATTGGAATGGTTTAACATTTTGTAAAAATAGATCTGCTTGAAGTGATACAGTGATACCCTCTAACACGACTTTAGAAATGGCATGTAGGATGTTCCGGCAAGCACGTGAAGGCAGCATTAGATTAGGCCAGTGCTGTGAGCAGTCATACCAGCATACAGAAACTGAATGTTAACAGAACCCTGAGGGAGAGGGGGTCTAACCTTTTAACAGAGTTAGGGCAGTGTCCTCTCTCTCTGCTGTATGAGCCCCTGGAGCCAAAGTCATTGTCCTACAGGTTTAATAGCCCATCTCTCTACACGCATACACACACACTAGTGCGGTCATTCTCAAATGGTGGGTCGCAACCTAAATATGGGTCGCAAGTCTATTCTGATTGTTGGGGAAACAATGCTAAATGCAAATAATACAATGCAGCAAACTATATAATCATGCATCGTTAGGATAGCAAAATAAATAGACTTTTAAAAAGGAGGAGGCCATGGTATTTTGGTGCAAATTCATCTTCATCACTTCCTAGAAGCTATCTAAATTAGGCATATGCTAATATGGACATACATTCATCCTCAAAAGTCATGAATAAAACTACGGCAGGTAAAAAAAAAAAACATGACCCAGGGTACGTCTCAGTAGTCCGGGCGCTGGCCAGGGAGCCGGCCATTTTTAGGCCATTTGTAAAATTGTCAAGTGCATTTCCAGAATGCTCTGTAAAAAAAGAAACGATGCTCCCTTACCGGAAATGTCTTTAAAGTCTCTCAAGTCCTTGGAAAATTAGCACAAGTGTAAAATGATGAGGTCAAAGCCATATTTTCTCTTTAAAAGAGATTTCGTTTGGAAGTAGGGTCAATGATGTGACGCTATTTTTGTTGTCCTGATCTATTAAATTATTAAAAAACACAAATTAAAAATTCAACTCACACAAAACAATTACTTGCATAGGCTACTCTTTTATGATGAAGGCATGCTTTCAATTTCTGAGTTCAAAGTCATTTAACATTCTGTCCGGAGACATTAAATAAAAAAATCTAAGTCTCATTAAAAGCTAAAATTCTTTAGATTTTTTTTCTGGCTTGAGTAATGCAGAATAATCTTCTTTTATGTGAAATTATTTGATTTTCATAGTGGTGTAACCAACACGTAGGAAGCGAGTTTGTTGTCATGTGATAAAAAACAAACTGAGAGGAACACTTCAGACAATCAAGACTGTTTGTTAAGTTTGCTGAGGCCCCGGCACCCTGCTTGAGAGCCACTGCGATAAATAATGTTGGCACTGTGTTGTTGCCATTTGATGTCCGGTGTAAAATCTGGGTTCTGAAACAAACACCAGGCGAGAACCACTGTATTACTTTGTTTATGCATGAACTGAAAAGGATTCATTTGTTCGTTTGAACAGACAAAAATACAAATATAAATGTGCATATTAAAGACAATTGGCAAAATATATATAAACACATGCACAAGTGTACACACACACACACACACACACACACACACTCATACTCCATTCTTTCTTTACCATTTAATAGATTGAGAGCTCTCGGTTTTTCCATTTTTAATAAGGATCATACAAAAATGAGTCTCAGTGGCCTAGAATTAAAGTAGTTACGGACAGGACATCATCCTCGCAGCTCCAGGCCACTGCTTGCTCAGCTCTGATTGGTCAGCTTCTAGGTCTGCTGCAGCCCATAGTTTAAGTACTTGTAGATTTCACCCATTTTTACACAGAGTTATAGAGAACAATTGTACCGTAAGCGCTCGAGTATTGCCTCAGGTCATCTACATGGACATGTGGTCTTTTATTTTCGAAGTTTTGATGGTATTGAGCCAAAGTTTAATAAAAGGCTCTTTAGTTTATTAAAGAAAGTTCCTGTTGGTTAAAGTGAAGTCTACCACATTTATTATAGTATGTTGATTTTAAAACCCCAAATGTAAAATGTATTACACAGTTACACATAATTTACAGTAAAACTACAAATCAGCTGGAGATAAGACGAGAATGAAGATGTTAATATGGGAAGGTTTTTAAGTAAAGGAGTCTTTATTTGCTGGTTTTGTTCAGCTGTCAGCTTTTGTGCAAAAACACATATGCCAGCCATTTGCTTGACTGCAGGAGACATTCCTGAGCACAAAATCTGCAAAGAGTGGCAAACTTTATGCCAAGCACACACATGGGGAATTTTCAAGGTAAAGCGTAATTTCTGCGCCACTGACGGCACAAGTGGAACTGCAAAAATAGTAAAAACTTTAAGGTTTAAAACTTTAGGTTTTCTAAACACTTCACCTGTCTGGCATTAATTGGATAAACGGATGGCCACACCCCATCTCACATAATTGGTTGAACAAATATTGCTGTGTCGGGATGCTCAAACAAACAGGAGATGGTTTTGAAGGAATGCTTTGGGTTCAATACAAGTTAAGCCCTACTTTAAAAAAATAAAATCTACATTTGAACAATGGAAGTGAATGAGGTCCAATCTGTAAACACTGTAATGGGGCTTTTCCACTGCACGGTACAACTCGACTCAACTCTGCTCGCTTTTTTGGGGATTTCCACTGTGGATAGTACCTGGTACCTGATACTTTTTTAGTACCACCTCGGTCGAGGTTCCAAGCGAGCCGAGCCGATACTAAATATGACGTCAAAACCCTGCAGATCACTGATTGGTCGCAGAGAATCGTCACTACCAGCGTCACTGGATTAGCGACACTTGACATCAACCCGCTAGTTTTAAAGTTAGCAACAGCGATAACAGTATAATTTGTTGACTCAACTTTAGAATTGTGAAAAAAGAAATGGCTGTGCGCAAAACCACGCCATGTTCAATAAACGAGGTGCTGACGGTCCATTCGTTAGCGATGAGCGAAACGAAAAAGTCTCTAAGGAAGTGTATCAGCTGTTGGCCACACACGGCTACCACCGGACCTACCAACTGTGTAGGGAAAAGTTAAAAAAGCTTAAAAGTGACAACAGAACCATCAAGGAAAAGTGGAAGTGGTTCGACCAAATGGATGCTAACTAAACCAGCGAACAATGGGATGGGAGTGCCCTGGACTGCCGTTGATCCACGATAGAGGATGGTATGTTTTGTTCTGTTAACTCGATACTCTGCTTGAAAGCTTCACTTTATTTATTTGACCAGCTACTGAAAAGCTTCTAAAACAACCAGGCCAATTTAACTGTTACACTTGTGTAAGATCAACTGCTTTATGCAGCACAATGAGCTAGTAGCTAACAGCTAGTGGCCGTGTTATTGTTTTGGTCAGTTTGTGTCGTGTTTAAGATGATGTCACGGCAGTAGAGGCGGCGCAGCTATTATGATCAGCCTATAATCCCACCCAAGTTGAGATGGCACTAAACTGCAGTGGAAATGCAAGTTGAGAAATGTAAAGTGAGTAGAGTTGAGGCGAGTCGAACCGTAACGTGCAGTCAATGTTTCAAAAGTATAACCACAAGACTTAACATGTGTTAACATTTTAAGTGTGATGTAATCACTTCCACTATTATGTGTAAAGTTCTTACCTTTTACAACTTAGTTGCCATGACTATGGTATGCCGTATGCCTACCATAAAAATTCTGATTTAAACAACTTTACAGCTCAAATAACACACGAGTTTTAACAGAAGAATTAATATAAGTGGCTTTTATCAAATTCTAAGCTTCACATTTCTGCCTTTAAACCCTCCAAAAATGGCCCCATTCACTTCCATTGTAAGTGTAACCTTGATTTATATTTGTTTTATTTCTATAACAATTTAATTGAGTAATCTTTAAAATTATTTTGCAATAATTTTTATATATATATATATATATATATATATATATATATATATATAAAAAATCAATTTCATAACAGAATTTCATCAAATTGTGTGTAATCTTTAATCAAATAAAATGTATTTTTTGATAATTAAAAAGAACCTAAATACATTTCATAATAATTTCATCAAATTGAATTGAGAAATCTTTAATAAAATCTAATTATTATTTTTGTTTATTAAAAAAATCAATTTCATAACAAAATGTCATCAAATTGGATTGAGTAATCTTCAATAAAATATAATACATTTCTTGATCATTTTTTATGAAAAAAAGTTAAATAGGAAATGTTTAAATCTTAAGGACTAAAATATTTTTTGGAGTGTTCCTTTAAATATTTGGTTGGAATCAAACTATGAAAGACTCACTTATAGCTATTTCTACATACACTTGAATAGAAGAAAGTATTATAACATAAAATAATACACCTAAAGGGCTTTGTGTTTAAACTGGAAATAATTTGTAGCAATTAATATGCAATTCATTATTTCTGTTTCAACCCATGACAATTTGTGTTAGTTGTACAAATCAGATAAAAGCTTCAACATAACATGTGAATTTCTGATGTTCTTATTCAACATAATAATATATCTTGCTAATGCAAGGTGAAATGATGCTCTCTTTAATTGAAACAGCTCAGACTCTGAAGGTATGCATGTTGTTTTCTTTGCCTTGGGGCTGTGCTGTCTTTAACATGGGGGTTAACACAATGGAATGGTAAACAGCGTTAAACCACTTCCTTTCAGGTAATTTATTATGGGGCACACACAAAGGGAGAATGACACTCAGTGTATAATTTACCTCAAACATAAGCTCAAAATGAAGTATTTGGTGGGTTCAAAGGAAGGGGAAGAAGGAGGAATATACATTTTATGGGGTAATTGGTGCTTTGGGTGACTCTCGGGGATTTAAGATGATAATTCTGTCATAATCATGTTGTTACAAACCCACGTGACATTCTTCCTTCTGTGGAACACATACTTCTCTTAAGATCGCAGCAAAGACTACAAATGTCAAGATTTATGGTGAAAATGTGTTTGGTTAGTTTCTCACCCAAACCTGATTATATCGCTTCAGAAGACATGGATTAAACCATTTGAGAGGTATGGATTACTTTTATGCTGCCTTTATGTCCTTTTTCTGGCTTGAAAGATTTGGGCCCCATTGACTAGCGTTGAATGGATATAAACACCTCATACATCCTTCAAAATATCTTCGTTTGTGTTTGAAAGGGCATAAGAGTGAGTAAATAATGAGAGAATTGTCAGTTTTAGGTGAACTATTCCTTTAAACCACTCTTGGGACAAATTCAGGCAAGCATGTTTTTCTTAAATATCAAGGGGCAGGTTGTCACTTATGTCGTTATTTTTGCAGAAAATATATTACATCGATGATAAATGGTCTGCAATTATATAGCACCTTTTTTAACATTAGAGGTTACCAAAGTACTTAAACTGTGTCCCATTCACCCATTCACACACCAATGACGGCAGAGCTGCTATGCAAGGTGCTAGCCTGCCATTGGGAGCATCTTGGGGTTCAGTGTCTTACCCAAGGACACTTTGGCATGTGGAGTCGTGTGGGCCGGGAATCGAACCACCAACCCTGTGATTAGTGGACAACCCACTCTACTTCCTGTGCCTGGGCAATAACGGTGGAAATGTTTAAAAGCTTTTTTGCAGCAAGACTTCAAGTCTCCAAAGACTTTGTGATCTTATTAAAGAAATTGTAGATCTATATAAATAAATATATATATATATATATATAATTCATTATATAGGCAGCACCCCCTGCTGTCACTTATTTTAACATCTGGTTAATGAAAGCAAATTGGGCCCTGACCTCATGAATAATTATTTAGGACAGCAGGACAAGCGTGGATTTTCATTTCTTTTATTTTCTTTGGATGCAGAACATTTACTAATAATAAAGGGGTGGAAAGCAATTAAGGGTTAAAGGGATAGTTCACCGAAAAATGATTTACTGTCCCCTGTATGACATTCTTTGTTCAGTGTAGGGCTGCTACTAATGATTATTGTGACATGCAATGTTCAGTTATTTATTTTACCATATTTAAAGCCAAACTGTATCTCCTGTATTTTATTAAAATATATTTATATAAAAAATAAACACATAAATGATTGTTTACAAAAGGTTTAAAATATAAATGTTACAATATAAAATGCATTTTACTTTATTTATTTCTCAATAATTGATAATTCCCAAGGGATTGATAATAAAATGAGTTGTCGATTATTTTAATTATTTATTAGTCGTTGCTGCGCTAGTTCAGTGGAACACAAAATGAGACGTTAGGCAGAATGTTAGCCTCTGTCACCATTCACTTTCATTATACGGGAAAAAGATGCAATGAAAGTGAATGTTGACAGAGGCTAACATTCTGCCTAACGTCTCCGCAAAAGGAGGAATGTCACATGGGTTTGTAGCTACATGATTATGACAAAAAGTTCATTGTTTTGTGAGGTTTCCCTTCAACGCCGGTCATATATTTTGATGTCATACATTAACCTCCCGTGACCCGAGCGTGACTGCTGTGTGCATTTTCCGTCCCTTTTTTTTATTTGTAACTATTAACCCCTAAGAAACATGCAAAAAGAGACTACATAGTTTTCCATATACATACAGTATGTGGACAGCGGGACTAAGTTGTGAAATTTTAAATAATACTAAGCTTATATTTTTTTCATCAAATTGTTTATTGTGTTTTCAGGATTGTTGGTTATTCATGTTTATGAGACGTTACAGACATTATACAGAAATTAGCATAATTAATTCAGATTAAAGTAATGACCAGCATCATTCAATCACTGCCAAGCATGTTCAAATAAAATGATACATTATAAATGGTGAATCTATGTACTGATTATTATTGTCCCATGTGTGTTAAACATGTTGAGTGATCCAAACATCATCTGCAGCCAGAAACTGAACTTTTGATCAGATTTTAGGAGTGAACGCACTTAACTGCATAGAGAGCTATAGGATGCTCGCTTGCTCCCTAATTAGGGAATGACTTAACCTCCAGTGTGCTGTCTGTCTGCACTGGTCTCAGAACAGTTCGAAATGCACCTTATTTTCATCCTAACTCCATATAAAGCCTCTGGAAGCAACATTTTTCAGTTTTTGGATGAACCCATTGATCCTCAGTGTGAAAATGGACAGTAGATATATGATGTTTTAAGGAAAATGAGCCTATTGTCCACATACGTGGTCATTATGTTTAACAGCGTGCTGTTTCGCGATAAATCTATGAAATTTTTTAAATGGCACATCGGATGAAACTAGAGACTCTTTTGACTCAAACAGGTTTTAATGTAAAAACTTAATGAGGTTTCTTACCAGATGTAGTTTTGTCGCCATTTCTCCCAAAGACAAACTCGGCTGAGATTGTCGCCATGTTGTTTTGACACATGAAGCCAAAACACGGGGTCACGGGGTCTCAGGAGGTTAAGGCCTTTACTTACCTTACTTACCTAACATAATCAATCAAATTTGTACACCTCTATATTATTCAAATTGTTTTATTTATTTATCCCCTTTTCTCCCCAATTTGGAATGCCCAATTCCCACTACTTAGTAGGTCCTCATGGTGGCGCTGTTACTCACCTCAATCCGGATGGCAGAGGACAAGTCTCAGTTGCCTCCGCTTCTGAGACCTTCAATCCGCGCATCTTATCACGTGACTCGTTGTGCATGACATCGCGGAGACTCAAAGCATGTGGAGGCTCATGCTACTCTCCGCAATCCATACCATGTTCCCCATTGAGAGCGAGAACCACTAATCATGACCACGAGGAGGTTACCCCATGTGACTCCACCCTCTCTAGCATCCTGGCCAATTTTGGTTGCTTAGGAGACTCGGCACACCCTGGATAGTCAACACTCGCTGAGCTACCCAGGCCCTATATTATTCTATCTTGACGCAGGCTGGTATTTGATGTGAAAATTAAAGTGCACAAAATTAAACCAATGGATTTTGTTCAATCTTTTGCTATCTGCCCCAACTTGTTCTAAACTCAACGGAAGCCCTCCCTCCCAACCACATTCCACAATACCCCCATCCTAAAAGCACAGAGTCAGAGAGCACCTGTGTGTGTGGGCTAGTGGCAGGTGCTAAATCTGTCTGCTGTGGTACATGATTGGTATGCTCAGTTGGGTTACCCTTCCAATCTGCAGTAAACCTTGACTGTTCTTTTATGTTTGGGTGTATTGCCTTAGATGATCTTTTATTCACATATCATTCATTTACATTTATGCATTTGGCAGATGCTTTTATCCAAAGCGACTTGCAGTGCACTTATTACAGGGACAATCCCCCAGAGCAACCTGGAGTTAAGTGCCTTGCTCAAGGGCCCAACAGTGGCATCTCAGTGGTGCTGGGGCTTGAACCCCCGACCTTCTGGTCAGTAACCCTGAGCCTTAACCACTGAGCCACCACTGCCATTCAAAGTGGTGTAGGACAGAAAGAGAAAGAGTAAGGCCTATAACAGTAAAAATGGTTAGTGAGGTCAACTAGTTTTTGTTTAAGACCAATTAGTCAACTAGTTGTTTTGGGAAAAATATAGTTTTGCACATCCATAGTCTAGATTTGTTTATGCATATACTTATAAGTTGATAAGGATCCTAAAGTCAAAATCTTTCTGCCTTCTAGCCTTCTCAGTTCTCTAGTTTTTTGTTAGAGTTGGTCTGCTTCTGGGTTTGACAGTACTTTTAATGTTTAATGCACTTTGATTTTCATTGGAGACACATGAAGACTCTCTCTGAGGGCTGTTTGAGCGCTGCGTATCGTGAAGAAAGAGAAAACTGGATTCTCTTCAGCAAAGCCTCAGAAATAAAGCTCAAGCAGAGACACAGTTGAACTGGTACAGTTAATAGGGGAAAGTACAAGAGTCCTATGGACCAGAAACCATCACAATTTTGATCGGACTGCTAGGAAGAGAAAAGCTGATCTTAAGAAATCAAAAGTTATTGTTTCTGTAATGTTTGCTAAACTTTCACAAATCTTTGGAATTAAAAGATGGAGGCCTGGTCATGATGACTTGGCTCAGATCACAAAAAAAATGCTTCTATCATTAGAAGATAGATTAGAAGATTAGCCACCTGCCTAATATTGTGTAGGTCGCCATCGTCCCACCAAAACACCGCCAACCCGCATCTCAAAATAGCATTCTGTAATACATATATTATGTTAGCGCTTTGATGTTTTATTGTCAAATCACCCTGGAATGTCTGACACCATTTAGTAGCAATGCTCAGGAATCTGTAGAACATATTTGATGTATCAAGAGGGCACCTTGGGAAATCATTAACCACCTCCTTCGAATGGCTGGATGTATGGATGGGTTAAACAACAGTTCGACTCGAGTTGGCGATCTGCCCAGACTGAGCACAGCTATGCTTCACAGACAGTGTGAAATGTGTCATGACTTCTGAAGACTGCATTCAACTTCTAGTCTTAAAGATCTATCAAAACCACAAAGGGCTCTCAGGTCTACAGTATAACTTTCCAATGAAGGGTCTGGCTCCTCTTTTGGTAATGATGTGATGATAAATGTGTTCATCTTCAGCAGGCTTACAGAATAATAGAAGAATTCATCTTCTCTTGGGTGAACAAGTAAACTCAATGAGACCACACTGGCACACATTCTGGCAATAGTCAAATTAGATGTTAGATGTAAACCGTGTTTTTAGGATTAATAAAGTTTGGGGCAGGTTGTCACATTTAAAAGTTGTATGTTTATACTATACTATGTTTATAATATTTCTGTATGTTACCTTTTACAATTTAGCTTTTTCATGAATTATTATGTCCTTCATAATTGTTAGAACTTTGCTGAAAAGACATTAAATAGCCTACAATAGTTGTGAATTGCATGTCTCTTTAAAATCGATGGGAATCCTCACTGTCTCAGTGACTAAAGGAAGCTTGTAAGATGTTTCAGAGGAACAGAAGGAGAAGTGTTTGTTTGGCTGCGCATGCTGCATGAGAGGTTTCGCTCTCACAGACAGACAGAGACTGAGGGAAAACAGAGAGGAAAAACTTGGCTGATTGAGTCACAACAGAGGGAATAGCCATAATTAAGACAGCGAGATGGAGGGGAGAACGAGAGCGTGGGCTGGATGATGACACCGTATCAGAGCTGTAACTGTAAACAGTGCTGCTGTATTTGAGCACTGTTGTAAGGCACTATTTTTAATTTTTTCTGTAAAGTTGCTTTGAAACAAGATATATTGTTAAATGCACTTTACCAATACAATTGAATTGAAAATTAACCATTTTATGAAGAAGTTCATATTTGACCCATTATCAAGGGAGTAGATTAAGTTTGGGGGTGGGGTGGTATTGTGAGGGTTGTATTTGCTAGTCTTGATTATTGGGGGGTCTTGGTGTTGTGAACATGTTCCGAAAGACACAGGTGATGCTGATTTTGGTTGGCGAATTTGACACCTTGCTTCAAATATTCGATTACACATTGTGTCAGTACTTGGACATAAAGATGAAGACTGTACATTGGTGTAACTCTATTATATCTCGCAAGTCAACGTTCTGATTGTCACTGCAATATATATATATATATATATATATATATATATATATATATTAGGGCTGTAAATCTATAAAAATTTTAACTGAATTAATTACATGGTGTCCCGATTAATTCATCGCGATAAATCGCATATACAAATATTTGCTGAGAAAGCCCCTCATATAACCATAACTCAATATATAATGATTATACATATTTATATCAATATATAATTATACATAGTTATCTTTAAATATTTAAAAATTATATATATACTGTATATTCACATAATTAAAATGCATTACATTCCTGTAGCAGAAGAGTTAATCATTGAAAAGTCAATACAAAAATTTGCTTTAGGATACAATGTATTGTTTACTACCATATTATTGATCAAAGTCAATCATTGGCATACAGTTCACAGCAATCCATTACACAAGTGAATTTGTCAATCAGTTGGAGATTTATTATGAGGGCTTGTTTAAGGACCCATCAATATACTCCTACGTCAGACGTCTTGGGTGCGTCGCATCATAAACATAAAATGTTTAGGTCACTGTGTCAAGTTAAATATAGTTTAATACTCAATCTTTAATCACATCTTGAAATCCCTAAGATCGAATTTGCACTCCTTCGAGTGTTTTGAATGCAAGAATGTAACCCATGTTTGTGTTGGTCTGCCTACTGAAGTGTTTTCTTCACTGTATAAACTGCGTGTTGCTCATACAGCTGAAATTTCACTTACTGCCCTCTGGAGTAAACAGGTGGTACTACAATCTTGCATTTCTCAGGAATCTTCCTTATTATGGTCCGGGGGCATTCGATTAATTGCGTAAATTTTTTTAACGCGTTATTTTTTGTAAAATTAATCACACTGAATTAACACGTTAAATCTACAGCCCTAATATATATATATATATATATATATATATATATATATATATATATATATATATATATATATCTTTTGGGGCTGGGCAAGCTTTCGTGTGCTAATTTTATCTCTTAACAAAAAACACATGCCTGTTGGAGAGTGGAAAGTCAGCAAAGTCTTATGTAATAGTTCCAAACAGAGTTTTGTTTACAGTGGGACTGTATGAGCCTTAAGGAATAAAAGTTATGTCTTGACCATGTCCAAAAACAATTGCACTGTAAAAGTATGCAAAGATACACAGCGCTAATATCTGTTTAAAGATCTGCCAGGAATGTTCAATCAGACCTGTGGCATTACAATAAGCAATTGTTTCTCACCTTTCACCTTTTAAACATGAATAGTTTGGCTGTTGGATTGATTTATAACAAATCCCTTGATCCCCAAATGTTTCAGGAGAAAAATCTGTATCGGTAAGTTGTTTGTCACATCAAGTGTCGAAGATAGAATTAGATTTGTTGTGTACCAATACTAATAGAGGCTCATCTGTAGTTCATAGGCGTATGTGTGTGTTTTTTATGTGTGTGTGGTCTTCAATCACATCATTCTCTCAACAGATTGTCTTTGCTTAGCATCTTACAATGCTGTTTTCTCAGTCTGAAGGACATCTGCCCATACTGTTCCTGGAAGAGACATCATATGACAGATATAGGGGTATCAGCATGAACCGATTAGGATGAGCTTAAGCAGAACAGACACCAAAAGCACAAAGCTGGGCTCATTAGCTCAGGAATTAACTGTAAGTACTCCGTTACTGGGGCACAAATTAAAACAATCTCACGCCAAGACTTTGAGAGGTTCAGTCCAAATAAAAACAAAAAAAACTTGTGTATTATTTTAGCTGTAAAGTTGATTAAATTGTTTATGGTTTACAGAGATATGTGTCATGGCCAGAAAGTTGTAAAATTGGATATAACTTTACACTGAAAAGTTAAATAAGCGGTTTTATCACACTAAAATAGTTACACTAGGGGTGAGTAAAAGTATACATTTTCTGATACATCGCAATCTTTGTTTGAACGATCTCAATATTTATTCTTAAATCCCAAAATCTAATTTTCACTCTGTGGCAACCCTCTATAATGCCCTCTATAGCCCTCTATAATGCCCTTTAAAACCCTCTATATTCAATCGCATGTGCAACCAAATCTCACGCTATGCGACTACAAATGTCTATGATTACCACTGGCTAGTAAATGTTCAGCTTACACAACAGTGATTGAGTAGTATAGTGGAGAAGTTATTAGCAAACAGATCCTTTCACTGTGTGTTGAGAGTAAAAGTTTGGTTTAAATCGTCCTGTGTGTCCAAAGATGAGATCCACAGATTCATATGTCATTGAGTAATGTCTCTTTAAATACCCTTCTGTTTTTCAGTCTGTTATTCTGCATCAAATCTGTATCAATACCCAGCCCTAGTTAATACATATATTGTTTACGTCTTGTGGTTATACTTTTGAAACAGAGTGTATTTTAATGTTTACGGATTGGCCCCATTCACTTCCACTGTAAGTGCCTCATTAGCTGCATTTCCACTATCAGGCCAAACGAGGGCGTGCTAGTGCATGCCAGGGCCAGTTGTGCTCCCACTGTCACTTTCGGGGCTTCATCATGCCTCCTCTGGGAGAATCGCCAATGGCCTTTGGCGTGCTGATTACCCTTGGGTCAAACAAGGCCAACTGGGGATTGAGGCGGGTTCAATATCAAAGGCAGAGTTTCGACGAACTTCATCCAGTGCACAACTGTATAGGATCGGGAAAAAAGATACAAATAAAATAAGGGTACAGTAAAAATACATTAAAACACCCATTGGACAAAACGGTGCCCAAAGAAATCACTTTCCATGGTTCGGTGAACTTTCATAGACTGTGTGCTGGGACGTTGTCCCGCTCTTATTGAAGAGACCACTGGGGACACCATGGCAGTTACAGTCAATGAGTTGTCAATGCTTACTTATCTTAATGTTTACATTCAATATAAACCTGATGATACCTCTGCTTGAGCTTCCCCTTGCTTGAGAAATGGGCAGACTGTGTGACACTGCAGTGACGTATTACGTTTTTGGGCAACGCTACAGAGTTATTGGCCCGATAGTGGGAACGCAGATCGATTTTTGTCTTGCGGCTCGAGGTTTGAGGCTATTGGCCCCAGCTGGCCAGTTGATAGCCCTGGCTTGCACAGGCCTGATCGTGAAAAAGCAGCTATTGTAACCCAGGGCCACTAGGAGTTCTCCAAAGAGTTCCTAGCTAGGAGTTTTTGCTTAAAACCTATTCACAAAACTGCTAAGAGCAAGTTTAACTAAGGAAATCTTAAGGTAAGAGTAAGGCGGAGTTGACCTCATTGCTATGGATGACGTCACGTTTTATTAACGCGCTCTTATAAATCACCCATAGTGGTTGTTAGACAGAGAACTGCTATTTGTCAGCTAAGATAGACAACGACGGACGGACGGACGGACGGACGGACGGACGGACGGACGGACAGATAGATAGATTGATTTCACAATTGAATTAGATCCAGTACTTTTATATTAAAATACAATGCTTTTATTAAAAGATGTTTTGAACATACCGCCTGTAATTACCATCCCAGATGCATTTATCTTTGACAACACTTGATGGTTGTGACAACACTTTGCAGTAGTGGCCTTTTTTCACTGATCAGTGATTAGATTAGCAGTGTGTCTGAGGATTTGGGCTGAGACAGCTGGCCCTAGATCAGTCTGAGTTTGTTTTTGCGGTGTCTTCTGAGTGTGTTGACGTGTCTTGTACTGACAGCAGTAGTGGCATGCTGCGGGCTAGTGCAGCTGCGTCACTGGACACTGTAACACATATGTGAAAGAAACACACATTTGCTTGATGTTTTCGAACCTTTTCTTTTCTTATGTACCCCTAAAGACCAATCAGTAATTCTCAAGTACTCTATATCAACACTAACCCAAAAATGTGTTTTTTTTATACTGGATAATGTTTGGCATTACCATTATATTATTAAAGTCACTTTTACACAACAGAATGAAACGCACCAAGTGGCACATACACTCACTGAGCACTTTTTTAGAACCACTATGGTCCTAATAAAGTCCCGATGTGATCTTCTGCTGTTGTAGCCCATCTGCCTCAAGGATCGATGTGTTGTGCATTCTGAGATGCTGTTCTGCTCACTACAATTGTACACTAGAGGATATCTGAGTAGCCTTTCTGTCATCTGTTGACCTCTCCCATCAACAAGACATTTCCATCCATAGAACTGCCACTAACTGGATGTTCTTTTGTTTTGGGCACCATTCTGAGTAAATTCTAGAGACTGTTTTACATTAAAATCCCAGGAAATCAGCAGTTACAGAAATACTCAAACCAGCCCACTGGCACCAACAATCATGCCACGGTCTAAATCACTGAGATCACATTTTTTTTCCCCACTCTGTTGGTTGATGTGAACATTATCTGAAGCTCCTGACCCGTATCTGCATGATTTATGCATTGCACTGTCTGATTAGATAATCAGATTGTGAAACCTTAAGAAATTGTATGACTTTTACTCTCATAGATACCAACCAATCAACAAACTATTTAAAAATCTATACAATAGATAATACAGGCATCGATGGTTAGGTTTAGGTTTGGGTTAGGGGTTAAACTTAGCAACAACAAAACGGTAATAACATTGTTCGTCGGTTCGTTTATTTTTATCTTTGTGAGTAAAAATGTAATGTTTTGTAAGAGCCAATTGATACGATTTCGCTATCTTGTACCATTTTGAAGGAAACCTGTTTGAAAAGTCACTATTGCAATTTAGTTTGTTGATGCTAGTGTTGCAGAAATGACACCTAAATTCTCCATTAGGTACCCCTGATTGGAAATCACTTATAATCGTGGATGCAGAGTGACCTCGGATGGAGAAAGAGAGGAAAAAAGACAAAAAAGAGTTTCTATATCACGACTAGACCTTACAATCCTTTGAAAATTAGGGCATGACGCCACAGAAGCCTCGTGTATGATCAAGTAATTGAAGGCGTCTATTTTTACTCTGTTAAATAATTACAGCTATGCCAAACTGCAATTAACTTGCCTTGTAATTTCCATTGGGTCCCCCCCCCCACCCACCCCTTCACTCTGCGTGTCTGCGCCTTATTCGGGACGTGTCCCTGCGCATGAGAAGAGGGGCTGAATTACTCTCCCTGGGCGTGAAGTGCAGATCGGCCATATGGTTTTAATAGATCAAGGCGAGTGATCCTGAAATTAACTAAGGTCATTATATTTCTTTATCTGTGGCACCATCTGCTGTTGCCCATTAGTTTGTCCTGAATCTACAGATTTTAAAGCACAGTCTGACTGAGAGGATAAGTCATACATACAGAAAGGGATTGGTTTGAACGGGATCATTTTAGCTAGATTTCTTCTAGAAAGCTGCTTTAATAAGAAAATGAGCAGTTAAAAGCCCTCTGGAACGAAAGCTTAAGTGTGTAATTTCTGTGTCCCTAGAATTACTAAACGCAGAATGCAAGAAGCATTTGTTTTCAAACAGGTTTCTAGAACACACCCCGTGGCTTCCATTGGTCGACCAAACTCACATCATTGGTTGAGTCAGTGTTGCTGTGTCGGGCTGGATGGGATGCTCCATGATGGGAACAGAGCATAGTTTAGACAGCCACTGTACCCTACAAATGGCTTACTTAGTTGTAGCTTGATATTAAATTGGGATGGGACATTTTAAAGGGATAATTCACCCAAAAATTAAAACTCTAAAGCTAAAAATAAATAGCTTTAATCTATTTGCAATGGTTAGTTATTTTGCAATTTTTCGAAACAAGCTCTGTGTACATTATGTTCCAATGCATGTTTAGTGTTCGATGTCTTCAGAGTTTTGAAGTTTTTTGTTCTTATTGATTTTGCATATATTAACAGTGAGCATGCAGTCCATTTAACCTATGTTCCAGGGTTCACTCTGCCCTGTCATTAATTGTGCTGGTGCTAAGCCAGTTACCCGCATGGGCTTGATCCGAGCCACGCAAATCTCCAGATTAGACGGAGGCGATTGAGCGTTCCGATCAGATTATTCTTCAGGGTGTATATGCATTGGATTGAGCCTCGGCACAAGCGAATTATCCGTAGCTCATGTGAGCAGGCATTAGAACGATCATTGGGGCATTTTGTTCCACATAGATTTACCAAATCAGGGATCAACAATAAGGTCGACCCAGGGTTCAGTGTTAGAATTTCGGGCGAATTGATGTAGTTGTCACTTACCCTATCAGTCCTGTTCTTACATTTACATTTCAGGTTCTATTACAGTCCTTGATTGTGTACATGCAAACTTAACAATTGGTTTTCTGTGATGTGTTGAACTTTGTTGTTATGTAAATTCTGCTGATGTCACCCAATTAACATTATCTAGCTGGATAAAGGATGAAACTGCATTAGCGGAAGAATCAGTTCCAAGAATAGGTTCAAAAATAAAATCGAAGCAGAATTGTTTTAGGCCATATTCCAAGCGTTTCCTTTATAGCTGTAAAATTTCCAGCTATTCTTTGAATTAAATTTGTGTACTGAAATACTGTAGACGACGAGTCAAATTGACTTGTTTTAGTAAATTTAAATTTATATCTGTAACATATAAGTTAGCATAAAAAGTATATTCACAATTTAGTGTAAACTAAACTGTTAGTGTAACAGTGTAAATAAGCTGGAAACAGTGAAACCATGCAAGTTTATTCAATATTCAATAAATATTACGGGTTTATTACAAGTTAGTCTCAATCGACAGCATTTGTAGCATAATTTTGATAACTAAAAATATATTAAATAAAATTGCACCAATATTAAACTTTTTGGCCAATACCTATTTAATAATAATAATAAAAATAACTGTAGGCCGATAACAATACTGATATTTTGCCACTTTGCTTACCTTGTCATCAGATCACTGTTTTACTTAGGGATGCTTACAAAATGTATAAAGAGCTTTAAAAGCTTTTTTACTGTTCTAAAGATACATCATTACTGAAATCTCCGAAATCAAAGTCTGCTGGTTTCAAAGCGTTATGGATGGTTTCTCTCATCATGTAGCTTATAGGTAAGTGCCGTTTCCACAACTGTCACGTCAATTTATGCCACATTAATATGAAAACGAGAAAGAATAAAAATTAAATATTACATGTTCTTAGTAGTGCCAACCCTTCTACATATTGTGGCTATTTTTATTCCTGGATTGTGCCACTAACTGGATGTTTTTTTGTTTTGGGCACCATTCTGAGTAAATTCTAGAGACTGTTTTAACAAAGTGTGTTACAAATGAATATAAATAAAGCATCGGTTTTTCATATCTCCATTTTCATGCTTATTACCGATATGCTGATTGTTTTTATTTGATTAATAACTGTCCGTTAAATATCGGCGTAATTATTTTTTGTGCAGTGTCAGATTTAAAATAAAATACTTTTTTAAACACAATCAGGACCTTAGAGGACATAAATGTCCACGTCAAAAAACTGCCATAAAAATGCTTCACACACACACACACTTTTAGCTGCATCATTTATTCAATTGGCCTGCAGTGCTCTATAATACAGCAAACAGAAAATAGGAAAAAGGCTTGTATTTGCTCCATAGGCTAAACATGATAAAAATGGCGCCATCTGGTGGAAAATAAATACACAGATTTGAAGCCAGGGCTTCGGAATGAAAGCATAATATCACAGATTTCATGAGTTCATGCTTTAATGGCACTGGGATCAAACATTGCTGTTTTAACTTGTTTCAATGAGGACATTTTTGTCCTGAAGGTCCAGAGTGTATCTATTTTGTGTACACAGTGTATTATAGATGTATTATAGGAACTGAGGTTGAAATATCAAAATTCCCCCCAAAATATACACCTTTGGCAAAATGTATCCCATTGTCATTAACACAGACAAAACGATCGAAAAATCAAAAATGAAAAAGACAAAAATGTCCCGAAGGTCGCACAAGGATTAAATATTGATTTGTTTCTCACCCACACATCATATGACTTCTGAAAACATGGATTAAATCACTGGAGTCTTATGGATAACTTTTATGCTGCCTTGATGTGATTTTATGGACCAACAGAGCCGAGATATTCTAAAATCACTTCTAAAAGTGATTTAGCAAGGTAGAAAACTAGCAATTTAGACACCTCACAATTCATACAGATTTGATAGTCTGCTGGTAAATATATTTCTAGTTATAATATCATAATACGGAAAAAAAAGATCACTCGAGGTCCATGCGTTGATTAGCGCTGTGCTAAAGCGTTAACTTCTACATGCTTGAATTGTGTGTTTATATTCACGCATGCAATATTTTCAAGTTCACGCTTGATATTATTCAATTTAGATGATAAGTACTTAATCTTTTCTGCTATATTTACTTCACTGCAAAGTCTTTTAAGTGTAATAATTATCAGATGTAAATAGTTTTCGTAAAAAACAATGTTTTATGGAAATGTTTATTTTATGAAAATATATGTTGCATGTATATTTAAATATTAAAATATATAACAAAAATAATGTTTTTATGCAACTAATAGGCCTATATTTTCCTTGATAATAATTATTTAAATTTATTTTATTTTATTTATTTGTAGTAGAGCCATGCAGTAAATATGCTGGCAGGGTAAGAAAAAATCTGAACTTCTCAAATATATATATATATATATATATATATATATATATATATATATATATATATATATATATATATGTGTATTTTTTATGCCTAAAAACTTATATGAAAGGATTGTAAAAACTACACTAAAAGTGGACACTAAAACTTAAACTTAAACAATGTATAAAGAAGTTCAGGTGACCTAACCCTTAACCCTGGATTTTGTTTACATTGCATTGCATGTCTTGTCGACATATTTGAAAATTGAAAAAAATGTGTAAAATGATCTGATTGAGTAAAAAGCTTTTTGACTTGCATTACTTTGTATTATATTGCTCTGTGCCTGTTAAACTGCAGAGATCGTCCAATCAGTGCAACAAAGATGATTTGAGATCCACTGAACCTTGTGATTTTGTTTGTGGAGTGCTTTTCTCCAGGGTTTTCATTCATCGTTCTGTACTCTATCCGAACTATATGCGTATCTGACACCTGGAATTGCTGCTTTGGAGACAGGCAGCATGGTTTTTAATGTGTTTCTTGTCATGTCCTCTGGGGAATGTTTTTTCATCTGTACTGTCTTTAAGGAGCCGTACACATGCCTGGTTTTATTGGGGGGCATCACAAAGGGCTAAAGGGGGCAGGGGAAGGTTGGGAGAGGGCCTGGGATCTATACAAATGCTGTCGAGGGTTTGAATGATGGGAAAGAGGTGTGGGGGTAAAACAGCAGTGACGAGGCAAACTCTGTTCTGTGGTTCTGAAAAACACACATGGTCACCACAAAAACAACTGTTGATAATTTTCCAATCAGCTGTAAATAGTCAGCAGGGCGACCATGATAGTCGTCATTTTGTGCAACTCTTCTTTTAGGGCGTTTTCACACCTGGCTCGTTTAGAGCATTTGTTTCGGAAACTGCACGTTTTCCCCCTTGGTTCGGTTCGTTTAGGCACATAGGAACATGGCAATCGCACTCGGATCGGCACCAAAACAATCGGTCCGAGACCACCTGAATGAGGACAAATAGAAAACATTTTTACAAATCTTTATTCTGCTGTTTGTGCGTGTGTGTACATGCAAGAGTGGGAGAGAGAGATCTTTGAGAACAGGCACTGTTTCAATGGAGAAATGCAAAAGCAACTAATGATTGATCAAAATAACGATGACGGAACCTTAACAACTCATGGATCATGGTTATCCGAGTGACGGATAATTTGTATTTGGAGCACAACCTCTAACTGGCGACGCTCGAAAATTCTCTAAAATGAATAATGGTTGACACATTTTTTACTGGCATATAATTTTAGCTGGTATAGCTAAAGTAGATGAGCTTAATCCTGGATTAGTGAACAAACATAGTGACCAATAAGGGGACAGCTTGCATCGTGCACTGTGCTCCTTGTAGTACACGATAGAGCTCTCATTCCCTTTGATGCACGCAGCACCTGCAGACTATATATATATTTGTTGGGATCAATTCTTCCGTGGACGGCTCTGGAGGTTTCTACAGTCTGAACTCTTAAAATTGACATTGAAATTGAACATTTTAATATGCTAAAGGAGTGTGCTCAGTAACACATTAGGGTAAGATAAGATGACCCCCACCCATTCATTCAGTCTCATTGCATACACATTTAATTTGAGTAAATGTATTCAAATTCCATTGTCAAGATGCATAATTTTACCAATTTCGTTTAGGAAAATTTAAGTATTGACATATATTTTTTTCCTAAATTAAAAGTATAAGGATTCATTTGGCCTGTAGATAATACATTATATGAATATCAGGTGACAGCTGGGGGCTTCTTGCCCCAGGTAAGGGGGTCATTTTGTCCCAATGGTAGGGCAAGATGGCCCCCTTTCATATTTTTTATTTTTGTGCTTTTACAACTAAATTGTCATTTGTTTTCCATTTTATTATTATCATAGTATGTTGGGTGATGCATAATGATGCACAAATAAATCAAATAAGTTGTAAACATGTCAAAAACTAACATGCATCCTCAAAGAATGTGTAAAAGAGCCTAGCTCACATATCAACAGTTTTGATTATTAAAACCATGCTAGACTAAGCATATATTGCCCGAGCCTGTAAACTTTTTCTGTGCTTGTGAGACTGTATGAGGAAACCCAAACCAAAACATGACAGGAGATTCCTGTTGTCGTAGAAACAAAAGAGCGTGCCCAGCAAATGACAGTAAAGCTGTGATCTGTTCCACCCCTTATAACCTTCTGTTTGATTCACCTCTCTCTCTCTCTCTCTCTCTCTCTCTCTCGCTCTCTCTCTCTCTCACTCTCTCTCTTTATTTGACCATTCTGCACTAGCTCCACACTATGTGGTTTGTTGTGGCTATGGTGAATTGTGGTGATGGAGTTATCAAATTATGCATGGCACAAAAAACGAACGGTCAAATATAGGAAGAAGCTGTAATCTCTCTCCGTTCCCACTTTCTGCTCAAATCTGCTCTTTCACAAGGGATTACACCCTTCATGCAATCCTTCCCTGCTTTTTAAAAAAAACAAATATCTGTTTGAATCTCTATCTCTCACAAACATTGCTGTACAGTCTGGTAGATTATCTCTGTACAAACACATACTGCCAACTTTTAATGTCCACTTATTTGCTATACAGGAGCAACTAAACTTGCAATATCGGACATGGCATGAAACCAGTTGAGGAAAACTTCAATTAGCATTTGATTGTTCACAGATCTCAGGCAAAACAGCTTTAGGCTGTTTTTTTTTTATAGAACATGTAATTTAAAATGTCCCATTCTTTTATTTTTCCATGTTTGGTGTTTACCTGTAAAGCAAATTACATGAAGTGTGCTATAAGATATTTCAGCCACTTGAATTTTATGAAATACTATAACATTATAATGACTTTTAACCCTTTAAGCTCTGGAGGTGTTTTAAAAGATTTCCTGTTTCAGTGGCATACTCAATATGAAAGGGAAAAACAAGGAGGGTCAAATAAAAAAAATAATAATATATATATATATATATATATATATATATATATATATATATATATATATATATATATATATATGACATAGATTATGATGCATTCGGAGACTCAGTCTAAACTGTTGAGAAAAAAAAAGAAAATATTTTTCTGATTTTACATATATATGCATATATTGTATATCTCTATGTAAATGAGGTGTCTCAGAAATCATAATAAATAAAACATAATAATTGAACATAACAATAAGTACACATGAAAAAATAACAGTGATGAAAGGTTTGTATAGTATGCAAACATGATTTTAGTAATGAGATTTCACAGAATGAGTTTCATTCTGTGCCATTTGAGTAATCATTGATTGAAAGTTACATTTATATAGTGCTTTTCTGACTCTACGCTCAAAGTGCTTCACACTGTGAACAGTGGACAGTCCTCAACCAACACCAGTGTGCGGCATCCACTCTGTGTATTTTCTGAGACTGTGTCATGTACTTAGTGCCACCTCCTGGTGGCTATATGAAACAGTCACCATTCACATTGTCTCACTGCCCAAATATGGATGGTTTTTGCACCGATCTGAACTCAATCTGATTGGTTTAGCATTCCATGATGCTATATCATTTGATCCAGGAAAGCTAACGTGTTTTCAGATAGATTGCAAAATGCCACATTGCCAAATGTTGTGTGCACATTGTACTTTGTGTCTATTATCTAATGAAGTATGTATTCGATTACTTTGTGTGTGGGCTCATTTGAAAGATAATCGGCTCCTCTAAGTAATGGTATGACATTCGATGCTCTGTGTATTTTTCTTGAAGTTATGAGTGAAAACATGCCATATAAGCAACACCCGTTCACATGAAACACATTTTGTCAAAGACATATACTTAGCTATTACTCGCTATATTTTTATATATTAAACAAATAGGCTGGTTGTATTCTACTCCTGAGAGCTTTTCATTAATATATGACACATGGCTATTTGAAGTGTTTGATGTTTTTTACTGATTACAATAATATGTACAATGCTTTTTTATATATGTTGTCAATTAACAGAGGTTCGGGAGTAGCATGCTAATTTTAATCTGATAAATGACAACGAGCAGGAGTATATAAGCTGCTGCTTACCTGCTTCCTGTGACAACTCTCCTGACATTCCACCTCCACCCCATCTCCACCTATTCTCTAGATTAATTATCTAAATAAGTAAAATTTTAAATTATCAAAAATGAACACTTCTGATTTGTCTGCAAATTTCAAAGCACTTGTTCAGTTTTGGTCTGCATGCATTGTAAAGTAGAGCTTCTAAGCTTTCAAACGATACCTATTTTGGGTTGGTCAAGACTGTAGTTAATTAATATTTTGATCATTTATTTTTTTCTTGCAGGCCCGCTTGAAAGGTTTAAATTATGTTTCATATAATTTTATTAAACCAAAGCAATAAATGGTGAAATGCAACATTTCTCGTTCTGATTTTCCAGTTAGCTCACAAGCTAACCGGTTAGCTTATTAGCTTAGTGTGCTACAAGGCAATTATCCTACTAGCTAGTAGGCTAGTCAGTAGTAGGCTACAGCATGTTCTCCCCTTTACTTTCTTTGTTCTCATCAGTCGGCAAATAGCAACAAGTCGCTAGGATTGTATTCTCCAAAACGTATTAGTTACGGTATATTATAAAATGCAGACTATAAAATGCACTATGCAGTAAGCAGAAAATACTTTTAAACTACTCCAAATTGAGACGGTCAGTATTTTTATTTTCTGTGTGAATTTGAATGTCGTCACATGAATAATTAGTGTAGTAAACTGTGTATTAAAACCAACAGTGTGGCTAAAACCATAGAGTTGCTTGAAATAGATGTGAGAATGACTTTTTGAATACACAACATCTTCTCTCTATCAAGATTTTGTAGATAAACCTCAAAGACGTGCATCAGAAAATTTGCCGCCATGGTCTCACTATGCTATATGCAAACAAGGGTTTCTGGACTGGACTGACCATATGTAGGCCTGCTGTGTAAAAGCCTGGCTGGACAGCAGGTCGGTATGGCAGTCAGTTTAAATGGAAATCCTTCCAAAAGCTTGATTGGTCGAGATGTTGTTGCTAGGGTGGGTAGAGTCATGTTGGGTTAACCTCCTTGTGGTCGCTATAATGTGGTTCTCACTCTCAGTGGGACATGTGGTGAGTTGTGCATGGATGCCTTGGAGAATAACGTGAAGCCTTCACGCGTGCTATGTCTCCGCGGTAACGCGCTCAACAAGCCACGTGATAAGATGCACGGATTGACAGCCTCAGACGCGGAGGCAACTTAGATTTGTCCTCCGCCACCCGGATTTAGGCAAGTCACTATGTACCCACGAGAACTTACAGCGCATTGGGAATTCCATATTGGGTGAAAAGGGAAGAAAATATAAATAAATAAATAATTAAATAATCAACTATTTAAAAACATATTGACTGACCTTTCATCTGAATATTTGTGGGGAACATGTGCCCCTTAAAGTCTATGATGGTTATGGCTCTGATCACATTTCCTTGGCTTTTAGTTAAGAAAAATTACATTTATTAAGAATACAATGTTCCCACAGTAATCACAACTATGCAGAACCTGACGCCACAGAACAGGTGATTCTGGGCTGCTTATTAGACATTCAAATAGAGCGAATTAAGCAGCCTGATTTCATGAAAATGCAAACTGACATTTACGTGGTTCATTACACGCATCGAGGCAGTTCTGATCTTAAATGCCCACTGTGTGGCGCTAAAAGCGAGTAAAATTTTCACCCAAACAAATTCAATTTTTTAGGTTAATGCTCTATTGAGTTATTAATCAACAAAACCGACCTCCCTGATTAATACCTTGAACCTAACCGATAGTGTCTTAGAATCAATTGTGAGATAAGAAAATGCAATCACATCATTGACACTTTCGGCTCATGTGCCGACGAAGTGTTTATTAACTGATAATCTGCCATTTTACTCGGGACTTGTGACTTGTGATAGTGCTTAAAAGTCATTGATGTTGTTGCGCCTCCATTGTTCATTATACGTATTGTACAAGGAGTAACGTAAAATTATTTTGCTAAAATGTAGGTATAGTAACGGTATTCTATAAGACCAGGTTGGAATTGAGGTCATTTAATTGTAAAGTTACGCATTGTTGTGCAGTGGTTTCCCAAATTGCTAATAGATTTATTCTTTTTTTAGCTTTTTATTCAATTTAATTCCATTGAAGATACCATTATTATAACAGATTTATATTACAAAGCAAGCACAAATGTTGAGGTCCAAATTCTTCCACGATATTCTTCTTTGTTCTGAAATGTTTGTGTGCGCTATGAATAATTGAAGTTGAGTGCTTTGCAGGAGCGGAGAGGAGGATATATAGGTCAATTTGCAATGCTCAGGGAGGTAGAAAACATACACACACACACACACACATGGCATATATGATTCTCCATGTAGTGTTTGTATTGGCTAGAAGCCTGACGTGAAATGTGTTTTCTTTGCCTGCACAACACTTTTAAAAGTGAAACCACCATAGACGCAAACAAAAATCATGTATCGTTGTAAACAAAGTTAAAAGGTGTATTTCACCCAAAAAATTATATATATTTGCTTTCATTCTTCCTATTTTTTTGTCCTGTGGAACACAAAAGGAGATGGTGTCACCATTCACTTTCATTGTATGAAAAAAAAAAAAATGCCACGAAAGTGAATGGTGACTGCAGTGGTGGAAATGGCCAAGATTCAATGGCGGGACTCTATTACATTTTTTTTGGGAGGAGACTAATATACTTCCTAACATGTTCCACAGTTGAGAGGAAGTCATACAGGCTGAGGATGAATTAATGATGACAGCATTTCAATTTTTATGTGAACTGAAATCTGAACATTAAACCGTGAATCATTGCTACCGTCGTAGTTTGTTCAATTAACTCTATGTCTTGTCAAGTGAGTCATGTGATCTTTGTGACTTTATGTGTGGTTAGGTCACACATTAAGTGATTCATTCTCTGTTTAGCACACTGCCCTTCTGAAAGATGTGAATTATGTGTGCGCCATGTGTAGTAGTGCGTGTATATGTGTCTTTCTTGCACTTGACCTACATTTGCCAGGCATAAAACTGCCTCGAACGCATCATCACCGAGAGCATGTAGTATTGCCGTATTGGCTGTCTCCTCCAGCTCTCTGTAGGGTACCACCAGGACTAACTGAGAAAACGAGAAAAAAATAGTGGGCGAGATTCTGCCTGCATCGCATTGAGTCCACTTGTCGTGGTCCAAACCGTGTGTTTATTTCTGTGTGCAGAAGTGGCTAAATTTGGAGCGTCATATTCTGAGTCGATTCAAGGAGGAAACACAAACAAAACAAAACTGAACGGATGAAGATACAAAGCACTCTTAAATGAACGAGAGTTCATTGTGCATGGTGCTGTAACTAATGCACTAATCTTTAAGCTGTTACCATAGTAACACAGGAATGCAGGTGGGAATGAATGGTTGTCTTCATGGCAACCTTACTGATGAGAAGAGCACTGCTTCTGCAGTACTGCTGATCTGAGGTCAGATTGAGTGCATCAACTTTTAAGTCATAAAATATGTTTTGAGATTAAAGAGCACGTTGTTTCCAAATTTGTATCTAGTTTCAAGTGAAGTCTGTTTGTTTTTCAGTGTTAATTAAAATATGTTCTTGTATACCAGCGTAATACTGTATATAGAGACAACTATAGCTACTGCTAGTTAATACACCCCTCTTCTGCTGTTGAGTGAACAAACAAATAGTCCCACCCCATATTAATGCCATTGACTGAGTAATGTTGTTGGAGAGGGTCTAAACGGGTCACTCAAAACAAACACAGGAATTTTTTCTACACACAGTTTATACAGTTTTGGAGAAAATTAACCTATGAATGGCTTACATATAGTTGTCTCTGCATATTAAGCTGGTATTAGAGAAAGTATTTTTAACACTGAAATAGTTACATTCTTCAGCTTTAACATCAGACTGTGTCAGAGAATTCTGGTAGCTCTGTGACTGGCCAAAATGCTATGTTCAACTATTCTGTTGATCTCTACTTTCCCCTGTGGAGCAAGCAAATGTGAACTTTGGCCTAGTTTGTATACATATCTGAATTTGAGAGATTTGTAGTTGAAAGTCAGAAAATTTGAACCTAATTTTATTCCACCAAAAAAAAATGACCCAGCCCCGCCCTCCATTCTGTCACATTCCTCCCTCGCTCTCTCAGACCAGGGAGCCCCTGGCATGACAAACACCCCCCCTCTTTCCCTGGGAGAGGGCGTGCCATAAGGTCATCCCTGCCTTCCTGAATCTGGGAGGGGACAGGGGGAGGGAAACAAAAATAATTAAAATATGTGGGGGGTACTTCTTGTAACAGTGTAGTACCCCCCAAAAAACACTGTAAAATTTAAGAGAAAAGGAAAAGGACAATGTGGAGTGGCAGTGGGAGAGGGAGAGAGGAGAGAGAGAGGAAAAAAAAACACGTACTCGCCCGTTCTCCGATATGCCGTAGTTTGGTCCTCGACACTCCTTAACCCATTAGTGGAGTGCAGTCGCGCCTCCCCGGGCAGATCGGAGGCAGTCCTCCAGCCCCTTGCATTTGCATTCTCGGGAAACAGAAGGGGTCTCCCCCACCCCTGGCAGCGGTTCTCCTGCTCCAGGCGGTTGACAGTGAGCCCCTCCCGCTCGCGGGCAGTGGTCTCAGACCCCACCTCATTTCAGCAGCTGGTATGGGTCTCCTCCGCCCCTGGCAGCAGCCCTGACTGCTCCAGGCGGTCGGCTAGGATCCTCTTCTCCCCTCATGGTCGGCGAATAATTCCTCCACTTCCAGGCAGCCTAGCTACTCCATCCCCCGGAAGACGGCCACGGCTGCTCTGTTGGGGTGGATGGTAGCGACGAGAACTCCACTACGGCATATCCCTCCTCCTTCCCGGGTCTTCGGCACCAGTGTAAAGGGGTTCAATGGAAAGGAGGAGGCAAGAACCGGCTTGAAAATATAAATAATATTTTAATGGAAAACTTAAACAAAAGACACAATCATCAACACACGATGGTCAGCTGCTCGTAAACGATCTCGCTCTCTATCGCACTACCATCTGCAGTCAGCCTTTATCCCTCTCAGAGGCTTAATTTGCCTGATAAGGGACCGGGTATGTAAAATCATTCAGAGAGTTGTCCCTAAGCCACTCTTGCATTGTCTTGGCCATATGCTTAGGGTCATTGTCCTGTTGGAAGGTGAACCGTTAACCCAGTATTGTGTCCTGCGTGCTCTGGACCAGGTTTTCATTAAGGATATCTCTGTATTTTGCTGCGTTCAGCTTTCCTTCAACCTTGACCAGTCCTCCAGTCCCTTCTGTTGAAAATCAGCCCCACAGCTTGGTGATGGTACCACCACCATGTTTCACCATTGGGATGTTATTGCGCAGGTGATGATCATTGCCTTGTTTCCTCCAGACATGACGCTTGGAATTGAGGCCACACAGTTCAACCTTGGTTTCATCAGACCAGATAATCTTGTTTCTCATAGTCTGAAAGTAATTTAGGTGCTTTTTTATGTGTCTTGCACTGAGGAGAGGCTTCCGTCTGGCCACTCTGCCATAAAGCCCAGATCGGTGGAGTGTTGCAGTGATGGTTGTCCTTCTGCAAGTTTCTCCCATCTCCACACATGATCTCTGGAGCACAACCAGAGTGACCATAGGGTTCTTGGTCACCTCTCCAGGTTACTAAGGTCCTTCTCCCCCAATTGCTCAGTTTGGCTGGGCGGCCAGCTCTAGGAAGAGTCCTGGTTGTTCCAAACTTCTTCCATTTAAGAATCATGGAGGTCACTGTGCTCTTGGGAATCTTCAATGCAGCCGAAATTGTTTTTGTAGCCTTCCGTAGATGTTTTTGTAGCCTTCCCTATGCCTTGACACAATCCTGTCTCTGAGCTCTGAGGGGAGTTCCTTTGTCCTCATGGCTTGATATTTGCTCTGATATGCATTTTCAGCTGTGAGACCTTACATAGACAGGTGTGTACCTTTCCCGCTCATGTCCAATCAATTGAATTTGCCACAGATGCACTCCAATCAAAGTGTATAAAAATCTCAAAGATGACCCAGAGAAATGGGTCACCTGCGCTAAATTTCAAGTGTCATAGTAAAGGTTCTGAATACTTATGTCAATAAGATATTGCATTTTTTTTCTTTTCATGTATAAAATCATGACCACTTGCGTGTGATGAAGAGTTCAGTCATATCAGTATCCCTATAAAACTTTTATTCTACATGGGGCATCACATGACCAACCGAATACTACTCACTTAATCTCAGTAAACAGTGTAATTGGACACTTTCATTCATGTGATGCAGCATCCAGGCCACTAGGTGTCAGTGTAAACCATACATCCAAAAATTACTCAGTGCACCTTTAAATGGTTTGTCATCGAAATAACCTTTTTGAATCTTTTCTTTTCGTGTTACTTGTGTTGCTCCATCAATATTCAATATATATATATTTTAATCATCAAACATTTTTGGTATCAGAAAAGGACACCTTTGGTTTTTAAGGGGTGCCTTTAGCGCCGTTATAGTGTATTATGCAATTCGATATCTTATATTTATATTTCTCTATATTCTATATTCAATTGGAGAATCAGGATCTCTGCAGAAGTTATAACTCCACCTACTATGTTGCGTCATTCATTACATTGTTGAACCAGTGTGGTTTGATTGACACACGTGCTGATTTGCAACATAATTATTAAGGTTTCGGGAAAAAGTTGTGACTAGCTAGTTAGGAAATGTCAACACTTTTCAATTTACATTTGAAAACATGTTGATTTCGGTATGTTTAAGCCTCTCACCCACACTAGAATGGCATTTTCCTCCATCGAAAACAGAGCATTTCGAAAACGCTCACAATTATCGGATAACACTGACATTAGGAAACAAATAATGCCTTTTTAAAATTAAAACAAATAAATGTGGACGTGGCCTTAGCTTCTCCGATGCATTGTTCTATGGTGGTTAAGCAGTGAGCTATGGTGTTGTTTGGGAAACGCACCATTATTTGTGCATTTCTGTGTGAAGAATTAGATTTTAACTCACTATTCCTTACATTTTCTAAAGAAGTTTATATTTTGTATGATTTATTATGACCATAGGCAGGGCTGGACTGGTTATTTGACATACCGGGCATTTTCCCTGTGGGCCGACGCACTTTGGGGCTGATCAGGGGCGGACTGGCCATTGGGAGAATCGAGCAGGCCGGTTGTTCGGCCGCAAAATGGGCCGAATGGGCCGTGATAAGCTAAAATGAGCCGCCGCATTTATGCAGAACGGACCACAAACGGCGCCGCAATATGCAGAAAAGGCCAGCGAACCCCCTCTCAACAACTTTTGGGCCAGCTGCTATGTAAAATCCCGGGCCGATTTCTCTTCCCAGTCCAGCCCTGTCAATAAAAAGCCAGAATAGAGGGCTAGTTTTCATGTTATTCAGAATGAGTGTTGTCCTATCATAAGTTACGTAACCTTCACGTGTCCATAAACTAACTATATTCTTTATTTGTCTCTCTCTATTTTTCTATCTTTCATGTCTTTGGGACTTTTGAAATGACTCGAATTGCCACTTTCTCCTCTTTCCTGCATTACACAGGTAAGTTAATTTATTCCAATTCAAAAATATATATTTGAATGCCATGGACTGAATATCTAATTTAGTGAATGTCATGATATTATGTTTTTAATATTGTTGCACATGGTAATCTAATATGCCTGATGTGGTTTTCCCAAGAGAGATTCTTGTTATAAAAAGGATTGAATAAAATTGGCAACATTTATTTGTTTTTGTTTTTAATCTGGTGCCTTTTTTATTATTATTTGCATTAGTATTTGGAAGGAAGTTAGTTACATAGCATAACAGCCTATGGCGGTTCTTATCTAGGTGATACAGTACTTACTTATATGCTTCAATTCAGGTTTTTTTGATACCAAGGACCCTGAAATATGACGATCCCCTTGCAAGGGACCCCTTTCCTAAAGACTGTATAAGGAAAGCTATATATTTCCATGTATAATATGTATACCCATTTATACTATGTGAGAAAAATAGTAAGCGTGATATTATGAAGACAAAAATAAATCTATATTAATTATATATATTGTACTAAAGCCAAAATAAATATAATTGTTTTTAAATATGGAATATATTTACTCCACCCGCTAATGGACAATAGCCACGCCTCCCCGGACGAATCGGAGGCAGACCTCTGGCCCCTGGTGGACAGAAAGCCCTGCCGCGTTTTTGGTGGACGATAGGGGTCTCTCCCAACCCTGCCAGCGGCAACCGCTCCAGGTGGAAGGTTGGGAGCCCCTTCTCCCCTTGCGGTGGGTGGCCGTTCATCCACTTCCAGGCGGCCAGGCTCCTCCGTCCTCCGGTGGATAGATGCGGCTGCTCCATTGGGGTGGATTGTAGCGGCGAGAACTCCACTATGGCGCATCCCTCCTCCTTCCCGAGTTTCAGCACCAGTGTAAAGGGATTAAAGGGAAAGGAGGAGGTGAGAAGATAAAATTATATTTTAATATAAAACTGAAACAAAAAGACTAACACACAAAGGTGTTGTACAGCTGTACATAAATCTCTCTCTCTGTTGCTCTGCAGCTTCCAGTCGGCCTTTATCCCTCTCTGAGGCTTGATTAACCTGATTAGGGGCCGGGTGTGCGGAATCACAACCCGGCACCGCCCTGTAACATTCCTCCATCATTCACTCAGGCCGGGGAGCCCCCGGCATGACGGACACCCCCCCTTTTTCCCTGGGGAGGGGCGTGCCTTCTGCACCGTCTGCCGGCAGGTCATCCATGTCTACCTGGATGAGGGAGGGGACAAGGGGAGGGAAACAAAAAATAAAATGTGGCACCTACGCGCCGTAATGGCGATCGTGACAAATTAACAAAGCATTTTAAAAAGAGAGGGAAAAGGCCAACACGGAGCGGCAGTGGAAGAGAAAGAGGAGAGAGAGAGAAAAAAAACACTTACTCGCCGGTTCTCCGATATGCCGTAGTTTGGTCTTCGGCCACTCCTCCACCCTCTAATGGACGACAGCCATGCCTCCCCTGACGGATTGGCAGACCTCCAGCCCCTGGCGGACAGAACACCCTGCCGCGTTTTTGGTGGACGGTAGGGGACTCCCCTTTCCCTGGCAGCGGTAACCGCTCCAGGCAGTTGGTCGGGAGCCCCTCCTCCCCTCGTGGTCGGCGGCCATTCCTCCGCCTCCTCCGTCCTCCGGCTGATGGCCACAGCTGCTCCGATGGGAAGTATGGTAGCGGCGAGGACTCCACTACGGCGCATCTCTCCTCATTCCCGGGTTTGGGGACCAGTATAAAGGGATTAATGGAAAGGAGGAGTCAAGAACTGGCTTGACGATATAAATTATATTTTAATATAAACCTGAAACAAAAAGACAAATCTCTCTCTCTGTCACACTGCAGCTTCCAGTCGGCCTTTATCCCTCTCTGAGGCTTGATTAGCCTGATTAGGGGCCGGGTGTGTGGAATCACGACCCGGCCCCGCCCTCCGCCCTGTCACAATGCTCTAAATGACAATATTTTTATTTGGATTTTGGAAGAAATGTTGTAAGTACTTTATAGAATAAAACAAAAATGTTAATTTTACTCAAACACATACCTATAAATAGTAAATCCAGAGAAACTTATATTTTTGCAGTGGCCTCTTAATTTTTTCCAGAGCTGTATATAATATATTTTAAAACCCTTGCTTTACGTAACTAGTTTGGCTAATAAGATATGGAAGTTTCACGTGTAGAGTTGCTTAAGTATTGGTACTATGTGTCATGTGGTGATGTGATAATATTTCAGATTTAAATCGTGACCATTTGATGTAGCTACTGGTCTGTGCTTCCCTACGCCCCATTTTCTTGGTTATGATCTGCCACATTACTTATACTCTGTATGATTAATCACATGTGATTCTCTGATTCGATCTGACCTCATAAGACAAACACACACATACACACACACTGCGGCAGGCATGCACAACGTGTGTGTGTGTGCTTCCTCCAGATAAAGCAAGATGAACTGCTGCATCTCCTGTACACACACACTCTCAGCAGGGTGCATCGCTCCCAGCATATGTGCTGGTTTCCATGGAGACAGAGAGTTAAAAATAACATGGGCGATGGCTTTATTGTACCATTCACCAACAAGTCTGACACAAAATGTCACTCACGCATATACACACTCGGAGACCACCCCACCTTCCCTCCGTGGCAGGGTTGACGTTTCGGACGATGATAACAGGCAGAAATGTTGAACACCGGACCGTTATCTCACACACTTTCTCGTGCACACACACTCTCTGCTTGGCCCAATGCGTTCTGCAGTGCTACTGCACGACAAGGCTGCACCCCACCCTGCTGCAGTGGCATTCTTACACACACACACACACACACACACACACACACGTGTGCATGTTGAGCTCTCTTTCCCCCACGTTAACCCACTTCCAACAAACGGCCTGTCTCGAATTTATACAACCTAAACCATATGCACAGCTCTTACATTTTCATGTTTCAAACCAAAAAGAAAATATATATATATATATATATATAAAAAGTGTACTCTTTATGGCTGAATTATAAAAATTTCAACAAGTATGAAATATAAGTGAAATAGCTTCAGTAATTCAGTGTATTATTAATGTGTTTTTTTTACTGATTTCTGTGTGTGTGTGTGTGTGTGTGTGTGTGTGTGTGTGTGTGTGTGTGTGTGTGTGTGTGTGTGTGTATGTGTGAGCGTGTATTTATCACTTTGTGGGGACCAAATGTCCCCATAAGGATAGTAAAACCCGAAATTTCTGACCTTGTGGGGACATTTTGTCGGTCCCCATGAGGAAAACAGCTTATAAATCATACTAAATTATGTTTTTTTGAAAATGTAAAAATGCAGAAAGTTTTCTGTGAGGGTTAGGTTTAGGGGTAGGGTTAGGTTTAGGGGATAGAATATAAAGTTTGTACAGTATAAAAACCATTATGTCTATGGAAAGTCCCCATAAAACATGGAAACACAACATGTGTGTGTGTGTGTGTGTGTGTGTGTGAGTGAGAGTGCCATCACAGTATTTCCAAACCTGTCTTTAGAAATCTCACAGAACAAAAGAAGACATTTTTTAAATATTTGTGGTGTAAATATATTAATTTGAAATTAAATCTAAATAAAGAAATCATACTTCTCATACAGATAAGTTTGAATAGTATTAAGTATGAATGCACTGATGTATCGGCTGCTGAAATGAAATCATCTGCATATCTGTTATATGCATGAAAATGGTGAAATAAAAATGATATGAAAAGGTTGATTAATGATATGTGATATGTCACTTTGTAAAAACTCTGTGAATTTAAATGCACAGTCCAGAATGTTAATAGCCACACTATGAAGAAGGGTTGACACTCTTAAGAACATGTAACATTAAATTTGTTTGCTTTATTGTTCTTTTGTTAATGTGGGAAAACTGCCATAAATGGTCATGACAGTTGTGAAAACGGCAATTAACTACAGGCTATATGATGAGTGAAACCATCCAAAATGCTTTGAAACCAGCAGACTTTGATTTCTGAGATACTGGGATGATATCCATTAATGCTGCATGATTGATTGAAATAAGATTAAAATCATTATATGGTCCATGCGATGGAATATTTTCAGTCTGTGGCGCGTTTTCACCTTATTTAGCAGTGTAAATCTAGCAAATGTTTTATATTTGAAATGTTTTATTATTTAGTGGAAATTTATAATATTGTATTTTGTATTATATTACCCTGGAATTAGTTAAAAATATGTGTGAAAAGGGTAAAAATAATCAAACTGCATTTCTGCATTCAGCAGTGTGTGAGCAGGTGGCACCCTCTAGCGGTCTGGATGGCATTATCCATTGTCCATTATACCACTTAAATACAGAATTTTAAAGTTTTTTTTTTTCCTTTGGTTAAAATTTTTCCATGATGTGGTTTACATTTCCATGGAATTTCTCATAACATAATGCATGGTATGAATTTGTAATCTTCAGTAATATAGAGTACAATCATATAAAATGTGACTTAAACATACAAAATACAATCATACAATTCATATAAAAAATCATGTTATCATATTTAATTATAATTTTTATCTTCTGTTTATCTTTCATTGTGGCTCTGTTTAGAATTTTGGACAGTCATGCTTTCAACAGATCCAATGTTCAATGGAAATTATTTATTGTTAGAGCAGTGAACAATATTTTGTTCCTCTCTGTATATTTTTTCAGTTGAATTCCAAATTATGTAAGTGGCAAAATATCTACTTATGTTTTTTTGTTAATATCAGTATCGGCCAAAAATATTAATATCAATGAATCCATATTATTATTATTATTATTATTGAGATTGAGATTATGTTGATATTCTTTCTATGATTTGGAAACACTTTATAAAAAGGTTCCATTCATAAACATTTGTTAATTCTTTAGGTATCATGAACTAATCATGAACAATGTATTTTATCAACTAATCATGAACTAATCATGAACAATGTGCTTCTATGATGCTTTTGGCTCACTTGTCAACTTGCATGCTCTTTTTGAATCTTTTGCATCACAAGTGCAGTGCTCTAACATTTTCTGCGCAATTCAAACAAGCTTGTAATTATAGTTGGTTATGTAACGCAAAGGTTAAAATGCCTTACAAGTCATGTGCTATAGTAAAAGTGTTTTAAAGTTATAAAATAGCATTGTGTGAGGAATAGAGTTTTTGTAGCACCTCTAGTGTTCATTTTACCAAGTTGCTAAAAAATATTTTTTCAATAATGTAGGCATAGTAATGTGATTCGGAGACCAGACGGGGGTGAAACTATGTGTGGGCATTTAAGTGCTTTTAGATACTGATTGACTCAGTGGACTCAATGGCTGATCTGACTGGTGCTGAGAGTTGGACAGAAATTACACACTCACCTTTTACAGTGCTGCCCACTCTCATTCAGGTTTTATAATGAGGAGCCGAGACATGGTCCCGGCCAACCTGAGTGATTGTGTCTACCACTGCTGGTGGTTGGCCACTTAGGTCTTCCACATCCCATCCAAGGGCCAGACATGGAGGTTCCAGAGGGATGGGCGCGGGTGCCAGATGGTGCCCCATCCCTGAGAAAGAATGTCCTTCTTCAGGGGAATTTGCCAGGGAGGTGCTGTTGCGAGGAGCGTGAGGGACCAAGTCTGGGTGGGCCAGTATCGGGCCACAAGGGTGACTTGTTCCTTGTCCTCCCTGACCTGGCACAGGGTCTGTCCAAGTAGGCTCACTGGGGTGAATGCATATTTTTGCTGCCTCTTGGGCCAGCTGTGTGCCAGAGCATCTGTCCCAAGGCTCCCGTCAGGGAATACCAGAGCGGGCAGTGGTAGGATTCTTGGGAAGCGAAAAAAGGTCTACCTGTGCTTTGCTGAATTTACTCCAAATCAGCTGGACCACCTGGGGGTGGAGTCTCCACTCTCCGCTGAGTGTCGCCTGCCGCGACAGCACGTCTGCTGTGGTGTTGAGGCTGCACGGGATGTAAGTGGCCTGTAGTGACCTCAGCCACTACTGACTCCAGAGGAGGAGAAGGTGGGCGAGTTGCGACATGCAAGGAGAACGTATGCCGCCTTGGCGATTTATATAAGCTACTGTCGCTGTGTTGTCGGACCGGACCAACGTGAGCTTGCGCCGGATCAAGGGCAATAGCCTCCACAGGGAGAACAGCACAGCCAGCAACTCTTGGCAGTTGATGTGCCAACACATCGAGATATGATGTAGTCCTACAGGCCCTAGAGGGGAGCACTGGACGATCGTTTGCGGGCTTAGGTGCACCGTGACTGCCTTATCCACCTGAGGGACCTTTGTGTACCTGTGGGCTGCCCCGCCGTCGAGGGTAGTGAGAGTGAACAAACCTGGAAGTCGGTTTCGGGCAGCAAAAGGTGCCCTCACGACCTCGTCAGTTTGTTGTGCACATCTGGGAAGAAAGGGACTGGGGGGGCGTGGCCGTGAATGGCGCCCCAATCCCAGGAACCAATAATCTAGCCTCGAGGGCTCAGGGGAGGACAGTGGGTTCCAGTCCAACCCTTCACTCACGATGGTCCGGGCAAGCATTGTGCATTTATACACAACCGCTCGGCACCAAAGAAAAAATCTGAATGAGAGTGTGCATTCTAGCTCCTTTGATACCCAAATGTCCGGGGAAGCGGCATGCAAATTCCACTCGCCAATTCTCAATGGCCTTTTCTCAAAGATTTGAGGTGTTTTGGGGTTCTCAAGAGCGACCCCTAGTGTCACTACACTGACACAACGTTGAGTGAGTGACAGAAGGGGAACTGTCAGTACTCTGTTGACAAAATTTGAGAAGTGCAGGTACTGCACATACTGTACTGAGTACCCGCCCACTTCAAGCACTGGGCACAATTCAATATCGCTCAATTTCCCTAATATGTATCTATTTATATAATGGTACATAAACCAATTTTAATGTAATATATATGTGGAAAACATGTCTTGAGTATTTTACATTTGCATATATCCTATCCTTTTTACTGATAAGCAATGTTAAGGTCATGTTGAATGTGTACCCCTGCCTGTTTAAGTAAGTGATGCATGATTTATTTTGGGATTGTGTTGGTTTGTTTTGGGATTGGGATACGGTATTCATTTTATTTGTTCAGGCCTTGATAAAGGTCTTAAAAAGTCTTACATTTTATTAAAAAAAACTCTGTAGCAACCCTATGCTAACCATCCTGAATGCATCCCGGACAGCAGTGAAACAAGAGACACCTCACCTCAAGAGTTTAAACTTTGCCATTTACGAGCAGCTTTCAAAGGAAATAACCATACAATTGGAAAATTGGAAAAAGAGGATAAATGAACAAGCACAAAAACTTCACGCATCTAAATATCAACATGCAGGGACACAGATTAGTAGCACACACATCTAAAGCTCAGATAAACCAAGTGTAGCACTTTGTCTTTTCTGACTTTTTTCATGCAGTAACATAGTGATTGAGGTTTTTCGTCATGAAATCAGAGACCCTCCAAATCCGATCACATGTGGTCACAGGAGATGCATTTAACGACCAGGTGTAAACAGCGATGTGTCTTGTCTGACCACATGTGATCGGATGACCCAAGGCACATCTTAATACCAGGTGTAAACGGGGTCTATGTAATTCCTCCTTTGCTTCCCTCCTAAGGTGGACTTCAAAAGGGTCTAATTCCACAATAGTCACACCTGCTGTGAGCTCAGGTGAGCATCTGTGATGAGGAAGAGGTGCGGTGTCATGGCTCATGATGTGCACTGTGATCCTATGCTGTAAATGATAAATTACCCCCTAGTTACTACAGAGGTGTCTGTAACACTGTGATTACAAACACTGATAGCTCCCTCTCTCTCCCTCTCTCTCTCTCTCTGTCAGTCAACAATGAATTATTGGCACAATAGTTAACATTTACAGTATTTATAAAGCATTTCAAGTACAGGAATAGACAATACAGACAATATAAAGGTGAAATAAAGAAATTAAGAAAAAAATGTGAAGGGGATATTGACCATTTTATGTAATGTACTGTAAGAATAAAAGTCAAGTTTATTTTTAGCACAGTGCATTTAGCACAGACGTTAAGCGAAAGTGCTGTACAGCTGTTAGAAATCTAGTAATAATGTAAACATACATTAAATGAAATAATTCCTGTTTGTTATTTTATTTTAAATAAATAAATAAAATAAAAAATAAAGGGCCAGTTTTCAATTTTTTTTAGATTGCCTGGGAAAATGAGAGCAGTTTGATAGATTAAAAAAAATTATAATAAATAAATAAATATATATATGCACATAATCTCATTCATATACATTATGTACATTCTATATCATATGCAATGCATTTTTGTATAATGGCTTTTAAAGACTGCAAGCCTTAAAGAAACAGGTCACCCAAAATGATAACAGCGTGATAATAGTCTATTGGATATGCACAAATTGAAGACAAACTGCGCCCCTGTGTCACTACAGCGGCTTGGGGTTTAACGACGTTGTGGATGTGCTTTTTTTCATGTGGATGACCCGGGTTCGAATATGCCTTTTTGTCACACTTTTTCCCATCCTGTTTCCTGTCTCCACTCTCAATATATCCTTTAATTCAACTTATAATAATACATTAAAATGTAGTTGTTGTTTTTTGTTTTGAATTAAAAAAAAATTGTAATGCAGTTAACCATGGTGTTACTAAATTAATATGGTTTAATATAGTAACCATGTTTCATGAGGTTTAGGGATAGAGGTTGTTGTAGGGCAGGGCTATTCAACTTCATCGAAAAGTGAGCCAGATGGGGGAGAAAAAAAAACTTGGGCATGCTGGCCAAGCCAGAATATTTTGTTTTAAAAAAGCTGCTATCTACAGATATAATGTGATAGTAAGCCTAAAATATTTGCTCACTATATAAATAAAACATATGTTTATAGTTTTGATTTTTACCATAAGAAATATTTCCACCTAGCAGAAAATTCTGAAAATATTAATAATAATAATAATAATAATAATAATAATACTGGTAACTTGAGACAAAAAATAAAATCAATCAATTAAAAATTGGTCCATATCAGAAAGAGTAAGTCAGACTGATACTCAGTTTGTTATAGATGCAATGATTTAAACTTTTGACTTGAATTTCTTGACCAAAATGTATTTCTTTCTCCGGACTCACACTTGTCAGTCATCCATGATTTTAGTTTCTTAATCTTCCCCTTACATCAAAATGACAGATAATGATTATTTATATAAAAAAATATATATATTTGGAGTGCAACCACTAAAAACAACTAAAAACATGGCGCTCCTGCAAGAGAATCTGTAAAAACATCAAAATGTGCAATGATGTCCGTATAGTGCAGGTTTACATAGGAAATATATATATTTTTAAAACAGCACAAACAGTCAGAAAATGCTTTCTGTGTAAATAGTCCCTAAGACAACTGACAACCTCACATGGGCCACTGAAAATTTCAAACTGGACGGATTTGGCCCACGGGTCGCCAGTTAAATAGGCTTGCTGTAGGGTGTCTGTGGGATGCTATACACAATAAACACACTGCAGTGACGCCCCTATACTGTATGTTAGTATTGAATTAGGGGTGCAAAAAGTATCTGCCACTATTTGCATTTAGTGCAAAGAAGACAGATTTTGTTGCTATTTAAAGTACACTTACCCTCTGCCAAATGAAAATTCTGTTTTTATTTACTTACCCTCACGTCATTCCAAATAAGTGCCATGGAATAAGTGATGGCATACAGTTTGGAACAATATGAGGTGAGCATGTTATGACAGAATTTTCTTTCATCTGCTTCAAAGTCACAGATTATTATTTTACATTATATAAGCATGTTTTATGAGGAATTTCTCCTTAAAGTATAGACACAGTTCATTTCTTGAGTTCAACATTTCACACATCAAAGGCTCGTAATTTATTCAGTCCAGGACTGCATCTTGCTCCCTGGGTTACAGGATACAGCACTCCATTAGCCGCGACAAATCAAAACAGAGTGTGATGGAACAGGCTTTCCTCTTTTCCTGTCAAAGAAATTCCCACACAAACACAAATACACACTTTCATCATTTGGAAAGTCGGAATACCAACAAACAATGCGTGCATATGTGTGTGATCGGAACTACAGATGGGAAACCAAGAGTTAAGAAGAGCGATGCCTGGAAAAAGGGCTACATTTTAAAAAAATTTTAACCAATGATATTCAAGATTTTTTGTACAACATGGATATTTTTCAAGGCTCAACATTTAGGCCATTAGCTCCTAGCTGTGTCATTCCAAAACCGTTTGACTTTCTTTGAAAAGTGGAACACGAAAGGTCAATACCGCCGCTCCCTATAAGCAGACTGCGCAGTCTGCGTAGGGCACCAACTCCGTAGGGGGGCACCATCTTACCCTAGGAGGGCACCAGAAAGTCCACCGGCTGCCCTTACTCACATGTTAAATATTATTCAAGGACCCAAAAGCAGTTGTGGAACACAGACGATCGCAAAAATTTGCTCACAAGTTGTAATGATATCCGCTTTGTGAGAGAATCATCAATGATGGGTCAAAATATCTCACAAATCTGAATGATTTCAAAAATTATTTTTAAAAACCTGTATTCCGTAATCAAAAGTGCCTGGAAAGTTTATGGAAAAGTCAAGGAATTTCATTGTAAATGTAGGATGGGAAGACTTGGAATATAATGTAGCACACAAGTAATAAGGGCCACTTTTATTGTGCCTTTTTGTAGCTTTATATCCCCTGGTCCCCATCCACTTTCATTGTATGTAAGAGAGCAGCTGGGACATTCTGCTAAATTTCTCCCTTTGTATTCCACTGAAGAAAGTCATACAGGTTTGGAATGACATAAGGGTGAGTAAATGATAAGTGAACTAACCCATAAAGGATGTTCTACTCTGGTTTATATCATCTTGAACTCAACGACTTTTCACAAGAGCCAATCAGATGCCTTGCCTTAGCGATGGCCATGTTGGCTTCTTCCCAAGTCCAGGCATGTGCATTTGTGCTGTTAATTGGAAGCTTGCAGAGACACAAGCTGCCGGTGGAAGTAGCAAGACCTGTGGTTTTCTGTTTGCCAACGTGACTCTGTCCGTACTAAACACTCACCCACCGTCAGACCATTTGACGCCAAGGTCACAGGCACAGGATGACCAGATTAACAGGGATTAACAGAAAGGGCTTCATTATTCCCGGCAGAGGGACCGGGCTGTGTGCCGCTCACACTCGCATATCGGATTTACAGACATGTTCACTTCTCAAATATGTACACATGGGGGCTCTCATTCACTTTGATGTCTTCACCAAGAGACAAGCTATTATGATAGCTTAATAGTTTGAGTTTTATTTGTAACGGTCTAGCAGACTTGTGCAGAAAAGAGATCTTAACATCTGTAATTGTGGGATTAATTGTGAGGAATATCTCAACAAAATGTGCTTAATTGGGGTGAAAATAATATTAATAAAAAAAATTGCATTTTCTTTAAAATAATGCATAGTTTTGGGGTGAAATGTGACCTGGACATATCTTTACATGTTTTGTGAGATTCACCCAATAATATATTAGTTAATGCAATAGGGTTAGGGCTAAATACATACTAAACTCATGTAAATAATATGTTACAATTTATCAGTAAATGGACATTGTTCTTAAAGGGATTGTTCACCCAAAAATGATAATTCTCTCATCATCTACAGACCCTCATGGTGTTCCGAACTGATACAACTTTCTTTCTTCAGCAGAACACAAATGAAAATATTTGAAATATATGGTGTAAGGTTGTTGTTCTTTTTTTCTACGCACTGCAAGTCAAGATTTATAGTGAAATAAAGACTTAAACGTTGGTCTGTTTTCACCCAAAGCTATCATATCACTTCAGAATACCTGGAATATACAACTCAAATTGGATGAATTACCTTTATGCTGCCTTTTAGTGCTTTTTAAAGCTTTAAAGTTTTGATCCTCATTGACTTGCTTTGCAAAAACATCTCATACATTCCTCAAAATATTTTCATTTGGTTCTGCAGAAGAAAGAAAGTCATACTTTCCTGGGATGCCAAGAGGGTGAGCGAATGATAAAAGAATAACCATTATTTGGTGATCCGTTCATTTAAGGAGTGCACTTTCTTCATCTTTCCCTGTAGTGTAACCCTGTTGAACGTGCAATATTCATTTAGACTGATACCAGTCGATACGGACTCTATTCGAATGACCATATCAATTGGCTTTCTTTCATACTGCTGATTGTCAACCCCTTTGGATAGGCTCTTACGCTGGCCCATTAGGAGATTAAGGGCAGACGGAGTGCAGACTGGACTGTACCATCTGCAATATGCTCTCAGTAAAAGGGAGACTAGGGGAAGAATGTAAATAGAACAGTACAACTGCAGATGTTGCAGATGGACTCCACTTTGGTGTGAGTCTGTGTATGTGGGTTGACGGCTGCAAACTGCAACAGGTGAGGTTGTGTGCAAGAATGCGTCTGCATGCATGTATATGAATGAGGAAGACCGAGTAAGTGTTGTTGGACAGCTGAGCTGGATAAGACACTGTTGGACATAGCTTTCCATACCCAACAATGGCTTTTGCCTGCTGTGTTCCTGTCAGATCCAGAGGTATGTCCTTCTGCTTTTTAACTGCACTGTACATTCCTTTTAAATGTATTCTGACAGGAACGCCATTCTCTTGCAACTGTGTTCTTGTGGTTATAATTGTGAGTAATCTTATTATTATTATGGAGTTATGTAACTCATTTGTACTACAACCTAAATTTAGTCACTTTTTGTTCTATTTAGTCTGTTTTGGGCTGTTAATTTTGTTGTTTATAAGAAAAATAATCAATTGTTGGATCAGGCTGATATTTCATTTCTGATAGTAACTAAAAATTCA